>NC_064767.1:18241536-19454036 GCF_011397635.1 Epinephelus fuscoguttatus
CCTGTATCCTGCTTTAAAGAAACCTTGATATGCTAGCTGGAGCAGTCTTAAGAAACCAGGATTTTGGCAAGTTAGCATCTCGTCAAGGTTTCTGATCATCAGTGTGTGCAGGTGCTTCTTCAAGTTATGTGGTAGTTTGTCAGTAAAACAACAAATATGAGGGTAAATGATGTATTGGCTTAAGCAAAGAAATTCAGATCATAAATTGTATTGTATTGGAAAAGCTAAATCAAGAAGAGTCCACATAGCCGAAAACTAAAATATGTTCGTTCTCAACTGGATCAGAAATAAGTGGCTAACACTCAATCAGGTATCAGACTGATGTTATAATCATATAAACAGAGATATGACAGGCCTGTGTATCGTGTTCTCATGTTGTAAGGCATAAACTAAATGCTCTGAAGTCCTAAGAAAACTGATGACTATTCATGAGCTACTTCCTGTGATACAGCTGATTTTCTTCTCCATATTATGAGCACAAGAAGTTAAAACAATTTCAAACCTCTTTTGAAATTTTTCCTAGTTTCTCACCACAGATCACCATCTTTATTCCTGTACTCACATCTCTGTCCAGAACGCGGCCGGTGCTGTTGAGGTAGAGCCTCTGTCTTGCTGGTTCCAGTATCACCCAGTAGTCATAGTTGTCCAGCAACGTCAGTGAGATGGTTCTGCCTGGGTCTTGGGCGCGGCCATTTATCTGCATATTTTCCACCAAAACTGTACCTGGAAAGCCAGAGCACGCTTCAATTAATAAATGGCTCTCTTGTTGAAGGCCATTCACCATCACCATTTTATTCCAACAGTTTGTTATTAAATCAGTTTGGTGGTGGAAAATAAATGAAACATTAAGTGGTTTTTCAAACGACCTGTTACCCATTGACAAAATGTTTTGTTGTGGTAAAGTCACGCTGAAAATCAAGTACACTGGATAATGAAGGTCATATTGCTCCAACAATCAGCTCAATTGAAAAGAAATAAAAAACAAGAGGAGCACAATTTTCTTAAATAATGACCCCCTGAAGCTTCTTTGAATCAAGGTTTTATAGTATCTGATACAGTTGCATTAGTCTTTTAACTTGTTTTTTATTATTTCCAAATAAAAAATAAGATGATTTTTAAAACATACTCCCACGCTGACGATTCAACAACCCCAGAAGACTTTGGAAATAATGCCACAGATCTGTCTAGACTATTCAAATAGGCAAATCTTTAAAAATTGATAATTATCATCCTTGAGGGCACCGACACTTCTGGGTTATATTCCACAGCTTTTAATCAGTGACTCATTAAACTTTGCCACAGCAGCCCTCTGGGACAGCCCTCTAAAAGCCTGTTAAATCTGAGGATTGTTTGACTCCTAAATGTCACACTTAGTGGAATTATAAAATAATTGGTGGTTCACTGAAAGAAAGAAAAAAGAGGAAAATCCAGAGGAGCAGTGATGAGGTATTTCAATTGCGATCAGTGGTGTAAAAAAAAAAAAAAAAAAAATCATACTTAAGGGGATACTCTACTGATTTTCAACCAGGTCTGTGTTACTGCTTTGTGGGGAGTGTGTTCAGATGTGCGCGTTGCTGGCACTTGGGGAGGCCAAACACTGTTTGTCTGAGCAAAAATCTGCCAGATGATGTAAAATGACACACTGTAAATCATCCAGCAAGTTTTGGTTGGCAGATAAGAGGGGAGCTCTGGGAGCAGGCAGCACAGGGGGCGCTTTAACACTGTTTATCTGCACACACTCCCCACACAGCAGCAACACAGACCTGCTTGAAAATCAGCAGATGATCCCTTTAAAGGAAAAGTGTGTAAGATTTAGTGAGGATTGGAAGCAGCTGAAACTTCTGATTAGAATTCCTTCAGTGTTCATTCTTAAAAGGTTTTTAGCTGGTGCCAAATTATCTGCAGAGGTCGCTTTCTCTCCAAAACAAACAGACAATGAGTAAATGAATAAAGCAGTTTCACATTGCAAATCAGATTCTCTGGTGCTGTTTGGCATGCAACAAACAGGCTGTTAGCCTAGACTTTTTCTCTGATAACTTAAGATTCAAGAAGTCTAGGAGGTTTTATTGTGAGCCGAACTATCCGCAGAGGTCTCCTCCTCCTCTCCCAAACAAACAGACCTCGTAATTTAGACTGGTAAAATCACTGAATAATGCAGTTTTACCCTAACAACTTTGTGTTTTTTTTCCAATGCTGCTCATCACTGAGGAGCTTCTAACTACAAGAACCATTACGAAAACGCCAAAACACGAATGGCCCTATCTAGAGCCAGTATTGGGTTTGTCTGTCCTTGGCTACTGTAGAAACACAGTGCAACATGGAGATCTCCATAGCCAAGAACCTGCTCCCTATGTAGACATAAACGGCTCATACTAAGGTAACAAAAATATAATAATAATAATAATAATAATAATAATAATATAATAATATGATTCTTATTTTCAGGTGATTATACACAGAAGAAAACATAATTATCATACTGTATTTTCGCCAATTAATTAATTCATTCATTCATTCATTTTCCATAACCACTTATCCTGTTAGGGGTTGCGGGGGGAATGGAGCCTATCCCAGCTGACATTAGGCGAGAGGCAGGGTACACCCTGGACAGGTCGCCAGACTATCGCTGGGTTGACATATAGAGACAGACAACCATTCACAATCACATTCACACCTACGGTCAGTTTAGTCACCAATTAACCTAAACTGCATTTCTTTGGACTGTGGGAGGAAGCCGGAGTACCGTAGAAAACCACACTGACATGAGGAGAACATGCAAACTCCGCACAAAAGGGCTCCCCCACCCTGGGTTTGAACTAGGAATCCTCTTGCTTTGAGGCCACAATCCTAACCATTGCACCACTGTGCCACCATTTCCGTCAATATATCCCCCTAAATCCAACACACTGGACCTTTAACTACAGTACACCTTGCTGGAAAAGAAAAAGTCAAAGTGTCTCATTCCAAAACTACTGTTTCCAAAGTTTCAGTGAAAGTAATTAGAAAGTTGCATGCCCACAACAAGTAGAACACAAGCAAAGAAGAAACATGTACAAACTATTGCTGTATCACACTGTTTACAGAGATATTCCAGTAACTCTAATAGATAGATAGATATAGCAACTACAGGTAGGTTGCAGTAAGCCCATCATTCAGGTTGTATTACTTTTGTATGCTAAACTTTTGAGCAGTTTTAAAAAATGATACAGATCACATATCAGATTCAGTTAAATATATTTCACAAAACTCTGTGCCGGTGCTTTCAAGCCAAAATAAAAAATGTCTCCATCAGTGGCCACATAAGAATAAGCAATTCAGTTACCAAACGCATACTGTGGATAAAACATGATTTATTTACACATGCTGTAGAAAAATGATCCGTGTCAGGCAGATAAACTGCAGACAAAATGTGTTTACACTGTCTACGCTTGTTGGTAGTTTTACATGGCGTGTCTCAGTTAATAGAAAGTGAGGGGGGAAAATGCATCACTTCAGTTTGTGATTGGATATGTAAATGACTGATCACATTCATAACTAGAATTAGCGCCCCGTGGTTGCATGCCTCAAGTTTCTCTTACAGTTTACATCCATGTCTGTGAACACAGATGCTTCACACACATCTTGTCCCCGGCAGCACAGAAGATCTATACAGTCAGCACAGTTTCATGGTGGACACCCAAGATGAGTGTCACCAATTCACTATCTGACCAAATATGTCCTCTTCTGTTCCTGAGTTATGATGTTGAGTAATGGTCAGAAAAGTGTTTTTTATGTGATGTTGACCTTTTGGAGATTGAAATGTCATCACTTTATCATTATGTCCTATTAGACATTTGTGTGACATTTTGTCAAAACTAAGATTTGAATTCTTGGGTTATGGCCAAAAACATGTTCTGCAAGGTCCCACTGACCTTGACCTTTGACCTTCAACCACCAAATGCAAATCAGTTTATTTTTCAGTTCAAGTGAACAGTTTTGCCAAAGTTGAAGAAACTCCCTCAAGGCATTATTGAGCTATTGTGTTCACAAGAACGAGACAGACAAGTTCACAGTGACCTTGACCTTTGACATATGATCACCAGAATAATCAGTTTATCATCGAGACCAAGGGAACTTTGTGCCAAATTTGAAGAAATTCCCTCAAGGCATTTTTGAGATTTAGCGATTTTTGAGAATGAGACAAACAAGGTCACAGTGATCTTGATCTTTGACCTATGACCACCAAAATAATGAATTCATTGTTGAGTCCAAGGGGACGTTTGTGCCAAATTTGAAGAAATTCCCTCAAGATGCTCATGAGATATTGTGTTCATGAGATTGAGACTGTAAAAAAATCACAGTGACCTTGATCTTTGACATATGACCACCAAAAATGAATTAATTCATCGTTGAGCCCAATGGGACGTAGAAGAATTTCTCTCATGGTGTTCATGAGATACAGTGGTCATGAGAATGGGATGGGCCAACGTACATGTGTACGTATAACCCAAAAACATAATGTTTCCAGCTACGGCTATCGGCGGCGCAGTGGCATAACAAAATAGTGGTCAATACTGCTTTTTAAAATGCCTAGACAGAAAATATTTGGCATTTCAACACCAAATGACAAACAATACATTTAGGAGTTACAGCACTGTGACAAGCTAAACCATGTGAGCATGGGATTTTCTGTTTTCTTTTTTTGTGCAACTTTAATTCATCCCACATGCAAAACACACCTCACATGTAATCAAATATGCCAAAGTGAGCCGATGAGTCTTCAAAGTGCACTGTGTTTTCCCCCGAAAGTGAGTTTCAAGCTTCCTGACCACATATAGATGCTAAAATCCTGTGGAAACTAAAAGCACTTGACATGCCTCGCCAATCTACCAGCTGTAAAACCTAAGAGGGTGGTGGTATTTTAATGGGCTTTTTAATTACTGCCCATAACATCTTGAATTTCATCCTTTCATAAAGCAGGTTCATCCATTTTACAGAGGCACTCAGACTCTAAGATACTCAAAAAGCAGCACAGATGGAGGTGTGATGGAAGCTTTTGCCTTGTAATTATAATACCCTGCATTTTTATGCTACTATTAATGACTGGGCAGCCTGTTTGCAGCAGTCGGGTTTTGATGCATTTGTGTGTTGTAATCACAAGGACCTATAATTATCTGTCTCACTTGGGCTAAACTCCATCTGAAAAATGGATCTTCTAAAAATTTAATTTAAAAGTCAAAAGACCCCCCTGTTCCTGGTTCATTAATCTAAAACACAGCTTTTCATAAATATATCTGCCTCAGTAACTTGAGTGGTGAGCTACATCTTTTTGAAACTCTCAGGTCGTAAATTACACCACTGATAATATTGCAAGGGAGGGCACCGAGAACCTCCTTTCTTTTTCAAGTTAATTGAACTTCAGCTTTTTTCCCCGTAACAGCCATTCCTCCCACTGTTTTGGGCACTTCCTCTCTCAATCTCAGTCACACAACAAAGTCATTGTCCTCATCAGTGGAGAGGATGCCAGAGTTTGTCAGACCTATACAAACAAGTTCCACCATGCTGTACGGGTACTTCATCTCTAAATAAATAAAATTGCTCTCTGTTTAGTAGCCTGTGACTCAGTCAGGTTCATCTCCGGTAAGAGGCGCCTCTGATCTGGGCTTCACAGTGAACTACCACCACAGAGACAACACAGAGGGCTCGCTTTCATCCCAAATATCAATAATGTTGGCATCCATAGATAATGGCCCCTGATAATACTGGAAGCCTGTTTCTGTTAGGGCTCCAGTTTTAGTATGAAAAAGAAAAAAGTTAGTTGTACTAAGAGGAACTAAACCCATTTTCAGTATTCAAGTGTTGCTTCTATGCTTTAAGACAGTCCAAAAAATATTAGTAAACATGAACAACTCTCTCGCACATCATAAAAGATGTTACAGATGACACTGAGAGCACCCAGAGGAGTGTCTATGGTCTATGGGTACGGTTTCTGTTTCAGAAGTGAGAATATTACAACAGTATAAACCTCATTTGGGAATAAAAATGAAAACAAACATTCTACAGGTCCACAAAACCAGTCTTCCTTTTCATCTTATTGTATATGGTGCAGCTTCAGACTTTATACCCTATGACATCACAAGACTTATTTCTCTGGTTTCTGGCTTTGAGATATAGTATCTTATGTGACTGAACTTTCCCAGAACACCAACATATTCTCACTTCAGCATTGTCCCATATCGACGTTTGGTCATGGACTTTCCACGTCCAGGTACGACGTAAAAGGTACCCTGGGTGCGTTGGTTGTTGACGCCGTGGGACCCCGTGTGAGGTTCTGCCCGTTACATGCATTGTCTTCTTTCAAAATACTCTAACTAATTTTCACATGAAATTTACGGTCCACATGCAGTCTCCTTCAAAATAAATGCACTACAGCAGTACAACAATGTGAATAGACTAGAACAACTTACACATGTGGTTGGGTTCAGGCAACAAAATCACGTGGTCAGATTTAGGAAAAAAGAACAGGGTTTGGCTTTATGATCTTATGGGACACAAACACCACTCTTCCGGGTGAAAGTCGGTGTTTGTTGGACCCATCCACCACCCCTCCTGCCAACCTTACTCAGACTTTCACCGTCTTAACTTGCGTTCTTGTCTTGCCACGTTACCCCCTGACACCGCCGACCACCGTTAAACCACAACTACAACCAGCCACGTATCATACTGACGATAAAGGGCGCCTTTTTTGTGTGTGTCTGATGTTGGCATTCACTGCCCGAGCACCAGATTTTGACAACTTCGGATTGAGACTGGGTTGAGAACACAAATAACATTGGGATTTATTATGTTAATTTAGGTGGTGTTCCCCTTTAAGGTTTATTGGTACTGGCTTAGAGCTCAATCCATGGTCTAAGAAGGTTGTCACAAGGAAGCGCACCAAAATACAGAGATGATATGGGAGAGTAAAAAAAAACTGTTAACTTATTACAACATATTAAAATGGCAAGAAGACGGTTGTTGTTGCAAAAGGCTGAAATCAGTCAGTGAAACAACTTTTAAAAATTGTTTGACATTACGTGATCATTAAATTAACGAGCACATGTGTAAGCGGTATATCATTAAAGAATATAAGCTGCAATTAATTTAGTGAGAAAATAGCTGTGATCATTTTGCACAGACAGCTTCCTTCGACAGCATGCAGGATATTAATTAACAACAATTTCAGTTGTTCATTAAATATGAACTCACTCCTTCACGGCTGTTAAATGGTTCTACTTCTACTCACAGCTCCCAATTTTAACCTCTGTTGCAACAGACTGCACTTGTTCCCAGGGATGTTAACAGTGTTGTACCAAATTGTATATCCACTTTTGGCTTCAATAAATGAGAACTTTATGTCTAAAAAAGTTTCAGTCTGGTTTTTAAAGCTTATCATTCACGTGAAACTGCGCTCCTGAAGGCAATAAATGAATGATTATAATCCAGTGAGAGAAATCCTTCTCCAGTTTTCTAACATTTGATACAGCTGCAATATTAGCAGTCTGACTAAGAACTGGGTGGTCATTACCAACACAGTGCTTCAGTATTCATTTTTATCTCTGAGTGTATGCCTGAGTGAGTGTAAAGGTCAATTCAGTATGTCTCAGCGGGAACCCCTATTTTTATTCCATATTTTCCACACTGCCTCTTTAACATCTAATTCACACTCATAATATCTCTTTCCATCATTATGTGTTTGACTGGCTGGAGTTACTTGGGCAATGACCAAGCACAAATGTGCTGTGGCCGCAGCTGTCCTTAGGACATCCATTACTGATGCCAAAATATTTTGGGATCCTCATAACCCGCCAAGATAACCAAACCACCTGATTCTAACCCCTGCATCCCTCTGACCGAGTGTGTTTCTTAACACAGGAGAAATCCGTTGAACAAAAAAACAGTTGTCTGATTATGCCTACTTTAGCTCAGAGACTAAACATTCCTACCTGAAACAAACCTGAAGACTGTCTCTGTCTTTGTAATGCCCCATTTGGATTAATTCCCCTTCCTCTGGAAATGCTAATAAATATATAAATAAATACATAATCTTTCTGGCACTAATATGAGAGAACATCCTGGCATCTCTTCACTTGTTACTTATTAATTTTAGAAGTGATTTTACATTTTACTGATTACTTTAAAAGCACAGGGGGGCGGCTTCCATATATGTCAGCCTTTTGTCTGAGATCCTGTGAAGTTCCTGTTTTAGATGTTCAAAAATCTACAGACCAAAGAGATCAGCCTTTGCAATTCAGGTACCTAGACTGTGGAATGAGATAAATTAGGACCCTGGCCCAGTTTCCTGATAATGAAGAATCTCAGAGTCAAACACTATCTCTACTAACAACTGGAGCCTTAACGGTCATGGTCTGGTGCATGCAGCCGCACACAGAATACAGGGTATATAGACTGAGGCACATAATGTGGAACCACAGTTTACAAGTTTCACCCAGAAACTCTGAGCTGTATACTGTCAGCAACATGTATTGAGCTTAGCACACATATAAGTCAAGCACATTATATTAACAGCAGAGCTAGAAGACTCACCTGTTCTGCATATAAGACTTAGGATGTTGTGCTGGCATTGTTCCACCATTATAGGGTGTGTGAATGGAAACAGATCCAACATGCTAATGCTCATTCAACTGAATCACTTGGATTCAGTTCAAGGTCCACACACTTCATACTTGCGTCATACTTGCGTTTAGCCATGTCGTCGAGCTAATTTGCTTTCTCTGTTGAGTAGCTGTCCATTAGTCACTCACTATACAGCAGGAAACGACACTTAAATCAAAAGCTCTGTGCCGTAAATTCACTATACTTAAAAATCAAGTTTGTTTTTTCAAACTTGACACGTTTGCGAGTCACTTGAGGTCCATTCAGAATGGGCCCGCGACCCACTTTCAGACAGCAACCCACCAGTTGGGACCACTGACTTAGATCTGCCAATTGCTGGGATGATACATTTTTGGGTGCCCCAAAAGTTAATACAGGCAAGGTGACATAAGTTGTAACTCTCCTCCTAATACATACAAATTATTTTATCTACGTATTTTGGTATTTTCAATTTCACAGCAAAAGAGATGCTTTTCAGTTTTAAAGTCTGTTGTGACTTGTTGCCTTTTGGTAAAGTGTTGGTTCAGTGTTCATACAGTGTAATACATCTTTAACACTTGGCACTAATATCTGTTTGAAAAAAAAAAATAAATAAATAAATAAATAAACTGAACTGGGCTATGAACCAAACTGTATCTGTTGAGTACTGTTACCAGTATTTGGATTTAAAAAATTCCACTACTTCTGGCACAAACATGAACTATAACTAATTCATTTTTCAAATTAACGCAATTGTAATTACTGAAATTTGTTTGAAGACAGGTTTTTGCACATCCAACTGTGTCCAATGCAGTTGTGTTGAAACAGAAAACAGAAAATCCCGCACACTGCTCTTGCTCAGCTTCACAGTTTATTAGTAACTAACGTTTTGGTCCTCCTGGACCTTCGTCAATAGTGTTCAACACCATTACTTCCAACATTGAGCTTAAATAGAAACTGCTGCACCCATTTCACAGGTGTACATAGGTGCTGTTGATCAGTTAATCAGCTGTGGATGTGACAGCAGTCTGTGCACCATATGTCACATATCCCACAAACAAAAGAACAAGGAGGAAATTACTGAAATTTAAATGGGCTCTGTAATCTTTACTTTTGTCTTCATCATAGCGGACAAATCCTCCTGTCTCATGTGCGTGTGTTTGAGAGAGACAGACAGGGGAAAAGAAGGTGGAAGGTGGACTATTGCGCAAAGCATTTCTATAAGTTTTTAAAAACGTACTCAAAATGCTGTGGGGTCACCCGACCTTATGGCAGAGAATCAAATGATGTCAATCAATCAATCACTGCACAAAGTAGCCAAGAGTTACGGATGTTTAAGCCTATTGTCCTGGAAATATGGACATTATTTTTCCCTCCTCCAGATCAAGGACATGTTGCTGTCTATCTGCAGAATTTCAATTACTGTTATGGTAACAAAGGATAAGCCTCAGTGTGTTTGTTTTCCTCAATAATCTGTTATTTCATTAAGCTTATCATGATATCAAATTACTGTCAAATGTCTCAAAAACTGTTCATTCATTTAATGCTGCCAAAAGAGTTTAAATGAACTCACTTGATTTGAAGGCCTGTCCATAAATAAATTAAACAGGCCTGACAAAACATATCAGTTGTTTTTTGTTCCACTGCTTACTGTTCATCATAGTGATACTGGGTACAATCACAGATAAAATTTGGCAGTTGTCTTGCCCCACACTGTGCCACGGAAACATTAAGATAATATACTGCTATGTGGTTCTTAATCAGAGAACTGAAGCAGATATTTAAAAGTAATGCAAAATTACTTTCCCTTGTGGCCACAGAGATTAATTTTATATGCAGTTAGTGATAGTGTTAAATATGTGGGTGTTCATTAGCACTCATATACTAGAATAAGAAAATGACATGTAACCAAAAAATGAATGCAGTAATAAGGGTTACCATGCGTGGATTTGTATCTTTCCCTTTAATATCACCTGCTTCGTCCATCGCCTTTTAATGTTTGTAAAGTATAAACTGTTCCACTCCACAGACAAAAAGCACAACATCCAGGGCATATTCCTTGATAAATATAAAATGAAAGTACACAATGATGCTGCTAAAAAAAATATCCAGTAGCCGACACCTTTCTCCATCAAAGTCTTGTGTAGTCATGACTGTGGGGCATCTGCAGCGCATCACTGCCGTCTGAGCAATGGTGCCTGACATGACTGAGAGGAGAAAGACAAGGATGATGTACACCTAAGCTGTTTTAAAACTGAACATGACTGTGTGCTCACAGTGAGTGGTGGTCAACCAGCAATAATGGAAACTGTGAAGGCGCACTTAGGACGCAGTCAGAATATAAAACTAGGTGGTTTGAGTCTCCGACAATCCTCACACTCATGAACACATTTGGTACAAACATGTGCACCAGCTGTCAAAGGGCCTGCTGTGCAGCACACATCACCACAACTAAAATATGTGTATTACAGCCACTACCAAATGAGGAGGGATGTAATATTGCTGCATTCTTAGCGCTCCAAATGCTTAATAACCTCTAATTACTTTTGATATAATTTGACATGAAAAACATCTGTCTGTTTATGCATGTCTGCCAAAGTAAACTGGAGTCAAAGAGATGACGGAAAAAAGCTGCAGCTGTTTCATTCAGTAAACAGAGAACCCAATAAGTGCTCTGAAAAAAAAAACAGTGTTGCAGCAATCTCTTCCTCTGGAGAAACATTAAGTGTTTTTTAATTTCTTTTCATACTGGGTGAGGTGCATGTCATGCATATATGCATGCTGAGCTTATATGGGGCCCAGGGTATAAAATTAACACCCTGCCATTCTTGACAATTGGGTTAATTTCAGACTGGGTGAAACTATCAACTTTTTCCCATCATTTTGGCAGGCTGCTAATTTGCCTCAGTGGATTGCCCAAAATAGCCCAAATACAAACATAATTTAGTGACTGCAAATTGATGTATAAAAATAACTATGGCACAATGGCGTAGTGATGTCAAACCTGCTGCTGCAAGCCTCTTGCTATGCTCAGTCTGAAACCACATGCCCTCTTTATTACCACATCTCTGAGCGTCGTATAAATTTTAATACATTTAGGGGGACATTTCCACTGAGAGAAGTCTTAAAACACTTCACACACAGGAGATAGAAAACCCATACACTTATGGTAGAAAAGGTTGCACACACATACATATACTTAACAGATACCGCACTTGCTTCACAATGAAACTAAAGACATGTTCAGAGAGGTTTCAGGCCTGCTATAGGGTCGGGCAATTCTTATTATTATCGTCCAATCGTGGTTACTCGAGATCACCAATAGACAATTCTATTTCCAGGGGTGATGGAAGTAGGAAGGGGTGGGGGGAGCTGCGTCACAGGATGCTAGCATGGAAGACTCAGTTTGTGTCAAAGAAAAATGCAGCATCTTGTATTTGGGGAAGTTTTGGGTTTAAGCTGATGCGAAAGTTGAGCAAAAGGATGTTGTGTGTAAATAATAAAGCTACTTGTTATCCAAATTGTCGCTCTTCCCTTCAATCTATCACCAATCAATCAATCGCCAATTGTCGCAAGCCTACCCTGTGTTACCTCCCTCAGAGACAGCTTAGGGCCGTAATATACTTGCTGCAAACAGTGCAAACGCAACCGCATCATGGCTGCCACGCGTGATCTGCGTTCGTTTGACGCATCGTACGCACATCTCAACACGAGGTACCGCAACACGTGCTTGAGATGCAATATCTGGTGCGTATGCATACAGTGACCCGACCGGATGATCAGACCAGACCCTTCTTATTCTTCTCATGAGATTCTTCACGATTTCCGGGTTATATTTCTGTTGTCTGCCCCAAGTGGTGACTGCCAGTATTGTGCATTTTGACTACATAGTGCTGCGCACACAACGCGTCAACAACATGTCACCCTCACAGGTTACCCACAAGGCCACTGCCCAGTAACACCTGCACCATTGGAATGAGGCCAGTCTGGCAATCAAAATGCAAGCTCATTCAGCAAAAAGTTTACCTGGCTGGACTTTTGCTGCAACGTGTGCCTAGCAATTGTTGTGATGAAAGATAAAACTGTTGCTGCTATTGACACCTCCTAGAGTTCTGAAATCCTGTATTTGATTATTAAAGATCTCTGTGCAGCGTTTTAGCATCTGATAAGCCTTCGAACTCATGGATCTGTTACCAGCAACACACCCCTACTATTGTCTTACAGAAGGGCTGTTTCACTGGTCAAGATTTGGGTTCATATATGTACATCAGCTTTTTAATCAATTGGGTCAAACTATGAAGTCTTTTGAACAAATAAGAAAATAATTTTATCTTCTGCAGATAGATTTCTATAGATATTTACAAGTTAGACATTTCTTACACTAAAAAGATGACCTTATTAAGATTCAAGCTCCTAATGCAATTGAAAGGTTGTTGATGAATCTACGAATAAATAACTCAATGGGAAAAATGATCTCCAGTATGTATAGTGCATTTTTGACTATGGATAAGACTGACTCCCACTATATTAAATCCAAATGGGAAAATGAGCTGCAATTACCAGAACCAATTCCCACAGAGACCTGGAATAAGATCTGTTCAGGGTCTCACACGGTCATCACATCAAATATATGGAGAGAATTCAGATGGAAACTTATTGTACGCTTCTTTAGAATACCTCATGTACATTTGATACTTCTGCATCTAGTGCTTGCTGGAGGGCATGCGGAAGGATGTCGGCTAACTATGTTCATACATTCTGGGCACGTCAGAAGCTTAAGACTTAAGACGAAGATGACAACTGTATGCTTTAATTTGTGTTCCTGCATTTTGGAAATAAAAAATGAGTTCCAAACAAAAAGAAGGGCTGTTTCAACAGTCAGCAGCCATGGTAGCAGACCTGTGAGGTCGCACACCACCGGGGCCAAGCAGCGGAGCTTTGAGCCAAATGCTAAAGTCAGTATGCTCACAACATGCACACAGTGACAATGCTAACATGCTGATGTTCGGCAAATACACTGTTTACATGCTCCACATCTTAGTTTAGCGCGTGAGCTGGCTGACATTTGCTTATTAGCACTGAACACATAGGGGCAGCTGAGGCCGGGTATGTCAATGTTTTTGCTGGTTTTCAGTCACAAACCACAGTACTGGACATCATTTTGACCTGATGGTGCTACATCGTAAAGTCAGGGAATCATCAAAGTGATTACGGTTAACAACCTACCATTGCCATAAATAGAGCCACATAACAAACATGGTTAAATAATTCAAATCCAAGGCTAACTCTGTGTTACAAGGGCAGGAAGCAGTGCTGGCAGGTGCACTACTGTGCATGAAGTGAGCGCAGAGTAAAGCTCAGTGTATTCACTAACAATATGACACACATATGATGCAGCTCCACCATTCAGGGTATTGTAAGATTTGGGAAAACCCTACCAATCAGCTCCAGCTTCTACAGACAGCAAGTGCAGGAAAGCCATGGTGTCTTTGCAAGTTTTTTTTAGCTGTAACAGTTTTTAGAAGTTGGAAACTTCTGATGTGTAATTCACAAACAAGTTGGAGAAAAGACTATTAGAGTAATCAAGCCTAGATAATAGATACCTGTCCGATCCAAAATTACTGATAACCACACACATAAACACCCTCATTTCTTTGACTAAATCCTGCACTGGGAACTTCATTGTCCGCCTACGGTACATACTCTCGTACGGTTGTACAATCTTTGTGTACACTTTCCAAAGCTGCACCTCACGCCTCTGCAGGATCCAGGCTGTTTTGCAAATGATGAACATGCTTACAAGGTTAGAAAAAGGTTCCTCTTTGGATAGCCGCCAACTGTGGCTTCTGCTACCTGTTCCCACACAGATTTGTCTCTCAAGTTGTTAACGTTGGTTTCCAGTTGCAATAAATGTGGATAGTGAGAAAGTTAGGACTTAATATATTTCAATACACGTATCCACTGTAGGTATAGGTATGTTTGTTATAACTTGCCAGCTTGTTTTAGAAATGGCTGCCTACATCAACTGCTCAAGTTGAAGACAGATAAAAGATTTAAATATTTCACATCTCTGCACATTTGATGCATATACTGTATGTGTGGAAATCAAGAGAAAAAGAAATTCCCTGCGGGGACAAATGAAATACATTACTGTTATTATTATGAGCCACACATGGTCAGGATGATTTCATCTCTCTTGTGTAGTAATACTATTCTTTTTGAAAGTAAGCCAAAGAGGCAAACTGGTCCTGCAAATTGGTTCTGACAGTGCAACTTCCATAAATTCATAATAATGTGATGAGGTTTTCACAGTGTTGTGAGAATGGTCAAGCAGTCATATCACATTGTGTGGATAGAAGGCATAAACTCAACAACAGATAGTGAAATATGCCTCAAACCATCACAGAGGCCAATATGTTCGATGATCTACACTACACTGTATTTTCATGATTGTAAATCCAATACTGATTGCAGGGAGGGGATATGTTATTAACATCAGAACCAAGTGATGTCTTGGGCTTTCCAAGAAAGAAACAAGGCTACTTTGTTGCAGGAGACTGAATGGTGAAAGGAAAGACGGACAACACAGACGTAATGGTAATGCTGAAAAGTACATTAAGCCATCAGCACTGTTTCTAAATAGACAGTACTAAAATAGATAGCAAGGCTGTTGCTGCTTTGTCTCCTGAACAACAATAAAAGGCATAGCCTACTTTCACAGGTTATTTCTCTTCCAGGTAGTCCACTGGATATAGCTGCTGTTCAGAATATAAACTAGAGCTGCCCTCTGAAAGCTGAAGATTTGAATCATCACTCAGAGACCCCTCAGTCGACTGAGATTATTCAAGTAGAGCAGCCGGGGGCTTTTTGTCAGTCAGTGTGCAGGGTACATCTGAGGACGTTTTGGTCCTCAGATGTAGCTACAAAGTGAGCACTCCTCGCTTTAATGCTGCTCTCCGGTACAGGCAGCTGCAGACCCAGAGCCAGGGTGAGTCGGAGTAAGACCTAGGCAGCTTCCCAAATGAAGAGAGACCTTGCCCTGTCAGGCTCAGGAATAATGGTGTATTATGCCTTCTGCTTAGTAGTGGTGAATTTACAGCTCATAGCAACTCAATATGGAACAATCTCTGGATTTTGTTTAATGACTAGAGTCTGCAAGAAATATTGTTGCACATTTCTGATGCGTCATTAGTGTAGTTAGCATGCATTAGCTCGGATCGCTGTCACTCTGAATGTCCTGCTAAACCCTGCTCAAACTTTCTACCTGGAAGAGAAATAACCTGTGAAGTTCCTGAGGACCGCCAGTAGACAATAACATTATATATTTAGATTCATATAATGTATCTGGTTTCATGTATATGGAGGATATTACTACAGACAAATAGGTCACATCTACTGTGACATCAGATACTGTATTCACTCATGTCCATGATGACCCGATGATGCCTAGTCTACTGTTCAGGGGAAGCACCGTGCATTGAAGAAAGACTGGCACTAGCTGCCACCATTTTCCTAATGTAAATGTAGATATTGCGCAAGACTACGAGATTCTGTTTTGTTCATAATCTCAATGAGTGAAAGGGAAACACAAAAACTCTTCTCAGAAAAAACGAGAATGAGCTTATTTATTAAAATGTTTGACTATTAAATCTATAGCTTTATTAAATTTATCTCATTTAAACTTTTATGAATTTCACATATTAGCACAATCATATCACGTTTGATTCAGGCCTACTTCATAGTGTGTAGATGACTTTGGTGCCCTCTATACTCAGGCCAGACAGGACCCCAGGTTCAGCACTTAATAGCAGGGTGTTAGATGCAGGCAGGACCAGCGTACATGGGATGCAATAACCAAGTGGCTGGCATAGTGTACAGGAACATCTGCGCTGAGTTTGGGCTGGAAGTCCCAAGGTCAGAACGAATGACACCTTCTAAGGTGGTTGAGAACGGCTGAGCTAAGATCCTGTGGGACTTCCAGATCCAGACTGACAAACTGGTGATGGCTAACCAACTGCACATCGTGTTGATTGACAATCAACAGAAGAAGGCAGTGGTGATAGATGCAGCAATCCTGAGCGACAGTAACATCAGGAAGAAGGAACATAAGAAGCTTGAAAGATACCAAGGACTGGAAGAGGAGCTAGAAAAGATGTGGGGAGCAAAGACAAGAGTGGTGCCAGTGGTAATCAGAGCACTCTGGACTGTGATCCCCAAACTGGGAGAGTGGCTCCAGCAGATTCCAGGTGCAACATCTGGCCAGAAGAGTGCAGTCCTGTGAACAGCTAAGATACTGCGCAGAGCCCTCAAACTCCCAGGCCTCTGGTAGAGGACCTGAGCTAAAGGGAAGACACACCACCATCCTCCATGGGGGGGAGGGTCAGAGGGGGATTTTTATATATGTATATATGACTACCTGTGGGTCCTTGTTGAAAACCTATCGACATCACTGCTTGTAACTTTTAATTTCAAGTAACCTTAACATTTCAATATATTAAGTCCTGAATCATGTTCAAGGTAAATATTACAACCTATATTGTACATGTAGTCCTATCAGTGTAATACAGTCTACCATATATACCATTTCCTAGGTTACCAACAACAGCACCTTCAACAAGGTAATTGTACTATTGGTCTGCTTGGCTTGGTACTGGCTACTTAAGCTGCATATTGGGAGTTTTATTTGGTAGAACAATCCATGTAATATCTCTGCTGCCAAAAATGTGATGCTACAATATGAGATCACTTTGCATATAATATCTTTTCTGCAGACTGTTGTCTTGTACTTTCCCTTAAAGCTCTGTCCGTGCGCCTCCAGCACATGACGGTCACATTTTATGACTTTCGGAAAGGATGTTATGCATTAGCATATGTCCTTGATCTTATCTTCTCTTGATCTTGACCTCACACTGCACATCACAGGTATTACACATGGTATTATCTGGGGTTACTTAGAATGAGTATTACAGGCAATCCAAGACCATAATCTACACCCTTACAGCCCTTTAAACAGGTTGAAACATTAAACAAGATCCTTGTTGCCTGGATAGAAAGAACATTCATTACTTAGAGTAAGATGAAGTGGTATGTGAAAGCTATACTTGCTCCTTTGACAAAGAGAACAGACGGCTCGGATCTATGACTGAATGTCTATCAGTTTTTGAATACCAGATAGCCTTTTGTCTGTTGACACTGCTCTGGTAATCTTCTTGATTACGTGACAATTTTAAACACATAAAAGCAGGGCATGTCTTTATTAGCTGAGTTGAAGAGGGTGCTTAAATGTTCTGAATGACAATCTGGTTGTTCCTGATTAGCAGATTCAAATGGCTGTTTATAACCATTCAGATGTGCCATTTTACATCAGGACCAACAGCCAGCAGGAGACATAGTAATGATACGATTTGGATTTGATTTAAGTTTCAAGTATTCATCAGGGCATTCTTAATGTGAAACTGGATAAGCCTTGAGTCATATATTCTTCACCAGTAAAGCTAGGTAGGAGGCCGCATCTCTCAGAGTGAAAATCTGAAAATTGGGGCATCGAATAAAGCACCGCAGCATGAAGCCGAAGTGTCTGTAACCGCCTCAGTTAGTATCTGAATCTCAAATAAATGTGGTATGTCCGAAGCTCAGATTTCAAGAACCAAGCTTTTCATCTGTGATGTCATTCTGATTTACAGCCTGGAGCTGCTCCATTGATAATGAATGGGAGACTGACTTTGTGCATTCCTAGAACGTTAGCTTGAAAGATGTCTGGGGTATTGGAACTGACTCCCATCCAATGACTGCCATCATTTTTAAGCAGTTCTCTATGCAACTGTACATTGGGATGACACCAGAGATGGGGCAAACTCATCTCTCTTATTTCTAGCTTTGGGAGCGAGTGATGAATATTCACCAATACACTCCAAAGTGTTACAGGGCATAGAAATGACATTTTATTTTCCTGACAGCTAGATTTAACCCAGGCTATGTTTCATGATCATGTTTAATGATGTATATCCATATTTGCCATCTGCAATTTAAACATTCATAAGCCAAAAATGTACACATTCTTTCTGACAAATATAACACACTCTGACAGGAATACACTATCTGAAAGATGGAGTCGTTCCTTGTGGACAAAAATAACTATGTGTGACACAATTTGCAGGAGCTCCACTGTAGTATGCAATAACCACATCTAAAACTAAGAGCGGGGTTTGCTCCTCAACATGACTGAATACTTTGCAGTCACTTATTATTTTTTATAACTCTACTTGGTGCTAAACCTGAAGTGAGTGAAAATATTCTGATCATCTTAGGGTCCCACCACAGCCTCTGTTAATCAGATGGATTCAATGATTCAGTGGATTCATTTGGTAGTAAATTAAATTCAGAAACATGATGTGATTATGAAACAAGGTTTCGTGATTCAAGATAAGGCATTAAGAGAAGCCTTTTACACAACCTGGCCCTGTATTAGCAAAGGATAACTGATCATCTGTCATCATCTGTTCTTTGGAAGTAGGGCGGGCGATATGGCCCTAAAACAACATCACCATATTTCAGGGTATTTTTGTGATAATGATATTCGTGATGATGTGACAAATTAGTAAAAAAAATCTAATTATTAATCTAAGAAAATACAATTGCAACAAAATAAGTGATATAGTTTTACAGTCTGTCTTCAAATATTCAGTAAAAACAAAAAAAGATCTCTAATTTATTTAGTTTGTAAACAACACTAACTCAGAGTGAGACAAAGCAAAATCTAACACAAAAACTAGAGCACAAATGTCTCTCAAATACTACTACTAAAAATGTACCCTGGGATCTCTGTCTATAAATCAAGAAGTGATTTCCTTCTCTTTCAGGAAAATCCTAAATGATTAAGTTTTTTCCACCTGGACCTTTATGCTCTGCCATTTCTCCTCTAATCATCATGCTGCAACCTGTGACGGGCCGTTATGATACCAGAACTATCGCACATTCACATATATGTAGTTTTTAGCTATGCTTGTTGTTGCCGAGGGTAACAGTATGAGGTCAATATGTCAATAAGTGGAAACATCGCGAGTATCACAAAATGCCCTTTTCATATCATAATAAAAATCATACTGGTACTATTGTGAACAATATGACATGGCACACCCCTATTTGGAAGTATTTCAGATTTAGGAAAAAACAAATCACATTCACAGAGTGCATGAGACTTGTGTGTGCGCCATAAAGCAACACAACTTACACCTGAAAAAAGCGCCAAGATCTGCAGTACAATGAATCCATGAATCCCCTCACACCACTTTTTTCAGCTGAAAACTAATGTATATGACTACTTAGTAGAGTTGACAATGGACTCATTTTCATATCTTAACATCTTAGTGCAAAGGATTCGAGTTTTATATGGTGTTATAATTATGCATTGCAACTGCCCTCCACTGGTTGAAACCTGGCTATGCAATTCAACTTTCCTATTGGCTGACTTGGTAGCAAATTTGATCACCAACCAACCCCCCTTCCTCTCCTCCAGCACAAAGGAGTGCTCCACTCCCAGCCCTGCACATGTTGATACCTTTTTCACCCTTCTAGAGGCATTTTTCAAATTTTCAGGGTAGAGGCACTTCAGCCAAAACTCTGGGGTTTAGTTACTCCTTAAGTATTCTAGCCTTCATTCACAAATATTTCAAAGCACCACGGGGGAGAAATCTAATTACTGACTAAAGATGGGTTTTACACTAACCAGGTTACTGCAGTGCATGTAAACTCCAATTTGCAGCCATAACCTGATTTCTCCCAGCAGACTGGTGTCTTGTGTGCATGCAAACATTGCACAGCATTTTCAAAGGAAACAGAAGTCAGAATTTCATCCGCCAGTCTACCTCTCAAAATCGGTGATGTCTATGACTCATATTCTATCCCATCTTGCCTCATTTGTAACTAACTAGGGGGGCTGTGATTACTGTCTATGCTGAACTAACAGCTAAAAGATAAAGAAAGCTGGTACAAGCGTAGCTCAGCCTTGGCATGTAGTGCAGATAGTAATAAGCACCTTAATGCCTCAGAAGCAACCAAGTCATTTCTCTTATCTTTGTAACATAAATCTTCAAAAGAAGTCTGCCAACTTGATTTAGAAGTATGGCGCTGCTAAATAAGAAATGCAAGAGACTACAGCTGTGTAGGGCCGTCCTCATGCAGTGCACACAGCCGTGCTTTGAGCTTTAAACTATACATCAGCATGCAGTTTTCCCATAATAACAACGTCCACAAGCAGGGGTTGAGGACAAAGTGTTTACCATGTTCACCATTATTTATCATGTTGCATGGTGACATTTGATGATTGGCAAAAAACACAAAGTACAGCTGAGGCTGTCAGGCATCTCATAATTTTTGCTATAATTGTTCATGGACTAAGGCATGGATCACAGTGACCTGATATATACATATATGACCCTGAGGTGTATATATGAAAGTGTACTTTATTTCATGGCAATCCATCCCAGAGTTGTTGAGACTTTACACTCAAAACCACAAATGTCAACCTTTGGCACTGCTTAGGCTTTATGAATGTATGTCAGAGAATTTTTGCAAATCCATCTGGTGCAGCTAGATGAACTAAAATTACTCCGCAAACCAGCCAAGTTGCAATTACAGTTTACATTCATGTCTGTCCAGACTCATATGAGGCCATGACAATTGACAGCGCTTCAAATATGCATGTTGCAGCAAAGAAGCTATGAATTCTAAAACTTGGATGCTTCATACACATCTTCAGCAGGGCAGCAAAGAAGATCTATACAATCAGCAGTGTTTCAAGGTGGATAGAGTATCGCCACCAGACAATCAGAGATCTCCGCCTTCTGATAGTCTGGGGACACTCCTTTCTAAAGTGTGTTTAACACACCGGTGAAAACGGCCGGCAACAGAGCAACACCTCTTGCATTTTTGAAAAGGACACGCCTACTCAGAAATGTGCGCTCCCCCTTTTCTCGTCTGCAAGGAAACAAACACACAGAGAGCTTGAAAATGGATGCCGAGAGATTAAACTTCCTTTTATCAAACGTGTGCTCATCCGTGAAGAAAATATTTTTTCCAGCGGATGACTTAATTACAGCATGATTGAGCTAACTGGAGCAGTTTCATGTCGTATCCGACAACGGGAGGCTTTTAACAGATGACGTCCTGTTGTTAGCTTTGCTGCTGCTGTTAGCTGTCCCTGTCAGCTGCAGCCACTGATGCTTTCTAGACATCGTGATTTCCCAAAACTGAATAAATACCACACATAGCAACACAATACTGCTTTGCTAGCTCAGTCATATATATATATATATATATATATATATATATATATAGCTAAATACTCTGCTGGTTTTCTACCCGGACTATAGAGGGAATCGCCTTGTAAACAACAAGGTGATTCCCTCTATAGTCCGGGTGGACGGATGAGTCATGGCTTTGTAAAAGATTATGTTTGTTTCTTTTAGTTGGCGAGAATGTGTCGCCGCAAACGTGACAAACATCCACTAACTTTGACGGCGTTTTCTGCGAGCACGGCTGAGCCATTTTGTACTGCTACACGTGTTTCTAGTGGGACTATGTTTACAAGCACAAGAGTTCAGTTCTGCAATGTAAGGAGTTTTTTAAACTCTGAAATTGTATCCGCCCATCTAAACACAAAATCAGGGAGAAAGTCATCAGTCTTTAGTTAAGCAAAGCGTCTAAAGACTGACTTGTGAGTCTAAGGTGGACACCCAAGATTAGCGTCACTAATTCAGTATCTAACCAAATGTCTCCCCTTCTCTTCCTGAGTTAGGCCCTGATCACACAGAAAGCGGTTTAGCAGCAGGAGATGCCTTTTTGTAATTGTTTTTAATGAGAATGAAGCTTTTTGTTTGCAGTTTTTGCATTGCGACCCACTTCACGTTTCTGCGCTTTCAGAGCCTGGCGTTTGATATAGTTTGCCAGATTGCTCTGAATGCTGCTTTTCTCCTTGAGTTGAAGTGTTTTCAACTCAAGGAGAAAAGCAGCCCAAATCATCTCTTTTTTTGTCATTTTTCCCATTGTCCAATCTGATGATTTGAGAGGTGGGCCAACTGTGGTAGTCGCAGCAACAAGTTTACAGTTGGTAAACAATCAAGGGGAAACTAGTGGTAGCGGTTGCTGCATACCCAGAGCTGTACGGCTGTCAAGACGTAGCTCCTGGACCAACTGGTGGTACTCCCTGTGATCCACCCTCTTCTTTAGGGTCTCATGTACCCACACATATCTCTGTTTCCCTGTACCCAACACACTGTTTGCTGACAGCCTCTCACCCTTAGCCAGAGCAAGAAGAAGTACCCTCTGCTTGTCCATTTTGGGTGGTTTGGGTGGTTGCCTGGCAACAATAAAACAGTGCAGCAAGCATTTTTTTCACTAGTGGCATTCAATTAAAGAAAAAAAAACAAGGCAGTGCACCATGCCTTTTGCAACTTGCAAAGTAATTTCTGATAGGGGCTGTATGGTGTTAAATAATGGCCAGACAAATGTTTTTTGCAGAAGATCATGATGTCACACTGAACCTTTGGCACATGAATTATTAAGTTAAGACCAAAAACATATTTTGTGAAGTCACAGTGATCTTATCCCATTGAAATCTAATCAGTTTATCCTTGAGTTCAACTGGATGTTTGTGCTAATTTTGAAGAAATTTCCTCAACGCACTCTAAAGACACAACATTCACAAGAATGGGACAGATGCCAGGTCTCGGTGACATCTGACCACCAAAATGCAATCAGTTCATCCTTGAGTCCACCTGGACGTTTGTGCCAAATTTGACGAAACAATAGCTTTCACAAGAATGGGATGGATGTACATACAGATGGACGACTCCAAAACATAGATTAGGCTTCATCTTCCTGGTGCTGCAAATGCCTGTACAACATATCGTGACAATCCATCCAATGGTTGTTGAGATATTTCAGTTTAGAAAGTGACCGCACAGTCCATCAACTTCGTCAACCCTCGAGCCGAGACGCCAACAGCATTCACCAAACTCCGACAGCCATTCCACATTAGCTTTAAAGGTCAAGTAGACGGGGAGATATTGATGTTGCATTGTTGCAGGGGAGCAGCTGACAGGCGGCAGCTGTAGGTCAGGAGGTAGTTGAGTTTGTTGGGTAAACGCAGCGTTAGAGGGTCAACTCTTCAAATAACTCAACAGACCTCAAATTGCTCCCAGTGTGTGAATGGGTGAATAGCAAACAGTGAAGCGCTTTGTCCTACCAAGGTTGAAAATCTAAAGGAAAGTGCAGTCCATTTACTGTCACAATTTTACGACTGAAAGAGATGCATGGTTCAATCTCTAGAGCAACATTTCTATTGTTGAACAGCAGACACTGTACCCTGCCTGCATATTTGCATTGCTGGAAAATGAGATCCAAACATAAAATATGAATGACCAATCATTTTAATGTCTGTTCAGCCTAATGTGAGGATTAAACTAATCCACCATCTCACTACAATATGCTGGAAATTAATTGGTGAATGCTCCATATATCTTATTAACCGAGGGATGCAAATTACCAGCTGACGACCCAAATATATCTGACAATACAGAGAGCTTTCAGATGTTTCTCTTTTGAAAGTGATGCAAATATTTCACGATTCTTTGTATTTTAAAGAAAACAAATACGCATTAAGGACATGTTTTACTAAAATGTTTGCAAGCACACAAACATATATTCAGTATATGTTTCCCTACAATGGAAAAATCAATGATTACCTTCCTACAATAAACAGGAGCAGCAAAAATCCACCAATAATTCCTACAAGTTTTGGTATAAAGCAGAATTTACAATCAATATTTCCTAACGAGGGACCATCACAGAGCAGAAACCATGCGCCATTCTGTTGACAACGAGCTGTGTGCAACTCCAAAGACTCAAGGAGGTTTTGATTAACCTTAATTTCATTGCAGTGTTAACAGTTATGAGCCAGAAAATGCCAGCATCATTAAAATCGCCCCAAGCATCATTATGGTGCCCACAAACTTGGCATCATTGTTTCAGTGAAGCAGCTCCGGGATCTCTCTCCTGACGACGCCATCAATACAGTGTTGGCTCTGCAGCTTTAGGGGGAGAAAAAGTCTTTGAATGTCAAGTGAGTTACAAGACAAAAAGGTTGGTTTTCTGTTCACAGAATCACACATATTACATGAGCTGTAAACGCTTTTCTCTGTTTTGTGTGCTCGTGGAACAGATTTTACTCTGATGCTGCTCATGCTGAAGCCAACACATTACTTTTTACGTACTGCAGTGATCCTCTCTGCTCGTCTGTGCCACAGTACAGTGTGGAGAACTAGCAACTATCATTCTGCTCTATAGTCTCTTCACGTACATGGGGGGGGGATGCTGCAGTGAAAGAACACAGGGATTCCCTTGGAGAGAGGGGAATAAAAAAAACACATATTCTATGATGACACTATTAATCTAAGTTGACAATCCCACCATATTCTGGGGGAAACTGGCTGAATAATGCAGTGAGGGCCAGCACTCATAAAAAAGACATTTATTTCCATCAGCTTTAAAAAGTCTGGTGATGGAAAACAAAACAGTTTGGTTGAATTTATTGGTTGTTTACTTAAAATGTGATTTTCTCTGATCACGCGTGAAGTAAACACATTAAATCAGATTAAGCAGTTTGAGTCAGAGATTATTTGCATCTCAGAGCATTGAATATTTTACTATGATATTTAAACCGGTGAATCCAAGTATGCTCATGCAAATAACGTTGCAGCGCAGCGTAACACATGAAAGGCCCGTTTTATGGCGCAATCAGGATAAGCACAGAGTGATTTACAACAGAAACAGAAGTAATTATGCTGACCGTTTATCTCCACAATATTCTATAATTGCTGGCTTTATTTGCACATCAAACATTAACATATGTTCTCCACTACTAAAGAGAAACAATAGCATTAACAAGACTAGTGGTCTAATTAGGGGGCAAGTAGACGGGAAAGTGCAGGCTGTTACTGGCCACTTTAAATCTGATTAACAAAGACCTTCAGCATCTGGAGACCAGACACAGTTTACCATATCTTGAATTATTAAAAAAAAATAATGGCTTGTTAGGTGCATAAACCATACAAAAATATAAATGGTGTACCGAGGTAGTCACAATGCACTGTATGTAAATGTGTAATTGAGCCTCGCTGCATGTCCAGCCCTCCCGTTTGCTCTCTAATCCAAAAGGAGCAGGTGCTCTGTGCACTAATCCTGCCTTTCAGCTATGCTCTAATTATATATTGATGACCTAGCAATCATCACAACTGGATGTGATCATAGAATTAAGACCAGTGTGTTTGTGTGTGTGTGTGAGAGAGGGGGAAAGAGACAGATTAGGGAACAGAGAGAACGTGATCGAACCCTTATCAGACGTGTGCATTGAATTATAAAAAAAAAATGCAGCACGTTTCACATATCACTCACACACACGCACACACACGCATTGCACATCAACAAGCACAAACACAACTGCTTTAAATGCTCAGCTGCGTGCGCATACAGAGCAGCAGTGCTCGTTTTGTTTGAGTAACACAGACTCACAGCTCCACAAAATCAAATTGGCCACTTGGGTAGCTCCAGCCAGATTCGCCCAGATGTTTCCTCTCCTGCTACTTTGCGATTATTAAGCAGAGCTGGGAGGTCCAAAGTCCTGATCAGCAAAATTAAAGCCAACCTTGTGAGAATATCAAACATATTTTCGATATGGCTTTTCAAACTTGAGGTGCTCACCAAACCAAATGCACTAAATCAGATATTAGACATATTTCAACATTCAATACCAACTATTTTGAGGTTAAGGAAAGATCATCCAGCTCTAAGACACAGTGCAAAACCCAGACTCGGGATGTCAAGGGTTAGGGCAATGTTAGTGTCAAGGGATATAAGAGTTTGTACACTACTGCCTGCACACTGACACTGAATGTTGGCAGTGAACTACAGCTGGAGAATATACAGAGTAAATCTGACTGAACAGTATTTTAGCTAGTGATTACAACATGTACCATGAATTATATTTATTATAATACACTACATTAACGGTCTGCAGTGACAATGAAGGTGACATGAAGGTACATTATATGAAGACCCACTGCAGTGTTTTATCTCTAGTTTCGAGAGATGAAGTCATGGAAGTCTACTCAAGAGTTTTCAGATTAGAGCAGGGGGATATAGGGACTATTTCTGACCTAATATCTTCCTGTTTTGGATCAGATTTTTGATCAGTAATGATAAGTAATGTGGATATAATGACTAAGTGGGTAAAGACAAATAATAGAACAGCTAGAACGGTCTGGTACATTTAGAAAATTACATCACTTTACTGTGATGCAGACTTTGAACCAGGGAAAGAAAGCACTTTGGATATTACGATATCCAAAATCTATCCAGTCTCATATATCAGTATAATATTGATATACTGCTCAGCCCTACTGCAGATTCTACTTTGTTCGGTCTGTTGCCGTCAGGTAGCATGGTAGCTACTGATAGCTAACCTGTCTTGTTATGAGGCTAAAAGACCGATGTCAACAAAAATGAAGGAGCAGATCAGTGAGCAGACTTTCAGTTTCTACCTTGCCTGCATTGAAACTTAAGTCCTTTTAACACTGCCAGATCTTCCGCGAATGTTGGGCCGTTTTGCGAGCGTTTAGACACACAGAGCCGGATTGGCGAGTTGATCCGAGGTGCCCAATTTTCCGCCTCGTAGGGTAGTCATAGTGGCGGAACCCTTTTAGTTTAAACAGACTGAGGCGGCCTTCCGCAACGGGAGGGGCTATTGAAGACTTGTGGGAGGAGCTGTTGATGACGCCACACATGTGAGCCACTGGCGGTGGATAAACAGGAAACAGCTGATAGCAGGAATTAGCGAGCAGCTAGTAGCAAGAGGGAAACGCAAACCTGACAGACACAGTAAAGATGAACAACTGGGGAGACAAAGAATTGCGCGCCCTCCTTGTCCTCGCAAACGAAGAGGCCATTAACCGTCAGATGACGGGGACGGTGAAGGATGGGCCGACTTACGAGAGAATCGCCGAAGGACTGACCAGCCGTGGCTGCCCTCCCACGTCACTGTTTACGTCACACGCTGAGCTACACGTTTTGTTACTTGCTCACGCCCCCCATTACCCTGAAAAAGGTACATTCTGTATAAACAAAAGTAGGCAGGCAGCATTTTTCTGCACTCCCCGATTTTGTGTTTATACAGCCAATGCTGAAAGAAGACTGATTGGTGCTTTCCTGTCTAAAAAGGGCTTTATATTCTAATGGATGCTGTGAAGCATGTACTGACAGTACACAGATTTATGGGTTGGGATCATGCAGAATTTGATCATAATTTCTTATTAATTTGTACCTGTGTTTTATAAGTATCTGATACAGTGTGTAGCAGCAGAATAGTAAACTGCACAGCTCCATTTACAACGAGCAGGCAGGAGTAATGACAGGCACTTCACCATATAAAATGAGTCTGCTTGTGCTTTCCACCTAATTAAATGTGTACGTAGTAAACAGTGACAGTGGACTATATATAGATACATATAAGCCTGCAGGAATTTGACTCAACAGGGAGTATTGTTATGAAAACAATTATGAATGTCCTTACGCTTACGCTGCGAGTAACTGAAGTATCAATCCATCTATAAAAAAAACATGTAGCACAGATGACAGACTGTACTTGAAAAGCAGACATTTGATTTGTCATTTTCATATTCAGATAACGAAATTGGATGTTACATTATTTTTTTTTTCCAATTCAGGTCTCTGCCTGAAACACACATCCTCACACCTGCCAATTTCCTGTGCAACAACTCAAAAGCAGCGAGGTGGCGAACAGTTTGTCAACTCTGTTCACTTGTGGCAAACAACAAAGCAATATGCCTTGTGCAGGGATCAAGACTTTTTTTCCCCACTTGGCAAAAGGGTTACAAATTATGCCCTTGCTATTTGTACAGCGCTGCGCTGAAAGCCCCATACATCAATTTGTTCCCCTGTTGACAACTACTATTGTTTGAAACCAGGGGAATTCAGGACTATGGGTGTCTGAAGATTCATCATAGTAAGGCATGGTGCTACATGCTTGGGGGTGTCTAACTGGAGTGTTAGCCCGCTGTTGTGCTAACCTCAGAGGACGTGTTGCTGCCTTCCAGGTGCAACTAATGGAATAAAAATTACAGCTGTCTCATGTAGGTCTGAGGAAGTTCACTTTTAATTAGGAGAAATTGCGCCTAAATTTGAACCACACATTTAATTTCCAGCCAAACAACTTCAGTTTAAAATTCTGAACTAATATCCACTTTCCAAAAGAAGCATCACGAATTCAAAGATCATTTCTAAGCGTATTAATCACATCCCATGATTTAAGAGTGAAAGGTGCATAAATCAGAAAGTGAAAATGAACACACAACATCAAGCTCCTACAACAGGCAAGATGATGTGTCTGGAAAATATAGATAAAAAAAGGAAAGGAGTAGACTTAAAAAAAAAAAGGTCAAGGCTTCAAACAGACTAACTACACAACACAATAAGAAGCAACAGAGTATGGTCCAACTAATCACAAGCTCGGTGGAGAGAACGAGTGTGAGGGATTGAATTAACTTTAAGGAGAGAAGCTAATGAGTCCAGGGCGGCTGAGAAAAACACTCACGTAGGCTGGCTCATCTCATTAATTGTTTAAACCTGCTAACACATTTAACACTTTCTACAGCTGCCTCCGAGCCCTTCAGTCCTAGCGGCAAACCAGCAGACACATGGTCTGGTGTGTTGTTCAGGGGGAAAGCCTGCACTGCTCTGTGAGAGCTACAGAGGAGAGACGGTATTTTGCATCCGCACTCCACATTTTCTCTGTTTGCCATCATTTCAGCTCCCTCAAATCTTTTAATGCCGTGTCAAGGCTTCTCTGTGGCCAGTTGTCTTGGGTCTAAAAACAGAAGCGCCGAGGCTGAGCACAACATACGAATGAGGCCATGAAAGCGAGGCATTGACAAAAAAACTGAGAAAACAGCTCAAACAGTGCAGAAGTTTTAACTTGCTCCCTTTGTTTCGTCTTCACACAGACTGGCGCAGTTGTCACTTCGCTTTCTATCAGACGAGCTTTTGTGTGGCTGTCTTTGGTGCAAGTTCAGAGATGAGCGTGACGAGGCAGAGACGAGACAAAGATATTGTTTCCTTCCAAAAAGAGGGTACTTTCCATCCCATGAATGATTGGTCTGAGGGCTTGTAACAACAAAAGGGCACAGAGTGATGGAAAGGTGAGGGGAGCTTTGTGTTGGAGTGCCGCTCTCAATTTTCATCGCTATATAATTCAAATAACAAGCATTATTTCTTCTTTGTTTTTGGGATTCTCTGACAATATAAAGACTACAAAATATGACGCTCATGCAAACTGAAACTGGACTTAAATTACCATCAAATAATCTCCACACTTTTACTACACAGGGAGGAATGCAAGCTGATACCGTGTCTCATTTTACGCCTAGCTCCTCAATATGTCATAATATTAACAGCTTGCGGTGCTAACATGAAGTTTTTATTGTCTTACTTTTGCACAGCTATAAGACTGCTGATGACTGTGGCTTTAATAGGAGGCTTATGATGAATTACTCAAACAGCTTGTCACAACAATTACTGTAAGTCCACTGAAGGTATATCGCAGCGGCTATCAGATGAAGCTGGACCGCAGCCCAGGCCGGCACTTGCACTGGACTTCACTGGTGAGAAAGAGTCAAACATTCAATATAAATCAGTTTAATTTGCAAATATATTAAAATATATTCCACGTTTAGGTTCATGTGAGGAGAAAAAAGACCAAACTACTGCGTTAAGAACTACTGTACCGAAGCAAAGACGCAATAACAGAAGGGATTCCCCTACTGCTGGTTGAATAGGTTCGATTAAACCACTTGTTGTGGACATTCAGTGTATCCAGGGGCATAATGTTTAAGGTCAAGCATGCATTTCAGCGACTGATACGATTACTTGCATCATCAGCCTGTGGAGGTTTTTTACTCATTCAAGTGGATGTCAGCCTTCCTCAAGATGCAATGATTTATCAGCGTGTAGAGTGAATCCACCTTGGTAGGAACACCACATAAAAGAATGCTAAACTGACTCCTTTTTAATAAAGCCCTTCAGCCAACACTGCTCTTTGATTTCCTATAAGCTGTTGCTCAGTATACAGTGGGCTGAGAGGACCCACACCCTCCAGGCAACAGCTGATACAAATCACGAATTTGCAGAGACAAGATAAAAGCTAGGAGACGGCATGCTCATTTATGGACACACTGATTTCCCACTGCTGTTGTCGGAAGCTTTCTGTCATTGAGAAAACACACACACACACACACCCCTCACGCTTCCCTCTCTCTCCTCATATCCAGCTGCCCCTATCCTATGAGATAGAAATCTCTTCAATCTGATTAACTGCTTTTGGATTTAGCTCATAGGCTGCGTAAACAAAGGAGCCTATAGAAAACAAGCCTTGTCTTCCCAATAGAGATCTACTCTGAATGTGAGTTACACTTTATGGGTTGTGTCTGGCACCTGTCAGTGGGTCCGCAGAAGCAGCAGCTTGGATAAATTAAACATGTTACGCTTCATTTGAGCAACTGGGTTTCTATCCCCTCGTGACTATCTGCTTCTCTTAAGTGAAAACCTCCGAGAATACAACATACAGTAGTACGCTGAAATGAAAACAAAGCCAGGACCCAGAAAATGGGCTTATTTCACAACGCCTAAGCCGAGGCCTTTTGTCTTAACTCAGTCAAGCACAATTCCACCCCGACAATCAATGAGCGAACAACTGTTGATAAAATATAGCCCCCTGCAAATGTTATCATGCTTCTGAGCAGCACCCGTCTTCCACATGGAATCTTATACTTTCTTGGCTCTTCTGACTGATGGTAAATTTGCTCTTCAGCGCAGCCGAGGATTTTAAATGTATTTGTTTGTCTATCTTTTTTGACCTCGGCCAAACAAAGCCAGACAGACGGGTGATTACGTTGTTTGCTTTCCCCATTCACTGACATGAATGAATATAAAGGCGAATGCTCGGCAAAGATGGAATCTTATTACGTGCCATTTGTATGGTTTCTGTGTGACAGAAGAGAAGAGATGAAACACATTTAGAAGGATAATTGCTTTGGTCAATAACGGCTGGTTGCCTGTTTTACATTCCATTACGGGGAGGACGGGCTCTGGGCTGTTTCATCACAGAGAGATAAATAAAAGGACGGTGGAGCCAGAAGAGACCCGTATCCCAGGTAAATGAGTGCTTTATGAGGAAGATTAGCGCAAATCCCCCACACACAGAGCATCGGCGCATGTGGGCTGAGGGAGGCTTTCGGATGCAGGCTTGGCTACCTCCATCTCACACGTTCCCCCGGCAATCGATCAAAGCCCCAAATCACAGCTGCACACACAGAGAGGAAGGAGTAGGTGAGACAGTATGACAGCCTGAATTGGAGGCTATTGCGCTGACGAATGGCAGCCTCATCTGACACAGAGCCACCCAATCATACTCTTGGGATACAAACATGCACATAGGGTGCATGCATATGTGCGCACACACAATTCCTCTCCTTCTCAACCACCCACAAAGCAATGCCCAGAGCACATATTGCAGGGGAGTGGAGCATCTGTGGAATACTATTCTGATTGTATAAACAAGCTCTGGATTCTAGCTTCAGTCAGAGCTGCTCATTAAACTCTATTAACCTCCAGCACTAATATCTGCAGGGAGAGCTGAGACAAACACACACCTGCTCCACTTAAGAGGAATGCATTTCTCATTCCCTCAATGAACATATAGCTCCTCCCAAAGCAGCAGTCAGCACTCCCCTTCACATACACACTATGTATTCGCACGTACACTCTCACACTCATCAACAAAATGCAGATGGCAACCGCTCAGAACTCATAGCAAGGAGCTATGAAGGTGAGAGAGGAAAAGAGAAGGGAAAGTAGAGAGAGTGGAGAAGTGGGTGCAGGTGATGGAGAGGCCAGGGGAAGATGGGGAAAGAAGAGAAAAAGAGGAGCAGAATAGTTGCACCTGACCCACTCAAGTGCCGCGTGTCTGCTCTATGCATCAGCGATTCCTGTGCTGCTGTAGCACGGGTACACCACAGTAAAGACAACCTGCGTGGGGAGCACACAACTCATTAATGGAGCCCCCTGTCACATCTGTATGACAAACACCATCTGTATTCACTCGCTCAGACACACACCTCTGCTTTGCCCAGGGAGAGCAGAACAAATACACACACCAAGAACAACTAGAATTTATTTATCTTTAATTTAAAATACAATCAAATTGACAATCCAATATGTCTGACAAAACATCTCCCACAACCAACCTGCCCCCAGGAGATCATCAGCTGAGCGACTGTACTCTATTACACTACAACACCGCAGCAGTCCCAGTAGAAAAAGTAGTATTAATATGTATTGCATTACCAAAGCAACAGAGAGAAACAATCCCAACAGTGTAATCCACGCCACTTGAGTGCAGGAGCATTTATCATGCAGAATACAGAATGAAACGCAGCACACATAAGCGAGGAGCAAACTGCAGGTACATACCGTTGGGGCTCTCCTCATCAATGGTCACTATGGTTGCAGGGGGGCCAGGCCGGGACAGCTTACACTCTGCAGAAAGAAAAAGCAAATGAGCAATCAGGAAAAACAATCCCTCTTTGCAGCATTTACATAATTTACTTTGCAATCTCAACTGTGCTTCATGGCAGCTTATGAAAATGACTGCATATTGTGGAGAGTAAAATGCGTTTCAGAGGGAGATATTCAATTTACTCATACACTACATTTATTTGACAGCTATATCTTTCTCCAGATTGCACATTTTAAATAAAGTATATCATGAACTTTTAAAAAGCATCGCATTGTTAAAGAATAAATCAGTGATCCCCAACCTTTGTGGCTTAAAAAGTATCTACTTCAGGCCCCTTGTCACTTCTCAGATGTCTATGAGGTTTTAGAAGTTCCACCAAAGAGACGTTTGCCCTTCAGCTTCTTGTATATTTCATTCATATAACTGTTTGAGGCCCGAATATGTCAAATATTGAATATTTTACCAATAAAGCAACAATTAAACTAGCAGGGGTGCAAACGGTGACACAGATGCAAACCTTGTAAGGGTGTCCTGACAGAGGTGTGCCCCCCAGGAAGTACATTTTTTTTTTTAGAATATCAGTTTTAATATGTGGCTTTCCAGTCGATTTTAGCATGAGAATATAGACTCAATGTAATCTTACTGCTACAAACGTAATGTATGTGGTACATCAGTTCAGTCAGAAGAGTGCAAAGCCAAAAGTCCAAAATTTTATTAAAGTACATTGTACTACGTAAAAATTCAAGAGGGTTTTGCTCTTTACTGCTGTTGCAACCCCTGTTTGGTCAATTAAAAGACAGGGCTTTGATACGACGATAAATTGATTTCACAAGCACAATAACTGAAAGAAAAACTGTCACAAGGTCATTTCAGTTCAGCTTCTGTCATTTTTTTCTTGACATTTGACATTTGCTCTCTTTTCAAACTAATTATGCTCCTGTACTAAGCTTTCCATTTAACTGTATCATAAGTGATATTGGTCCCTTCCAGCTAACTGTCTACTTTTTGTTCATTTATTTGAAAAATCTTTACATTAAACTGTTGCTCCTCAGTACTGTAAGAGTTAAGGCACTCAAAGGAGATGGTAGCATGTGATTGGCTACTGAGAACAAATATCTGCTGATGATCGGTGGCCAATCAATGGGAGCACCCTTCTTTTTATAATCTTGCTAATCTCAGACTCTAGCTGCTTAGAGTAGAGAAATTTGTAGTTTATCTGATTCAAAAGTTTTAGCCAAAGCGGTTTTCAGGCGGCGGCCATATTGGATTTTGCCACCATAGTCATCAGAAAGTCAATCTGTGATGCATCAATATCCAGATGTCCTCTACATATATTAAGCCATATATGTACCAAAATTTGGTGCTTATATCAGGCAATTTTTCAGTTATTTTTACCTTAAAGCATGTGGGCAGTCAAAAACTAACTGTCCTTGCAGACCCAGACCCTCCAAGCCCATTTTAAAAACTCATCGGATCTGCATGAAGCTCACAAATGACCTGTTTTAGATTCAAAATGGTGATTTGCCAAAAGCCGAGACGTTTGCACCCCTGTAAAAGTCAAAAAATGAACACAAATATATGTAGCAGAACTTTGCTTTTCGTCTTTCTGAACCATATTAATCCACTCCCAACCACAGATTTATCTTGGGACCCACTGGGGCCAAAGCTCTACTATTAGTTGGGAATCACTGGACTTAAGTACCTTAATTTATTTATAAAGTAATAAAAACTAGCTTCACCTTGACCAGCTTGAGCAGTAAATGCATCAGCATTAATGCTTTATGACTGTAACATATCCTCCTGGGACCCTCTGTCCTCATATGGGGACATCACATTTTGGGTTTACCGGACCTTATGCGTCATTCTGCTTAACTTAGACCTGTTGTCCTCGTTTGTGGACACATATTTTGTGCCATCTCGTGTCAGTTAGAGCACAATACACTAATCCATGTAAAAACAAGATGGCAGCCATCTCTGCCATAGTCTCGCCACCAGACAATCAGAGATCTCCACCTTCTGATAGTCTGGGGACACTCCTTTCTAAAGTGTGTTTAACACACCGGCGAAAACGGTCGGCAACAAAGCAACACCTCTTGCATTTTTTAAAAGGACACGCCCTCCCGGAAATGTGCACTCCCCCTTTTCTCGTCCACAAGGAAACAAACACACAGAGAGCTTGAAAACAGATGCCGAGAGATTTAACTGCGTTTTACCAACGTTACATGTGCTCAGTCCACAAGATTGTGGAAATGAAGGACTTACAGCGGACTATGTTTACGAGCACAAGAGTTCAACGAGCCACCAAAGGACCGCCCTGCGGATTTACTATTGGTTCTGCAACGTAGGGAGTTTTTTTAAACTCTGAAATTGTATCCGCCCATCTAAACACAAAATCAGGGAGAAAGTCATCAGTCTTTAGTTAAGCAAAGCGTCTAAAGACTGACTTGTGAGTCTATCTCTGCCAAGTCAATCTGCAGCCGATTGCGACACAAAAGTAGACAAGGTCCAAAACCTGATCACATTTAATGGGTGAAACTTGTTTTTTATGAATAATAACATTTGCAGTTTGATATGTCACACAAATTTGACCAATTTTAGCAACAGTAACAAGCCAAGACGTTGTTAATTAGAAAGTGCTCATTGGCAGACATTGGGAATTTTTCATCAGCTTGTTGAAGGATATTGAGACTTAATTATTGTCTCATTTGAGGACATAACAACTTTATTAACATCTCATTTGAGAATATTGGGACTTAATTATCATAGAAAATGTTTGTTTTTTTATACTTATCAGGTCCTACTGATTTGAAATAGCAAGGAGAAATTGAAAATGCACCCCAAACAAAAGCTCAGGTCTCAGGAGGATATGATAATGTATCAGTCCCAAGGGTATTATTCAAGAGAATTGGTTCTTTCACTTTTGATACTTAAATGCATTTTACTGTAAATATTTTTATACTTTAACTGACACAGAATTTAGATTGAAAGAGAGAAGTACAGTGCTGTCTGAATATAGCCTACAGCAATGCTAGATCAGCACTGCAAAAAAACAAACCATGACATACAATCACTGACACTGTAAATATTTCATTGGTCTGTGGAAATAAGCCTCAAAATGTTGTTTCGCTGCCTTTCTGTCATGCCATAAGCTGTCAAGTTGACACATCTTTTTTATAGCAGGTGGCATCTATGACTGCTAGCGCACAAACATCAACAGGAATGGACTGTATGATACTGACACCAGACAAACAGGGTGGTCAAAGCATGTGGCAACATCATAAGCAGAGCACTGACGAGAGCGGCTTCACAGATGGAGGTCACAGCAGCTAGATGGTACGAGCACATGGGACACAGGTAATGGCAGCTTGACAGACAGCACCAGATGGGGCAGCAGGAGAGGTGGAGAAGAGGAGACAGGAGGAAGGTGTCTAGTGTAGAGGAGCAGGCGCTGCGAGGCGACGCGCTCTGCAGCTGATGTGAGGAAAGTTTGGGATTAAATGTCTTTCAACAGGGAAGAGAGGAGGGGAGAGACAGCGGCGGAGGGAGACGGTAAAAGAGAATACAGGAATGTGATGAAAAAAAAGAAAACAGACAACGGATGGTTGCCCTCTTACCCTCGTACTGCCAGTCTGAAGGGGTCAGGGGTTAGTGGAGCCAGAGGGAAGCAGAGCAGAAGCATGGAAGAAAAGAAAAGTATGAAACAGTTGGTTGAGGAACAGCTCTTAGTGTTAGGAAAGGAGAAAAAAAGATCATTATACAAAAATGAACAGATATTAGAAAACAGGGGAAAGGACAGGCAGTTTCAGCACAGATATTCTGTAGAAGCCTCCGCTCTACAAATGGTGTATGTTAGTGAACCACACACAGTTTTCACAAATATGGCCAGCTGATCTCCTCTCGCTGCCAGTTGCTGCCGGCTGACATTATTCCGCAAGGGAGGCAGTGGGGTGCAGTACAAATATGAATCAATTCAAAAACTAAAACAGCATCTCTCGGTAAATTAACCATGTGCTCTGGAGAGGGGAAAAACACTCTAAAAATGATTCATGGGGTCGGTGGATAATGCTTAAAATAAAGAAGTTTTTCAGCGTTAAAAAATAAAACCTTTGTTTTATTAACATGTTTTACTCAGTTGACAACTTATTTAAATAAGTTGGCAAAATCCAAAACATTTTTGACTAGGATGGAATATAAATAAATAAGTTAGAATAGCTTGAATAAAATAGTTTGACCACTAAATATTAACACAACTTTTGAATAAATATTAAGTTAATTCAACTTAATTAGGTTTTTCAAGGTCGAAGCAAATCATGTCAGCTGTACTAAACCAGAGCGAGGCACCCTGCAGCTCTTCAGCCCCTCTCCAGTGGCTTCCTGTGGCTTTGACCAAAAAAAAAAAAAAAAAAAAAAAAAAAATACATATACATATATACATATATATATATATATATATATAACAGCTATTTTTTAACATGTTTATTTATTAATGTTGTAGGCCTAAACAGATAATTTTTCATATTTCATCAACTAAAATGTGCTCAAACATCTACAGCTTGGCACCTTTTCCTCCTATTTTTGCCAAACCTCAAGAGCGAAGGCTCGTCTGAAATCTTCCTAGCCTGGCTAGCTATGATTCAAAATCCAAAAAAAATGAACGTCTCGGGGGAGAAGAGAGAGTTCAATAGTGTGTGGACGGCTTAATTTGCTTTCACTGCCAACTCTGTGAGGTTAAAGTTCCAAATAATTATAAAGAGCCCACTGCAGAGTAGCCACCACATAGTAAAACATGTCAATGAATGCTCATTTAGACCTATGAGTACCCAGGTAGCCAAAATGACCCGGCCCAGAACTAGCCTGAATTCGACATGCTGGATAAAATTAGCCGGGCCAGGTCCAGTTGCTTGACTCAGCTGAGACTCGGCATAAATGACGCTCCAGAATCTGGCCAAATCAGCTGCCCTATTCCAGCTGCCATGACTGTGCATTTACAGTTAAGGTCAAAATTATTAGCCCCCCTTATGAAATCAAATAAAACCCTTATCCTTCCAATGACATGGGCCATAACCTTAAGTGTTTATAGTTTGTGTGTGTCCGCAAGAACAAAGACAACATCTGCATAAGGTCAAATGAACATTTTTATTGGTTTGCTGAACTGAAACAAGAAAAAAGCAAAAAATGCAATGGTCAAAATTATTAGCCCCCATGTGATTTTGTGCTTTCAAAACAAATTAACTGGGTTTGAAACCACACCTGAGCAGTCAATTAGGTTTGAAAACATACCTGAGCAATCAATTAGCACTGAACCTTATTTAAGTGACTTCAAGAAGCAGAGTTAGTATCACTTGACCACTTGAATGAAAGGGATACTCCAGGGTTGCTCTATAATCTTCGTAAGAAGCAATATCATCATGCCAAAAAGCAAAGAAATCAGTCTGGACCTCAGACAGAAGATAGTGGATCTTCATCTTCAGGGGGAAGGATATACTGCCATTTCCAAGCGTTTCAACAGCTGTGCGTTGCATCATTGCAAAGCACAAAGAAACAAAGTCTGTTAAAAATAAACCTGGCCATGGTAGAAAACGCAAGATTTCCAAAACTTTGCAGTGAAAGATGTCAACAAGAATCCCCAGACCTCTGCAAAGATGACTGTTGCTGAACTGGCTTCCTCTGGACATGATGTTTCACGCAAGACTGTTGTGAGGGTTCTTCATTGTGGTGGACTTCGTGGTCATCGTGCAAGAAAAACCCCATTGCTCTCACAGCGGCACATTAAAGCCCGACTGAATTTTGCCAGAGACAATCTGAAACATAAGGCTGAGTTTTGGAAGTCTGTCTTTTGGTCTGATGAAACCAAACTTGAGCTGTTTGGGCATATGGATGCTGCTTTTGTTTGGCGAAGGAAGGGCAAGGCCTTCAACCCTAAAAATACTGTCCCCACAGTGAAGCACGGTGGTGGCAACATAATGCTGTGGGGCTGTTTTGCTGCTTCAAGGACAGGAAACCTTGTTTGGGTGCATGGGACCATGAAAAAAGAGGATTACGTGGGTATTTTGAAGGCTAACATCAAGACATCTGCAGCCAGTCTAGGGTTAGGTCGTCGGTGGGTCTTCCAACAAGACAATGACCCGAAGCATACATCAAAGTTAGTCAAAAACTTTTTGAAAGACACCAAAATCAAGGTTCTGGAGTGGCCCTCTCAGAGCCCTGATCTCAATCCTATCGAGAATCTGTGGAGGGAGCTCAAGGTTCGGGTCCATGCTCGGAGACCAAGCAATTTGCATGATCTTGAACAATTTGCCAAGGAAGAATGGGCTAAAATCCCTCCGGAGACATGTGCCAACTTAGAAACTACCAGAAGAGGTTGTTGTCAGTTTTGGATCAGAAAGGCTACACTATTGACTATTAGTTGTCAGAGGGCTAATAATTTTGACCATTGCATTTTTTGCTTTTTTCTTGTTTCAGTTCAGCAAACCAATAAAAATGTGCAGATGTTGTCTTTATTCTTGCGGACACACACAAACTATAAACACTTAAGGTTATGGCCCACGTCATTGGAAGGATAAGGGTTTTATTTGATTTCATAAGGGGTGCTAATAATTTTGACCTTAACTGTATCAGAAATGACCTGGCCCAGCACTGGCCCAAACTTGGCATGCCGAATGAGATTAGCCACGCTACATCCAGTTGCCTGACTTTGCTGAGACTCGGTATGAATGACACCCCAGAATCAGGCCAAATCTGCTGCCCTATTCTGGCTGCCGACACTGCCGTCACTGGGCTGTTAACAGAAATGACCTGGCCCAGCATTAGCCCAAACCTGGCATGCCGAATGAAATTAGCCTGGCTGGGTCTGGTTGCTTGACTCAGCTGAGACTCGGTATGAATGACACTGCCATCACTGGGTAATGTTGATTGGCTACATTAGACTTAGTAGGCTGCATTGCCTTAGGTTCAAATACGTTTTGCCGCTCCAGATTAATTTTCCATTATTATTACTTTATCAAAAACTGGCTCTTCTATAAGACTCATGAGATTTACTCTATAGACTGGTTACATACATCTGGAAAAAAAAAAGATTATTTCACACAAATTTTCTGACAGTCAATAACAAAAGGACTAGGCTGAAGCCCCAGTTTTATTTTTGCCTATCATATATTAACCAAAGGATAACCCAGAATCTCAACTATACCAAAGAAAGAAAATAAATAAATCAAAAATTAAATACATTATATGATTAAGGCTTTTATTATTTTATTTCACATTTTACATGTTTCATAAATAAGTAACCATCTTGAATTATAATTTCCTTCTCTTAATTTATTATTATTTTTTTTCAATACAGACAGGACTCCCTCATCTTTTAAAGTTAAACCAGTGAATTCTTTTTTTAGAGACAGCACTGAAACCCCTTTTATCTCTCTTTCTTATATCGCTCTGCCTCCATCTTGACATATATTGAATCTCAAGCAGCCTGCTGTCAGGTGGTGTCTACTTACATCACGTGTAATCAGAGACGGACAGAAAAAAAGAGACACATGGTCGATGACACCAAACCAACAGTCAGCGTTCTCTGGTTTCACACCCACCTTCTGTTGCTTGACTCCACTTCTGCAACTATGCACCTGTTGCCAGGTGCATAACAGTGGATAGTTTTCTTGTTAAATATGCATGCCCCTGAGCCTTCACTAATGTGGTGGTTTAAAAGTGCATTTTAATCAGAGATAAAAACCTTAGGATGTGATGTTGCTGCATTTTTAATCATGGCTGTTTCCAAAGTGCAGATACACACACAATAATTAGCAATTAAATGGCAATGAAAACCTGAGGCTACAGCGTGGAGCATCCCATGCAAATCGTTGATTCCGTTTTCATCTTCTTGTATCTAATTTAAGCACGTGTCATGAGCTGGACATTTTGTTTTTCAATAAAGAGTTTATGTAGAGCAGAGATTAACATACATGCAGGCAGCGCATCTCACCTTGCTCCATATGTGACTGGCTGCGTGAAAATCCTGTCTCGGTACAAGAAAATATGTCACGAAGCGTACCGAACCTTTTCTAATCTAAAATCCTTGGGGAACAATTATCAACACATACTTGGCTTGCACTGCTAATTCCTAAGGTGTACTCACTGTTCGTTTTAAGAGTTCTGTGATTCTGCAGCAATTAGAAAACCTGTGCCTATCTGCTGAAGAAATAGAAGGATGAGGGATTCCTTTAATAGCGACAAAATGAACAGAGCAAGTGGGTCACACCTCGCAATCGGAGACATAAACAACAAGCAACATCAAAATAAGTATGCAAATCCACTCGGAGAGAATATACGCTGTGTGAAGTAGAAAGAGCGTGCACATGTGTGCGCGTGTGAGTGTGTGGTATAAAAGTTACTTGCGCTCATTTTGAGAAGCTTTTTAGGGGATCACAGACAGTCTGCCTTGTTAGTTTTGCATATGTGTGTTCAGTCACGAATGTGTGTGTGTGTGTGTGTGTGTGTGTGTGTGTGTGTGTGTGTGTGTGTTTGTGCGGGCACACACACGTGTGCATGTTTGTGTGTGTGCAGCTTTAAGTGGTAGTTGTGGCAGTAGGAAGGAGATGTGAGGAGTCTGCTTTGAAGACAAAAGGCAGAACCGTGCAGAGAAAAGGAATAGTGCCTCCATTTGCAGTGCTTACGGGCCTATATTGCGATCAGAGCACAAACATATGTTGCACTGACAAATGAGGCACACACATACACATGCATGTGAATACAAACACAAACTTGAAGCAGCAAAGTCTGTTCATTTTCTGTCATACTCACTACGAAAATGAAATGATGCCAGCCTCTTGCCAAATTTACACCTTTTAACAGCGGGGTGATATTTTCTATTGACATTCTACGTCAAGCTTTCCTCCCATTAAGAAGCCTCCAAGAATAATAATTCACTCCCCCCTGGCTCTCTGGGTACACAAGGGTATACAAGACTGTGCGAAATTGTTCTACCAAATCTCCTGTACACCGCTTCCTGCAGCACTCAAGATAATAATGTAGGATTAAACCTGCAGACATACATACATACGTACATACCGTAAACATACATGATTGGAAAACTACTTATAGATTAATCTACTTATCTAGAGGACCATGACAAATCCTACAAGAGCTACATCCTTGATTTAGGAAGAAAAAAGGGCAGCAGAGGGTCAAACTGCAGAGTAGAGTCAAGCTTTTCATACAATGCTGTAGAAATATAGAGTATATATATACATATGTAGTGCAGAGTACTCTGGAAAAGAAGGGGTTAAAGAGCAAACTGTAACATTAGATGAAATGTGCCCTTTTCAATCTGCATTGGGGGATGTTGTGTCTATCTCATGATCAAATGTGATGCAGTTGTTTAAAAAGGTAAACAGTCAAAAGCGATACATAGCAGAAGGATGGGAACCAGATGAAAGACACAGTTGATCACACAGCTCAGGGAGAGGGGGGTATGCAGCAGCGTGGGGAGCTCACTTACTGAGGTCTGTAGATTTTCGACAAATCTGCTCATCAGGCTCGGGGTCGTGTGTGTTTTTTCAACAGTAACCCGATTTAAGAATACAATGTATGTGGTTCTTTTCCTGGGTCAAATGTTGTGATTGTAAAAAGTGTGGGTATGTTATTGGAAAGAGCTGTAGACCTTGGTCTTGATAAAAATCAATAGCATTAGAAAAGTGGAAGGTAGTGGTGGAACATCATGTTCCAGTGGACATAAGAAATGTGTCTTGAATGTGTGAGTTTAAGGTCAGTAAATAAGTATTGTGGTGACTAAATCATAAAAACAGCCACTCAATGGGTGGTAAATAACACGATCAGGGACACAAACATGTCTAGTCTGAGATGACCCAGAAGACTGGGAGGCAATATTCGATTAAACTTGGGATGTTAATAACATTTTCTGCTGTCCAGACTGGAGTCGAACGCTGCCACTAGGGCAAGTTCATGATGTTGCTCCTGGGACTACAGCACCCCTCAACAAGCTAATGACCCAGAGGCAGTGGTGGACTCCTCTTTGAGAGACAATCCCCATCTCAATGGATACTAACCCTCTTCATTGGTAGAAAGGATCAGCCAACTTTCTGTTGCTGCCATTACACAGAGTGGTCAGTTGAACCTCTCTCAAGTTAGCATCAGCTAACACAGCAGCAGCAGCTAACGTCAGACACCAACTGTGAAACGGTCCAAACAACTGAAACGGCTCCACTCTGTCATTAAACCGTTGGGTAATATTAGCCATATGATGCTAACAGTTAGCCCTGTTACTGTGTGTGTACAGGGTGGACCTACACTCTATGTCCCAGGTGCAGAGCTCATACTCTCGCGACAGTGATAAACAGTCAAGGAGGCACTAAGGGAAGCAATACCCTATGCGCAAGTCTACACTCGAAACAAGGTTTTATTAATTTTAAAGAGTAACACTCCCGTCCCAACAACCCTCTGCCCCCATTGGTTAACGGGGGTTGGCGATGGGTTGCAAAAACATTGCAAATCACATCCCAAGATGAAACCAAAAGACGCCTACTGAATTCTAGCTACCATATTTTTTCTCAATGGTGCTTTAGAGATTCACCATTGCACATTTCTGAAACCTATTATTGCACACATTGTAACCTTGTATTGGGCAGCGAGGCTCAGGGGTTGAGGTTGTTCTCCACTATAGTATCCTTGGCCAAGATACTGAACCCCAAATTGCTCCTGATGGCTGTGCCATTGGTATGTGAGTGTTAAAACTGATCAGCAGGTGGCACCATGTATGGTAGCCTCAGCCACCAGTGTGTGAATGGTTGAATGTGACAAGCAGTGTAAAAGCGCTTTGTGTGGACAGAACACTAGAAAGGCGCTATACAAGTGCAGGTCCATTTGCCATTGTACACTGTACAATTTCTATGTCAGCAGTGTGATAACAGGCAACTTGCACTGCTAGCATAGTTACCAACAGTGGCTGATAGAGTTAATATGGGGGTGTAAATTGTTTGGATTGACCCTTCTGAACAGGGCCAGGCTCCTGCGTGGAATTAAATATAGGCCTACACATAAAAGTATGCACATTTGTAAGACAAGCAAAAAATTACCACGGACTGGAGAGGATGTACTGACCTAGGAGCAGACTGAGCCGGCTTCAGCTGGCTTTCTGGCAGAAGAGTTTCATCGACTATCATAAAAAACATTGTCTCATTCTTGGCCAATATTGGCTTTATCTCTGTCATGTTTGCATTCTAATATTTCAGCATCTGTAAGAGTGCATCAGGTGTTTGCGACACTCACAAGCCAAATAGTCGAGGAGACAAAAGAAAAGCCAAAACAATTAAGTCCAGATAGATAAGTAGATTGCACAATGTTTGACCATGCTATATATTTTTGTATTACCAAGAAAACATAACTTCAAAGCCAATAAATTGATTCCACTGGTTTTTATCTCACGCAGCAGGAGCATTGCAGACTTACTTTGGTTTGTTGGCATGCTGCACCAAGTTGGCTTCAAATTGAACAACTAAGAGCTGAGGTTCTGTGCTTATCCTCAACAAAGCAAGCAGCCTCATTATAAAAATGTGTACTTCTGTATATTTCTCCAGCTTGTATGGCTGTAGTAACTCTCTCTCAGTCCTCAGCTGATGCTCAACAGGCTACGTTTAATACATCTCAGGAAGCATTTCTTTTAACGACCTGATCTCTCTGTTCCAATTGAAATGAGTATTGGATAGGAGTGGGGTGGAGCCAGGGTCTTAAAAAGAGGGGGAATTATAACAAATGCAACAAGCAGCCTCCAATCACTAACAGGTAATCAGGGCACTGTACACTTCAGAGTTCTAATCCAAAGACAATCAAAATCTTCTCATTTTGGCCTTTGGGTAATTTGCGCTCACCTAAGGAGATCTTCTCACTAATCAACCTAACAATGTTGACTTGAAGCAGTAAAACTTCAATTACAGAGTGATCGCTGTTTGTCTCACAGAGGAATCAGCGAAAAAAAGGGGGGAAAAATGAGCGCAAGCAAGCTTCAATCAATTTGTAGAATTGTGTTTGTGATTCTTCCTTGCAAAACCATGAGATGTAACAAAAAGGATAAAGAGCTGAGTAGAATTCACGAGACAATGCAAATAAAACAATGAAATGCTTGTTAACTTTAATTTTCGCATTTAACAGCCACTAACTCTTTGACATTTAGGGACTTTTATACATACTCAGCCTTAGATGAACTCCTAATATACAATATTTCAACAAAACAGAGATAATGACTCAATGAATCAAACTGTTTAACAATGTTGAGATTCATTTTGGGCCATATGCAGTACTGAGAATAATTTAACAGTCAACTTGAAGTGCTGTAATGAAGACCAATTAAACCAAGACCGAGTTATGACTAAGACCACAATGTGTCGAGACCGAGACAGGATGAAGACTTTGAGTGGCTGAGACAAAGTCAAGGACCAGTGCGAGTCCCACACTGCATGACACAGTTATGATACCATGGAACATGCAAACCATAGGCACTCCTTGAATTGATCTGAAAGATCTACATTCCTGTAATAACACCCGAAGAAAACAAATGAAGATTTCTCTTCTTTCACCTCTTTTTGTGCCATATACTGTATATATGTGTGCATGCATGAGTGTACAATGAGAAATGTCTAGGAAGAATAATCAAAAGGCATTGCCAAGGTGAATTTTATGTGTGGGAATTTCCCTTTGTTCTCCAGCAAGCACACAAACATCAGGGAGCTGGTATCAACTTCACTAGGTAGCGCCACACGCTAATACCATTGTATACTGTTTACCCCAGTGAAATTCCAGGAAAGTATGAATACGGGAAAAAAATAGATACCACCAAAGTCAAATTGACCTTTTAACCCCCGCCCCCGGATGCAGACCGGCCAATCATAACGTAGTACTGGGCCAGCTCAGACCAGGGTCCAACAACATAGCTGTGCTCCATTGACTCTAATGCTATCGTTTCAGATTTCCTTCATTTTCAGGCTGGTTTTGTGGATTTGGAGCTAAATGTTGTGCCTGGGGCACGTCGTGTATTAATGATACTCGTTACCTGGAGAGGCTGGAAAAAGATATTGATGATATTGATAATAAGATAATGATAATATTTCTTCAGGTAGTGCAGTTAGTTGCAGTGTGGGCTCCATGCTTACTGTGACAGCTTGTTAGACCATCACAAAGGGGCGGGGCTTAGCGAAAGGTTATTAGAGGAGGGCATGAATATGCTAAAAAAAAAAAAAACAGCTACCACCTAAGCTTAATTCCCACAGTTGTGCTCTAGTTACCAGTCTTAAATAAAATCCTCTTTTAATGAGACTGAGACAAGAATGAGTAAAATGCAGTCGAGTCCATGACAAGGACGAGACCTACAAAAAGTGTTCTTGAGACCAAGGCCAATCTCAAGCACTACAACACCAGCAAAGGGTGTCTATTCACTGTTATACTGAAGAAAAAGTGTGGAGAAAGCGTTCATGTGCACCACCATTTATTCTTCTCAAATGAGATGAGCTGAGATGCAGACAACCTCCTGAAAAAAATAAAAAAATTCAAGTCTTTACAAGGCAGCTCATCGACTGCAATATTACTGAAGCAACAAGGCAGTGGTGAGATGAATTCTGCTCACTGACATTTAGTTTCAAAAGGCGTTTTTACCTGACACTCGATTCAATAGCCTGCGCTTTCCTGTGGCTTCATCTGCACAAGCACCTTTTTAGCAACCAATAAATCAAACTGCTGCTCCCTGGAAGTGGAGATCTTAAAAAAGGAAAGAAAGAAAAACCAGACTTTAAAGGACAACTAACCTAACAAGCACTATGACACTGGAGACTACTCTGTCTCAATCAATCTGGCACACCTTCACAACAAACCCTCCAAAGGATCAGAGGCATCTTATTTAGATAACTAAGAAGTACAATCATTTCACATTTACAAACTGCAGTGAAACACTCTAGATGTGGGCAGCCACTCAGTGAAAATTCTCAAAAGAAGGAGAGGGAGTGAAAAAAGAAATAAGCAGAGCGAGGGATTCTTAAGAAAGGGCAGAAGCAACGAAGAGGAAAGTAGAAGCTAATTACTCATCCTTTAGATGGATGGCAAACTGCCAACTCAACACGAGGTTCCTCTCATCATAAAACATCTCATGCTGTATGTCCATATGCAACCATAAACGCTACTGCCCTTTCATAAAATATCAGACCCTATGTGATGATAAGGAAATGGAAAGCTCCTCCAGCAAGGACGGGGAAATCTGGATGAGATCATTTTTCTTCTTTTAGCCACAACACCAGTGGTCGACCAGAGGGAGAGATGTCCGCTGACCTCTGGTTTGACAAGCATCTACTTAAAAAACTTCAAGGTTAGAGGTTAGAGTTATCACTAATCCCCGCGGTGGCAGGCAGCCCAGGACAGGGATGAGTGGAGACAGAGCAAACAGGGACACTGTTTTAATTTCCCAGTTGGATTGATAGTTTATTTTGCATGGATCCATGTCCAGTGGGGCAGAGGGGCATTCTGGGACAGGTCCAGTGTGGCCTGGCAATTTGGCAAAGGACTCTGAGACGGACAAAGGGCAGCTGTCCAGTGACACACATTGCCAGGTAATGGCTGCTCATGGGCAGACAGCAGGTCAAAACAGATGAGCAGTCTGTGTTATAATAAGAGGGGGGGGGGGGGTCGAGGCCAGTTGTCTACAGGGGTTAGCTGTCAGAGATGTGCATTACAGCTCACGTCATACAGTAAAGGGTCCTTCTTGTTCTGAGTATCCTCTGCTGGTCATGTCTTTGTCACACGGTAAAGCCTGTTTTTGCTCAAAACATCATGTTGCTGTAATATATGTCCATTGGATATGTGTACCTATGAAAACACTCTTAGAAAACTACAAAAAATATGTTCCAAGTCACACTCTCAACAGAAAACATACATGGTAAGCCTCACACAGTTATTGTATTTGATCGTATTATAATGTAAAGGAGTTTCTTTTATTGTCTCAACCTCTTTTATTTTAGGTTTCTCTTGCATTTAAGTAATATGTCATGACAGACAGGTATCGCTTTTATAAATCATCAAATGAGAAATTTCAAAGCTACAGACATGCTGCAATTGCAACATGCTGTCCATCATTATTGTGAAATAATAACGCTGTCTCTCCTTCAACTAATCAAATACCGACGCTTGGTCAATGACCCGTTGGAACCAGACACTGACATACCGAGGCAACCTTTAGCAGCAGTTTGAGACACCCCAGACGGCTGCATATTTTGACACTCTCAGAAAGTGTGTGTAGGGCAGGTGGGTCAAACATATCCTGGACTTTCAACCAGGAGCCCGCCGTCTGTGCCCCATGTGAAACCAAAAGTCATTTGAGTTATTTTAATGACAATGTAGTGTGCTAGTATGTGTAGCACACTATGCTAGTGATGTATGTCATGTGATGCGTGTAATGTTTTGTAAAGTTAGTAACAACAAACTTATCTTTGTTGCCTAAACCTAAGGGAGTTAACTTGAAAAAAAGCTTTTTTTAACCTATGATCTGAGTTTATTTAGAAAAACAGACTCTATGCAATTAAAGAGCAGAAACTGTGCATCTCCTGTCAAAACAGAAGTTTATTTTGAAAAGAGATAACACATGTAACAAGTGTAAATTGGCACATTGTCCCTGAATGTCCAAAACTCACGCAGAACGGTTATGGAGAGTGTCATATTTTGATGTGCTGGGCCTCTGACCAAGCTTCGTTATTTGACAACTTGAAAGCGAGGATGTGGTGGAAAGATCATTTCTACTCACATACTTAATCAGCAAAATACGTTTGTAAATATGCTCAGCAAAGGAAACCAATATCTGACTCTCAGAACAATGTATTTTTTCTTTATGGTGACGGGCTGTTGCAGCTTTGATGTGGTGCCACTACACTTTTCCAGAACAACAGATCTGACGTAAATACAAACCAAAAAGGACCACAGCAGTGAACAATCCAAGAATTCAAACCCAGCTCAAGACAATATCTTTGGATCTGTGAGTCAGTTCTGTTTTGTGAACAACCACAACTCTTGCAGCGCAACTTACTTACATGTAGACATTCAGCCATTCACCACTGCCTTACTTTAGAGAAAAGAACAGCTGAATCGATGCTGCGTGCTTCTCCTTGCAGCCTGTCTATGTTTGGCACAAGAAATGCAATCACTGCCTCTGTCTCAATTCATCGCTTTCTCTCCAGATCTCTCCCTGTCTCCTAACAAATCATGAGAAGTGCGGGTCTCTCTGTGGGGCTGTAATTGTATGTGCTTATTCTTAAGGGTCACAAGTGGGGTCGAATATGTCGGCACGAAATGGAAAGAAAAATGGGAGAAATGTGTGTGTGTAACATCACTGTAACTGGCGAAGACTATCAGAGATGGAGGTGGAAATGAATTCCTGCAGCATCATGTAAATCATTAGTGGCTGATAATGGAAGATAGAAGAGGATTACTTTACTGATGTGTAATCCCTCTGCAGAAGCTTCCCCCCTCCCTCTCTTCTTCAGACCCATTGCTTTCTTTCTGTGTCTCTGTGAGGTTAACCACACAGGCGGGAGGGCAAAGGTTGCAATCACACTCCCGGTGAACAGTTCAGAGCACACACATGCTCAGGTACTGAGCCCCAGGCTTGGCCTGTTGGTACAGACCCCAGGCAACATGAGGCCCAGTCTTACCAAGAGTGCTCCCCGCCTTCTCTTTTCTTGTGCTGCCCAAAGCCTGATTACAGCCTACTGGCGGACAGATTAAAACCCCTTCCCCCTGTCACTCCGCTGCTCCCCCACTCCACAGGCTTCTGCTACAGCCAGACACAGTCTGCACATCTGGCCCCTAATCAGACAATCCCAAAAATAGACAAACAATTGTGGGTCAGAATGGATGTGCAGATGGGAAGAGAGGGAGACAGGCAGAGAGACGAAAATAGTGTGAGAGAGGAAGGTGGGATGATGGCAGAAGTGTCCACAGGCATATTAACTAATCCTCACCTCACCACACACACACAGATACAAGGGAGCATGTTTGCGTGTGGTGTATGTACATGTATTTGTCCTACATCTGGATTTAGCGATGGAGGGATTTAGAGGTATGGATAATGTTCATCTGTCCACTCTGCTTTGGATTGAAGTTTGGAGTGCTAGTCTTCATACACCCAAGGATCACAGGACACATGAGGTACACTGCAGGGTTTACATGCACATGTACAGTACTGTCAAAAACTAATCTGTCAAGAGAGTTGACAGTAAAGCGTAGTTGTGGTCAGCTGAGGCGAGGTAAGGAGGAGGACGTGAAAGCATGGCACAAGGTAGGGAGGATTATTAATGAAAAATGAACGCTGTAAAAGTGTTAAAAAAAGGAACACAGAGACACAATACTGAGGGAACGTAGGAGGAGAAATGTAGGAGGGAAACAGACGAACAGAAAAACGACAGTCCTTGAATTTTCCTAATGGCCACCCCCTATAGTTTAAAAGAATGGGTCATTACTGCCTTGAACGACACAGAGATTTTGAGGTAAATTACTGTTTTTATTGAGTTCTTTTTACATGTGCAATGAGCTATCAGTCAGTCCTGGAAACTGAAACACAGTAGTTTTCATAAATATATTTTTGTCTTTAATGAAGAACATTTCTCAAGAGATCCCTGCACGAGTACATTCATCTTCGGAGGGATAATAACACGCTTTTTTCAATTAAACCTACTAATTGATTAGTAGGAGAAACCCTAATGTTCGTCAAGGTCAGTCCTTTTCTCTCACATTTTGTCCACTTTCACATTAATTAGAAGTCTGAGCTTCATAATGTCTCCCCGCTAATTAAATAAGGACTTCAGAGACACTGTGACGTGCTCTGGAAATTGCTGTATATATCACCTCGCAGCTCAATGCCATCAAAAAAAAATTCCGGCTGCTATTTTTATTTGATAGACAGACAACAAACAAGTTGACAGATCCAAAAGCCAAGGGTGCCTTGAGGTGGGCAGAGCAGGGAGATTTATGAGTGAGAAGATGAGTGATGTGGCATTGAGGGAGGTGAAAATCCCTCCTCAAAACCAAGTTCATGCCTAGGTGACACCGAGCTGCGAGGGGAGACAGCGTCCTCTACATTCCCCCTCTCCTTTCGCTCTGATATACTCAGTCTCACCTTCTGCTCCCTCATTACAACTATGACACTGTGGGTCATTCGCTGGCAGACTCTGATCCAATCAGAGCTCATCTGCATGCAGGGTAACAACTGCTAATTCCTAGCTGCCCCCTTCGTAATTATTTCTGTCTCCAACCAGTCAAATTACAGGCTGCAGCCACAACTACAATCAGCAGGATGAAACCCAGCCTTTATGATGCGCCCGCAAGACAATATCAGGACAGATTTTGATCGTATCAGCACAGAAACCATTTGATGGTATAGATCAATGGGGCAGACTGTAAATGTGGCATAATTTGAAAAGCACCGTGCCGTCTCAAGTAACAGAGTTGCTTTTAAAGCCTTATCCTTCCAGCATTTGCTTCATTTAGGCATGGATATTTAGCTAAAAGGGAAAAAAGAAAGCTGTTAGCTGTGAACAGCAGTTGTAGCATGAATGAGAATGAGTTGATTGTTTCCTCCTTTTTGGACGACAGCCCAAAGTTAAAAAGCCAAACTGATTTAACAATCTTGCTTCTTAGAATTTACAATTACACTGCTAGTAAGTACGTTTTATAAGAAATGTAATGCCGCCCTGATTACATTTCCAACAACACAATCACAAAAAACACAATGAGAAAATGTCTACCCATACCAAGTGAGAAATGTTGATACGGAATGTAGCAGCGTAGCTTTCACTGTTTTCTTATGATGTCTACTCATACCAAAGAAAACATATCAGACAATTTATATAGTCATATTTACCCACAGTATTTGGCTGAGCTAAGAAAAGACTGTGGTGTTGGTGTCTGTCATTTGTATTAAGAGTTCCTGGATCTCCTTTCAGTTGTATGAGTATGAGAAATGGAAGGACAATAAGAGGGAGTGAAATGGACATGGTGAGAAATGTGACTGGATTATCATTATCAAAACAGACATTTCATATCTCAGATGTATATAATGTACGGCTGCCCCCTAACAGTCAACCAGAGAAGTCATTAGTTGGCAAGATTTTATTGGTTGCTTCATCGCAGAAAACAAACACACAAACAAAAAATGTAAAACTCTAGTAGGAGCTGCACCTTGTCAAAATAAATCAAACCTATATGACTGAACCATGTGGGAATTTAATTTGAAAAGACAGACACAGGAAGTGGCCACTTTCAGCGGTCAGACAGGAGTCATGTTAACTTCCAGGGCTGGTACCTGCGGTTATTCCACAGGCTAGTTAATAACACGTCGGGCAGGAAATCCAAAGTGTGGGATCATTTTGAGAAGGTGAAGGACGAACCCAAGGTGATATGTAAACTCATCTTCATTGGTCGACTACAAAAATGACGCATTATCTGAAACATGGAAGTAGCTACATGCCCATTAGCCACTTAGCACAATCATTACTGCTTTGCCCACAGCATCATTAACAGGCGGCTCGCTCAGTGTGTGACGTGCACTTGTAGATAAAATATAGGCCTATATTAAAAGTGCAATATGTAATTTTCTGCAGCTAGGGGTCTCAAACCAAAACAATAACAGAAGACGGAGTTGGATGATGTCACGAAGTAGCGTGGGATCATGGGAGTTGTAGTCATATAACAGATACAGATCTGACGTTCCTCATTCCGTGAATTTACCGGCATCAGCTCAGCATTATAGCTTCGGTGTCAGAAGGTGCAGCAACCGTTAATGCATAATCATGATTCATGACGAGTTAATTTACCCTAGCAACAGTAACATTCATTCTCTGACATCTCATTCGGTCAGCTTCTTCTTCTTCTCCTTCATTTAATGGCTATGGTAACTGGAGTTAAGTCGCCATTGCGACCTAATGACACGGTCCGTAACTTTTATTAATATTTCATATTTATCTGGGTTTGAAAAATTGTTGGAAACATTTCTGATAATCAAAGTACACAACTAAACAAAATATATAATATTGGTTTAGTCGTAACATTGGGCCTCTTGATCAAAAAAAGTTTTTGTGTTGCACCAAAGCTCCCCCCCCAGTCTAATTCTAATTCTGTTGGAAACACTGACTCAAGATAGGAATACCCTAGCCTGTGTCACAACCCTGCGCTCTGAACCACACTGACCTCCTCTGACTGACTAGTGTGTGGTACATAAATTTAGTTGATACTACAGAAAAACATTGCCAGGGAACAAAATCCAGGCACCAATTATATTTTTACAGTAGGCGATTTGTTAATTTAATCTAATGTCAAACTTGCGTTATGATTCAGTGCTTCAGTGCAATATAAAAAAAATTATTTTCTGTGCCCCCAGTGCAGATTTGAGTGGGTGTGTTTGCTCAAAACATGCTCTGTGCTGTGTCTCGTAGCGGAGCTTCACACTGTTGTCTCACATCTTGTCTCCTGTGTGTGTATATTACACACATTTGAGTCACAGTGCTTATTCGGATGCACATGGTGGAGTAGCATTATACTTGATGATTTAAGGCATGCAATTGGTATGTGAGTTTTCTGGGCTACTAAACCAGTCAAAGAAATGCTTTGTCCAAATGTAATAGTTCTCAAAAATGTATTGGTTATAGGTCTGGGTATGGGCCTGGGTTATGAATAGGAATAGCAGATTAAAAGGGGGATGCATTTTGGTTATTTAGCAAACAAGGGGGATGGCGTCCCCCTTTGTGCGTCTCCCAGAATAGCATGAGACATAAGGCATAAGCCTATAGCATATGTCCATAGCATTTACAGTCTATAGGCATGACCCACTCTACTCTGCTTTAGTCTGCCTCTCTGATTAGCTTACCCTGACATTCTTAGCCTAACCCTAACCAATCTTACTCCCCTCGCCTGAACATAAGCAATCCAATCAACGAATACAACAAGTGCCAGCCTAACAAAGAGTGAGAAAGGTGGGTCATGCCTTCGCTATCCTAGGAAACAAATATTTGCTACTGTTAGTTACGCTTTTTGGTAAGCGGGGCTTAGCTTGAGGCAAAACAATTCTCCACAGGCATTAGCCAGCGCTAGCTAGAAAGTTCTGTTGACTTGTTCTAGACAGTGTAGGAAGATGATGCAAGTGGTGTGTTCAGAAATACTCATTCCGAGTACTGGAGCACACTCTGGCACAAACTGGACTGTTCGTTTATTCGGAGCGCTGTCTGAATGTACCGTTCGGTTATTCAGAGCACCACACGCTCTGAGCGGCAGAGCGTACTATTCGCACTCTGTCAGGGGAGATGGAGCAGCAGAGTGCCAAGCGGAGTGAATGTGTGATTAACTTAATTTTTCTTTAATTCATGCAGAAATACAATGCTCTGTTTATTCTACCAACAGGGCTCTCACTCACTCAATTTCTGAATGCGCCATGTCAGGTCACTCACTCTGCGGGACTGCGAGTGTTACTTGAATAAGTAGAAACTGAGTAACGGGACCAGACTGGCCGACCCGTATGCTCTCACTCAGTGGTTGGATGACTTGACAGGATTGCTGAAGATGGGATGGCCGGCTTTGTGTTTGATTACTATGCCAATCTTACAAAGGAGGACGACACTTGAACGGTTTCCTCCAGTTTGTTTTGCTATCGAAGCTAACGTTATCTAATGCACTAAAAAGTTAGCGTAACAAAGAAATCCAATATTCCTCTTAATACCTCCCCAATTTCTTAATACACATGTTTTTCATCTGCATTTTTGATGATTGCCTTTGTCCAGTCCTTTCGTCTTATCACACTTAACCATAGTTGTTTATGTCCGTGATGACGGGCTGTGGCAACTAGCATGCGTTCAAATGTAAGTTTTGAGCCATTACTCCTATTCTACCACCCAATAACACAACAAGACAACATTTTTAGACTCCTATGTAGCCTACAGCCCTGTAGTGGCAAGTCGAATCTTGCCTCAAGCTAACAAAGTAATGTCATGTGACATTGGCCCTAATTGGGTCTATATAAACATTTCTATGAGACAGGGTTGGAATTAAAAACTGAGTAAAAGGTAAGGAGGAAACTTGTACCTATATCTGCAAAGCAGAACATGTGTGTAAGTACAATGTAATAAAAAAAAAAATAGGTAATGTGTTTTCATTAAACCGACAACATTAAAAACGTATTAGACAAGTATTGTAATAATATGTCCTGTGATAAATAAATGAAAAACACCTCTGTATACTAACGCCCTCGCAAGCTGTAAAAGAAATTACCCACAAACTCATATTCCATAGGGCTGCTCTTGAGTTTCACAGCTGTTATGTTTTGGGTCGATGGCTTCCTCCCCCCACACAACAACACTTATCTATTAATGCGGTCAGAGCCTGGGAGGGACACTTCATCCAAAAAGGAAACCACAAGGCACTCGTTCACCTTCAGATGATCAGTCAGTCAGAAAGCAAGTCATCTCTCTACTCAAATGATATCATACAAACCCATGATGTGAACCTCTCCAAATAAATTCTTAATTCAAATGACAGTAAGCAGAGATTATACTCTTATCGAGAAATGCTTTTAACATTAGTGAGCTTGTCAAGGAAGGCAGGGAAGCAGGAAAGGGATGAAAAGAAAGAAGGAAATGGGGTTGGGATCTTAAAATCGACCTGAATTATGTGTAATATTGCCACACGGGGGGAAGTGAGGCATGTCTCTGTGCATGTGCAGCCTCCCCTAAGCGCTATCTTTAAAGACCTGCCAATCTTATACAGCTGAAATTCACTTTTAACTGGCATCTGCTACAAAGTCAGCGAGTTGAGACTATAAATGCGAAGATTCCCTCAGTAATGTGGGAACTTAAACATGAAAGTACAAGGAGAATCCTCTTAGCACGATCAGCGAACTGTGCAGGAAGAAAGCTGGATTTACGCCCTCTCTTTAAATAATGTCTTCTGAAAAAAAAAACAAAAAAAAACATAATGTAAATTTGAATGGGAGGATGGGAAGGATATTGAAAGCAGACTTATTTGCACTAAAACATACCGCACAACATTTAGAGCTCACCTGAGAGCAACGTCTCTACAGTCCTCCTCCACTTTAATGAAATGAAACTTTTCTCCAACTCTTCTTTTAAGTTCTACAACAATGTACTGACTAAGAGGTCAAGTGTGTAGGATTTAGGGGCATCCGTTTGCAGAAATACAATATAGTATTCAAAACTATGTTTGAATGAGTGTAGGATCACCTGAATATAGGAATAGTTGTGTTATTGGTTACCTATGGAGCTGCCAATATCTATATAAGGAGCGGGACCTCTTCAACCATGTTGCTCTACAGTAGCCAATAATGGACAAATCAAACGCTGGCCATACATGTTTTCAGTTCTGTCACCTTACCACTGGACGCCACTAAATCCTACACACTAGACCATTAAACAAGATCACACATTTGGAATGTGATGACAAACAGTAATCCTCAATACCCATTATCACATCATGCATTATTTGCATGGGCGGATTATGAGACAATGGGCCCCTGGGCACAGGTATACACAGGGCCCCACCACCTGTCACCACCAGAACACACGGACTTTGTGGTGGCTGTGTGTGTGCTTTTAGTCATTAGGCATCATTTTGGGGTTTTGTGCTTCTCTGCGGTTGTTTTGTGTCTCTCTTTAGTAAATTTGTCTGTTTGTGGTTGTTTTGCCCATTTGTGTAGGTATTTTTTGTCTCTGTGCATATTCTTTGCATCTCTTTGAGGTCATTTTGGCCCAATTTCCACCAAACACTTTCGGTATGGTACCTTTGGAACCCAAAGTAACCCTTCAGACATGGTACCTAGACCCTAGCATTTCAATGTGGTCTGTTTAATGTGGGCGGGGTTGTTGTCACTCACTGTATTTCCTCCTTTATCAGTCTGCACCTCATTTATCATCCACAGAACGAAGTTGCACGCTGACCTTTTCAGAACAAAATAAAAACAGGCTGCAGTGAGAGTCTCTCTTGATGGGATATTTAAAAAAAGTGGGTTTGTGCATGTAGTCCTTTTCAGGCAAGCTCAGGGGTTTAGTGTTGCTGAAGCACACAAGAACAACGCTCTGTGACACTGTTATTTCTCGAAGTGACAATTGGGATGTAATGCAGTTCACATAATCTGGTTAATATATATTTTTACATGCTTGAGGATCCACTCGTTACTAAAAGTGTATGTCATCCAAGAGAGACAATAAAAACTAAAAAGTAATTGTCAAAGTTGTCACATTCAAATTTAAGGTGTGCTGATGGAGTCACATCGTTGTCAACTCCACCTTAAGATTTGCCAGCAGTGGGCAAAAATGGGGATGGTACAGAACGGTTCCATTGGTACCATCCACAACTTTTAACAGTGGAAACTGAAAGAATGCATACCGAACTGAACTGAACTGCACTGCTTGGTGGAAACGAGGCTTTTGAGTCTCCTGGTCAGTACATGTTAATTTGAGGGACATTTTGCAAATGAACGCCAGGGGACCCCCTCACTTTGTGCCCATAAGGCCCGTTCAGTAATCCATTCACGATCATTTGCAATAACAGATGGATTTAGCTAAGTGGCCGGAAGTACATATTCGTACTATGAATGAATTTTCAGGCAGCATTCACACCTAAAGTCTTGAACAGATGGAGAGACTTTATAGACCTATAATATAAAATATGCAATAAAATGAATAACCATACTTAACAAGTGAAGACCTTCGAGCTGGAAAATCATTTTTAAATATTTTAAAAGAGTTTTACATCCCGTTTTAGCAAGAGTTTGTGAAATTCTTCAAGTGCTCCGCACCTCAGTTTGGCACATACTTTATCAGTAACAACAGTATTATTCTGTTGTACAAAGGCTTTTCCACCATACCGGTCCTCTGACAGTAAAAAGAAACATTGCCTTTTCCACATTATGACTTTCCTCTTGGCAGTGCAGCTACAGTTAACTGAAAAAGGGGAGGCCTGAGGGTGTTGGCCACAGCGCTGGCTGCTCATACCTTCTGTGTCCCGGCCCCAGCTGTGGGTTAGCAAAGAGAGGATTGCCATTCCTGTCCCCAGCCATCTGACGAGCCACCACCCCCGTCGCATCTTCTGTCAAGCCTTATTGCCTGCCCACCTGGACAAAAAAAAAAAGAGGAGAGAGGATATTTTCATTCATGTCTCAGCGAGTCTTGCAGCCCTCATGCACGCACAGCTGTCAACAACACACACATGCACATCCACTTACAGCTTTATCATTAGGTTAATATTCTCAAAGAACACATTAATCTCACAAACCAATTTTGTTTAAAGTAAATAACATAATCCACTGGATTATCTGAATCAGTCTAAATGTATGCAATCCTTTCTGGATTACTCCAAAAATTGACTGGATTTTGTAAAACGCAGCAATGCTTATTGCTGATTGTATGATTTATCATACATGTACACTTGAATGGAATTACAGACATTATTTAATCTGTATCATCTCATGCGCTAGGCAGTATATCAAAAATTCACTGTTAACAATGTGTTTTATTTTCTTGAGAATTTATTTTAGGTGAAATCTTTCCTGACTTTTCTTCGGAGGATTCACAGCAAGTAGCATTAACTTTCCCCCTCCCTAAACCTAAGAGCCCAGACACACCAAGCTGACAGTCGGCTGTCAATCAACGCCAGACTGTCACCCTGGTTTTTTGTGGTGTGTCCCACACTGCTGGCACTAGTCGGCCGTTATCAGCTCTTTTTCGGCCGATTCAGCTTGGTGAATCTGCGTCAGAGCCAGTGATGCCTATCACCAAATAAAATTGCTCTGTTTGGCACTTTAGCTCAGCGCAGGAGGGGAAACAAAAGTGAGGAAAGTAAACAAATGAAAAACATCAGTAAAGTGTCATTTTTATACAAACTTGTTATATTAGCTAAGATAATTTTTTTTAGCCATTGAGCTCCCTAGCAGAGACAGATTGTTTGGCCAGTTGATTTTTTTTTTTACTTGTTTCATGCACATTTACATGTGTCCAACCCTCATTGGTTTACAAGGCACCATTACAATGACATTGCAGCAACATTCAAAAATACGTGTTATTTAACAGTCCAGAAACAAAATACTCTGCCTTCTATCCCAGGCTGGCAAAAAAAAAACCAGCCACAGAAAGGTTCCCTTTCTGAAACAAAACTCAACTTTTCATGATCATCCAATCAAAATAAATCACCATAGACAGAGGCCATTTTACTGAAAAGTACATTCCTCATGTCTTCATATACAGGACAGTAACACAAGAAGTGATCATTCTTAACTTCTCAACTAAATCATACAACAAACAAATTCTGTCCTCCTCTGAGGTGACGTTAAACTTTCCAGTCTCTAAGGCTAATGGTAATGTTCAGCGGTCTTTGTCTTTTATTAAGATTATACTTCACTTATTACACGGCTCTATTAAATGCTGTATTCTGATTGGTCAGTCGTGGCATTCAGAGGTCTGATATTACTGTGTAATGACCGTTGCTATGTAGCCCAGCGTCGCTATGGACGCTGCCCTGACAACAGTTACTTTTTTATCGGGCTAACGTAGCTGTTACCACTTCAAAATAATAATTTACAAGATACAAAGATGGAGTATTTTCATGATATAACTTTTAACATATTTGGTGAGCATGAAAATCTTGAGTCATGGTTACTGGCTGAAGATGAGAAGAATGCCGGAGAAGAGGGATGCTCAGAGGTGCACGGAAAAGAGAGGAGACACAAAACTGTGGATGACAGGGAGGTTGATCGTTGATCTTGATTCCCTGTAGCTATTGTAGCGCAGATTCAGCCATTGCCACTAGTTTTTTTTTCTCTCCTCCTGATTTAATTTATAAATCAATAAAAATCATATAATTAATCAATATTCTGTCTCAAATTATTTATTTAACTGATAATTAGCTGTGTAATAAGCGGGATAATGTATAATGAGCCAGTGAATACTGGGAAAATAATTCCTGACAGGGAAATAGACCCCGATGCACAGCTCATTATACATTATCCCTTACATAAAGTTCAACACTGTAGCTCTTCTTTATGAGACAATAAGTTCGTAATTTTGGTTTATACCATTTGTCAACGGACTGTTTTTCTCTAAACATGTAAAACATTTCACTCCTAATCTCCTAAATATCACAAAGTAACCTGTTCTTGAAAATAAATGACATCAACATGGGGCTACATTGTTATTGTGCTGAGTAACTAGCATCCCACATCTGTCCTTCAGTTTCACCTTTTGAATGGCAAATAGACTGCTAGCATCGAGTTATTTCCTCTCACACAGGTGCAGAACGTACATGCTAGTTAGCCATTGGCTGTAGTCTGTGCAGTGTGCCCAAGTGCAACTTTCTGTCTGAGAAACAGGCAACATGGGGCGACTCAACAGTAGGCCTTCATCGCCACCAAGTCTTAGATGTCAGTTCGGTGTGTCTGCTCCTTAACAGACAATGCATGAGTGTTTGATGTTCCACCAATGACAGCATAATCACTCTCGGGTGGTGCACTCGGTTGAATACTGAGCACCCCTTTTCTCAATCAATCTGTGTTGTTACCCACTACAGACACGCACACACATGACAAGACTAGTGTTGCGATTCCAGATAGGTAGCTAACAAATGAATGTGCTACCTAATAAATCCACTAACACATCTGCATCTGCTGGGAAACCTGACTGAATCGTGCGTGCATAAGGACTGGAACGACAGCAGTGTGCTTTATTTTGGTGGAATATGTGTAAATACAAACATGGATTAACATACTCAGAATGATGGATTATGCTGGAAGTAATGTTAGAGAAGCTTATAGAAAAGTTTTCATACTTTATTTACAGCCTTAATCCATTTCAACCCCAATCAATTTTAAATGACCCCAGCCTCCATTCTCAAACTACTGCACTACAAGGCTGTGAACATTTTAACCATGCAAGCTGAAGTTGATCTCAGGTGGAATTTAAACACCGCACAAAGAAAACACCCTCGTCAGAAGTTATTACCTTGTATCAACAAATGCACAAGCCATCGGCACAAAAGAATCAGCCAGAGCAAACTGCAGCACAGACATTGTACTGTACCAGCTCCATACATTATGATGGTGCCTGACAGACAGGATTTACAGTTAATACTGCTATTCAGGCACTAGTGGAAATCACGAGCAAAGCAGGTGGGTGCAGTTTGTATGCTGAGCTCTTTCATGCATTGCACACACAAATCCATAGCACACAGCCTCCTCTCTGAGCTGGGGGAAAGCAAGGTGTCAGTTGGAGGAATAGAGGGGTTTCTTTGCTTCTGTCTGTCTGAGCTATTTGATGTCACACCTTCCTCACAAGGCTTATTCTCAGAGCAGGCGATAAGCTGTGAAATCAGCTTTCATAGCATATGCTAAAGGGACGGGAGAAGACTCACAAGCATCAACACTATCATATCAAAGCGTGTTGGACAAAATCGGAAATCTCTGACTCATACTATCAGCACTTCTTCATTTGTCTGAGAGAATCCTCCTATGTTTATCACACACTTTCTTTCACACACGTCGTACAGTAGCTACAATGTATGCTTTCTTACAAATCTGTGCCGACGTAAACACCAAAACAAATTCTACGCCACTGAACCCAACGCACCCAAACAGCAGACATCTTGCACAAACAGTCTGTGGACAGCAGGAGACAGCTGTGTTCTCTTCTCTTACAGTGCAACAAGAGCGATTTCACACTGGTTTCCTATTCTCTCACTGCCTTCTCATCTCTCCGGCTCCCAGTGGTGTTCCCTTTTGAAGCAGATTTGATTTCCCACATTCGTACATCTATCTTTCTTAAGAGGGCTGAGTAAGATCGCTTTGATCCCTTTCACATGAGAAAACTCAGACCTGCACAGCCCGCCACCCTGAAGAGGGAAGTCATTTCTTTCCACAGCTTCCTCCAAATCTCCTCTTGGTTGACATGGGAACGCTGTATCTCATTTACATAGGCTAACAACGGTGTTCCTTCAAACTTAATGAACAGGGAAACTGGGGAGATTGCGGACTGAGTGCTGAAGGAAAAATGGCTCCAGTACTAAGTGTCCAACGCAGCTCTCTGATAGCGGCCCATGAGTCACATCATAAAGAGATATCCATATTTTCAGCAGCAATACAACACTTTCATGAAGCTCTTAGTGCAACAGTTCAGTTCCACTCTGCAGTATCTTAATGCATATCATGTTACCACAATCCTCCCTCCAAGTTAAGTGCTTCTGTGGGAGAAAAGGAATGCTGGCATATATGTTTAGACAGTATCTCTGCCATCATATCTCTTTGTTGAAAGGGGGAAAGTGATTAAACTTCTGATGCAGGGGGCGGACAAGACAGAGCAGACAGTGTTTAAGGTAGGGTGGGGAGAGGTGAATGAAGCAATCATAGTTATGGATTACACAGAGAGTCAAGATGCAGTTCTTTATCCCCTAAGTGCAGGGGTTTTGCGCTCCCTGGAAGAAAAAAAGAAAAAAAAAAACAGCTTGTCTCTCTCTTTCTTCCTCTGTCTGTGTTCCTTCGATCGCCTCTCATCCGGCATCGAGCTCTTTTTCCACCTCTTCCTGTTCAGGTTCTTTGGTGTTGACAGACTGTCAGAGATGTCTCGATAACAGAAATCACAACTTTTTGTTAACACTTAAAGGCCAAACACGTTACCACAGCAAGCAACAAACTGTTATTAATAGTATACTTCTCCTAAGCCAGTAAAAATTAGATCTTTTCATTAATGGTACAGTAATTAACACCGAACACACTGGAACATCACTGAGGGTTTGGTCACGAGTTTGGTGAACAAAAAACATACGAATCAGTTGCTAATTTTTACTTGTCATTTACGTCTTGCAGAAGATTGAACATAGCCTGACATCCCAAGACAGATTTGCAAAAGCGAAGTAATCTGGAAACTCTCCAAAGGGTGTTACCAATGGCTGCAGAACAAAATGGCCCTGGCTGCTATCAGACAGACCCATAACCAATCGGAGCAATGAAACCTGATCTGGCGTGGAGCAGCAGACAAATGTAAACAGACTACAGCATGCAGAGATAAGCTGGGATGGTGTAGCATCAATATTTATGTGAAAGAGCATTGCTGTTTTTCAGAATAGTACTTCAACAGAAAGCTACACATCAGCTGCAGCCATCTTGGCTGCTTTCGAAAATGCCTCAATGGCACTCTTCTTTCCTAAGCTAGGTTTATACTAACCCTAGAGTCCCTGGCACGAGGGTGCATGAGGCAAAATGACATCAAGCATGACGCTCTGCAAGTGAGTCATCGTCTGAAACTTGCCCCATATTAGATAACCCATTGTCATTGGCCCAGCCTTGGCAGGGTTGGCTTAAAATTTGTATGAATGTAACCGGTAGACTTTAGTCTGTGTTGTGTTGATATGAAGAGGCCCAGATCATGGATATCTTTGGAGGCGATCTCTGTTTACGCCTTACAACTGACAACAAGAAGTAAAAACAAAATCCTACATCAATTACGACCATATAAACTCAAACCCCTACACAAATTAAGTGACACAGGAATATGTTAGCATATTATACAATAGCTTAACAGCACTTACACACAGAAATTACTTCAAGAGCAATGTTCCTCACCTCTCCCATGGAGTTCAACAGCAAAAGGGCAGAGATAAGGCAGGAGACACCCCTTTATAGATGACGTAGGGGTACAGAAACTGTGTATCAAGCGTTCCACATATTGACTATGGAGGCCTGAGCGTGTCAGTTAAGAACAACTGAAATAAATTCTGTATAATTATAATACTTAATATTATAAATGTACTTAGTTACACATATTTGTATAAATGACGCTGTTACATCAACAGTCATGGGCAGAACTCGCAGTTTTGGCTGGCTCTCAGGTTAGACTGAAAAAAAAAAAAATGCAAAAGATCTTTTCATTTCACAATCACGTCAATATACCATCCAAAAATGACTTTGTTTTCTGGGAAGCTATGTTAAAAGTTGACAAATATTTAACAAAACTGTCACTGTTGCCTTTTTGAGTGTTTGGAGCAGCTCCCAAAGAGGTGTGAAAACTACTCAAAAGTGGAAACTCTGGTCTTTCAATTCATTAAACTGTGAGTCAGTCGACTAATAAAAGGAAGAGCTGTTATCTCAGGTGTTATTGAGGTGCTCCACTGTATGTGTCATCACACCCGAGGATGCTTCTGACAGCAGAGCGCCGTGACTAGCTGGGTTCTGTCCACACGCCCATTTCCCTGCTGATGCAGTGCTATTATAGTCTCTGAGGTGAAAAGACTGGCTTTGACTCACCACGCTGAATGAAGTCAGTGAGAGATAATTACGTGTATGCCTTTTAAACTTTTAATTTTCCTTTCGCTGGTTTGTAATTTTAAAAAGTTAATTTAAAGTTATTTTTCAATTTAGAGATCTGTGAATCCATATTGACAAAATAATTAAGTTAAACACTGAAAAATATAACAAAGACCCACAAGCAGTGCAGAGACATTTTGTAAGATAAATACTAATGGGCTAAAAAGTCTGCACAGCCTGGACCTCTAAATAATAAGCAGCACAATGTTCCTTTCATGTGTAGACTGTATGAAACCTGGTAGTGCTGCTTTGATGCCATGAATTGTTTTGTCTGTGTTATGTCAAAATAAAGTCCATTCACTTCTACAGAACGAGCAACTGAGATGGTTGGCCACTCGAGCAGTGAAGTAATGACACCTCACTGCTGTTTTCCAGCTGTTAAGTGGAGGTGTGGAGGCTGCTCCTCTTTGATAACTGACAGTGGAGGATTTTTGAGTGGGTCACACCACTGTCTCTTAAATATGTAACAGCGCAGTCAACCACTGAAGCAGAACAAAATGGACCAGAGGCAGAAAAGACACAATTCACTGACATGAGTGATGTGCCGATCCAAAAATCTCTTATCTTGACTGTTACATATTTCACCACGGTCTAAATATGAGTGCTGGGCTGCATGATTGAATCATTATCGCTGTATTTACACGGGTATTTACAGACAGATATACATCGTGATGCAGCAAATGTTTGAAAATCACATTAAGCAATCAAACAATGCTTAAAGGAAAGAACTGTGTGCCATTATGTGTTTAGTCTTTATAGACCCTTTTAGGGCCGATGTCACAATGACGTCAGTTTGTTAGCTGGAGGCAAAACACGACTCGCCACCACAAGGCTGTAGGCTACACAGGAGTCTGAAAGTGTCGTCTTGCTGAGTTACTGGGAGCAAGAGTAGAAGGAGTCATGGCTCAAAATGTGCGATGAGACGAAAGGACTGAACGGAGGCAATGATCAAATATGCTCACATGTGCAGCGCCCACTTCGTATCAGGTATGGGAAAACGTTATGTGAATTAAGGGTTATCATGTCCACCTAATCAGACAGTGGGAAAGAGATTTCTCCACAACGCTAACTTTTTAGTGCATTAGCTAACGTTAGCTTCGATAGCGAAAACAAACCAGAGGAAACTGTTCAAGTATCGTCCTCCTTTGTAAGATTGGCAAAGTAATCAACCACAAAGCCATCCCACCTTCAGTCCTGCCGAATCATCCATCCACTCAGTGAGAACATACGGGTCAGCCAGTCTGGTCCTGTTGGTCAGTGTTTACTTATTCAAGTAACACTCACGATCCCAGAGAGCGAGTGACCTGACATGATGTGTTCGTAAATTCAGTCTGATGCCCTACTCTAAAATAAGAGCGTTCAAAGAAACTGAGCTTTATATTTCTGTATGAATTAATGAATGGTTAAGTTGATCCCATGTTCACTCTGCTTGGCGCTCTGCTGCTCCGTCTCTACAGAGTGCCTGGAGTGCGGTCTGCCACTCCAATAGAGCGGTGCTTTGGATAACCAATAACATTCATACAGTGCTCAGAATTTACAAATGGTCCAGTTTGTGCCAGTGTGCACTCCAGCACTTGGAATGAGTATTTCTGAATGCACCACTCTCAACATCTTCCTCCATTGCCTAAAACAAGCCAACAGAACGTGCTAGCTAGCGCTGGCTAATGTCTGTGGGAAATTGTTTTGCCTCCAGCTGGGGTTTAGCTTAGCCCACCAAAAAACGTCATACTGTTTACTAACAGTAAAAGGGTCTCTGTGTTAAACAAAAACTTCAATAACTAATTTTGGTACTTTTAATCACAGTTTGCTCAAAATCATCAATTCAAACTTCAGAACTTTGTAAAGTAACATCAAGATAAGATCCTATCAACACAATATGATTCTGCTAAAAGGCTGTAAAAGTTATTACTGAATTACACCTTTTGCCAACATACAGTGAGCAAGCAAACTCTGGTGGATGGAGCATGAAAAATTGTCCAGATATAATACGAGTGACAAGGACAATGAGGGAGTCTATTGAGCTGTGATAGAGCCCAAGGAGCGGCTTGCTGTTGCTCTGTAACAGGTTGGAGGAGCACAAAGCTTTGCAAACAGGGCACCAGGGCGAGCGGTTTTTCAAGCAAGCGACACCAGAGGTTTTCTCTAGTTCATGAGCACTCTTTTTTGCTCGCTGACTGTCCTTTTTTGTTCCTTGCCCGTCTGCCCTTGTGTAACAGTCTGTCCCCTCTCTGAATTCAGAGGTTTTTTTCCAGTCCATAAACACAGCGCAGGCGGACTTCTATTTTTTCCTCAGCAGCAGTTTGTGAAATTTTGAGTCGCAGGATGGATCAGTTGATCCAATCACAGGTCAATGGATGAGAGAAGCAGCTGTTTGTAAGTGAAAGCAAACAAGACACAGCCAAATAAAAGGTTAACTTTCACTTTAACTGCATCTGTCATTGTGCTGCTCCTCCTGTGCCCAGTGTGAGAATGTGGAGCAATAATTTAGCGAATGGTATCTAAATTCCAACAGCACTCGTAGTGAACAGTCCAGCTCCAAAACATGTCAGCAGATGTTTCAAACATGGTAAGCCGCCACAAGTAAATTAATGTGTGGGAAGCCCTGCAAAATAAATATTCTCAAACAAACAAGGACCTAAGGGTGTCCTGATAATCTAATGGCTAATGCACATGCCAGAGCTGCAACAACTCTCTATTTCTCTCCTCACTTCCTGTCTGTCTCTATACTGTCTTACACAAAAGAGCTGAAAATGTTTCAATTCCAGCTTTTCCAGTGTGAGAATTTGCAACCTGAACATCTTTAGGTGTTGAGCTGTTGGTTGGACAAAACAAAACATTTCAAGATGTCACCACGGACTCTGTAAAACTCTGGGAAACGGTTATGAGCGCTTGTCACTATTTCCTGAAATTTTATAGGCAAATAATGGAGATTTTATTTGATAATGAAAATAACTGTCAATTGCAGCCCCAGAAAATACAAGCATATTGTATGAGTAACATGCCAGAGTCTTGCCTCTGCTTTAAACTTTGAGCTGTGCTTTCAGGTTGTCCTTCGTACACCAGGGCAGGTTCGTAAAACCACAAATGTGCTGACCATACATTAGGTTTATTAGGTGCACCAAGCTAAAACGAATACAGTCTAATACAACAGTCCTGCAATAAATCCTCCCTTATCATTTTGGAGGCTGCAGTTTGAGGTGTTTCTGTTATTAAGCCGCATTGCTATAAATTGGATGGACAAAATAACAGAAACACCTGTCATCCATCTTCCCCAACAGATGGTTATAATATCATATGTGTAAAAACATTGCAGACACAGGCTTTAATGCAATTGTTGCTGCAGCCAAATGAATAAGTCTCACAGTGTTCTTCCGTACTCAATTAAGCTTCTCGGTTAGTGTGCAATGAGCTGGTCTAGGTTTAGGAAAGCAGCAGGAGACACTGAATTCCTCAGAAACCCCAACTGAGCTGAACAACAGCAACAAAGTGCCTCGTGTGCTAACTAACTAGAGAGAGCAGTCATTTCTCAAGAGATTTGACGTCCTCATCAATCTCAGATCAGCCTCCTCCCCTCCGTGCAGGTAATGAAAATTGCGGACTCATCAGTGTAACAAAAGTGCCAGATTGCATCTTAAGTGGCTCCTCCCCGTCCCCATTTACAGTGCGGCGCCATGTCATCTGATTGATCAAGTTACCAAATGAAAAACAAAGCGCTATAAATTATGCCAAGATCTAAGTCATAAAACCCGGGAGATGCCAGGAGCACATGGGTTCATAAATTAGTTATCAGTGGAGGCTATTTTACCCATAATGCCAGAGCGCTCAAACTCACTGCAACACAAGGAGTATTTGTTTAATCACCATGTTTACAACCTTATTACATCCCCATTAGCATCATAATAGCAGCAGACTGTCCTGTCATACTCATATTTAAAACACCCACAGCTACAACACTCTGGCCTTTTGCAGGAACAGGAAGAACAATTGCCAATATCATTAATTAAAAAAAAAATGCGTTTATAGACTGTTACCAAACAAGCAGACACAAGAATGGTGGATTGGGAAAAAATAAATAAATAAAAAGATTAAGAGAAAAGGGCTGGCACTGTGGCTCACCTCTTTTCCACACAGGGTGAAGACATATCATTTCTGTGTGTGGTTTACATGTTCTGCTTTTTGCCAAGCGCTGCAGCTCTCGTGAGGAGGAAGCTAAATGTCCCACTGTATATGTCTCTAATGGTTCTGACTTTTCTGAGTGCATGCTGGCTCCGGCTCAGCACTGCTAACACGGAAAATTGACGATTAATGTCAGCTCGCTGAGAAACAGTTTATGTAAAAATGTCTCATCAACACGTTCGTCAACCCTCCGAGCGCTCCCAGGAGACTCTCAGTTTCCACTAACTTCACTAAGTGTCCAACAATGTCACACTTCTCACATATTTCTCCCAGTAGCAAATGCATTTGCAAACAAAACAAAAAAAGTACATACAGCTCAGAAGAAAATAATTCCACTCATTCCATGAGTCTACAGCTGCACGTGTTCACTCTCACCTGTCCAGACTGACTGAGTTGGCAGAGCGCCACAGAAGAGATGTTATGCATAACTCCAGACACCCTTGAGAGAAGGATCCTCCAACAGACGCTTCTTAACCTTTCTGTTAAATATGCTTATATTAAAATGTACTTTATAATACTTTACCCCAAAATATTTGTCAATCGTGCCTTCATGAGGTTAGTATCCGAGTTTGTTTCCTGTTTTTTACACTGTAAAGACAATCCATCAGTTAGTCATGTGAACTCCATATCATTCTTGGTAAATATTCTTAATGTTCTGTTGCATATTAATTAGGGATGCACCAATCCAATATCTGGATCGAATATCGGCCCGATATCATCAAAATAGATGGATCAGGTATCGGAAAACACAACCTACAGCTGAGGCGATCCTTTCCCTTTAAATCTACTGCGATGTGAGCTACGTCATACGTCATGGAGCGAAGGAGAGAATCTGCTGTGTGGAGGTATTTCATACTATTTCAACTGCTGTTGCACAATTGTTTTGTTAATAATAAATGAATAAATAGTTCATCACTGCATTAATCTGTTTCATCTTGTTTCATTTTATCTTAGGAAAGAACTGTGTATCAGTGCCTGATGCCTCTAGTCTTTTCTGTTCTACATGTAAAGGTATATACCTTTTTAGGTCAACCATGGCATCAGATCGGTATTGGGTATCGGCTGATACTCAAAGCCACAGCATTGGGATTGGTTTCCAAACTGAAAAAGCTGGATCAGTGCATCTCTAATATTAATACATCACAACTATCTTTTCAAAACTACTGATTATTTTCATCAATTAATTGTTTGATCTTTAAAATAGTCAAATGTCAAAAAGTGAAGAAAGTAAATCTTATTCCAGATTTTCAAATGTGAGAATTCGTGAATTGGTTTTGGACTGGTGGTGGGACTAAACAAGACATTTAAAGAAGTCACCTTGGACTCTGTGAATTTTTGGAAAAGCGTAATCAGCATTTGTCACCAACTCCTCACATTTTATAGACAAATATTGAACATATTGATCAACAATGAACTGTCAATTGCAACCCTAGGAAATAATAGCACATTGTAAATAATGCCAGTCTGTTGCCTCTGCTTTGTTGTGCGTGAAGGAATTGTGTCATGCTATAGCCTTTGCCTTTGCCAGTAATATAATGGATGGACAATGGATGACAGTTATGCTTAAGATAACAGACGGGTCAGCAGAAGGCCTACAAGAGGCCACGAGGTCAGGCTACTTGACCTTTGTTATGAACGCACTCCATCTATCGTCTCCCAGTTGTGGCCGAGGGAGTACAGCTGCCCAGATAAGGGGGGAGGGAGATTGGCCTGTGCTCCAGGCTCAACAGACGAGAGTCTCTTTTTAGATATGTGTATTTTGTAAGAAACAGGTGAGGCGCTTTAGAGGTGAGCGTGCTTGTTGTTTAAAGTTAGTAACCAATAAACACTTCACAAAGCCACAGATGGGGACAGAATAAACTTATTTGGGAAGGTTGGGTGACTGGCAAGAGAATACTGTTTGGGTTAAATGCAAGAACTGGGCGAAGACACCCTCAGAATCTCTGGACAGCACACACAGTGTTACACTCTGTATGTTGAGCTGTGATTCTCCTCGATCGAGTCTTCATTAAATAGTGTGTGATCCACTGAAGTCTCCTGAGGTCTTCTTCAGCTATTAAATTATCTGCTCTGAAATACCTCGCATAAATGTGCAGACGATCGGGCTGTTCTTGCAAATTGTTTGTATGTTTTCCTACAAAAATCAATGCACCAAATTTTGTACATATCCCAAGTATTCTGAAAGGCTGTGATCACGTGACCAATGTGCTGATGGCAGTAATAAAGGAAGCAGTCCTGAGTGCTTTTAAGGGAGCAGGATGGGGTAGTGGATGGGATACCAAAAACCAGACTTTCTCCTAGGACTTGCCCTGGAGTTGCATACTCCATGTAAACTTTGAGTGAACTTAGAGTCCTTTTAAGGTATGTCCTTGTTTCTTTCCCTAAACTTAACCTTACAAAATTTTATTTGCCTAAACCTAAGGACACCCAACCATGTTTCTTTTCCTGAACTTAACCACTGGAACTTTTATATCCTAAACCTAATCTCTGTCACTTTATGTTAATAACCTAACTGTACAGTATATTAAGGATGCAACATCATTCGTGGGGCGCAAATTTGTAGGATATTATACAACTGTTGTGGATGCATTTTTCATTGGATATCATACGAACCGTTCTATGAAAATATGTAGAGACGATACACTCAGTATATTTTGTGCACCTAGCTAAAACACTTGCAGCCCAATACAACAGTCCTGCTACAAATCCTAAAAATGTTTCAGAGAGGTGCTGATTTATCTTAATGATACTTTTGGAGGTTATAGTTTGTGGTGCTGTTGAACTGTCTTGCATTACACACAGAGGTGTTCCTGTAATGTAGCCCAGTGGTTCCAAACTGGTCCAGCCACAGGGTCTAGATTTCTCCTCAGTCACTGATTCAAAGTTTAATATATTCAGCATCACATTTGCATTGGGCCATGCCGTCAAGCTAGTTTGCTGTCTCTGTCAAATAGCTGTCTTTAGTCATTGACTCCACTCCCTAATAAAACAGCACTTCAAAATAAAAGCACTGTGCCAGAATTTCACTATACATGTACTTCAAAATAAAGCATGTTTTTTAGAAACTAGAAACGCGTTCCATTTGGAATGGATCTGTGACCCACTTTTGGACCACCACCCACCAGTTGGGAACCACTGATTTAGCCTACCCTCATTGATATAGCATGGTGAAGAAAAGAAAAATAAAATCATCTGTAACAACTATAAAATGCCTGAAAACAGTGGTGCATGCATCCGAGTTTCCCAGAGTCCAATGTGACTCCTTTAAAAGTCTTGTTTTGGTCCGACTGACACCCAGAAATGAAAGATATTTAGTTTATAGTGATATAAACCACAGAAAAGCAGCAAATCCTCACATAGAGAAGCAGGAACCAGACATTATTTGGCATACACATGTGATCATCTTTCTGTCACACTACTAACTAGACCTATTTGACAAATGGTTTCAGCTCAATTTCAGTAGGCACAAACACACAAAATTGCATAGTCTAGCTTTAACCCCGCTAAATACTAAAATAGTAAATGGCCGCATTTGTATAGCACTGTGCAATTTGTCTCCCATTGATCCAATCACATACACACACACTAACAGCAGTGAACTACCATGTTAGCCTGACCATTGGGAGCAATTTGGGGTTCAGTGTCTTGTCCAAGGCAGTCACAGCCTCCCCTAATTCAGAGCATCGAATCACAAAGCGGCACTCCACTAAATCAGAGCCGACGAGTGATGATGTTATAAAAGAGAGCTACACACAGTGCGTCAGATATTACAGTAAATGACCAAAAAGTCTCAATAACTGACGTCATAGCTGTGTAATGTCTCACCTCAGACTGTAAGCTGATCTGAACTTGGCAACAGTGAGCAAAATCAAGCACGTAGGATACCTGTCACAGTAACGCAACACCAGCTGCTCAGCTCCAGTGTGCAACTCAAAACCAGGGAATGTAAATGAGCTTGATGTCTAAATAAGCATGTCATACACAGACACACACGTGCAACAAATTCTATAAAAAGAAAACTAACTGATTAATAAACAGAGCAAATGTGAAGTCAGTTTGGTTTGGTGTGCTAGACCAGTGCAGAGCTATTCATTACCGACTGTGAGATGTAATCAGCAGTAGCAAGGGAGCCCCAGTGCTCTAATGACGGGAGTGATTAGCCCTGGCTAACAGGCTGGCCTGCGCATGGCTCACACCCAGCTCGAGATAGCATTCAAATACCAAACAGAAAGCAGGCTAAACATCCAGGCATGCAGCTGCAGCTACAGCCTTATCTCTCTCCAGTTCACATATACCAGGACAATTCATTAACTGATTGCCGTAAGGTATTTGATCAATGAGACAAGGAGACTTTTGAGAGGACACTGTAACTCATGCTCTGCACTGCTGGGCCAGACACTCCTTTCACACTCCCTGACAATTTCAGCTGCACCAGGCAACCTTGAGTTTACTATGAGAGCTAAATCTTGAAACTGGACTGGACATCAGTAAACTGCACACATCTTGCGTGTGTTTACTAATCCCGCTGGTCAGTGATGTTTGAACATAAGGACACTAAAGGGATGACAGACATAAATGATCCGTGGCCTCTGAATGGAGCACTCACTTTTTGCCTTTTAGGAAACACCTTTTTAATTTGCTCTTAAAGTCAGAGTGAAATGGAAAATGGCTTTTACACCTCATTAGTTTTTCCATTTCCATGTCATGATACACACATACTTGAAAGTAAAAACCCCAGAATTTGCATTTTTAGACATTTTCCTATCCAAATCTCAGTTTTACTTCCTACAAAATGGTGCATCTCTAATGGTCTGCGTTATGGCACCAAAGTAGGCCTAATAACTTCAATCAATAATGTATTTTGGCAAAATCAACTTTCAAATCTCTACCTAACGGATATCAGACTGCTTCAACTTTGAGTGATCGCTCCCTGGATTATTATCACCTGCCCTGATCTTTCAGCATTGACACTTCGAACAAACTGCATACAAAGCGCTTTGCAAATTCGAAAAACACAACTGTATTCATCGACAACAGAAATACAAAAGCCATAATAAAAGTGAGCATCAACACATGCTGACAACGAAGCAGAGATAGTAGATTCAATCCACACCGGCCCTGACCTACACTCAGCGTCTCTGTCCACAGGAACATCCGTCTGTCAGCAGCAGCTCCTGGGGAACGGAGAGGACAGCGGCCAAGCTGCCTTCACCAGGCTGACTAACAGCAGACATTAACTGCAGCAAAATATTTTTCACGTCAGCTCTTTGAGAAGAAATCAACAGTGTTTGTATTTACTGATTCGTGGATTTTACTCCCCAGTTCACCAAAACCAGTGAGGGGAATCTGCCCTTCACAGACAGACGTGGAGCTGATCAATCAATGTAGATACGGCTGATAAGTTAAAACACATAGTGGGATATATGTGTGATGCAAACAGCTGTCTTTGCAGATTAGTTAAGCTGTTTAAACTACACATATATTATTTATACATGTCAGAGTCGGTGTGCATTATAAACTATCTTCATGTTGTGGCTTTTGAATGTATGGAGGCTTTTGCATTTTGGATACTGAGGGGTTAGAACCAGAGAGGCATAAGAGACAATTTGGATTCAAATGAGTTATATGTATATCAAATAAAACTTCTCGAGCTCTTTCTATTGCCAAAGGGGTACTTGAATTATAAATCAAAACCCACAAGATTTCACACTGAAAACTGAGCTATTTGGGGCCAAAAAGGCTGTAAGTCCACTTGCTCACTTAAAAAGATATATTCTTTAAATAAATGTCAAAATATTGCTCAATAAATATATAGTCATCCACATGTTTATGAAGTTTCAATATTAAAGATTTAAATCAACAAACAAAGTCAGGACAAAGCACAACCATCTTTGTTTTGGCTGTCATGTAAAGCTGTCACTTACGCCCCTCTGGTCCTCACCCCTTGATTTGCAGTTTGTTTAAAACATCTCGGCCACCGCATCTTTCATTAGAGTATGACAAATTAGGGAAGACATTTTTAAAAGAAGATGATTATTGCCAATTTGAATTTTAAGTTATTGCTTCACGAGGGCAGGAAGAAACACAATCAGAAACTTAATTAGCGCTCGGTAATGTATCAACATAACACATTATGTAGGGCTTCCCAATTATGGCTGTCATTACCACAATTATTCATCCATCTTTGAGGAAAAAAAACTGTTTAATCTAATGTCAAATTGTACTAAAAATGTAAAATGTCAAAATAATTTTTTTCTTGACATGAAACCAGCTCAAAATAAAACAGCCACAGCGCCATGCAGCCGAATCAAAGAGTTGTTAATATGCAGCCGCAGCCTGTTTAGAAAGTAAAGACCGAATAATTACAGTGTGATCAAAACAAACACTTACGATTAGAAAGACAGTTGACCTATGAATCCGGAGCACTTGATTCAATACACCAAAGCAGAGCTATCAATGGATGTAAGTGTAAATATCACAGCCAATCAAGCTTAATTAATTGCATAAGCCACAACTTTAACCTTATCCTGATACAACTGCACAACTGTTGTTTCATCCGGGTCTCAAAGGCTGCATTTGTCCATAAATACTTAATGTTCTTAATGCACCAAAAGTGATCAGTACTCACATGATCAACATCAGTAGTATTTGTAGTGGGGGTTTTGGTAAAGGGCTGTAAACCCCCACTGCATTGCCCTTAAATTGAATGTTCTTGTTTGTCTTCAATCACTAACACCGCAGGTTCTTCCCTCTGTACGATGATGTAACTGCTATTATGACGAGTGATTTCTAACTGAGTGCTCATCGTATGCATGTGGCAGTGGGAGAGAGTAGCCCTCAGTGCGAACAGTATTCTCAATGTGCACTTGACACAGAAATGAAAAGCTATTACGGAGCTGATGTTCATTCCGTTTCCCTAATTATATAACTTCTTTTTTTCCCCCCACCTCTGTTACAAAGTGCATTTTATCTTATTCCCTGTGGGGGCAGCGTGCTGAGCTGACAGGTGCTGATTCAAAGCACAGACATAAAGAGGTTGGGGTGTTTAGCCTGGGTATTTCGGCTGGAAACACTGACCCTAATGGGAAAATGTATAAACACCATTATGAGCTTTTGCAGTGCTGCCAGCAGCAAATGAAAAATTTAATGTGGGCCTCAAGTGCTCTCATGATTATTGTGATGGGCTGGGATGGTTTGAACATGATAAACCCTGTGCACCTGTTTATGCAATGTACTTTCACACAGACGAAAATATGCTTGTTCTAAGTAGAAGAACTAAGAGGAAATGAGCGCTCCAGTGTTTGTTATGTTCATTCAATGTCCACAGGGATGATAAGGAGGTATGCTAGATTAATAGCAATGGTGACTTAATTAATAAATAATTAAACATGTGACTTTAATGAACAGTATCCAAAAATATATCAGAGGGTTGTGTGTAACTGTTTTTAAAGACATATTGTCTAACCACGCTCACGCTCTGGCTGTCCCATCTTGTACTTTTCCTCCCTGCAATATTTAAAACCGACTGGCCACATATTTCCACATACTGTTTTTATTGAACAACACTGCTAACACAGCTTTGCAAACTCAGTGACAAATACATTGCACTTCCTAAAGCTGCACAATGACAGCCTCCCGCTGGTTTCCTGGTGGAAAGCTTTTAATGTGAAGTAGCACATAAGTCACAACGCTGGAGTGAAAAACCAATGAGATTCAGTGCGAAGCTACAAAAGAGAGACTTTAAAAAAAAGCAGCACTTGCTCTCTGGTCACCAGCACAGATAAACATGTATTGAACAGCACAAAGCTTTGGTTAGGAGGAGGAAAATGTCGCATGTTGCCAAACAGGACCATAATAGAACGGACCACTTATCTATTGTTGTGTGGCTGCATGTACTCACTGCGTGGCACAGCACAGAATGACTATACCGGCTCTGTGGGAACACAGCCAAAGTAATCTCTATAAACAGATATATGCATATGGATGCAGAATCTGTAGGCAAAGAGACAAGATTTTGGTATCAGAAGGTACCTGCTTGCTACATCGGATCTGGCAAAGTATTGTCCATTGCCTCAGGTGGATACCCCAAGGGTTAAAGCGACAATCACAAAGTGGATATAATCATACATTATTGATAGGGATGCATTTAACATCGGTATGAGCCAATACTTGCCTTATTGACTGCAATTGGCCTATCAAAGATTTAACTTGATATTCCCTGATGGCTGTGGCCGATATTCTTCTGTTGTGCCACATCCATTTTTCGCATGCCAAAAAGCAAAGTTCAAGACTTATGGCCACAAACTTAAACTAAGGAATAAGTACAAGAAGAATAAATTCACTGTTTGGCAAATGGGCTCTGTGATCTCATTATTGCATGAAGAGATGGCCAGTGGATGTGACACCAGATACAAGTCGTCCCAGGGACAGTAGAGAACATGTTTGTGACAAATAGAAATCTTCCCCTTCAGGACAGAAGGACTTGGCAAACTCAATAAAACTCAGCACAACTTCAATCAGAAAGACTTTCTATATGCTATATCCCTTCACAATTGTCTCTCTCTCTGTCCCACTCCCACCAATCATGATGCTACTGCCAAACTTTAACTCTGTTCTCCTCTCTGCTCCTGTCAGCTGTCATTTTAAACAGAATCATCAAGCCCACCTCAACCCCATTCACCTCCAGTATCCAGAGCCCGGGACGAGCTCATCAAAAGCCCATTCCTCTTCACATCCAGATCCTCAGCTCCCTCTTCATCACATCACATTGCCACAACTAGCGTAGAGACTCCATAGGGGGGTTCCCTAATCTACCACATCTTTACCACCCTCCAGGAGTCTCTCATGACTGAACTATTGTCATGTCAGAGGAAGCACCCGATAAATTCCCTTTTAATATTTAATTATGTTAAAATCAGCAGGAGGAGAGCTAGTTACCATTAACTGAAAGCAACTGGTGATTACAACGAACAGCTCACAGAGGTTGTATTGAGTCACATAATGATGCGTTCAAGTTCTGTTCAGTGAAACTGAGTATAAGGCGAAGTCTAACATTACCATAATGTGTTCAGACTTTTGACTTTTCAAGACTTTTGAAACATTTTTTTTTTAAATTAAAAAAGACATTTTTCCATGTGAAAGGTTATATCAAAGGTGGTTTCACAAATATCTATGATTGATTATGTGCTCATTGTGTTCAGTGTAATAAAGGGCTTAATTACTTAAAAACGGTCTAGTTATTTTTTATAGCATAGATTTCTTTGTTTTCCCAGCACAAAAGGGGGGATAAATAATAACAAAAACAAAATAAATAGCATTCAAACATCTGTGCTGGCTACTGGCCAAATTGTTATTTTAATCACGGGCATCAGTATCGGCCCAGAATTTAAAATCAGTGCATCCCTAATTATTGCCCGTTTCAAAAGCAGTGGATGACTGGCTGTCATGTATTATGGAGACATAATTATCTTTTTAACATTCAGTAGGACAATTTTCAATTTATACTTTTCTGTGACCCCACCATTCACGTGAATTTTGGGGGTATTCACCCCAGGAGAATTTCTTAGACAGCTGAAAGCTAAACTAACCAATCTAAAGCATTTTGAAGCAAAAATTCCAGTTGATTTGAACACTGTTACAGGAAAGGTTAAGATGTTATGATCACACACTTAAAATGATAAATGTTTAATGTATTTCTTTGAGCTGTCACCACCGACATTGAGAACTTAACAAACCCCTTTTAAATGTAGAAGCAGACAATATATTTCCAAGAAACCTAAGTTGAATACTTGATTGTTTTCTGTCCCAGACTCCAGGACAGTGTTTATCCTTGCTCGCCCCCTTTCAAGTCACCTGTGCCTGCCCTGTCTTCACCTTCTTTCTCTCTCTGAATCATCTGGGGCAACAATGAGAGTGTCGGTGACTGTGTGTCCATTGATGTGATGGCTGAAAAGGATAATGACTCACTCAGTCCACAAGTGTCAACATGAGATCATTCTTTAACTACTGGATGCTGTTCATATCTAAACAATATAGGGCTACATGATGGATAGCTGTAACATTAACTGAATGTAGGCTGTTGCGTTCTGGAGCTTTAAGTTGACCTGCTTTTATTAACCTCCATGCCTCCTCTGCTGCCATCGATCTCATCTCCTTTTTCCTTTTTCTACTGATGACAAGGTGAACATGCAGTAGAAACACAGCAATGGAACCAGCTACTTTTTTTCACTTTTTCAGCTCACCCTCTTTAATAGTTTTCCACAGAAAAGCCAAATGTCTCTGTTTCTTCTCATGGTTACTGGGACTCAAATACAGGAGATACAAAACTTGGGTTGCAAGACGACAGATTTCTTGCAAGTCTGAAGGACAGCTGGAAGCTAGTGTCAGCTGTTCATTTCAGTAGAGCATAGACCCGACTCATCCTTGCCTGACTTTGCTGTTCAGCTTTTAATATAACAGACATACTTACTTTACACTACATACCCAATATGTTTACTATTGTTTCACTTTTGTGTGAGTAAACAGAAGTGTGTATCTTTTCAGACACTAAGCTGTAATAACCACGTGTCTTCCCAAGAGCCTCCATGCCAGTTGGAGATGTGTCACCATGGTGACCTGTGTCAGCCTCAGCAGTACAATCTCTTTCACACAGTAATAAATTAAATTTTACTCAAATAAGACATCGAATGCACACTTTAAACCCTCACTGCCTGTTATTCTGTGAATAATATCATAGAAGCCTTGACCTAAACAAGTGGTGATTATATCTTCTGATTTGGAGCATCAGTATGTTCTCATTAAATGCGCTCGAGGTTCACTGTTGCACTGGAAATGTAAATTGGTATCAAATTTAAGAGCATAAAAATGGTCAAAATGTATACATTATTAGAGACAGTTTGACTGAGCTGTATTATTTTGTGTCAGGGGAGCGAGCAGGATGAGATGGATGAAAAACAGTGGGGTGCACCACCATCTTCCGTTGAAGTCAAGAATATATTTTTGTTTTTGTTTTGCTGAATAAATTTAAGGACACTGTGTGAAGCAAACTAATTAAAACCTGAAGAGTTGGACCAAACACAAAAAGCACAAAGCTCTAGTACATACATCATTACAATGTTCGAAAAGACTATAATTGCACACCATAATCTCTCTGTGATTTTCACTCTCATTTACTTTTGAATACCCTGTAATAGGAAGCTGAAAAGTAAACCTACATGCAGTGCGGGGAGTAGATAATGTATTCAACTGCACTAATGTCAACAGAGCCCGGTCGTCCACTAAACCTCTCATTTTCTCTAATTCAGAGCGAGTGAGGCACAGATCTCAGAGGGTCTAATCCCCTTGCCTTAGTCATCTCATGACCACATTTTAAACCTCTAAACCCTCGCTGAGCTCGGTCCATGTGGGTGCCACCACCACTCTGCGCTGTCTGCTTAGCATCAACAATGCCCTATCCATGTCACAAGGCACACTGCTCCGCACAATAGGAACCACTTAGCCGCAAGGTCTTAAACACATGCAACTGATGCCAGACAAAAGAGCGCTCTTTGACTTTGTGCAAATCTTTCACCTCGGTGGGTGACTTTTAACCCGCGGCTAACCACAGCCCGACTGAGATTGTCAAAGGGTTTTTCTCCAAGCCTTAACACATAATGGATAAACTAATCCTTCCTCAGAAAAATAAAATCCAAAAGGGAATGTCTAGAATTAAGAAGCATGTGGTCATTTTTGGTGCATTTATCTGGATGAACAATGTTGTTGAGAAAAGATGAAAAGCAATAACAGTGTCATGTTGTACCCTGTAGAGCTAGACCGATAACTCAGCCAGGCGGACCGATGTTGCAGATATTCTGGTATCTGTGTAAATGAGGCTCAAAAAATTAGAAAATACAGTACACAAATGCCAGACTAGGTTTGATGTAATTTAGAAAAAGTGACAACATTACAGTTTGTCCACCAGAGAGCACTTACAAATGTATTTCTCAACTGTAAAATGTTGCTTAGCATCTTGTTCCCCTTTACCACCAAAATTAGCTCATATTTGTGTTTTGTTTTTTAAACACGGGCAAACCCTCTAAAAATAGGCTATCCCATTGCCAGTAGAGCAGAGCTGTGTACACGGCTCTGCAGCAGACGAGTATGCCTTTCCGTGTGTGTGTTTTGTATTTTGTTGTGTCCGATCAAAGTCACAGACAGGGCAGAAAATGGGTTAGTAAACAGTAGAGAGGAGCATGGAGTTGTTACTTCTTTTTACATATCTCACATATTCAGTCTCTCCTTCAAACTCGATGCCGACTAATTCGGATTGATGTTTGAGCACTGCTTGGGCGGAGACAGATGGAACATTGTGCTGGAAAAGGAGCTAAAATTAGCCAGTTTACTCGCCTGTTGTGTTTCAATCAAGAGCAGTGGTAAAGGAACTTCAGTGACATTACAAAAACAAACAAACAAACAGAACCAACTCTGTACTGTTTATGTTGCATTCGTTCGTTTTTTTTTTTTCTACCAGTAAGGGAGTATTTTAAGCGGCCATGCCATAATTCTCTGCAAAGGAATTTTTCAGTAAATTCATTGATTGCAGTTTGTGTTTGAAAAACCTCACAAGTGCATGAAACGGTATACCAGTGGAAGAGTTCGGAGGTCAAACTAGTGAGTCATTTACCATATTATAAATTGCCATCTGCCACTTGCCTGCAATGCAGACCTTTGATAAACTGATGAATATTTACTGTTCTACCTTGTCGTCCAAGGTCGGTACAATCACTCAATCCATTTCAGAAATCTATATCTGGCAGCTGCATAATGCTGTATGGATTTGCAAAATAGCCTCTGACATTAGACATCTAAATTCTTACTATTATTGCTCACTTTTGTAAGGAAGTTTTGCATACGGTATGGGCTCAACCAAGATTTGCAAAAATAAAACTTCCATTTCCCCTTTTAAGAGTCTGCTTAAGTGGAATGAGAGCCCAGACACAATGCAATCCACTCACCTCTGTAACTTCCTCTGACTACTTCAAATGTTTCAAAGGATTCTGTAATGGTTGGAATCAAAGACAGAGTGCACTCATTTGTATTGAAATGGGTCTTTTATGTGCCAACAAAGCCCTGTGAGTAACATTCAGGTGAATATATGTCATGGTGGTCCTTCAAAAATGCTGTATAAAGCATAGTAAGGCACTACACTGAAGCTTTAAATACAAAAGAGTACCTCAGCCACCTGTCCTTAAGATACACTGAGACATCCAGGTAGAATAGGCAACGTCAGAAAGCTGGTGATTAGAAGAAGACAGCCAAACCACTACAATATCTGAAGCAAGCGAGTGAATGGTTACAAAGATTTTGTAACATTGGTGCGGGACACCGAACATACCAATCAGCCACAACATTAAAACAACCAACATCTGAAGTGAATAATATTGATCATTTTGTTAAAATGCAATGCTGTGCTGGGAAACCTTGATGCCACACAGTAATAGCTTCTATGACCCGAAGAATGTGACAAAGAGCTCAAGGTGTCAACCCGGAATTCAAAATTCCCCAGATCCCAATAAAATTAAGCATCCATGGGACGTGGCAGTACCCCAGAGGTTCTGAGGCCCAACCATGAATCGGACTCTGGGGGTTTTCTGCATTTTTCAGCACCAGGGCATTCGCGGCGGATGCTTTAAGTCCTGTGGGTTGCAAGGTGGAGCACCGGCACGTCCTTCTGATGATAGATCAGATTGGGATCTGGGGAATTTAGAGGCCAGGTCAAAACCTAGAGCTCTTTGTCACGTTCCTCAGGGAAGCAGTCTTTGCAGTGTGGCATGGTGTATTGTCCTGTTGGAAGGGCCACTGCCATCAGAGAGTGCCATTGCCTTGAGGGGGTGTATTTGTTCTGTGACAGCGTTTGAGTGGGTGGCACGTGTCAAGTGGCATTCACATAAATGCCAGGACCCAATGTTTTCCAGAAGAGCATGATCAACAGAACTTGGCCTGTGAAGTTTTAATGTTGTGGCTGATTGATGTATAAGGTTCAGGCAGAAGGGTATGGTGGGAATAATAATGTGCCAATGTTTAGATATTTGATGAGAGACATTTACATTTTAGCTGAGGTTTGGTGTGGTTGAGGTCAGAGCATGGAACAGTGAGGGTGGTTAATAACTGATATCTACTCTTGAACCAGGCAGCGTAGTTTTGCTTGAAGCTGAGTTGGAAATTCAACAAGACCTTGACTCAATAGCTTTTTTTTTCTCTCATGCATTGTGTCGCATGTGAACAGGCTGTCCTTGTCCTCCGCAACAGAGAAAGCCTGAAGATGCTCCAGATACTCCTCTCAAAAAATACTCACTACTTTAAAGTTAAACAACAATAACTACCAATAAAATGTGAACATATGGACTGTGTGTGTGTGTGTGTGTGTGTACTTGTATGTGCTACACAGTGAGGACCAAAAACCATATTTTAGCAAAAGAGTGAGGACACATTTGAAAAGTGAGGACATTTTGGCAGGGACCTCACTTTTTCAAAGGCCTGTTTGAGGGTTAAGACTTGGTTTTAGGGTCCAGGTTAGAATTAGGCTTCGGTTAGGGTTAGGTATTTAGTTGTGATAGTTAAGGTTAGGGTAAGGGGCTAGGGAGTGCAGTAAGGGTCCTCACAAAGATGGATATACAAGAATGTGTGTATATATGTATATATATATATATATATATATATATATATATATATATATATATACACATATATATATATACACATATTTAACTTATCATTTACCAAGGCAGGATAAAATTGGAGTTTAAAAAAAAGAATCATGTTTTAAGCTCATTTACATTTCCACATACAGCATGACCTTCTCCTCATAATAGATTGACAAAGCTAAATAATTATGCAGTGAAATAGGATGTCAGCAAAACGGACTAACATACTCTGTGTTCTGGTGTTAATTACATGTGTCATGTACTAGACCACCACTGTGAGAAACATGGCTGAATATAACTTTCAGAGAGTTGGGCATACGCTGTTGTCTCCACCACAGAACGCCACAGGGTTTAAAGCATGGCTCAAGGGAATTTCTGCAGTGGTGACAGACACCACAGATGTAATGCCAGCCACCCTCTAGTCAACAGCTCACAGCTGGAACGTACCCAGTCTGACTAAAGTCACAATAAACAAATAAATAATGCAAATGCCCTATATTCGACTTTCAAACAGGGTTTTTTCATTGCCTCAGTGTGGAGTGAAACACAAACTTTCTTTTTTTCCAATAAACTTCTCATTACAAAGTAAACTAATAATTGGTCAAAGGCCAGAGCACATTTATTTATTCTTCAGGCCAGATTCTGCTAAAAGTTCAGAGCATCTCATTAGCATTTCCACTAAATGCCTTTCAAGGGAGAAAAAAATTATAAACAGATTGACAGGATGACCAGCTAGTTACAATATGTGATATGTGATCTACACTTAATTGAAGAAGAGTATGAAATCTCACGCTTCACTGATTTTACTGCTTGGCTTCTGTACAATACCTCTATCTCCTTTAAGCTTATTAAGGGTGACTTATTTTCACAACACACCTCGTGCAGAATTTTCAAGAGATTCCATACTGCAGTCATATTGTAACCTTGAGATATCATCTCTGTTTAAGCTCTCACTCTGAAACTACAAAGGTGAGATCAGGGCCCAAACAAAGACCTGACAGCATAACGACACTGGCACTGGTGGACTCAATGGAGAACGATCATATTGCATGATTCATTTTAATATTTAATTCGTTTTCTCACATATAATAAGCAGGCTGACATGCTAAATTTGTGAAAACTCGACAATTGACAGTAATAAGGACAGCTGTAGCAGGATTAAAAATGAAAAAGAGCGACAAGGGGGAAAGGGATGCAGACAATCTGAGACTGACAGAGGAGAATGAAAAGATCCACCACTCAAGAATGGTGTTATTATATTAAAATAGATTCATTCAAACAACATACGCCATTGCAGAGCCACCAAGATCCGATCATCTGTCAGTCTGCCCTGTACCACATTGTGTCTTTAACTCATTTCCATGCTCATTGCAGCCTGTTTTACTGGCTCAGTACTAATGGTTCCTATTCATTCCACAACAGGTGGCGGAGTTTACTACCTCTGATATCTGACACTGAGCTGCTGATCTGATAATGGTGTTCTTGCTGTGCAGTACGTGCCCTTCCCCACACGGAAACAGGGAGGGAGATGGTGGTAAATCATTACACAGGTTTGCAACCCACAGCATCTCTTTTGAATCTGTGAAAGAATATCATTGGAAACTGAAACACCACGAGGAAGGTGAAGAGGAAGAAAACGCGTCTCACAATTGCTCCTGTTTCCTCTCCCTCTCACTATACACTTGGGTCCAAATCATTTCAGGCATCACTACCCACGAGTCTCTTATCAAATAATATTGAAATGGTTACCCCGAGGTGTCCATTGTGCATATGAATAAAGTCATATTTGCTGAATGATAAGTAAGTTATGATAGTAATGCACTGTAGGGAAAATATTCTTTATCCTATGATGAAATCCCATTTTCATAACTCATTCTGTTTCTTCACTCTGTAAAATCTGAGAGAGAGAGAGATATTGCGAAGTGAGAGGCACTTATTGTTTCAAAATACCAAATTCAAGCCTGCTCTACAATGCTAATGTGTAACCAGCTAATAACTTCCTTCCACCCACAAAACAAAGACAAGGCTCTAAGGTCTTGCCAAACAATATCTAGCCAAATTTAAAGCAGCTCTAAAACTTTTTTATATGAGCAATGGATGAAATGACCACATGGATGTGGAAGGGATCGCTCATTCTGACAAACCTACAATCCTACAGAGCTTCATAGTTTCTTTCAGCTCAGTGTTTTGGATTTTCTGGCAGCTTTAGAGTTTTGATTTACAGTCACAATAACTACCTTATGGAATTATGGTATTATATTTAGACATGACTTTGATCATTTAGCTGACTTTAGTATTGCCTGTTGTGTTTACATAGGAATGCCCCCAACATTTTAGCCAACATGATGCCATAATGAATAGCTGGTTTCTCCCTGCCATTGTAAAACTTGGGTGCAGTGATTCTCCCTTTGTTCCTCCACCCTCACCTACTTGTCCAAGTCTAAAGTAAGTAAAGCAGCACCACAAAGGTAAAACAGCATAGCTCACCAGTAGCCTGCTGCTGCACTTTTGCAGTGGAAGAGGCACAGTCCTGATAGTCATTAGCTTGCCAACCCATGGCAATGAGCCAAGAAGCCTGTCGTGTGTAGTTTTACCCTTCAACTTCATCCTCGACTCTGTTAATCCACCAGCAAACCTGAGGACGGATAGCCTGGAAGCAACTGTGGCTTTCTGAAGCTTCACTTTGTTGACACATGGACTGTCCATTGTCACAAGAGGCATCACTTATTTTTATTTTTGTTGGCCAAATTTTGTATTAAGACTCACACTGAGTAATTTTGGGCTACTCTTGTAAAGAGACTTAAATTAATATACTAATAAAAGGTGTTAATTACTTAATAAAAAATGTTAATTATTTTCTTTAATAATCCAATTCCAATGTGGATATTTTTAAGAAGTAAAGGTTCCCTGCTCTTTAAAAGGCTGTACTTGCATTTTTATGCTATTTTATCATTATGTCAGTGGCATAAAATCAGCTCAAAATGACAATAATATAATTTAGCACAATTATTTCAGTGACAAAATACTGTCCAACAAATCATGACGGGCCTACTACAGATACTTTACAAAGTGATAATACCTCAATGATGTGGTTACTGATTGTTGCACAATATACATCACTTACTAAAACATGATGATTGAGTCATACTGTTTGAACTGAACTATATAAAGGATAGGGTGGGCAGTATTCTATGTTTTTCTTATTGCCAATTATTGCCCTGATAAGACCAAAACCAACAATGACCTAATTCTACTCATTACTGTTGCCTATTTAGCCAAAGCCTGATATACTGTAGCTCATCCCTTTGTTCCACACACTTCCACTGTTTAAAAAAACTATTTAAAACTCATTAATGCGGCGCACCATTCCACTGGGTGACATTGTCCTTCATTCTGATCAACACAGGCACTGTTTATCCCACGTGCGTGGTCCTGCTGCTGTAAATACTAGCTTGTGCACCAAGCTGGATATGGTCCCCAACAAATGCAATATTTACTCCTTAAAATGACTTATATGACCTATTAAAAAAAAGTACACATTTGTAACCTGTTTTTACAGATTTACATTTTTAGATAAAACCATTGGGCTTAGTGTATTTAATGGGATTTAATGACCAAATATTGCCAGCCTCAATCTTTAACTGGCAGTGGCTTATATTACAATACTAAAAAGCCTAAATTTAGACCATTTTTTAACTCCCCAGATTGTTTTCTGCCATCAGTGCTTAAGGGCTGCAAAATTAGTGCAGTCTTATTTGTTCAGCACCAGAATGCATTTTGTGTGAAGCACTGATGCAACAGACAAGATTAGATCATTAGTCAGCCATGGGAGTGTTGCAGCCCTTGTTAATTACCATTTTATCACACATACATACGCATCTGCCTGGTGTGAGCGCGTGTAATAGAGAGGTGAAGAATGAATGAATGCAAACTGCTCACCCAAAGCAATACGAGCATGAGGTGCCTTGAGCTGTGTAACCGTGGACTGCTAAGCGTTGTATTTCAATATTGAAAGATAATGCCGAGAAGGAATAACATAAAAAAGTCATCTGGCTCTCCAACAAGCTGCTCCATCTGAAATAAGCTGCTACATCTAGTGGAGGCCGACCACCCGGTGGAATGATTAGTCTCATTCTGACTTCCACCTGTATGAGCCACACCCTGAGGGCTTTCCTCTCCACCCTTTGGTATGAACAAGACACTCCATTAGTCCTAAGGATAATTCACCACTGCCTCATTTATCCCCCCCGGTTCACTTCACTTACCACTAGTATTTTAAAACAATTTAGTTCACCCTATTAATACTTAAAGAGAAGATCGCCTTGAGCGTCCTGTCTTCCATCATGGCAATAAAAATGGTGTATACCTTTTGCCAGTCCTGAAGCTCAGAGCAGGGGTAAAGACCTCATATCAATCAACAACCACCAAAGTATAAGTGCAGCAGGACCCTGAGATACAATTCATCTGATGGCCATGAAACACTGACTCCAGGAAAACACCAAAGAAAATTCAGGGTATTAATGCTAATTTTATTCCATCTTATGTACTTCTGCCTTTCAACCCACTTCCAAGATTACAGATACAACTTTTATATTTGCATATCATCCATTATATCATAGACCAAATCACCATGATGTTATACTAACAACAACAATCACTTCTGGGTGGAAGACATGTGAAATCTGCCTGTGGATATTCTCATTCATCCAGGTCATAGTTATCTCAAGGCAATTGAATCAAACACAACTGGACTTAGAGGAGGAGTTCTGCGACACCACCTATCCCCCATCGATAATGCTGTCCTTTCATCCTTGCCCAGGAGGTTTAACAACTTAACCTCTAAAAACAATGGTCGTTCACAAATGGCCTCATGTGACTCTAATGACTCCAATTGCAGCGTTGCAGCAGGAGTTTCAACGACTGTCGTTGACACACCATTGGAGCACTAACAAACCAGTGACATCATTGGCCTTGTGAAGACCTCCCCAGAGGTTAAATACCTGGGTGCTTCCACGCCAGTTTGTCAGACTAGTTCAAGCCTAGTCAGACAAGCATGAACTGATGAAGCCTCTTGGATAAGAGGTGAAACGTCTTCTAAGACAAAACCAAGTCCAGTTGCGTTCGATTCAATTGCCTTGAGATACATGCAAAATCAAACTTGTTTTTTTCTGTTGTCATTTTTGAGCCGTGACTGAAAGATGTAGTCAAACACTGTGGTCCAAACTACTGGACATTTCTGCTGTGATTATTTTATGTACTGTGTTCCTTTGCTAACATCTTTAATTAACCAAATCTATCAGCATAGAAGCTAAGCAACACACTGCTGTGGACATGGGCCACAACAAAAGTAATTTAGCCATCTATAAAGACCCACCTAGGGAGATCAATGTCATTAAGTGTGCACAATATTTGGAATAATGCCACCCCTTTACCTTACACACTTACTGATCGAGGCAGCGGTAGACCAGCAGCTCCCATGTTTTTCAAAGTAAAATGACTGTTTTTGTCAATGGAGTCTGGTGGCTCTGAGATAATGCTTCCATTCCCCATTGGAAAAGGCTGTCTGACAGCAAAGTAAAGCAATGAAAACACTCTTATTATAGCATGAACTTGGACTGATACTGGTTTTTAGGTGGATAAAATCTTACCAACTGAGGCAGCTTTTGCTCAGTGTTGTTTGATGTATGTGACATAGAGGTTTTCTACCTAGAAGCTATTGTAAACAAACATTTTAATTCAGTCTATAGCTTATTTAGCTTATGTCAGCAAGGACAGAGTTTTCTAACATGTTTTTGGAGCAGAAACACTTATTCCATCATTAAAAAAATCAATCACCAGCTATTTTGATAATCAACTGATCATCATAAGTCACTAAAAAAAAGACATTTCTCAAGCAAAAATGCCAAAAATCTCTATGTTCCATCTTCTCAGTTGTGAGCATTTGCTTTTTTTCCTAGGGGTAGGAATCACGAGGACCCTTGATAAGGTATCATCACGATACAATATTAATATGATTTTAAATATGTTGCGATATGCTGAGTAGTGCGATAAAATATATTGCAATTTTTTACCTTTTTTCAACTGTAAATTATGTCCCCGAAGGAAAACTTTGTCAACATCTGTTATATAAGATAAAGTTTTTGGTCTGTTCATCTCACCTCAGCCATTTTTTGCAGCAGCAAAATGTATCCAGTGAACTGACAAAGCAATTAATTATATTATTCTAGTCGGCTACCTTAAGTTTAATTTGTATTTGTCATATTGAGAATTTATATAATAAAAAACCCATACTTGGCACTGTGTGATGATAGCATATTGCCAGACAAAAAATCGTGATACTATGCTGTATCGATTTTTTTCTCCCCACCTCTAGTTTTTCTTCATCTTTTGCAATCATAAATTGAATATCTGTGGGTTTACAATGACCAATTCAGAAACCTTGGGCTTTAGGACCATGTAATGTAAATGACTTTACAATGAAAAAAATAATAAAGAAACTATTACTATAACTGAAATGAATGTCTGTTTTTGTACAATTCAGAGAAATAAAGGCTCAACAAATCGTACAATGTCATCACGCTGATGCCCAGTAAATTCATTCCATTACTCCATTAACCTTACAGATATCACTTACTTTCAAAATACATACTTATTTGAGTCTATGGTTAGCTGAGGATCCAGAACAATGTTCATGGCCCTGAATCTTTCTATCTAGTGTAAGTGGACATCATTCTCCTCTCAGGCAAGGCCCTTAGCTACCTACAGTGCATAATGTGATTCCCTATAGGCACAGCCCACTGAAAGTAACATCAAGTGCTTTTACAGAAAAAAAAAAAGACTGCAAGACATTATGTACATGCTCCTCTCAGACACCCAACAATCATCCTTTCTTTGTGACCCTCTGCTGCCTCCACAGATGTTGTGCCTCGGAACTGGTCCTACCATTGGTCAAAAACGACAAGAAAACTTTTGACAGTAATGTGCTCGATGCCAAGGTGTACAGAAAAACAACAGCATACGCTTCAGAGGCCTTTTCATGTTGATTGTCTAACATGCGGGGGCAGGTGTTTAATTACGTGCTACCGGTGTACCATTTCCTGTTAATTAAGAAACCTTCAAAGCATCTAAACTACCTCATCTAAACATGTGGATTATACTGTAAATGTAAAAGCATCCGCTCATTTCAGAAAAGTCCTTTACATTTCTTTTCCGTGTTATTTTGACTTCATACATTCCATAGCAAGAACAGCACAGGTATAATAACGATATCAATGAGGTGCAACTATCACTAATGTCATTAATTATAACACCCGTACTCTTACTGTTACATGTCTGCAGAAATAAAGGCTCATTCTGAACATACATTTAGCCGTAGCAACTGTCTTTAAAGCCCATGTCTGTAAAATAATGACAACCTTGATGAACAATAGGCCATAATTAAAAATTTATGGGCTATTCAGGTTGGCTGAACAGCAACAGTGTTAATAGCCTTGGGGCTGATAGTGAGCATGGATGTTCTGTCGATGGGAACATGACATTTCTTGACAAACTGGGGCTGCACCAGTCAATTACAGTCATGGAGAGTTAGATTGCTTTGTACAAAAGTACTCTGCTGAGCTATACTGCTTTTTGTGACATGAAAATTGCTACATATAAGTAGGCGTATGCAGAAAGAGCGCTAACTCCACTCTCACGTTCTTTCAACTGGTGCTCAGTAACTTAACTTTCATTCTTCACGGTTCTCTCATGCCACTTGATTGGATGCTGTCAGAGTGGTTTGAATGAAGTGGATCTCGATAATTAATGGTAAATGAATTGTAAGTGGACTGCAGTTGCATAGCGCCTTTCTACTCAAAGTGCTTTTCCATCACGTCAAATTCACACACACACATCCACACACTGGTGGCGCCACGTGCTGCTCAGTAAACATTTACTCACACTCACACACCAATGGAACAGACATCTGGAGCAACTTGGGGCTCAGTGTCTTGCCCAAGGGCCAGGGATCGGACTGCGGATCCTCCAAGTAGACCCACTCTACCTCTGAGCCACAGCCGCCCCTTTAAGTGTCAGCTTACTGGGAATGAATAGGGGTCATTATTAGTTGATTCAGGACATGACGGGAAATAAACTGAGTCATGGGACACCTCACCGATATGAAGTCAGGAGTCATTGGCTTTTTTTTTTGTCAAGTTGAGTCTTAAGTCACCATATTGTGACTTAAGTCTGACAAATCCAAGTCACATGTCTCAAGTCCACACCTCTGCTATTCACCAAGAAACACCCTCATTAGGCAGCACGAAACATCAAACTGAAGGCAGTAGGTGACTGCCGATATTATCACTGTTGCAATCTCCAACTTATCTCAGTTACATGGGGCCCTTAACACCACCAGAACTACTTAGAGGAGTCTAATTCTATTCAGGTTAGTTGGTGCACCTCCACCAGCATGGAAAGACATGGGCTTTTACTTTTGTGAACACAGTGAACAGGTCTTTATTCTGCAGTCATTTAAAGTCCAAGTCAAGTTGCAAGTCTTCTTTCATTTTGTCAAGTAGAGTCTAAAGTCACCAAATTTGTGATTTGAGCCTGACGAGTCCCAGTCACATGTCTCAAGTCCACACCTCTGCTAATCACCAAGAAATACCTCACTTAAGCATCAAATTGAAGGCTGTAGGTGACTGACTTGTTGCTATCTCCAACTTATCCTAGACACATGGGGCCCACCAGAACTACTCCTTCCTAACTCCACAACTTTACCTTACACACTAACTTTTCGAGGCAGCGGCAGACCAGCAACTCCCATGTTTTGTAAAGTAAAATGACTGGGAAACAGCAAAGTGGTGAAAACTTAACTCTTACCAACACAAGCAGCGTTTGCTCAGTGTTATTTTATGTACATGACGCAAAGGTTCTCTCCCCCGAAGTTATGCAAAAAGAAACATTAGACTGACTTCATTATCATCATAGCTATCTCCAACTTCTCTCAGTCACATAGGGCCCTAAACACCACCAGAACTACTTACAGGATTTTAATTCTCCTCAGGTTAGCTGGTGGTGCACCTCCAGCAGAAGACATGGGCTTCTACTTTTGTGAACAGGCCTTTATTCTGCAGTCATTTGGACTTTTAAATCAGTCCCTGGTGTCTATAAAGAGTACTTAGGGACCAAATCATCCTTGTTACGCTTCCTTTAATGCAGACTACCGCGGTGCACAAACCGCGTGAGTGAATGAAGTTTGGAAGGGGCCACGCGCCGCCTCCTGCAGCGCAACACTGCTCACACTCGCAGGGGGAAGTTATTGCACGGCAGTCGTGTTGTCAGTAAAATGCTCTTATTGATATGCATATGAGGCCAGATACAAAAGTCAGCTCATCAGAAATGCAGCAGTCGAAGTGACACACTCATCGAGGTTTCCTCAGTAAAAATGTGGGTAATCACTCTCATATAGAGGAAGAGCTCATTGAAAAAATGAGAAAAAAAAACAAAACAAAAAAAAAAAAACAAGCTGTTCACGGTGTGTCAAAGCAATGACTGCATCTTACTGTCAGCCACTGACAGTGATGGGATATCAGCCTCGGATGATCCAAAGTGAACGCTGATGCGCTCAGTGAGTGTTTGAAAACTTCACCCTCCAGAGATTAGCGGCGCAGATCAGGGCACAGTTGTGGTGAACGGCTGCGTCTTTGCCAAAGGATTACTCATTTCACGGCGGGGAATCGACATGATACGGTGGAAATATTGGCAATGCACGCGTCCCGAACACGCTCCTATTCCGCGGCCGGAGAGACAATTACGCAGTGAGATCAGTGTGCGTATTGTGACACCCGTGTGGTGATGAATGCGCCTGGAGCATAACGATAGTCGCACACAAGGCAACAGAAAAGGTCTTACCATGTTCTGGCTCCGGGAGTGTGCAACAAAAATCCCTTTAGGGTGGGAAAAGGAGCCACAGATATTGGCTGGCAGGGCAGCTACAGCCTCCTCACACCGGCACATCAGCGCTCTGCTGCCCCTGTGTCTTTAGCCCGAGCAGCAACAGACTAACACTTCACCGGTGGGATGTATCCTGGGTCTAGTCTAATGCGAGCACGCTGCATGGAGCAGCCCAAGTCTCTCTCTCTCTCTCTCTCTCTCTCACTCTCTCACACACACACACACACACACACACCCTCTCTCTCTCTCTCTCTTGCTCTCTCTCTCTCTCTCTCTCTCTCTCTCATCATGACGTGTGAAGCAGGTAATCTTATTACACCGGTCGGTAAAGGTGATCCCTGCTAAAGCTCTGTTACCCCTCCCCCCACCTCATATCTGCAAGATATGCACCTGACCAACCCAGGTTTACACCCCCCCACCCCGGGACTGACACAACATGCTTAACAGGATGTCTTCACTATGTGATAAACAAGAGGGGAAAGACAAGTCACCAAACCCCACTCATGAAGGTCAAACTAATCCATAACTTATTACAGTGCATGGACTGCAGTGTCGCTCCCTCACCGGAGCGGACCTGCGGTTTGTGACTGGAGGTCAACAAAAAGCTATTTACTGTCACTTGTCAATTAGTTCAGAGCTAAATCCATTAGTCTGGTCTGTCTGCACCGATTGGAGAGGAGCTGAGAAATAAAACCACTAGAGGCAGCTAGCTATGATTCACCTGTCACTTTGCAACAATCACTGGCCTTTTCTTCCCTCCAGCTTAACCAGCAACAAAAAGCCTCCCATCAATATTCTCTAATTAGATGTCGTGCTGAATAAGTCCCAACTAAAGGTTGCGGGGAATATTCAATAACAACTTCTGCACCAGAGACACAGTGTGGGGTCTTTTTTTCACAAAAGGCATGTCAACAGCTGTAAAATTTCAGACAATTTTCCTGATGATATGAAATTACCTTTCTCAAACAGCAGATGTAATTTGGTGAGATATGAATGTGCCGAGATCTATTAAGACTTTTAACAAAAGCACACACCCACAGATGGAGTCATAATAAACTCAAATTAGGTGCAAAAAGGGAAGATCACAATCATTAAAACCAATGGAGATTAAACTGATGATCTTGAACCCAGACGTCATGGAAATCAGAATAGATGTTATGAAAACAGCTGAACAGATCCGACAGTTTAAATGTGACCCAACAACACCGTGATCCCGTAAGTCAGAGATACCAAACCAGGAGTACTCGTGAGTGAGTTTAGGGTGCTTTCACACCTGCCCTGTTTGGTTCAGTTCAATCAAACTCAAATTTGTTTGCCCCCTAAGTGCGTTTCATTTGGGCAGGTGTGAACACACCAAAACAACCGGACCAAGACCTTTTTGAAGAGGTGGTCTTGGTCCAGTTACAAATAAACTCTGGTGCAGTTCATTTGTGGTGAGAACGTGTTCCGACCTGGATCTGAACCAACTGCAGTCACATGACACATTGTTTGGGTTAAACATGAGCATGTTACAGTCCTGGAGGATTGTTAATGTCACATCCTCCTGTACTGCCTTAATATGCACATTCAGCACATCCAATGCATCAAAACATTGTTTTCTAGCTGGAGCCGCTCCTCGTTTTCAAACTGTTTCTCACACAAGGCATTTTATCTGGTCCACTTGTAAATGCTGTCATGAGAACACAAACCAACTCTAGGCAATAATGCAGCTTTGTAACAAAATTAGTCCCTGATTCAGACCAAAGCAAGACAACTCTAGGTCTGAAAGCAGCCTTAGAGTTCAGGGTTTACGTGGAAACGTGAGGGACACAAGGAGGCAAAATACTGATCTTTAGCAGGTCTTAGGATCACCAAAGTCAATGGGATTTATCTTCTGGGAACAATGAATGTTTGTGCAAAATTCCCAAGCAACGATTTAATCGTTGTTGAGATATTTCAGTCTAGAACAAAGTGGCCCACCAATCAATCGACATCACCATTTATATGGAGTGTGGCTAAAAAAGAAGAGACCGAACCTAAACCTTGACAATATTGCATCAATACAATAAACCCCATTAAATAACCCATTTTATAACATGACAAGCTGTGGTGGATCTTCTGCTTAGGGCGCCACCTAGAGAGGGTGGGAGGGGCCAAAATTGACATTCAACAAAATGGAACATGAAGAAGATTATTTATTTATTTATTTATTTTTATTTTTTTTAACTGTAAACTTGTCCACAGTTATAGCCGCCTGATAGTGGAGGTCTTTTTAGGTTTTATTTTTTAAAATTTTCAATTTAGGTAGCAAAAAGAAAACAACTACAACAGACTAGAAACACAAGAAGGAAAAAATTAAAAAAAAATAAAAGAAAAGTGGGGGAAGACAATGAAATTTGGACATACCATATTCTCTCATAGCTAAGTTGTATATTTTTGTAAATTTTTCATTAGCTCTTGTTCTTGTTAGTAAAAAATATTAATATATCTTGGACAAAAAAAGGCTGTCAACCATATTACTACTGACATGCATAATTCAGTGATGGAGTGGATGCTCCCTTTTGACTTTAGGGAACTGTTCTAACCTAAACACAAGGTCCACTTACTAGCATTTGGTGTTTTAACCTGCATCACAAAGTATTAATGGAATAGATTTGCTTGGATTCACTTCACTATGTATAATTCAGGACCATACGATTAGAGAGTGTATCGAGGGAATCTGTGTTTCAGGCAGGCAGAGGTAGAAAAATCTTTTTTAATAGAACATATCTATTTCTTTAAAAATTCATTCATGTTGGATGATGTGTGAAGTCAAACACATGCACACATTTGTACATGATACTCGAGAAACATTGTTAGGATGCATAGGATGCAAGACAAGGCGAGATGATTTCATATTTAGTCTGTTACTGAGGGTAAAAATTAAAAGCCAAAATGTGTATAAATATAGCCCTCTAGCTGGGATGTATAGGCCCTGGATGAGCATGAAGAGCTAATCCGGGTTAAGTCATCACTACCTCCACTTGGCCTTGCTTGTTTTTGGTATGAGGAAGGCTTGGAGCAGGAGCTCTCTAATAATCAGCCCCTGCCACAGTGCTAATTCTCCCTCTCATCTTGTCTCTGTCGCTGCAGAGAAAACGAGGGGCCAGGGTTCAGGCAGGAGTGAAGACACTCTACAGAGGAGGGTGATTAAGGGATATGCTGCTCTTGGGAACATGGCTTCTCTCAGCGTCCCAATGAAGTCTTCTCGGTAAGAAATCACCAAACAGACGTCATACATACCCGGTGTGTGTGCGTCTGTGTGTCGGAGCTCAGTGTGCGAACGGACGTGTCAGTTAAAATGAGAAAAGGAATAATGGAGAAGAAAGGGGAACAATGACTGCAGGCACTTGTCTATTAAAGTCTCATTTCGAGAAATTAACAGGCCTTCCACTCTTCATTATTCTATTATTCATATTATCATTCCTCAAATATCCGCAGTGTGCTTGCCCATCCTAATAATGTTTATATAAAAAGAAGTATGGAAACAGTCTTTTTATATTAGAAAGGATCTGTTTCAGAAGAAGACGAGTGATACATAATTCAACTAAAATGTCCGAGCTTCCTCTCTTTAAAACTAATTATGCAGACACAAAATTCTTAGCAGCGGTTAAGTTGACTTTGAGGTACCATGTATCCTTTTGAGAACGCTCAAAGTTGTATCAATGTTTGCGCCTTTTTCCTGTACAACCAGGGAAGCCTGAGGGTCCCTTTATGAATGATGCACACTGCTTATTTGTATTCAGTTGAGGGTTCAATCACTAAGCAGGCAAGTCTTCTTCAGGGAGAATAATTCCTATTAGTGTCGATGCATTAATACAGCACCTTCAGTCATGTCTTTAAAGCTCAAGAAACTGATTTTGCCTCGCAGATGTAAACTCCCTGCAGTGACAGACAGCGACGGTTTAATTATTCTGAATGAATGCCTTCTTGTCTCACATTTAGTGGCTGTAGAGAGTGTTCATTCATTCTTTCTTTTTGGGGTGGAAGGTGCATTGTTTACCGATTGAATTTTGCCGACCCATTAAATTGGTTTCGGGGTCATTAAAATGTTTAAATATGACTCGTTTTCAAAGAGCGACTGGATGTTTTCAGACAGACTGTTTGGGTAATTGGTTGCACACCATCTGCAGCATTATTTAGCACTATCTGCCAAATGTGAGATCCAAACAACCATCCAGTCAACACGGATCTGGATAGGAAATGCAAGTGAACTGATGCTTTCTTCTTATTTGAGAATGAGTCAACTGGTGGTGCGAGCTCTTTGAATCGATGGCGCCATAAATCATTCAGAGGTTCGCTTCTAGGAGAGCGCGGTCATACTCGGATGAGCAGAAAATGAACACAATTCCTTAGATGCCTTCTCTCGAAAATCATTTTTTACATCGCTTGGCCTCTTTAAGGTGAGCTCCTAAAGCGTATTGTCAACAAACTCAACAGAGCAGCGGCAGTGATGATACAAGCAGTGCAAAGAGAGGAATCAAGAGCAGGAAGATACTGGCACTACAAAAAGGCATTCTTCATCTTGAATATGCTTTTTCACTCGGGACAAATTGAACAATTCTTCTTGCTGAGGCGTCATCTCCCTGGACTGTGTCTATGCACTCAGCTGTTCAGTCCCCAAATCCTCTGCCTGTGAGCTCCCTGTAGGCAATCCCACGGGAGTGTGTGCGTGCACATTAAAGTGCATGTGCACCTTCACGCGCAGACACACGTAGATCTAAAAGCTGCAAAACAGCTAAGAGGCTCAAATCTTAGACTTGGAATTGAACAACAATTTGAAACAAGCAGTGTATCGGGTATTCTGTGCTTTTAGAGGTTTATTCTGGTAATATATTAACGTGGAAAAAAAAGTCTTCCTCTTTTTGTGCCCTCTGTGCTGCACCAAGTACCACAGGTTGGCAGATGAGAGGACAGCTTCCAGACGTGCTGAAGCGTGACACCATGTGTGAGGAAAATCTAGGCTATGATAGGGATGCCTTGCTTTTTGAGCGCAGCAGGGTGCAAGGACACATTCTCTCTCTTCCTCTCCCAGTACATTTTCTGGAGGCGTGTGAACTGGACTTCCTAATGCTCTCCCAAAAAGAGCCCCACCCTTGAATCTACTGAGACGGCACACACACAACTTTATAGACAGAAAATGCAGCCTTACTTTTCCTACAGTTTTACATATAAAACTTTAGAACTCTGCTTTGCTCAAGCCCCGCGACTGAGACCGAAGAAACGCCAGAGTTCGTACTTTCATTTCCAACAAAAAAAATTAAACACATCTGCACGCTTGAATGGTGGGTTTGTGCGCATGATGTCATTAGCTATCCATGGTTACACTGATGTGGGCAGGAGGCAGCCTCCCACACAGAGTGAAGCATTTGATGCTGTCCATGGTGCTGAAAGAGAGCCTGCTCAGCAGCACAAAAGCACCATGGGCTCCCGATGGTAAGCTTTCTGCCGTTAGTGTTCATTAGCATGTCCATTATCTCGCTAACGGATTAGTGTTATGAATTTGGCTGACTTATCACAGAAGAAGTATGAAAAACGTCCGCGGAATGCACTCGAAAAGTCAATATTTGTCCTTGTCAAGCTTTAAAGGAAGGCGAGCAGTTAGTTCATGTGGCAGAATAGCCAAAAGGTGGGTTCAAATAGCCTCCACGGTTGAGTGAGGCCCCCTTTTAAGGAAACAAACACACACACACTAGCACACACTTAGTTCAGCTCTGGGTGCTTGTTTCTGTGTGTTCAACTTTCCCTTATTCTGACTGCAGGCTTTACACTGGCCCCCACCCGACCCACCAGAAAAATTGAAATTGGCTCTGTGCAAATGGAAATGCCGAAGGGAGTCTGAGTCGAATAAGTGTCAAGGGACATTCATAGTTTGGCACTGACAGCTTGTGTGATATTGAGAGGTCAGAGCAACTGAGACAGCGGGCAGAGGGAGAGAGCGAGAGGGAGGGTGGAGGGGAGGGAGGGAGGTCAGAGAAAGCCAACAAGACAGAGTGTGTGTGTGTGTGTGTGTGTGTGTGTGTGTGTGTGTGTGTGTGTATGTGTCTGTGTCTCAGAGAAAGAGAGGTCAAAGAAAACAAGTGAACAAGAGAGAGAGTAAGAAATAAAGACACATGGAGAGCAGGTGAGCCTCAGAAATATACCCATCATTCCCTGAGATAATAGGAGCACAAAAACATCAATACAGACAATTCGGTCCTATTGTAACCTGCCGATTCAGATAAACACTCAAGTGTGTGAGGGCGAGCCGAGGAGGAAGCTGATGCTGAAGTAAACAGGTGTCAACGTGAAAATTTTACGCCGTTAAGAGGTGACGGCGAACAGATTTGAGTTAAGAATTAAGTTATTCAACTGTTATTCTAAGCAAAATAAAAGAGAGGAGGGTTTAGGCCAGAGACATGCAGCTGACTCACCAGTTTAGCATAGAATATCCACGGGCTTAAGTCTGCACAGGGGGTGGATTTAAAAATAGCTGTGACTAGTTTGTTCAAAATGCAGTGTTGTGGTGTTCCCCTGTTCCTTATTGAGCTGGGAAACATTTGAGAATGTGAATTTCAATCCAGGAGCTAATCTGACAATGTCCCATTCAATCAAGTTGAAAGTGCATAATTATGCAAAATATTTAACTGCTCCCAGATTTGAGCCACTGTGCGAGTATTTATAGGACAGACCTGGAGTCAATCTATATTTTATTGCCGTCTGAGTTTTCTGCATGAAAAATCATCTCTGGGGTGAAAAGGCTTTTAGTGTGATGAGCGGTGCAACTGTACGGTATGGATAGTGATGCAGAAGTACATCAGGTCAATCATCGCATTCAAACACAACAGCATCAAAGCTATAATATAGCGTATCACATGCATTGCTTTGCATAGCCTTGCATGTGATACGGAGTGAATAAGTTGGTGATCCCACTAACCATAACAAGCTGTCTGTCATTAAGGAAGGTGTACTGATTTTATTTATTGTTACAAATGATTTTGTGGTGAGATTTCTTTTTTTTTTTTACTTGAACGCCACACTGTCCGACCCATGCAGACTTCACGGAGGCGCCTCCCGTGCTCTGTTACAGCCTGCTGTCTCTGGACTCATGGTAATTTATCTTCAGCTAAGCTAAGCCAAAAATACTTTACTTTTTATGGTTAAAAGTTTCTTTTATTTGCCATGAATGTGCCATAAAAGCTCCCGAAAACACTAATTAATGTTCTGTGATTATGTTGGGTGGTTGGAAATGTATTTTGAGCAAGTAGCTGTGCAGGTTACTGTGTAGGTAACTTTTTTAGCTTGTAAACCGTTCGTCGTGGCTAATCCAGGTGGTGTGGCTATTTGATTTGCAGCAAGCCTTATGTGTTTTGATTCAGTGCATGCTGAGCTGCACTGTTAATGGGAGCTGGCTGTGGAGGCTGATTTTCTTGTTTTATATTCACTAGTGCTGAAATATCATTTAAACCGCACAACACAAAAGTACTAACCCATTACACATGCAAATGTCTCGAGATTTTAAACCTAAAATAGCTAATTTTTTTGGCCACTTGGGGGCAGCAGACAAGTTGTGAGCACAACATTGACATATTTTCACCTTCACCAATTAATGTGGCCAAATTCTTAGCAGACATTTCCACAACCAGCAGTTGAAGATGTGTCTGTGGCCACAAAGGTGCCATGTCATTGTTCCAATGGCCCAAAATCCCAAAGCCCTGTTACTCTGAAAAATGTCCCACTAAACCGAAAGCCCATCTCTCTGACAGCCTGTTATCCCAAAAACAAATGCCAGTACTTTGAAGTCACACTGTTCTGAAAATACACACTCCCTGCAGTTAGTCTCAGTTTCCCAGCAGCATTTGACCCACGATGCTGGGTATTTTACCAGCCCTTTACAGCATTTCCAAGCAACATTTGAGCCACCACACCAGGGTGTTTTCACCAACCCATCCCTGCTTTTCCAGCAATATGTGTGCCACCAAATGTGGGTGTTTTAAACCAAAACATGATATTTTCCTCACCATAACTAAGTGGTCCCCAGCCAACATTTTTACCATTGTAGGTAGTAAATGGGCTGAAAAATGGGCCCTATATGAGACTGTCCACGGGTTATCGGCCCTATGACATTTGCCACCATTGGTGGATTTACCCAAGTGGAGCCCAGATAAGATGCCCATTTTGGACCCATACCCATTGCAGCCCCAGCATGACCCATGTGAGGCTCACCTGGGCAAATCTACCCATGTGGGCAATTGGCATGGGGCCAACATGGAAGACATGGACACATCAATATAGGGCCGATTTTTCAGTCCATTTACGACCCATATGGGCCCCACATACAAATGTTGGCTGGGTCTTTGTTTCTGAACAACGCTGTGGTGAATGTGTGGTTAGGTTTTTGCACAAAGTTTCAACGTATCCTCAAAATAATGTACAAACATAAAATACCTACATGTCAAACATTTTTTCTTGCAGTTGGCTTTTCTAACTGAGTGTATGAGCGCTTTTTGTTTTTTGGGATAACAAGCTGTCAGAGAAATGGGCTTTTGATCCAATGGGACATTTTCAGGATTAATGGAGCTTCAGAATTTTCCATCCCAACAATGGACAGTCCCCATGGTGAATATAAGTCCAATATTCATTTTCCTTTTAGCTCCGTTTTGGTTTTCTCTACAGCTCCTAAAGGAAATATCTGGCTGGATGCGCGCGAGTCGTCTAAATGATTAAATGTCTGCCCCCTCACTAGTTGGCACCAAAAATATTAGTCAGTTAAACCAACTAGTATTATGTTAATATACAATGCTGCTTAACTGTCATGCAGCCATCGCCACTAGTGGGTGCTACAGAGCCGTCAGACAGCAGTCGCCCTCCCCTTTGGTTATGCAGATGAGATCAAATTCAACATGAGGAAGCAAGAATATGTGGCTATTACAAAAAATGTGTGTGTTTTCCTTATTTTAGACTAGTCGGCTAGTCTTAATTAAAATTTTAGTTTAGTCGACAGGGAAATAAGTCGCCAGGAACATCCGTACTAGTCAGTTTGTTTCAGCTTTTCGCTCAAAAGCGATGTTACAAGAGCGTAAAGCAATGAGCTGTAGGGTGCTGAAACACTCCAAAGAGCTTACTGGAACTTCAGAGAGGATAATTATCTGTGAGTCTGTCACACGAGTACAATGACCATGTGATCCATTAGTTAAGGGAATAATGTCTACATGTAATTAGTCATTCATCATTTGTAACTAATGAAAATAACTGCATGGATATTTCTATAGTCGTCTTTGAAATTCTTCTTCTCAGTTGCCCTACAGCTGTGTGACAGCAGATACTCATGAGACATGATTTCTTTAGGCTGCTCACATGGGCACTGAAGCTAAAGGGCTTTGATAATTGGAACACATGGGGACCAGCGTACGAGCACCAGAGCTGTTACCAGGAATCCCAGCGGCTATAGAAACCAACACAGAGGGCTGTAATGAAAATGTTCCCTCTCACTGTTTTTTTACCCCTTTCCTGCCTTTTCTTCTCCTCTTCAGAGTGCACCTTGGCAACCTTGGGGAGAGAGCTCTTTTGACAGCTACCACAGGTTATTACTTTTCTGACCAGGGGCAGGCAGACCTCTAGAGAGTCCATTAGCAAGTAGAAGAGCGGTTGACTTCTACAGTATAACTGGTTAACGCACACTTTCAACTTTAAAAGTGGATGGAATCGAATTGAGTGCTTATTATCCATCACATCTTGACAGCGTGTGCAAACTAGGATCAATTAAATGCCAAAGTGAGGGCTTTGTGAGGACACCGATCGCTGTCAGTTTCTTTGTGCGGGCGATTGCATCTTTTATCACGAAGTGCAAATCAATACAAACCCAAAACAAGACTGTGAAGACACATGGCATTTTATTGAAAGGTATGAAGCAGATGAAGGCCTGGCCAGCATTTTTATTGGCTGCCTATGAAAAAAGAACATTAATTCATGATTGTAAATTACTTTTTCATTTTTTTTCCATTTGGAATTAAAAAGAAATCTATATATTTATATAGTAAAATTAAAATTTTACAAACCACAGTGTCACACTGTTCTGCAGTGGAAAGGATGATTGAAAAACAAAACTTTTTTCTTTACCCTGTGTGAGTAGATCTCTGAATCTCTCTTTCACTCACTCTCTTACACCATTTATTCTCCATCTCTGCCCGTCTCCCTAATTCTGTGAGTCCTGTTCTCCCTTTATCTCGCCCTCTTTTGCACTGTGTTTCCTTGTGTCTGGCACCACAGATAAGATGCAGGAGATAAAGGACGTAGATGCTATTGGGTGATAAGAACGAGATGTGGCTAAGATAAAGAAGTCACAGCAGAGACAGAGAGGAGGGGAGCGAGAACAAAAGCTGTTGAACTCCCCTTTGCTGAAAAGTGCCCTTGACCTGTGTGCCTAGGAAACAGACAGCTACATCTGCCTCACAGTTAGTGTTCATATGAAAAGACTGTCTTGTCCAACAGGCCCTGACAAATCAGAAGGAAACTCCAGATGAATTGATTCAGCCAAATGTGCTTAGTTTACATTGTTTTCCATCTAGACTTCATGCAGGCCATTTTATTTCCACCAGAATAATAGCTGTGCCTGTCAGAGGCGCACACCTCATCTATAAAGTCAGTCTGTCATTTCCACCTGCAAACACCCCGAGTGGCAGCTGCAACTTCATTTCCACGCTCACCTCTTTCTGTTGCTCGAGCGCGTGTGCGTGTGTGCACATGCATGTGTGTGATGAATAATATGTAATTTCAGACATTTATAAATGCCTCTGACACAGTCGATCAGACAAAGGTGACATGACAGAGATTGGATTTGAAGGTGGTGGAGGAGTGGGCTGATTTTCGAGAACTCCACAGCCGCTGCATCTAGAATACACTGGAGGCAGAAGAGGAGTGAAGACAGACAGCTGTCAGACGAATAGCAAATGAAGTGAATTAGAATCTGGCCCTAATCATAGCTTTGGGCTTAGCAGCAGGGACTCCATTTTATTACTTGTCAGATACGGTGTCTTCTGAATATGCCCTTTCACCACAGACACACCGGCTTATTGACGAGTAGCAGGCTGAATTTTCTTTCTTTTTTTTCCAGCATGACTTGAAAATATATTTTCTTTCTATTCAAACCAGCTGTGAATGCAACTAAGTTGAATTCTTTTATGAGAAGGAATGATGGCTGACAACTGTAACAAAGGAACAAAACATCCATTGTTACTTCTGTAGGGTTATTTCACCTTTTTCTTTGCTAGCATGCAGTAAAATATCACTGACTGACCAGATAACATGTGAATATATTATTTTAGAGCTCAACCTGAACTAGACTCTTTAGACCAATAACAGTATCAGTGCTCAAAAATATATTAAAAAATGAAGATGACCCAGGTTGTCCAGCAGCTCAGTGGGTAGAGCGGACACCCCATGTACAAAGGCTGTGTCCTTGCTGTACCAGCCATGGGCTTTGCTGCCTGTAATCCCTGTCCAAACTGTCCTGTCATTAAAGGCATAAAGCCCCAAATAATAAAAAACAAACAAACAAACAAACAAACAAACAAAAAAGATGATCCAATATATCAGCCGATTTCTGTTTTTACATGGCATAAATGTATTTATCTTTCCATTTATTTTTATTAATCTATATTTCTAGCTGTCATACACTTCTATTTGGTGCTTATATATTTAAACTCATTTATTTACTTGAAAACTTTAGAATTGTTTTCTAACGTTTTTCTGTTTTACTGGGTTCTATTTTTTTTCTTTAATGTTATTTTATGAGTGCTGTTTTATTGTTTTGTTAAAGACAACAAACAGTTGAGCAAAAACCTCTATCACTGTATCATTGTATCACTGTCATTTGATGGCAGTGACAGTGAAATACAACAAATTTTGAGCAGTAACCTTGACAAAAAAACAACAACGCATTTTTAAACCGTAACTTTTGCTAAAATCACATCCAATAAATCTATAATAAACTTGAATTGAGAAAAAATATTCATAAAAATGTTGTCAATTAAAAAAATGATTGCTGCAGTTTAATGTTTTGCTACTTCTTTTTGCATACCCACAAACATGCATGCACATACTGATATATCTGTAATAACGGCTGTAAATGCGTTGGTAATACTCTATATTATATCCAGACCAGGGGCGATTGCTCTGAGACAACAAGTGAGGCTGAACTTCCCCTAAAATTTCATAGAAGAAATGGTCAAATATGCACTATTGAATTTACAATAAATTAAGAATTTACATTCCATTAAACATGTGCTAGGATGCGTTTAACATCACGACTATGATGTTCAAACGTCAGCTGTTTATCACCAGTTTTCAAACGCGACCTCCCTGTCATACATTCTCGTGTCAGCACGGTGGACGCGGAGCCTCCAAGCATTCCTATGAGACAGCGCTGAGCAGGTTTTTTCATGCAGCAAAGTGAGACGGTCATTGGATAAATGCGACAAAATCGTCACTTCCAGGGAGGCTCAGCTTTCCTGGGACCTAATGGAGCGGTAGGTGGGAGAGGACGCTCGGTGTTTGCATGATGATTGGAGGAACTGTCTAAAAGGCTGAATCCCTTTGTGATTGACAGCGCTTTGGAAATACACACCGGTATCATCGCAATTTGAGCTCAGTCCCATGCGGATATTTGCGAGTGGAGTCTTCTGACAGAGTGCCGTCCGGAGTTCCTTATTTCTATAAGCGATATACCTCATTTTCACTCTTTGTACAGTACAGTTCAGGTGTTTAAACCCACCTGAAAATCTTTGAGGTGTGTGTTGCTGTGATTCTATGGCATGAGTGTGGTTGGAAAATGGCTTCAATTAAATGTTCCTTTTATAAGTTACTGCCTCGCTACAATAGGACACATTTTATGATGTAAACTTAAAGTGAGCTTCCCCTGTTTGAAAGACCAGCAGCTGCCACTGATACTGATATATCTGTAATAACAGTCAATCAAATCAACCTGCATATGCATTGGTAATACTCCATACATAATTCAAAATCAACAATTTTGCGTTCCAAAATTTTGCACATGAACAATGGACACCAAAGCCAAAAGAAACGACTCTTCTTTGTGTCCCATTTCATTTTCTTTTTCATTAGCAATGGAGCTCTGGCAGTAATGATAATGCACTTGTTGTGCTATTTTGCAAAAGAAAAATAAAGTACTGACTTTATCTGTACAGGCGAGGCAACAAGAAAATGGTGTTACCAAACGGCAGTGTGTTTGAGGTAGGATCATCATGTTTTCATGACTTTACAGAGCCATTAAATCTCTCTCCTGTCATTCACCGTGACAATATCTGACAGCTTTTGTTGTTACCGGTGACCTCAGTCCGTCATGATGATAATTATTATTCACAGTATAAGATGTGGATTTGGTAGGTTGACAGCTGATGACTAAGTGCTATCTCCTTGCCCTTGATCTTGTAACACCATTGTAATGACATGGATTTCACAATATCACAATTCTTGATGTCTTTAGTCACACAAAATTACATATTTCATTTTGCAAGGAGTGTAATTAGAAACACAAGGTGTGGAGACACCGTCAGTCAGAAAGCCCAACTGGACATGCATCACCTGACAAACCCACTCAACATATCCTAACAGCAGAGAATGGAGCTTGGTAAATACACCTGCTTTACCACACTCCACTGCACAGACAGACAAGAGGATAAACTTTATGGATTTCACTTTTAAAACTCAAAGTAAATTCAAAGGAGAGATCACCACATGACAGCTGGCACTGTCCTTTTCTTTCCATGCACACTACAAAGTGAAGGCCACTACCAACATCCATAGATTGTTACTTCCTATCCACATGCCACTGTGGCTTTGAGACATTTTAAACCTAAAATACAGTGCTCCACAGTGACATGCACAAGAAATACAGAATAAAAACTGAATTCAAATACCCTAACCACAGACATTTTCTGAATACAAAGGCATGTCTAGGTGATCTTCACTGCAAAACAGCAAACACAAAGACATGATTCCAGCAATTTCATCCCGCTGTGTGCTCTGCACCCACTCACCACTTACATTGTATGTTTCCTGAACCCCTTAAAAACCCACTTCCAGGTGCGCGGCGGGTCAATATAACACAGCTTACAGGGATGCCAAGACATACACGCACAACACACACAAAGAAAAGAGCCAAGTTGTCGCACGGCACAGCCTCCCTCAATTGCAGTTTGTGTTCTGCCTACTGGAAACATCCAAATGAAATTGGAGATGAGTGAAACAACAGTCATAAACATGCCGCAGTTTTTAACATCCCATTAAGGGATGCGAGGCAGAGGAAACTGTGCACTGATTACTGTTTTGTCAGGGAGATGCATTCGGGGCTTCAGTGAGGAGGGAGATTATATTAGTGTTACAGTAAAGCTGTAGAAGAGAGCTGAATTGGATTGCCTCAAAGGCACGCTTTTCTCTCCCTCCTCTATGCTGATAGAAATCCCATGAAGAGGCAATGACTGTCTGAAAGACCACAATGACAAATGTGATTACTGAGATGAGTCTGGTTCTGCTATGATCCTGAAACAAATCGCACCTTCACTGAGTCCGCTATAAAGCAGTGAGGCATACAATAATCCTTCCATTAAGACCATTGAGATGAAGCCACAGATGCTACCACAGCTTACACATATAAGGTTGACTTCTTGTATGTCCAATCTCTGATCCTGATCCCCATCTTGCAGCACCATGTAAGCCTGATATCTGTGCCTGTGCTTGAGCGAACATGCTATCTATGAGTATAACCACGTGAACCCCATCAGCTCCCCCTTACAACCCGACCACTTGCTCAGAGTGTATCCCCTACGCTGTGGTACACACTCCACTTCCTGCACCACTGCCTCTTTATTTATCCCATCTCTCTTCTCTGTCCTCCTTGTTTTTCACTTCACACACAAGCTCGAACCTGTCACTCAGCATGTGGATTGCAAATAGTCTTTCTGTTTGTGTGTGTGTGTGTGTGTGTGTGTGTGTGTGTGTACGTTGCCGGGCCCGTTAGCTTCAGAAGTGGTGGACCAAAAGCTGAAGTCAACCCCAGACTTTTCCTATTTACACAACAAAGAAATGGAAGAAACTGAGCGAAAGCGAATGAGACAGTTAAAGACAGAGGCCTGCAGAGAGGGAGAAATTCTAATTATCAACATATGAGTCGTAATTTACATTTGCAAAAAACTATGAGTATTTGCATCTGGCAGCTATGAAAAGATTTTTTTTTTTTTTTTACCCAGGAGAAAATTAGAAAACCTGCATTAATTAACAGCTGCACAAAGATTTTACACGACACAGAGATCAGCTAAAACCCTTAATAACCTGCCATGAAAAGCCAGTTTTAAAATAATTCTATCAATAATTACATCAGTGTCAGTTTGAGTGTGGCACCCTCCAGCACTGACATGCTATATGAAGCATGTGTGCTTTGCTGAGCTGCTGTTACTAAGCAGAAGACCCCCAAATCAACTGATTCCTGCCGTGTCACTTGTGATTGTGTCTTGCCTGGGTGACATTGACTTGTCTGTCAGTTGCATCATTCCAGTTTATAAAGAATAAAAATTAAACATAGCTTAAATAATTTATTAGTAAGACACAACGTTCCCTCATGAGTTCCACACGGGCAGCAGTTTCTACTCAATCAACTGCTTTGTCTCTTGAATGCCGCCCTCGCCCAATCAAGACACAGATATTGACTATCAAGATGTGCTGCTGGATTCTCCCCACTGTGCAACAGCAAAGCAAACTCATCGCGATGAACTGAGATTGTGCTGAGATCACAATGAAGGTGGGGAATATCAAGTTGTTGAGTCAAAGTGTCTTAGAAATCCCTGAATGGAGTCCTCAATGTCGAGGCCAAACACACCTGTGCACATCCACTTTCCATTTGTGACATTGAATAAAAATAATTCCCTGCAATGGTAAATGGTTACTAGAACTGTGAATCCAACTGGAAATGTACTCCACAGGCTGCGGCTTTATGCAGGTCTCAGCCATTTTCAGCAGTTTTTAGTGCAAGGTTGTGTGGTTGAGTCATAGCAGCCCAAATTTTTGGTTTTTGTTTTGGAGTCTACTTCCTGTCCTAGCTTTAAAGATATACTATGCAGGATTCTCCTAAAAACAATGTATTGACTCATACATTAGTAATCCCTCTGAATCATCACTCATGACCAGGGTTGCCACCAGTCCCTTAAAATACGGAATAGTTCTGTATTTGACAAGTAACTGGTGCATCCTGTTGTGAGTCATATTTCTGCGCACACACTGTTCTACTGTAGCAACTATGTTTTCACATGCGTGCAAAGACATGAGAAACATTAAACCAATAGAGTTTCAGAGAAATAGTACACCCCAATTTGTGAAGGCACGGTGGTGTGGTGGTGAGCACTGTCGCCTCACAGCAAGAGGGTTCCTGGTTCGAGACCTTCTGTGCGGAGTTTGCATGTTCTCCCCGTGTCAGCGTGGGTTTTCTCTGGATACTTCCTCCCACAGTCCAAAGACATGCAGGTCAATTGGTGACTCTAAATTGTCCGTAGGTGTGAATGTGAGTGTGAATGGCTGTCTGTCTCTATGTGTCAGCCCTGTGATAGTCTGGGGACTTGTCCAGGGTGTTCCCTGCATCTCATCCAATGTCAGCTGGGATAGACTCCAGCCCCCCCGCGACCCTCAAGAGGATAAGCGGGTACAAAAATGGATGGATGGAATTTGTGAAGGAGAATGTCACAGAGCGACAGGTCTGTCACTCAGCATCATCGTTGCCATGGTTACATTGACTTCGACCGTTAGCATGCTCACTGAAGTGGCAATGAGGTCTTAAAGTGTAGGCTATGAAAAGTTTCTTTCAAAAGTTCTTAAAAGGTTTAACTTCAGGATTCTGCATAAATCCCCCTCTGTCTTGCTCCCTCAAAATTTACCAAACAGTTTTCTACTGAGGATGCAGACATCAGGTCACAGACATGGGCAAAATGTTTGGTCCATGTCTGTGACCTGATGTCTGCATCCTCAATTTAACCGATGCAACTGTTTACTACAATTGACTCTTTTTCCCCTTTACATTCATGTTGAAAGTAGCACACGACTTTAATCTTGATACATAAAAAACAAAAATTGGTGCATAAAAATAGCCAGTATGCAGGAAATGAAGTGTGTGTGACACTCAAAATCTCATCAGGGAGGACCCTCAGACCACCTCTTGATTTCTTTCCCTCGGGCATGGAACCACTACCAAAATGTCCCTTATTCTAACGCCGGAATTCCACTGGATGCGTGTCTGTTGCAGAACGGCTGTGTTGGTTATCCGCTGCGTGGTCCACCGTCCGTCAACACCCACCAGCTGCGTTTGCTGTGCGGAGCAGTGCAGCTCTGCCGGACAGTGGGAGTAACGAGGACTCTTTTTATTGTCTGTGCTTGGGATGTTTATGGGCATGCACATCTACACACTACAAAAAATGCAAATACAGTGAGACGAAACACCAAGCAAGAGTGAATCTGAGGCTGGCTTTTACTTTTGCTGGGGGGGAGTGTAATCCTGCAGAGTATACCTTTAAAAGTAAGAGTAGACCTTGCTTGTCCCTAATAACAGTAACATTCTTACTCTAAAGACAACAGAACCCAGGGCCTTGGACACTGGTCAACACTGATGGAGGGACCCCTTAAATATTTACCAACTGGACCTGGGACAAGCTGTTTTATGATGGCAAGAGATTTGCTTGAGACAGAGAGCATCAGCAAATGTCAGGGCGAATCATCTTAGGTACATCAATAAAACATAAAAAAGCAAGGCTTTAAAAACCTCTACGGTCCATCCTGTCTGATTTAGTATGTCTCTGGGATGTCCCACTCTGAGTCCACTAATGCACACATACATGCATGCAACAGAAACACAGACTGAATCTTTTACAGGTTACACAAACCACCAAAAAGTAAACGAAATACCTGATATGAGTTCCCGTGATCACACCACATCTCGCCCTTTAGTTAAATTCACATACACACCTGTAAAGCAAAAAGAAGGAAAGTGTTAGAGCCATAACACACGTTATGTAAGACAATCCATGACATCTACATAAAAACAAATGCAGAGGCAAACCATTGTCTGAGTGAACTGCAGCGCAATCATCTCTTCAATTATTTGTGAATATGAGTGTAATTCGTAATCTCATTCTCAGATAATATCCCTTCAGTCTCCCACGTTTCCTGTCAGTCTCCATTACGCTGTGCGGTCATGCATACAGTAGCTGCCCTACAAACAGCAGAGTTTGTCTTGAACAAAGATGGAGAGCAGCCTTTTGGTGTGCGAGGTTATGAACTATAATGTGGTGGATCCTGGGTGATATTTTCCTGATACCTTTATGATGATTATCAGCTTGGTCGGAACATTGGCATTATCAGTCTGGCTGATTTGTCTTTTATCCGATTCAAATCTTGTTTCCTGGACCGATGCTGAACCCTTTCAGACACAGTACACTGGAGACTCTAAGAGAAATGTCACGGAGTTGTGTAAAAGTAAACTGAGCCACATAACATCATAACTGCTGCAACACACTGGTAAACATCTGAGTTGCCTGTAAAGGTCTAGTCTGTCATCACTTTTTATGACTAGGCACAAAGAGAGATGTCCTTTGTTTTCTCTATTGTGTATGCCGTTTGCGTTAGAGTTTGAATTAACTGTCTGAAAGACTGTTTTACCTTCAAGTACAATAAACTCAACCTTGATGTTGACAATGATCTTTTGGAAACAGCATCAAATTATTTTTTTCTATGGCAGTCCAACATGCTGCTGTTTAGCCTTGCTTTGCACATAATGTGGAAACAAGTGAGGCCAGGTAGCGTAGCTCCATCAGCAGGACAATGATATTCAACAACTCCATAACTTCCTTTTAACAGAGATAGAGACGGAGATAGAGATAATTCTATAAGAGCAACAGTTAGCTTGCATGTTGGAGCTATTTTGATCAACTACTGCCGGGCAGCCTGACTACATGGAGCATCTCAGAAGTCCCGTCTTCTTAAGGCTCATTTATACTCAAAGTTAGATACATATATGGAGACGGACAGAGCCTTCTGTTTGTATTCTGTTGTCATTTTGTTGTTATTTATGCAGGTTTCTGAAAGCTTATGGATATGGACAAAACGGGGCAGTACCACCAAAGTTCGTAGGGGCAGTGTAGCATAGTCCAAGCCAGAAACAATCACAGGACACGAAGAAGACGTTTAAAAAATGGCAGAACAGAACGAGTGGGTAATATAGTGAGAAGAATTCTTCTGCCACGTCGCGTTGTAATCATTCGTCTTTAATGCTGCCTCCATTAAAAGCTATATTATACCACCTCCTCCACGTCGCCTCATTTGTTGTTGTCTAAAACGTCTGACTCTGACCTCTAGTGCCATCTATTGGCTATATCTACGGCAACATAAAAAATGCAAAGAAAATATGAAGGCAGTTATTTTTACAACATTTGGAATGGACGTATCTATGCTGTGAGCCTTTAGTGGCTGCCAGCTACAGAACTCCTTCATAACTACACACACTCCCGTACATCCGCCTGCTTAACTACCATGGGTTCTAGAGCTTTCAGCCGCTCTGCTTTTATTGTTTATTACAGAATTGTTTGAATTTATGATCCATGGATATATGCTGCTTGTTTTTTAACTGTGTCTTGAAAGGTGTCCTTGAGTGCTCCAACAGGCGCCTATGAATAAAATTAATTATTAATGTCATTATTATCACAGTCACACCTGCCTGACGTTGGTTTTCCTGCATTAAGACATAAAGACGATTGTCCTCCATCTTAAAAGGGATACTTTGCCAACTCTCAACCAGCTCTGTGTCAATGCAGTGTGTGTGATTGAATGGTGTCAAGGCACCCCCCATGCCACTAGCTCCCAGAGCTCAGCACCTGTTTGCCAGCCAAAAAGAAACCCCTCTTGAATAAAGCAAACCTATGTGATTTGCGTCACCTAGCGTGACACAGACATTGTTGAGTATTGGCAAAGTTTCCCCTTGCTAGTTAATCAAACCTTTCCCAGAACAAAGTTTACAGTAATTGAGTGCGTGAGTATGAAATGTCATTCATCCCTTCATTTTCTGGAACCACTTATCCTGCTGGGGGTTGTGGGGGGCTGGAGCCTATCCCAGCTGACATTAGGCAAGATGCAGGGTACACTCTGGACAGGTTGCCAGACTATCACAGGGCTGACACATAGAGACAGACAACCATTCACACTCATATTCACACCTACGGGCAATTTAGAGTCACCACTTAACCTGCATGTCTTTGGACTGTGGGAGGAAGCTGGAGTACCTGGAGAAAACCCACGCTGACACAGGGAGAACATGCAAACTCCTGAACTGCCACACCACGTTCGAACCATGAACCCGGTTGTTGTGAGGCGACAACGCTAACCACTGCACCATGAAACGTTATGCAGGACTAATATAAGATCAGTCTCTCAAAGGGTAGTTTCCAAGGTTCACATTAATATTACTCATGTAATGTCAGGACAATTGTGTTGACATAAGAACATTATCTTATTAACTAATCAATTCTGAAATTAATGCATGCATAAAATTATCAATGACCTGCACTGTGACTCCAGTCTTTCAAACCCTCCACAGATAATTTTCAGTATAGGCTCAGCAATTACCAAATTGCATTTCTAATGGAGTGAAATGACCTGCAGAGAACTTAAGAATTCAGGCAATTCTATCAGCATGGAGAGACCTTAAGACTTGTTCACCTCATCAGAGCAATCAAACAAATTAAACAGCCATTAGGTGAAACTGCAGAGCCCCACTGAGAATGAAGCAATCTTCTACCCACATGCTTCATAAACACCGCTGCAGGTATTTATAGGCAAAGAAAAAGGCAAATGTGCCACATATGCTTTTTCCACACAGATATGAACTCAATAAAATTCTCGATTCATGAAAATAAATGTGAAATGTCAAGTTGTCATCACAAATCCCTATGTGGAATCAGTCATGTCATTATGAAGAGGAGGAAGGCATTTGCTTGCATTAAGGGTGGTTGATGGAGGGTGAATTATGGCGCTTGCTCTATGAGGCAGATTGACTCAAGAAATTCATCAAGGGCCACATAAAAGAACATCATGCAGCATTGGCATTAGTGTGTATGAATATGAGAGAAAGACACAGATAGAAAGGAGGAAATAGGAGAGGAGAGAGGCCGTATCAGATTTCAAAGGGAGGTGCACACAGCAAAAAGGCAAGCAACTGTGAGATATAGCTTCAAGGAAACATGTGGGAGTGGATAAACACATGTCTCAGATGCTTCGGCAGACGATAGTATATGCCCCAGTCACAGATTGCTTCCCAAAGCACTCATTTTGCTTCATTTCCCGTTCCATCCTTTAGTAATGAATAGCATTCATCACTGCATGGATGTATCTGTGGCTGCATACATGGGGAAAAAGACAGAAGGGGAGGACAAAGACAATGGAAGGACGACTGATTGTCTTTCTCCTCTACGGTGACATGCTGCACTAATGAAACTCAATAATTATAGTCAATAGGGCCCTGACATGCAACTCTTCTGGTCTCCACAATTACAGCCTGATAGTCTTGTACATGTCCTGTCAAGAAATGGACAGTTGTTAACAATCAGACCAGCAGGCCCGGATGGGCATATTCTCTTGAAATGAGTCATAGCGTTCATCATCCATGCTGTGCTGGTGTAGTCTGCTGACGACTTGGAGGATCAAGGCTCTGTGCAGCCATTGTCACTGTCACCGCATGCTGACTATACTTCTGATGCTGCCTCCACCCCTCCCATCCCCCTGTGGTCCCGAGGACAAGATTCTGCTTCGCTGCACTGTGCCATGCAGTTTCAGCCTGGATTTCCCTACGAGCTTAACAGGGAGTGTAGCCCTCTCATTGTTTAGCACTTCAAAGGAAACAAGAGAAAAGAGAGGGGAGCAAGAGAGAAGGGGAGAGGGAGAGAAAAGGAGATGATAGACACAGGGTGAGAATGGGAACATGAAAAAGGAAAAGGCAGAGGGGAAGCAGCAAAGGAACAGAATAGGAGAGTGGGAGTGAAAAAATGAGAGAAATAAGAAGCAAAGAGATGGACAGAGTTTGAATGCAAGTAGCTGCTTTCACAGCAGCAACACTGCCAAGTGCTACATCCAGTATGCCTGTCCAAAAAGAAAAGGTTCAAGCTGGACACAGAGCACGTTTTTGGGTTATACTGCAGCTATGATTTATTTCAGAAAGTGCAGCCCAAGTGTCAAATTAAAACAACTGCTTAGGTGGTTCCTTAAGTCCTATAACATTTTGCCAAGTGTAGAAATCCCATTTGGTGTTTTGGCCATCTTGCAGATAAACTGTCAATATATAAAGTGCACAGCATCTCTGTTGAGGCCATATGGTGTTTTTCTCTGCCTCCAAAATGGCCTCTCCCAGTGGCAGTGGTATATCTACCTCCAACCGCCTAAGACTTTTATCTATGGTGCTGAGGTCTCTTACCTAAAAGATAAAATTGGTGGTTTCAGTGCTTTTCAAAAACAACACAAAACCCTAATATGGCCAAGACCGTATCAGTTTAAGGCATCTAAGAATGACTTGGTTAATGTTAATGAAACACTAAGTATGGCAAACTGTTTGACATTTTTGGGAAAACACTAATTGGCTGTCTTGCCAAGAATAAGATGAAAGGCTAGATACCACAATCTGTTCATTCATTATGAAACTGTAGCCAGGAGACAGTTAGCTTAGCTTAGCTTAGCATAAAGTCTGAAAGCAGGGGGAAATCTCACAACAGACAAGAGTACAGAGGATAACTTTTTGTAAAACCATAACTTTTATTTTACACTGTCATTTTTGTACAATTAAAACTAAAATAAGACTTTTTTTTCTCTTTTGTATAGTCAGGCTTAATGTTTACCCCAGCTACCGAGCACGCTAAGCTAAAATAAGCTATCTGTCTCCTTGGCTGTAGCTTTGTATTTAACAGACATAATATAATATGTAATATATAATATATAATATAATATAATAATAATGAGTTGAAAAGATCAATACCACATGTGTATTTCCCAAAAAGGCTAACTATTTCTAAATGATACTGTATGGTTAGGGTTATGGGTAAGGTAAGTTAACCAAGACACTCACTACAACTACATTTATGGACAGATTGCTGTCCTGTGAAAAAGGAAACAAACACACAACTTGAGAATTGGGACAAATCATCTACCAAAAAAAAAAAAAAAAATATTACAACTTGTCAATGCACAAATTCTGTTTCTGGGGGGGTGAAACATGATTCTTAAAGGATTTATAAATATATGAAATACATATTTCAAAAATATTTTGATCTGCTTTCATTTTTAAACTTTTAACTTTTTTTCTAACTTTCAACATACTTTAACTAACAGTGCATACTGATAACATTGGTATAAAAATGTACTGTTAATCATCTTTATTTTATTTATTATTTGTGAACATGTCGGCCCTTTAAATGTGTCCCAGATTTTTGTCAACTCTGTCAGATTTCTACAAAAACATAATTTAGTCAGGCATAAAGGGGTCAGCTACATCCCAACAACTCCTGTCTCACTTCCCGGTTTCCAAAAAGGCGGGAATGCTGCTCAGGTACTTGAACACTTTCTACTTTATGATAAAGTCACTATATTATACTACTATCGGGTGTGTCTCAATTATAACAGATCAACTCTGTAGCTTTTCTAAATCAAAATGAAATAAGAATTCCAGTTTTAAAATGAATATTTTGATCAGCTCTGTTAGATCTTATCTAGAGTTGTACCGATAAATGCGGTATCGGCGAGTACAGCCTATGAGCCTTTAAAGTGTCTTTTTTACCAAATTGTGTGGCTGCACTTCATAATAATAAATTAAAAAAAAGTTTTATGGCATTCATTCTACTATTATGTATTTATTTCTTAATATTTCACATAGAGTTTTAGGAGTTGAGACATACAACAATTCATATCCCATCCATTTTTATTTTACACGCTGGTATCGGATCGGTACTCTGTATTGGCAGATACCTAAGGTTCAGGGATCAGAATTGGTATCAGGAAGGAAAAAGTGGTATCGGTACATCTCTAATCTTATCTCTGACATCCACCATGTATGTTACTTAAGCAAAACTTAAATCAGTGGCAGGTTGGCCCATTACGAGGTTTAATAGTTGAGACATCTTTTGAAGTATATTTTCCAGTTCAAGGGGGAAATGAAAAAAAAAAAAAAAAAAACTAAAAGGGGTTTTGCCCCAGTTCACAAGAATGAGTGAAATAGAAAAAGTATGTGTTTGCGTGCTGGTTGAACTTCAGTTTTCATGATAAGTACCACATTTAATTATAGAAAGGACATTACTTAGCGGAAAATATCTGCTTTGCGGATATAATGAAGAATTATGAGGCCCATGAACTTCACCCCACCGCTCCACCACGCTCTTAATTACCTGTCTCAGAGCCTGGCTGTTATGACAATAATAGGGCATTCGTTAATCCATGTAGCATTAACAAAGAATGGCACATCTGCATATAATCACAATTCACTGGCTCCAAGGACTTTTACATTCAGAATCCAACCTGAAATTGTTGGCTTTCTAGTGAGTACTGTATTATTTCAATGCATTTTCTGGAATTGTACTTTGGAGGAAAATGCATTGTCTCTTTTTTTTAGACAACCAGTTACTACCATTCATTTAATCTCTGCAGATATGTAAAATGACCAATGTTCATGTTGTATTTCAGAGATTTTTTGCAAGTTAATCAATGAATTGTTAACTTACTTTCAAAAACTAACAACAAAGGTCCTTCAAAAAGTCTTGTGTACAAGATATAGACAGTTCAGCCACACAGCAGGAGCTATTGACTTAAAAGTAATATTCATAAAAAGGAAATAAGAGGAATGATGATGTGATTTATCTCTGCTGAGCCTCCTTGTGTGTGTCTTGCAGCTTTGGCCAAGTTTACACAGAAGCAGATGAAGAAGAGAAGTAAATCTCAATACAAGACAGCTTATTAAGTATGCATATTAATTATTGCATTGCTCTTTTCACATCTGTCCTCAGTTAAACAGCGTGTGAGTCTGCAGACATAAGTGGGAGAGACGCAGCACACAACAACTACACAATCGATGTCTATAGAAGGAAGAACAGAGAATCTACTGTAAGAATGAGGTGTGTTGTTGATCTGGAGGAGCATCTCTACAGGTCAGGCTGTCTATTTCTCATTATGTCTTCAGGGACAACACTTGCCTCAACTGTCCCTGTCAACATTGTAAATACAGTATCTGGCTCTTAAGAGTCCTGCATAACGTAAACAGGTATACCTTCAAAGTCACAATCATAAACAGTAGCCATCAACCAGCTGGAAGCTCGTGTGCTGCATTTACGTACCAAGAAACAGGCGAGGGATTTTCTAAATGTCAGGGCTAAGTCAACACATGAATTAAATATTTTGTGCCATCATTGTTTTTCATGTTACAAAAACACTGCACTACCAGCAGTCTGGTGTTAGACAAGGTTTCTAATGTCAACAATTCCCTCAATCCAACCATGCATATCTCAATACCAACAGAGATTAAAACTCGTCTTGATGAATTTGGCAAAAACATAGGGGGCTTTATTTTGAGATCTTGCAAGCAGTCTCTCATTTCAGGCTCTGAGGCTGGGACTGGAGCACAGAGAAACCCAACAACAACACAACACAAGTTGGCCCAAAACTTAAAATCAAGTTGCGGATATTGTTGGGGTTACCTTACCTTTCATAAGCTTTAAAGAGTTTTTTGTCTTTGCTGGCAGACACTGTGCAAGTAGGGTATATTACTTTGCATGACAATTGAGGATTTATTAAGTCTGGGTGATGCTAATTAAACATACAGTATTAGACAGCCATAGTTGTGCATAGCAATGCAGTAGTGTGCATCTGCTCTTCTTGACAATACACTGACTGAACTTTCATAAGACTATAGCATCTTCAATTACAAAACCAGCTGATGGTGCACATCTAGCATCCAGCAACATCTGGACTGTTTACATGCTTGGTCACCTATAATAACTCAGTGCTACACAGATCCGTAGAAAGGCCAAAAAAAAAAATGCAATTATCGCTCAACAAATGTTACTGTCAGTGTTCCAGAGTGGGAAGCCAGTGAGGGAGTATGTCCTTAACACTACACTAGCAACTCCTACTGGTTTCTCGGAGCACCTTCGCAAAGGCTGATGGGCTCAGTGGTGTGTAGCGAGACTTGTATAGCCTGAAACTATGCATGAAATGTTCTCATTAGTTTTCTTTTTTAATTTATCATGCATGCTAAAATTTGTACAACAAAACTTTTTTAACATGATAATAGTGTTGTGTAATGTAGGCCCCAACCACCCAACATACTGATAAAAAAACATAAAAGCCTAATTAAGAGGAAAAAATGCTTTGCTACCACAGGCGACTGTGCAATGCCATCAGAAATAATCATTAGCAAACGTAAGAATAATTATAAACAACATAACAAATTGCCATTGCTATCACTACCAGTTCTAATACTATAGTATGCTGCATTTCTCAATGTGGTTTGTCCAAGTGGTGTTGCTGTACCCCTGCAGAAGCCATTGCATGACTTTTGTGGGTAGCTACAGTCAATGTCAAACACTATGCTGTCTAACTATTCACAGCTCACATTCAAAACACAAGTCAAAAAAGCTGTGAACAGACTCAAATTCAATTTTAGACACATCAGGAGCAACCTTATGATGGAGGCCTCAAAGTTGTACTTCTATGCAATGATTTTTTTTCACACGTTAACTACAGTCTGACCAGCTGGACTCAGACAGGCAAATCCAGGAGAGAGACTGTTTAAACAGGCACTCAAAACATTGGATGAAAAGTCCAATTCATATCATCATTGCAAAATTTTTATAAAATATGACTTTTTTAAATTGGGAAAATATGATCAAATTTGCAGATATTTTATTTGTATATTAATTACAAAATTCTTCATGGCCTGGCACCGCCTCCTCTCCATGAATTCATAAACAAAATCAGAACTCATCTACCAGATCTACCTCCGGGGTGTATGTGACACACACCTCCGGGGTGTATGTGACAGTCAGCCTTTTCCAATCCAGCAGCACACACCAGGAACATTCTATCTATACATCATTCTCCAAATCAATAAAATGGCGGTCACTGGACAATCAAACATGTTGTCATGACCTGAATTAGTGGTTATGTCCTTGTTTTCTTACTGTATGTTAGGGCTTATGTGCTTTTGTATTGTACGCTTTCCTTAATGTGTTTTGGTTTTATGGTGATGTCACTGTTTTATTAATAGTGCTTATGTCTTGTTTTTGCTGATGTTCCTTACTATGTGCTTTGTCTATGGTTATATGCTTGCTCTGTGCTTATGTGCTCTTATATGGACATGCTATCAATCCACTTTTATCTGTGCTTGTGTGCTTCTGTGCTTTTGTATGTTGTTTTAATGTCTTTTTCTTGTATACAAATATATCATCAACCTGACAGGGACTGCAGATGAAAATGAGCCTGTATGGCTAAATCTGGCACATTTACATGACTTAAGTGATCATGTTAATTAATATGCACTGACCCTTTCTAAATGAAATAAACACAAACATAAACATGTAATTTATATAGAGAGTAGTAGCTTTCCTTTACTGCATATTTGTGAAGTATACTACAGCTGCCCTTGCTTATGATAGATTATATAATAGGAAATGACACTTGGCAGGTTTGGTCCCCCCAGGTCCAGGAATGCTTCAAAACACGAGTCAGGTTTAGGCAGAAACTAATGAAGAACCACATGTCTGCCAAATGTTAAGTTGAATCAGTCAATGACTGGTTGCTTACTGTACGCTAACAGTCATCAAAATGAATCATTTTCCAGAAATAATCCTCTAAACACCCATACACAAATGCAGTCACCCTGCATGTAATGTGACACCTGACTTAATGGGATCATTCATTAGCACTGCCGGCACAGGGTGCTAAAAGCAGCTCCTCTTTATGAATTCACTCAGCATATGACACTCACAGTCTGACAGCCTTGGACCTGTGGTAGAGGCCATTAAGCTGAGATATTCCTTATTATTAACACGTGTCTCTGCTGATGTGCTTTAATGGACAGTAAAAGCCATTGAGACACTCTCTAGTGAGAAAACAGCTACATTCAAACTGCCACTTTGGAGCAGGAGTGTGGACAGCCTCAATAAATGAGAGACAGCAAGACGGAGAGATACAAAGTGACAGAGATCTTTCCATTTAGTCCAGGAAATTACAGCAGATGCCATTAAACCCCATAGTCAAAGTAAAAAGACTAATACGATTTATTGAGCTTTATCCTAACTCTGAGCTTTCATTCTCTGAACCTGCAACCACGCTGAATTGCCTTCAAACTACATGGGTTGTTTGATAATTCACATACTGTAAATCTGGAGGGATGTGTGGTTGGCTGAAGCCTCGGAGGGGGAAGAGTGGGCAGAGGGACTTCATTGGTATTCATTGTTTTTCACAAAGAAGCTTGGCTCTTTTACTTGAACTCTTGCTCTTTCGCTTTCCTGCATCCAGAACACAGATGACCTTTGTAGAACGTGTGCAGAAACAAAACACGGAGAAATGGGGCTAAGTTGTAAACCAAAAGTGATAAAGATTAATGAGCGCTACATGGTCGCTTTGTTGGTCCTTTTTGGGGTTTATTTTAACTTTTGCATTCCTTACCCTCAGATGTACCCTGTCTGTTCTGATTGCTAAAAAAGGCTGGAAACACTAAAGTCTCTCTGCTGTCTGCCCCTCTGCCCCAGCAACACCCTTTGTTTACTCTGATAATTTGTTTTGGGAGAATGGTACAGGTAGTCTTCTTTTTTTGTGGCTTTGCTTTTGTTGTGTTCAGTTTCCCTTATCCTTAAGTACTCCAAACCCAATAACTGATTAGCCTGGGCTGAGACCTTCTCTTCTTTTCAGCCACAATAGCAGCAAGGCTCTAAAGCGGGATTTATAGCCTATTTGTGTGTCAACTACACTGTAGCGTACGCCAGTGTGAGTACTTATACTTGTGGGGTGGTGTGGCTGTGTCACTCTGCAGTTACACCCCCAAAACACTAGTTGGCAGTGGGGTTTCTGTGAAGTGCTGTAAAGTTTAGTTCAAAACACACCCAAAACACAGATTAAACATGGCTTAATAGCGACAGTTTCAAACACAAGTACACAAATCAGCTTCACTATAACTCGCAGCATTCACAGACAAAGCACTTTTCTTTATCTGGACAAGTTTTCCAAACAAATACAACACGCTAACTTTATTAGCACAAGCCTATGGCATTTTACCTTGAATAAATTAGCATAGTGGCTAGCAGACTTTTCGGCTTCTCAAATTAAGCCAGGGACAACAGCAACATTCAACAAAGGTAACGTTACAAAGTTCAGCTCCATTACAACTCACAAGGTTCACAGACAAAACAACTGTCTTATACTAAACACGTTTTCCAAACAAATATAACATGCTAACGTTATTAGCACAAGCCTATGGCATTTTGCATTGTATAAATTAGCCTAGCATCTAGCGGAGATTTCCTCTGCTCATATGAAGTCAGGATAAATTACACACGACTTAAAATGCTATTTTTGTGGAGATTTTATTGTCTCCAAAATTTATTGTTTTTTATCTGTGAAATTAGTTTAGTTTAAGTTTATGGCACAGAGGCCCGTGCGGAGCCATGCGCGGGCACACAGGTACACAAATACACACGCAACACGGAGGAAGAATGGAAGAAACGGTGCAAAGTGCACAACGCAATGTTTAGTTTGTAATGTCTGTAGGCTAATGTCAGTAAAGTGAAAATACGTAATGGCTGGCTCGCGCACACAGACACAGACACACATTCGTTCAGTAAAATTATTACCTTAGTCTTTAGCAAGTGTTGGTGCTTGAAATTGCATGACCCAGCCATGAACTGTGGTCCAAGCGCAGGTGTTTTCCAAGTGGTTTCAATCCGCAAGTGTTGGAGATAAAGACATCCCAGCCAAACTGTGGTCCCAGTGCAGGTGATTTCGAAGCAGCTCGCGCTGCTAATGGTGCTCACAGTATGAATGGGTAGTGGACAAAAACGTGAATATAAACTGTAGAAATGTGGGAAAAATGCAAAAACGGCATCGTGGCTGTCTGCACATGACTAAGATGAAAGCCTATGTGCAAGTTCAGAGAAGTAGATCAAAGCAGTGAGGAGGAAAACAGATGATGACAGACGGACGGACGGAGGGACAGAGGTTTCTCCGTTTAATAGTAGGATAGTAGGATAAAAGCTTTGTTTACACTGAGGGAAATGGTTTCAGCTTAAAATAGACAGGAGGTCTGCGTCGCCCCGTCGTGTAGTTACATTTTTGGGGAAGTGCACGTCAGGTTGCGGCATAGGCTCTGCATGGATGTAGAGAATACACCGTAGACAGCTCGCTTAGTGTGTGACGTGCACTTGTAGATAAAATATAGGCCTATATTAATGAAGGTTCATTAGTACGGTTTTGTATTTCTCTGTAATGTAGCACAGTGTTAACAATGTTACTGATACTATTCTTTCTCACACCTTCAACTCAAACCATTGTGTTGCCCCGCCCAAAATATATCATTTAGTAATGAAATTTATATTGTAAACATGCGGGCGACTAGTCGACTAATGGCCCTAAATGACGACTACTGGTCGACTAGCAAAACTCATAGTCGGGGGCAGCTCTTACTATAACCATGGCTAGACTTCCCTGCAGATTTTCAAATGACTTTTACATGACTGCAGATAAATTCTCAAAATAACCACCATAGTGTTACACTGAAAAATATGTACGAAGATGGACAAAGTTATGTCCAATGACAAAAATCTAAAGAGATGCAGGATCTGTATTCTGATATCTTCCAAGGCAGACTACCAGTTTCCATACACATAGATGTGAGACCAAGCAAATGGATGGAAAATATGGATGAATTATTCTGTATCCCTTCATACCTGACATGCATCAAATAAACTGATCTCATATTGTAAGATATGTGTGTATTATTCAGTCTGGTTTGCCTTATTTCCAAGCTTTAGAATAAAACTAGCCAACCTTGATGCAGGTTATCATACAAAGTAAGAACATGCACTCAGAGCACAGGCTGAGACAGTCACAGAGCTCAGCAAAGCAAAAGCAAGGGAATCCCTAACATAACACCTGCTAAACCTCAGGATGCTAGAACTGCTGCATGGCTGCAGACTCCTTACCTTCTTTAATACCACTACATCTGAATTAAAATGAACCCTTCTGAAGCTGTGAAAACAAACAACAACCGACTGTATTAATCAGGTTATGCTTACTCCCATCATGTCCTCAATTCAAATAAGACCACAAGATCACCCAGTGAAAACATTAACATGACAGCTGCCATAATAGGTATAAGCATTGCCTTATGTGGATAGAATTAATTACTGGAGTGCAGTGAATGTCCCTTTCATGAACAGATGAATGGTCATTTGAATTGCATAATAAGGAATTTTCAATAACCAGAGAACCAGGATTATCACTCACTGGACAGTGATTATGTTAGTAGTAATTATCGTTGACCTTACTTTGCAGGAAATGAAAGACCAAAACAGTGCTGCTATGGCTTAATATTCTTTTACAAAGCCAACAGCACTGCAAAAAGTCTGTATGCTGGTGTCCTCATTTACTGACTACACCCTGTAGGTTCATGCCAAAACAAGACCTCAGTCTGACCTGCTACTAAATAAAACAGACACAGCCGTTAGGTGTTCATGTGGTGCTGTGCCCTGCTCTGGTAAACACCAGAAAAAAAACTTGTGCTTGATGTGTTTGAGCATTGCATTGTGAAACATTTAACATACAAGAGCTCCATGTAAAAAAATGTCTGGGGGTAGAGCTGTTTCCACTAAAAAACACTTCCAGTAAAAAAAAAAAAGAGAATGCTGGCCATTGATTGCTCGTTGAGGCATTGGTGGCCTTTCCAAAGGTGGCCTAGATTTTTCCTTGGGTTCTGCAAATGAAAATCGATTACAGGAAACTATAAACATAAATAGACCACAGTGATTTCTCTTGCGCTGGACTGAGGTCTACGGTATGAACTTAAGGTCACAAAGCAAAACATCTATAAGCTTGGGTGACATGTTCAATTTCGCTGGATAACCTATCATACTGCACAATGAGGTAAGAAACAAAGGCTGCTAATGGGAACACATTTAAGGGCACGGGAGCACAGAGAATGGGCCATGTGTCGGATACTAATAATTTACGTTGTACATTTGCAATTGAGTGGACTGGCAATATATTCTGAAGAGGACTCCAGTCTACAGCAGACAGACAAAGTGAACAAATGTGCTGTCATTTTCACTAAAAAAATGACAACTGTGATGTATGATTTACTTTTTAATTCCAGGCGTCTGTCATGCTCTATTTGGTTATGTAAAAAAAAAAAAACATTTATGTAGCCCACCTTGAAAGTGAGGAAGAGAGGGCTTCAATTAAAACCTGACATCAGCACTACTCCACATTTCACAGCTAATTTACTTAGATCACAAGGTGTGTGTGGCCACTGCACCATCCTGCTGAGTGCCAATAAAAACTCTGGCCGCTTTTTTTCACATTGAGAAAAACCATTAATGAAGCCTCTAGCTGGGAGGCAGACTCTTTACTGTCAGCCTTACAAGTACAAACAGTGCAATGTGGCACTTTCTTAAATGTCACTGTCATATGTTGCTTTGATAAAGGCTACGCTCACTATATACGCTTAAGGGGGTAAATGTCATCCCTCAGGGGAGTGGAAACATAACAGTCTTGTATCTCCTCTGAGACCCCTTGATCTGGCAAAATGTTTGAAGACAAAGAGGCACGTAGATTGCTCTGGTTGTCAAAGAAAAATATCTTTTCAAAGCTTACTGTAGTAAATGTTTGTGAGTTTTCCTGCTCAACCTCCAGAGACCGGGGCTTTGGTTTGCTATGCATTTTAATTTCTCCTAGCTATTTGGGATTAGTGGGACCTGATAAGTAAAAAAAAATGTTCAATCACATGTAATGCAATATTTGTTCAATGTTTTGTAACTCTGTGGGTTAGGGGTCATTATTCAAGTCAAAAGCTGTTCGTTTTAAATGCTGAACAAAGCTGTGGAAAGACAACGTTGCAAATAATGCACCATATTTAAAAGCCTTGTCCATCCATCCATCCATCCATCCATCCATCCATTTTCATTAGCTTTCTGGGGCCGGGTCGCGGGGGCAGCAGGCCAAGCAAAGCACCCCAGACATCCCTCTCCCCAGCAACACTTTCCAGCTTCTCCTTCAGGACCCCAAGGCGTTTCCAGGCCAGATGATATCTATATGAGATATGATGAGATTTATAATCCCTCCAGCGTGTTCTAGGTCTGCCCCGGAGCCTCCCACCAGTGGGACGTGCCCGAAACACCTCTAACAGTAAAAAGCCATGTGATTTGCAAATTTTGTACCTCTGTATGAATTTTCCTTGCTCCTCTCTCCAAGCTAGGAATGTCTTTTCTATCTGTATGAACAGTCTGTCACACCTAATTAGCCTGTGTGAAATGCTGCGATAATACATTAATAAAGTCTCAATGTCCTCAAACAAGTACTTCCTAATGAACAGCATGGTAGCTTGTTGCTTTTGTTAAAATTGGTCAAATGTTAGCCATATCAAGCTATGGAGGTTATTTAGCACAAACAAACAAGTTTCAGGTTTCAGATTTTGTATCTTGTCCAACTCTGTTTCAGGATCAGTGTTGGGCAGTAACGCGTTACAGTAGTAATGTTACTTTCTCCACTAACAAGTAGTGTAACTAATACTAATAAATTCAGTAATAATATTACTAGAGTTGTACCAATACCGATATCAGTATCGGAAATGCCTCCAATACTGCCCAAAATGCGGTATCAGGTATCGGCAAGTACAGCCTATGACCAATCTGATAGCATGTAATGCCTCACGTCATTACGCATACACATGCTACACGCAAACGAAACGGAAACGGAGCAGAGTTTAAAAAGCATTCTACTGTAGCCTTTAAAATGTTTTTTTTACCAAATTGTGTGGTTGCACTTTAACCTGTGTCTTGATCTGTGTCAACACTGGATAATAATAATAATAAAAAGTTTTATGGCATTCATTCTACTATTATGTATTTATTTCTTAATATTTTACATAGAGTTTTAGGAGTTGAGACATACAACAATTCATATCCCATCCATTTTTATTTTACGTGCTGGTATCTGAAACACCTTGGCTACTACGACCAACAGCACAACAACGTGAAGCTCCAGGAAACACACCCCACCAAAGGTGAGCCCTCCACAACCACAGAGGTCGGCTGCAGCTCTACACAGGATAAACAACCAAAACTGGATTTTAATCATGGACAGCTGCAGCTACAAAGAAGTGATGAAGCTTGTGGCTGGATATGTGATGGATGTAATGTTGCTCCATGAGTGATTCTCCATCTTTCGGGCAGATCTTTGGGAAAATACCAGTCACAGACAACAGAGAACCCCCAGGTAAAAAAGAAGCTATCTAGCCTACATGTAACAGCCATTGCCCTGACATTCATTAAGTAGTATCATTACTTTTGAAAAGGTTAACTAGCCCAACACTGTTCAGCACTGGCTGTAGAATGAATTGGCAGAGATGGTTGCCATCTTGTTTTCACAGGTATGAGGGTACTGTGTTTTTGCTACCAATAGTTAACAAAAAAAGTGTCCACAAATAAGGACAAGAGGTCTACATCAAGCAGAACGAAGAATAAGGAGCAGTGAACCCAAAGTGTTATGTCTTCATGTGAGGACGCAGGGTCGCAGGAGGTTAAACACATTAATAAATGAAGACATCCAGCTAATATACATGTATAAATCACACAGGCTTCAAACGACAGACAGCCCTCTGCAGTCTATGCAGTTTCCACCAGCATTCAATTATTATTGATTCTATTTGCAGTACAGTGTACACACACTACCATGAGGCCTGTGTGGCCCTTGTGTGACTGTGCTGAAGTCTGTATGCAATCACTGGAGGTTTCGGCTGAGTGCTGGCAGGTTGACAGCCTGTGAGCACGAGGACTGCACCGGCTCCAGAATCCCTTTTTCCACCTCGAGTTGCTCATCCATCAGCATGAGCCCTGTCCAGCAGCTGCACTCTGAATATATAGTACAGCACCAGCCATCAGCACCAACAAGAGGCCTTTTTTCTAACAATTTGTTACAGGAGCATTCACTGATCAAAGTGTTTAGAGTTTTTTAAACAGTAGCTCTATCCAAGTAGAAACTAAGAAGGATGAGGGAGGCAAAGCTCAGCTCTTATACAAGTAAAAATCCTCAACTTCATCTGGGGTGACATTGTCAAGCAGTGATGAGTGAGGGAGAGCGTAATTGGTCGTGAAATTGTCATCACACCTGCTAGACATTCCAACTCTGCTCCGGAAAGTGATAACCTTCACGATGGGATGCAAGGTTACTCAGCCATTTGCTCCCTCGGCCTGCCCGCTGAATAAATGCAATGTCAAACTTGAGGAAATATTTGTAAGAGGCCCCTGTTGCGGGTGTTATGAGAATGGTGATTGTGCTTGCCAACTGGCTTTGGGATGCAAATGGCAGTTTTGGTGTATAAATAGCCCTCCGGCGTCTGGTGTTATCGGAGTTGTCAGGAGAATTCATAAGGGAGGTGCACGGGGGGAAGGATTAGACACGAGCAGAGCACAGTCTGGCAACAGGTTTGATTTGGTGTCCTCTCTAATGGATTTCCTCCACAGAACAGAAAAGAAGCAAAAGACGAGGACGAGAAGGTGGCTGATGGAAAGTGGAAAAGTGACTTTAGAAGTTTGCACTTGAACTCCATTAATAAAGCATCAATACACTTATTTAATAAAGGACATTATTCTCTTCATTGTAGTCTGCTGCCAGGAGGTTATTAATGTTCAAAATGGCTCATTCACTGATGCATAACTGCAGGAAACAAAACCATTTAAAGTCATAACAAAACGAGACAGATGTCCTACTGCCTTCTTATATAATGAACATTTTGTTCTCTGTGCTGCTGTTGGTGACATTAATGAAAGACGCTGACCAAAGGTTCATACATTTTCCAAAGTGGAACAACATGTGAGTGTGATTTCAGCAAAAAATCCTTCTTAAAGATAATAGTAAAAACTCCTCAATATACAGTTTACAGTGTATTTACTGCACAAATTGTCTCCAATTCCATTTGCTAAAATTAGGGCTGTCAAAATAACATGTTAATTTTGATTAACACTAGCTGCCATTGACAAGATATTCCTGCAATCTGTGTTTTCACTTTCACATCCTGTGAAATAGAGCAGCACAGCTGTGTCCAAAAACAAACCAAGAAGATCCGCTGGAAATCGTAAGATGTTGTTTACAGAAATGTAGCAGCTTGCAAACCGCACGAAAATGCCAGCACCGATGGAAAGGTTTCCGATTTCTTTCTTTTTTTTTTTTTTTTTCAATTCCTGTTTTGATCAACATTCTGAATCCAATTTGGACGAAGAAGCAACCGAGTTTAGTGGGACGAAACAGGATCTCCATGATGGTGACATTGACACACGGACAAGGCGACCACAGAGGAGACAGGGACAACAGAGCACTGAACTATCACTGAACATGGCAATGTGTTCCATTTTACCTCCAAGAGAATATTATCTTCATAAGTAGTAGTAGTATTATTTTCATTTATACAATTCAAACTGATGTGAGGAAATGAGAAAAGACAAAAATGGAAATGTGAAATTGATTTAATACTTGACAAAAATGCAATTTTCTCAATTTTTTTTTAACTTTTTCTGTGATTAATGAACACTTTCCCCACCACAGTATTGATTTTCAGTTGCCAGCCACCACCAGCATTTTTGATTATAATCATTGTTTTATGAATATGTAAACGTGAAACTAAAGAAGAAACCCTCTGGTTTTAAACACAAAAAAACCCGGACATACTTGAACTCCCTCGCTTGAGGCTGTAACTCTCTCCCAACCCAATACATGAAACTATATTGAGCCCAATCCAATCCATTGTTTCACACCAGCTGTCAAACACTCTCTCTCTCTCTCACTCTGCTGAGCTCCATCTGTGTCTGAACAAGGGGTGAGCCCCACCTGCTGCAAAACACCACACGCCATAAACAGCTAAATGCAATAGGAGACTGTTCAGTTATGTTATTTACCAAACTTATGACTTACTTATTGTCACTTTTTGTCCAAAATGTTTAATATGAAAATACACAAATTTAAGTGCTGATAAAAAGAAATGGAATAAGATAGAGTAGAATGTTTTTTTGTGTTTAAAACCAGAGGGTTTCTTCTTTAGTTTCACATTTACATATTCATAAAACAATGAATATGATAAAAAATGGTGGTGGTGGTTGGCAACTGAAAAACAATACTGTGGTGGGGAAAGTGTTCAATAATCACAGAAAAAGCAACAAGTTAAAAAAAAATTAACACTGATTGATCGTGTTCGGTGGTGCCCTTTGACCCAGTGTGTCATCAAAGGCCACAGTGGCTTTGTCATATGATGGAGGCAGTCAAGACGATGTTGTTTGGCGCCATGAAAGGAACATTTAAATTTAAGATGGAACCGCTGACAGGAGCACTGCTCTCTGCAACTTCTGCAGCAAGGAATTTTCGTACCATTGGAGCACTTCAGGCCTGAAATATCACCTCAACGCAAAGAACGCGGAGGTCAGAGCTAGCACAGCCTCTGACGCTAATGCTAGCAGCCAGCCTCGTCAAGCTGCAACCTGAGTAAGCCTACCTGTAACCAACTGACTAACTCCCTTGCTAAATACATTGCAATGGACTGCAGACCATTTTCAGCGGTAGAGGACAGGGGGACAATTGTGTCCAAAATCCAGCAGCTTTACTCTGATTCTTCTGCCAAAATTCATTTGAACTGAATTTTTTTAATATTTTCACAACAAAAACTGATATATGCATTTAATTTAGCTAATCACTATGTTTATTATTCGATTTTTTTTTTTAATCTCGACAGCTAAATTACATCTAGAGTATTTACAATATGAGTAGAGTATTTACAATATGAGCCTGCATGTCTTTTCTGCTTTTTTTGTCTCCAGTCATCCCATATTTTCATTTTTCAGAGCCAAGTGTGGCCTTGAGTCGACGCTGACTTACAAAATGTTACACTAGTAATTCAGAGTGAGTCTGCTTCATACTCAGCATGAGCTCTCGATCCACTGCCTGAGGTAGGATCACATCTGAAATACACAAGATGCAGTTTTTGGGTTATTCTAATGGAAAGAGAGCTGATGTTAAACTAAATCCATTTTTATTGTAATTTGCATTTAATTCTGTGCCAGGGCTCGAGCACTATCTGCAAATCTGCCCAGTTATTCTGAGGAATCTGCTGAATCACTGACAATGATTTAAATGACAATGACTACAATGTCAGCTCTCTGTGAATAATGTGTGCCCCGGAAAAAGTGTGTCAATCTTGTGCTGCAAATTTTCATTAAAGCAACAGTGCAAATTTGATATTTTTTTTACTTCTGTGACTGTTATAGCAAGCTGCATTTCCAATCCACGTAGCAAGAAAAGTGTTTATCCTCACATAGGGAGAAAAAAGCACTTATTTCACTGAACCAAAAAGTCATTTTCTCTATTGAATGTTCTACCACTCACTGGTTAGGTAATGAGCCGTGACCATGTGCATTTACTGTACACGCTGCTGTCAGCCACGAGTGTCACATCCCACATGCAGCACCAAAACACCACATTCCTCATCTTGCAGGGTGAGAAACAAGATGCAGAGGCACTGACATCCGAGGCACATGGGAAGACTCTTTACGCAAAAGGTTAAGGATTTCTGCTAAGCAGAGCAAAGTGCAGTAAAAATAGAACTTTTTTTTTCAATTTAATTGAGGCTCTCACATTAACTTCAAAGCGACAGACAAGTAATTCCCACTCTTTGCTGGTGTTCATTTTCCCAAGCTAAAACCTTGTCCTCTTCATTAAAAGCCCATCCCTCCTCATCCCCTTGAGCCTGTCATGTTCAAACAGTGTTCTCAGCTCCTTGCTAGGCTGGATTAATGAAATATTTGATATAAAATGTCAAAATAAGGGGAAAGCAGCGTGGACTCGGGTCCACAGTGATTATCGCTAGGAGAGAGAAAAATATAATGAGGTAAAAAAAAAAAAAAAAGTTTCCTCTCTTTCCCTAACTACAGCCTGTGCTGTACAATGGTGCCTCTTAAAAGCTGAAATATAGACTCTACCGAGAGAAACCCTTGCAGCTGGCCTTGAAATGCTCTGATGTCCTTAGATGTTTCTTGCGTCATAATTTTTTTATTGTGTTTTAAAGATACCAAATAGTTTCCAAAAATGCCTCAGTGGCCACAGATGTCAATCTCAAGTGTTACCTTGAACAGTAAATTGCCGTTTCTTGCTGTTCCTTTATTTACTGTGGTTTTGGTCACATAAAGAGACTAGTGAAGGTGAAGGCACAACTGAAGGTGCCAGTGTACTTCAGTAGACCTAGTTAAAACACTTTGGCCAGGGTGGCTTAGCGGGTAAAGCAGGCGCCCCATGTACAAGGCTGTTGCCGCAGCGGCCGGGGTTCGAATCCAGCCTGTGGCCCTTTGCTGCATGTCATCCCCTCTCTCTCTCTCTCTCTCTCTCTCTCTCCCCACTTCACGCTTACCTGTCCTGTCCATTAAAAGCAAAATGCCCCAAAAAATATCTATAAAAAAAAAACACTTTGGCCTACCAACATGGTCAGATTACCCTCTGTAAAAACTATTTCTTTTAAAGCATGACCCAGCCTTAATGTTCAATGTCTCATCAGTTAATAAATCTCACACTATCCTGAACATTCATGTTGCCTAGCAGAAATACCATAAAATTCATCTTGGGCTATTTTTTGCTTAAATTACTGAAGACAATGGGTCTATATTTGGGACAGGCATCTACATAGGACTATTGCAAAGATGGGAAATAAAATCAAATTGTTTATTGAAACCAATATGAACATTACTTGTATAAAAATTAGGCTTCAGATAATAGATAACATATTAATTATGAATCATTCATTTGATCCAGCTCCAACAAAAAGCACATCAGAGAGAGAGAGTTACGGCATACAGACATAACACCACTTTATCCTGTTAAAACAATATTTACAGTTTTTGAAAAACATTTATGAAAAACCCTTTTAATTCTTTTGTTCTGAGGACCCCTACGGACTAAAGAAATCTGAATAACTTACAGGTTAACTGAAGAATGGACACATAATTTGAGGTAGCCAACAACCTAGTTTTAAACATCAGATGAACTACACCGGGCTAGTAAAAGGGACTGGGCGTTTAATTGGAACTAGACTTTTAATCTAAGTTTTACAGTAGTTGTGAACACACCTGCGTCCAGATTAAGTGTTGGAGGAGAAACTACTTGAAAGTGTAAATGGCCAGTGCTCAAAGCAGTAACACTGGCATGCTCTGAATTAACACCTTTGCTATAATATAGCTAGCACAACAGCTAAACTAATACTAACTTTGGATCATTAAAGTCATCAGTAAAGATGGATGAAAAAAAGTTGGAATTACTTTGATTCTAAATATTACAATTCTAGCTTATTGCAGGCATGATTAATTGTAACTAAATGGCAAAAACCCCACAGATGCAGGATGATAAAGGGCCACAGCACATGTAATGACACAGCTGCACTGCGGTACAATCTAAAATTAATCAGTGGAGGTTAGGGATGCCTCGATCTGATCTCAAAGATCTGTATCAGGGCCAATCAAGGATTTTTTTTTAACCAATCAGGGTCCATCTATCCATCCATTTTCACCTGTTTACCCAGGGCTGGGTCACAGGGCAGCATGCCAAGCAAAGTACCTCAGACGTCCCTCTCCCCAGCAACACTTTCCAGCTCCTCCTGGAGGACCCCAAGGTGTTCTCAGGCCAGATGAGATATGTAATCCCTCCACCATGTTCTGGGTCTGCCCCAGGGCCTCTTGCATGCCCAGAACAACCCCAACGGGAGGCGCCCAGGAGGCAACCTGATCAGATGCCGAACCACCTCAACTGACCCCTTTCGATGCAAAGGAGCAGCGGCTCTACTCCGAGCTCCCTCCCAAGCTCCTTACCCCATGTCTAAGGCTGAGCCCAGCCATCCCACAGAGGAAACTCATTTCGTCCACTTGTATCCGCAGTCTTATTCTTACGGTCACTACCCTACCATGACCATAGGTGAGGATTGAGAGGTAGATGGACCAGCAAATTGAAAGCTTTATCTTCTGGCTCAGCTCCCACGACGGTCCAGCACAGCTATACAAAAAGCACCTAACATACAGTAAGAAAATAAAAATATAAAGGAATAGCTTGGATACAGGGTTTTTTTTTACTTAATGCACTGCAGAGTTGTCAATCACATACACTGCATTGATTTTTATAACTTTAAAGCACTTGAATTACACTACTTCAGCTAACCACTGCCTGTCAACGGACTGCAACCCACTGACCAAGTTTCTCATATCAATGCAGGGTAACAGACAGCAGCATGTATTCCTTTATGTATTATTTCAGTCTTTCCTGGAAGTCAGTATCTAATTATATGCTATCCTTTCAGCAGCCACCCGTATGTATAATAGCCTATTCAAGCTGAAAGGCCTGTAGTGGACTCTCATTATTCAGCGCCAAGACAGGTGCTATAGTATTTCAGTCTACAAGTTCCTCAGCAAGTGTCTACAGTCAAAGAGAGAGGGGTTAATTCGGTGAAGGTGCCCCTAATTGACTGACCGGACCACTCGTGACTCTCGCACTTCGCCAATTAATGATCCACGAGCAGGTCGACAGACGCCGGGACAGGAATGTTTTTTTTTTTTGTTTTTTTTTGTGAAGCAATAAAAAATCTAGATGGAATTCCTTCAGCTTTCCCAGACACAATCTATAATCTTGGGTCCAGAATTTCTAATGCTACTTTTAAAATATTCAGTTTTTATATCATTTATAAGCAAAACCTGAACAAAACAGCAGAGTCGTGTGGTCAAAGTCACTGAATAGCAAGTAAAGAGTAAGGTGACCTACCAGCCTTGATTCACTCAACAAAATATAATTGGATCCTCGCCTTCTATCTCTTTCTTAACAGCCATTACTAATGTAAGAACGTCACCCATGCAGTGTGACACGCTCACACCGACACATGCACACTGCTAAATGCACACACTTTTTTTCAGAATGGATGAATTAAACAGATAAAGGTTTATTCAACGCAACTGGCTTGAAACCTGACAGTTTCTGACCTGACAGGTTTCCTCGAGTGGAAATATATACGGCATCTAACATGCATTTACGAGACCGGACTGCCTCCTAAGATGACAGCTGCTTATTGTTGAGCGATTAATGGAGTATGTGTGTTACAGATGAGGCCCTACATTGGTTTTGATCAAGTCAAGCTCTACTTCATCTGACCTGATTATCTGCAGACGTCAAAACAATGATGTCCCCTTCTTAGGATAAATGGGTTTATTTTTTTTAGGCCACATCAGTCACAAGTGTGCTTTGATTAATATTCAATCTGAGACATTGCTGTAGAAGTGTGGAAAAGGCCTTGTTGAAGAAACGATACAGAAAATATCACACATTTTTGAAAGTTATGGCATTCCACCGAACAACGTGACAGGAAAATCATGTGAGAGCCAAAATAAACCTCACAAAGCAAGATTGCTCTCAAATCAATAGTCCATATCCCCGGGGCCCCACAGTGAATAGACATCCAAATGGACTCTGCGACCTGAAATTACGAGGCTCTATTTATTCTCACCTGGAGGTGAATTTATGTCGCTCGCAGCTGAAAGCAACGACAGACTTCAGGCTCGTGCTTCATTCATTTTATGCATTAAATCTCCATCTTGTACATTTAGGATTCTTTTGCTATTTTTAGAGGGCAGAACACAACAGACGCTGACTGCTGTGATAAATCTGTTTCTCCCGCCTCACCTCTGCACCTGCAGCTAAACTGCCAGAAAGTACTCAGGTAGACAGAAGGTGTGATGTTTAGAGTCTTGGAAGTCGAGGTATAACTCATGTGGTTAAGGGGGTTACAGACAATTTCCACAATATAATCTACAGGGACTTGTTATTTTTGTGTACCTGTGATGAAAGCGATAAAAATTGTGTGATGTTTAACTTCAGATGCTTAATGAAGATGAAACTTCAAAAAAGGAACATGCTAAAGAGTCCTTCTCCGCATGCAGCAAACAGTTGGATATTGTTTTCATGCAGAGAAAGAGACGGAGCCCCTCCAGCTAGATGATCTTTTAGGACTTTCTCCATCTTGCCAAAAAAAAAAAACAGAAGCACTGGTCGTTTCTTCAAACAGCTTAAAACAATATTTACATTCAGTGCCAAGACACTAAAGAGTAAACTTTCTTTTTGCCAAGAAAGGTCCAACAGCCATTACTTACAGCTAATGAGCTTTGGCCAAGTACATGTACTTCAGCTGCTGTATGAATATTCATTCTGTTTTTAGTTAAATGCCACTATCACTCAAACACACTAACATCCTGAGAATGTACTTTTATAGCCAAGTCTTGTTAAATCAACAAAGAAAATGCAAACTAATGCGCATCTTCCTCCCCTACTGGTATGTGAACATTAGGAGATCATGGTGATGGACAGTTGGAGGTGCTAATTCCCCAGATGGGTGCCATTAAACCACTGCAGGAGATGAGGGTGCAACAATGAAAAAGAAGATGGTGATATGGCATTTATGCACGTTTCATGTATTAATGTGAGGAAGGCTACAGCAGTCTGCTCATCCCTCCACACAGATGTGATGTCTTCGTCTGCTGCTATCTTCAGTCTCTTCAGAGGAGTCACATGCTTCATGAACACCATGATTAATTTGTGATGTCTGTGTCCTGTCCACCCTGTCATATATCTTTTATTGATACACTAACTTTTCTGCCTGACTAAAGTGTTTTCTCCCCAATATATCAGCAATTTTATTCACAAATTAAACATGACTAGTCCATAGCCATTGGTAACTTTGTCACCTTCTACCTATGCCAGTCCTCAATGCCTATGTGCAGTTTCACATAGATTGACCACATCAGTGAGTAGAAAAACGTGGGACAGACAGAATGACTGACTGACAGAATGACACACTGACACTTCCCGTGATTATGTACAGCATACCATACCATGACTTAGTCATACCAAAAATTAGAAAACAAAACACTGGGCCACAGGGGGAGCCACAGCAATCGGTCGCATTTAGCCATTTTTAAGCGTTTTTCCATTGTTATAGCGCCACCCAGTTGCCAATTAGAATTAAATTTCTCCAGTCACCTTGAGGCGTCCTGTTCTACATATCTACCAAGTTTAGTAAAAATCAATAGGGCGGTTAGGCCTAGATAAGAAATTAGCTCTCTAGCGCCCCCATTTTGTTTGATGGGGTCAGTAATGGAGGGGTCCCCTCAGATTATGTGTGGTCATATGCCTACAAAGTTGCGTGGTGATCGGTGAAACCCTTGAGATGTTATACACCTGTATGTGATGAGCCACGCCCTCCGCAATATTCATTGCCTTATAGAAGCTCAGTTTTAGTAAGTTTTCCAACTTTTGCCAAGAGGCAACTTTAGATATTGGTCCCTAGATTATGTTCACCGAGATTCATGCAGATCAGTCAAACTTCCTAGGAAGAGATCGATTTGAAGTGTCTTTCAAAAAATTCAAAATGGCGGGAAATCTATATAACTGGAAGTTATGGGTTCTTGGGGCAAATTTGTTCCTCATGATGAGAGGCATCTCTGTGCAAAGTTTCATGTCTCTACGACATACGGGGCATGAGATATGCCCATTCAAAGTTTGCAATTTCAATCGGTTGCTATAGCGCCCCCCTTTGGCCAATTGATGTAATATTGCGTCATTCGCATCCTCCCATGACCCTCTACCACTGTGTTAAATTTCACATGGATTGACCAAGTCACTGAGAAGAAAAACGTGGAACAGAGACACAGTTTTCGTCATTATATAGTAAGATGAAGGGTGGATGGAAATGTATTCCTAGTCAGAGCATCACCTTCAGTATAGGAATATTAGAAGATGTTCAGACCTACAGGTGTAGACCATGGATGTATAAAATAGAACTGGATTCAGCTTTGGTGACGGGGCCTCGTTCATTTCTTTCAAAGTTGCTCAGTGGCACATGACGGCAAAATGTTCAACTGCTGCATATGAAATTACCCAGATGACTGGCACTGCTTCCGCACTGTGCAGCCAAAGAGCAGGTACACTACGGCAGAGGTTCCCAACTGGTGGGTCGCGGTCCAAAAGTTGGTCTTGGATCAATTCTGAATGGACCACAAGCGACTTGCAAACATGTCAAGTTTGTAAAAAACACAGTACAGTGAATTTCCGGCACAAAGCTTTTACTTTAAAGTGCCGTTCTCTGCTGTACAGTGAGTGACTAACGGACAGCTACTTGACAGAGACAGCAAACCAGCTCAATGTCATGGCCAAACAGCAAGTATGAAGCTGCATACTATGAACTGCATGGACCTTGAACAGATGACTAAGGAGAAATCTGGACCCTGTGGCTGGATCATGAAAAATGTCACTTCGCGGGGATTGTAATGAAAAAATGTATCCACTGATTTGACATCTGTTTCACAATCTAAGTCAACAGGGAAAAGTCTTTTAAGCCGCAGGGCATCACATGACAGTGTCATGACAAATTGGCCTCAAAGCCTGATGCACGTCCTGGAGGCCTGATGTAGACATGCCAATGTTGCCTCCTAAAGGCACAGAAAGTGACAGCTGTTGAAGTTTTACATTGAGTTCACACTGGATGCTGAAGCGCTGCAAAGTGCACCGTTTTTGGCATGGCACTGAGTGCTCTGGCTCGCTTGCTATCTGTAGCGGTAGTTTCGGTGTCTGGTCTTTTTTTCTGCGACAGCTCTGGCAAGAAAACACTGAAAATGTATTGTAACGATATAAAGTGAGTCAAATGTGTATCAAATGTGATATAAATGATCTCATAATGATCAATGACAGAACATGCATCTCATGCTTCCACATATTTGTCAGTTGCGATGCATCTAAACAGATACACAGAAAGAGACAAGCAGAGCTACTCACCCTCACACAGGCACACAGACACACAAAGAGAGAGACGCACACAAGCAGACAGAGACAGAGCTCTACATGTGAATTAAACAGAGTAGAGAACAGAACCACTTGCTGACCAGCACAGAGAAATGACCTTGTGGTGTGAAAGGCCAGGCGACTGCAGACAGGCGACTGTGTGACAATTAACAAATCAGGGCGCTTCCACATCCAGTGTAAACCTGACGTTAGTACTTGCACCACCTACTGGCAATAAAATGTTACGTTGTTTCGGCTGTGTTTTTTTTCTTCTTCTTCTTCTTCTTTTGAAAAGCTTCTGTTTTCTTTGTGTGGGTTTGTGTTTTTGAGGTTTCGCATGTAGCACTTGTACAAACTGAAATCATCACACCAACACACAGTGGGCATTACTACAGCTTTTGACTATAAAAACATCAAATGTTAGCTTTTGAAGATATTATAAATGAAAACCCAGGCATGACATGAAGGGTTTTTTTTTTCTTTTTTAGGTACTTCACCATCTGTAACGAACTGTAACGCAAATTCATGAGACCTTATAACTGCTGAAAATGTTAACAAAATAATATTATATCCAGCTGTTTGTTGGCTGTTGAGCTAATAATTACCTGCTCCCTTCAAAGCTGGAGCTGCCACAAATATAACTCAGGAAAGACTTTGAATGATGTGTTTTTCATATTATTGTTTCCTCTTAAAAAAAAGCATTCAGTATTGTAATGTGTGCACTGATTCATTTTAATATAGGTCACACAAGGTCAGAGACCCTTTGTATTATTTTTACATTGATGAAAGATTAAGTATTGTAAGAGTGTGGGGGTGTGCCCAAAGCTAAATATTCTATCATTTACAAAAAGAAAAACATTATTAACAGCGCCCACGTCTTTACTAAAATATTTATTAACACAGCCAGAACTTACCCAAGCTACATTGCTAATTTTCTTGTATTGTTTCTTTTTTGGCCTCTGCATCCCGACTCCCATGTTTGAGTGCTTGGATCCCCATCCTTCTCTATCGAAAAACAACCAGAGCCCATTCGTTCAGAATTAATGTGATCAGATTTTCGGCTTGGATTTCGGATTGGATTAAATCCTGAAAATTATTTTTTTTTAAAGAGAAAAAACCTGTTATCCAGTCTTGGTTATGATCTGGAGCAAACCTTTGGTATGTGTTATTCAAAACTATTCGGTAGGGTTGGGATACCTTTGATTTAAAAAAAAAAAAAAAAAAAAAAAAAAAAAACTTTTAAATTGGTCAAACATATTTCGATGTATGCGCATTTTGCACTTGGTTTTGATGGCTCTTGCAGCAGCTAGAGTTGGAGAAAAAAAAAACATAATTCACTGGGTCGACTGCCGGAGACTTTTAAAACGGAACGTTTATTTGTAATGTTACTCAGTGCATGAGTTAACAACCCGAATCCATCAACACACCTTAAATTTCAACGATAACTTTGACCATTACTTATGTCTTTATTGTTTCTCTTGGACGACATACACTTTAAGTAATGAGTGAATCTTCAAGTGTTTGAAAATATATATTCATTTTGACCGGATTATGTGAGCGGCATACTGTATATTTTAATCCTCGATTGGAGAAAAATAAAAAAGCCTAATGGAGCGGTGTTCCTTTGGGCTACAGCAACACTAAATCCCCGAGCTTGCCTTAGAGGGACTAAATGCACAAACCCACTATTTTTAAATGTCCCATGGAGAGAGACTTTCACTGCAGCCTGTTCTATTTTGTTCTGAAAATGTTGGCGTGCAGCCTTGTTCTGTGGATGATAACGAGGTACAGACTGATAAGAGAGGAAATGCATTGAGTGCTGGACAGAGCAGTGAGTGACAACAACCCCGCCCACATTTCAGAGTACTGTTTGCGGTGGAAACGCTAGGGTCTAGGTACCATGCCTGAAGGGTTACTGTTGGTTTCAAAGGTACCATACCAAAAGTATTTGGTGGAAACGGGGCTTATGGCAATAAGCGGTAACTGCAGTGTGTTTGTTGGCCGCCTACATTGTGATATGTCATCTTGTAGTTATCCGGATTTGGTAATCTTGAAAAGTTTTTTGTTTGGTCAGGGTGATCCAATCTGATGTTACTTTGAAAAACTGGCACAAAAGTATGATGGATCAGCTGATCCTGGACAGCAAAACATGGGATTTCCAAATGTGGATCATTCTGATTCAGATTAAACTTTGTGAGCAACTGGGCCCAGGAGACAGGACTTGTCATTATGACAGTCTGTTGCAAAATAAATGCTCAATCAAAATGTTTACATTATTCAATGTTGTATTATATTGTTATATAATCTAGGAGGAATATTTGTTGCCAAGAATGTGCTACCAAGATAAACCTATTTCTCATTGCATGATTATATTTCCCAAAAGTCAACTGTCGTCTATGTTTTATGAGCACTGCTCATGTGGACACTAATTAGCAATATTAATAATATAATTGACTTGCTTGGTTTTTGGCATGAGAGACATTTGAAGACAAGTCTCAACAGAGTCTGAACACGTCAGTCTGGATTCGCTATGAATGCACTATTTTTAGAGCACAATAGATAGTGACAAAGATGTTTAAACTGCTGAACAATACAGAGTCAGATGTGGCTGTGTTTCATAAGAAAAAGAAATTCTATAAAAAGGAGTGTACAGAAAGAGACTCATGTGTCAGCTTTAGGTTTCAGATAAATTTAAGTTTTATAGATTGACCAGTCTTAGCCAGGATGGAGGCATCACTGGTTTTCTTGTCTCCAGTCACATTTACTGATCTGGGGCCTCATGTACAAAGGGTGCATACGCACAAAAACGTGGCGTACGTCCTTTTCCACGGCAAAGTTCAGATGTATCAAGAGTGAAATGACCGTGGAAATGTGCGGTGCCTCACGCCAACTTCATGGCTGGCGTACGCACGTTTCTACAGCTGTTGATCCTTTGGCGACACTTAGAGGTGATGCTGGGAAACTGTTATAATAAATAAATGTGAAAACAATTAGTCCTCAGATGGATGTGCACATCACAGACACATGAACAATTAACACTGATGAACAATTAACACACCCACGTGTCTGCAACTAGATGAGTGGATATAAAAGCATGCACAAAGTGGTGCCGAAAATACCGTTAACAACAACGGCTGCTTTAGCAGTAGTAGAAGATTTGTAAATGGCGCAATACGAAGAGAGTGTGTGTTCAGAGACAGATGGCACTGGCACATGATAACAACTGGCTCATCAGCTGCTTTAGGTTCCCGACGCCAATCTTCCTGGAACTGTGCGCAGCCGGCAGCGCGACACGGCGAGGAACCATGCGCTGCCTGTTTCCATACAGGTGCTGACCACACTGGGGTTCCTAGCAACAGGGGCATTCCAGAGGGAGTTGGCCGACCGATCAGGACTGTGCCAGTCGACCCTGAGCCCAACCATGCCAGCTATGTGGGACGGAATTATCCGCATGTCAGCCAGGTATATCAAATTCCCATACAATGCAGCTGAACAGGGCAACATTAAAGCGCAATTTGCAGCGACGGACGGTTTTCCTGACGTTATCGGCGCTATTGACTGCACACACATGGCTACAGTATAAAAGCACCATCACAGGATGAATTTATTTATGTCAACAGGAAGCATTTTCATTCGATTAACTACAGATCATATGTGATGCAAATGCGATTCACCAACATTGTGGCGAGGTGGCGTGGTTCAACGCATGACTCATACATGATGAGTAACAGCATGGTTGGGAACAGACTACTAGCTGGCACTGTGCGCGATGGGTGGCTTCTTGGTGAGTAAATAATTTATTTGTTTAATTGTCCTAATATTAATCCCCCTGATACGCACTGAGCATGTGCGCCCCCAAATAGTATCCTGTCTTCACAGCATCAGTACTAGTCAGTGGTTAAAGTTAGTGACTTGTTGTTTTTGCTGGTTACACTACAGCTTCAGAGCTTTCTAACATGCCCCTGATTGTCTCTGTGTGTAAAGTACTCATGTCAATAAACCTGTGCGTAAAGTGTGATATTTCTTAATCAGCCTCACCTTTTCCCCGGTGCACTTCTGCATTCATTTACAACAACAGTGTGTGATCCGTGTAAGTGGTGTATAAGATTAACAAATGGAAACTGTAAATCCAGTTCACATGATTATTTGTCTGCTTTCAATTGACCCCAGGCGACTCTCTGTTCAAACGGGGTGAGCTCCTCCTCTCCTGTCCCCCCGCCTGTTTTGGCCACACTTTGGCGGTGGGCAGCCCTCCTCCGCTTCATGTCCACCTTAATGTTGGACCACTTCTTTTTTAATTCTACGTGTGTACACTTTTCTGTCCCCATAGCATTGACAGCCTCACACACACTCTCCCACTCAGTCCTCTTGCGTTTAGTATTGATGCCAGAGGACAGCATGCCAAAAAGTACATTTCTGCGCGCCTCCACTTCAGTGAGTAGTGTCTCCAATTCGCATTCTGTGAATTTTTTCTTTTTTCCTGTCTTACTCATTCTTTTGTTTTAGTTTTCTGATGGTGCAGAGAGGGGAATCTCAGGTGCAGGGTTCATTTAAATATGATTTGCATATTTAAATGGGGGCGTGGACACGGAGGGGCTGCGTACTCCAACATGTGCGCTCAATTCCACGTTGATTGGGATGTACAAAGGAAATGTGCTTGGATTCATGTGTACGCACAGATTCATACATCTGGATATTTTTGTGCGTACAACGTTTTCTGGATTTAAGCGTACGCCATATTTCAGTAGGAAATCCACGCCAAGTCTTTGTACATGAGGCCCCAGGTGAGCAGGTCCTAGGGCTGCTTCTATAACTGCAAAACTGCAGCATCATGCAAATAAAAAGCCAACTGCAGGAGACAACAAGCAACTGCCATGACCAATGCTATGGTCATTTTTATTCTTCTTGTTTCTAGCAGCATGACAAGGCAATGAGCATCTATTCTGTGCCGACCAATTCACATTTACTTTTTTTTTTTTACTGGTCACCACTTTGGATAAAATCCTGCAACCGCTCATCCTCGTCACATTTTACCCAGCTGTCCAATGGCAGTGGAGGACCTACCACAAAGATAACCATCACCATTATATTGCTGAACAACAGCAATGGAGGGAAAAGGAAAATTGAACCCACAAAGACTGGTGGGTCTGTCCGCTCTCCCGATGTGCTTCAGCCTTCTCTTCATCCAGAGCAAGTACCCAACATAATGATGACATTTTTACTTCTGTGGATATTCTGACACATAGCAACCAGAGTATCTCAGCTGAAAAAAAAAAAAATAAATAAAAATAAATAAATAAAATGCCAGGCCCCATATTGCGCCCTGTTGCACCTCTTTATTCTGCATTTAACTATTCAACTTATTTTAAAACTGTCATATTTGTCATTTAAAAAGCAACAATATACCTGATTATAGTCTAACAATAAAGTTTATTAATACAGAACTAAAATCTGAATAAATAAGTCATTTGCAAAGACAATAAAAATGGTTGTAATGCTATATATTGGGCTGTTGAGCCACCTTTAATCACAGCAGGGGACACCCCTCACTGCGACAACCCTACTTTAAACCCAGAACATCAGAATGTGTTGATTTCAGAATGACCAGAGCAAAATCCAGCACAGAGGCTTCTGCACATAACCCAAGTATTCACATCAATTTCAGTATGCAGCACAGGTGTCAAAGACTGCACAGGATTCACACCACATGGGATCCCAGTGGATATGATGAAAGGGTCTTTGTGACATTTACTTACATGTATTTCACTGTCATTCCCACATATCTGTGAAGTCTCTTCGCGATCCGTCCCTGCACCCCTCCCTCTTGACCTTTACAAGCTTAACTCTCTGTGATGATATTAAAAATTATTTACCATAGCTATGCTGATGATATGCAACTTCTTATTTCGCTGCCTCCTGAACATCTTAAACTCCCAAACCAACTCTTTGGTTTAAACTTCTTAAAGCTGAATATGGAGGCTTTGTCATGAGGCGGGCTGGACCCTAGCAGTTCCCTGTTTTGGGGCCTTGGGCTTATTCAGAGAGCTGCTGGTCACGTTTAACCATGACAAAAGAACCGTGCATTGGCTACCCATTGCTTTTAGAACACAATTTGATCCTCCTCATGTTGGTATAAAAACAGCTCTTAATTGCTCCACAGTATATGTATATCAGCTGTGCTCTCAGATCTCTCAGGTCACTAACTCCATTGAGAGTGCATTTAGCATTTATACGACCAAACAATGGAACAGCATGTCCTGTACTGAGTGTACAGTCGACTGGCAATAACATGTTAACATGAAAGCAATCTAATGACCAGCTTTGTTGTTACAAATCCACAATTTATATCCCACTAAATGTATAAATCTCAATTAAAGACATGTAAATGCACCAAATGATGCCTGCTACAGATTCAGTATGTATTGTGTGTGCTGTTTTATGTGATTCAAGAACATCATCAGAATACATCTTGTTGATGCACTGCTCTGACCTTAAATGAATGCTCTGTATGCGGATCAGGTCTTTTCTAAGCCGTACTGTCTGGGGCAAAGTTCTCAACAGTCAAATTAAAAGACAGCATGATGATCAGATATGATTGTGGTTTATATCTCAGTAACAAATACAAATAAAGGTTAGAAAAAGGATTTACTCGCAGGCTAAACAGTTGGAGAGCTGGAAAAAGCAGCATGATTGAAACTACTTGTTTATCATGCATGATGTTGCTGAATGCATAAATAAAGCACCAACTACTTTTTAACTCTTTAACTGCAGTGCTACATTTGTTTTTATTTACTTATCAGAATAAGTTGCACATGTGTTTTGACATATGAGATCAAATGTTGTGAATACAGTTTACATTTTTACGTGGCTTTAATTAGAGGTTCAGTGTTTGGAATTTAGTGGCATCTAGCAGTGAGGTTGCAGAACTGAAATGTCTCCCATGTGCTATGCATGTAGGCCAGAGGAAGGCAACCTGTAGCTCAGGAGCCACATGCAACTCTAGCCCTTCTCCAGTGGCTTCCTGTGGCTTTGACAAAACACTATATGGAAATGAGTGAGACTTATTATTTAACATTTTCATTTCCAGTTATCATTGTTTTAGCCTTAAAGCGATTCTCACATTTTATATCTGTATAAATGTGAAGCCTATATGCTGGGAAAAAAGAAAATGTTTTGACATCTCGTCAGCTGTGTGCATCATATGTCTACGGCTTGGTGCCTTTTCCTAAAATTTGCCGGATTGCAATAGTGATGGCTTGTCTTGAGTGTAGGTAGTGAGGCTAGCTATTAGCCCGTTTTACACTGCTAGATTTTCCACGAATGTTGGGCCGTTTTGCCGGCAAGCTGTGAGTGTTTAGACACACAGAGCCGGATTGGCGAGTTGATCCGAGGTGCCCAATTTTCCGCCTCGTAGGGTAGACATATTGGCGGAACCCTTTTAATTTAAACAGACCAGGGCGGCTTTCCGCAATGGGAGGGGTTGTTGAAGACTTGTGGGAGGAGCTGTTGATGACGCCGCACGTGTGAGCCACTGGCGGTGGATAAACAGGAAACAGCTGATAGCAGGAATTAGCGAGCAGCTAGTAGCAAGAAGGAAACGCAAACCTGACAGACACTGTAAAGATGAGCAACTGGGGAGACAAGGCATTGCGCGCCCTCCTTATCCTCGCAAATGAAGAGGCCATTAACTGGCAGATGACAGGAACAGTGTAGAACGGGCCGACTTGTGAGATAAATGCTGAAAGAAGACTGAGAGGGCTTTCCTGCAAATTTGCACAATTCCTGTTTAAAAAGGGCTATTGATTCCAAATCCAAAAACGGAAACTTTTCAGAAGAAAATAGAGAATTTCATAATGAGTGGACAGATTTGTTGCTTTCACCACTAATGCTGCAAAGTATACGTACCAAATAATCATAAATAGCCCACTGCAGAGTAGCTACTTTGTTGTAAAACATATTAATGAATGCTCATCTAGACCTATCAGGAATGTTTATAGGCTAAATCAGATTAAATAGATTGTGTTGCCATCATTATAAGGCACAAATATGTATTGCAGGTCCAGACAGGTTGTTTTTTTTTTTTTTTTTTAAATCTTTGACCAAAAATGGCTCTTGGGTTAGTGAAGGTTGCGGGCCCTGGTGTAGCTAAACTCTAGTGACAGACATGAAAATGTTAATGGCCCTATCTAGAGTGGCTAACTCTAAGAAGGAGGACCTGCTTCCTATGTACATATAAACGGCTCATTCTGAGGTATAAAAGAAACAAAAAACAAAACACCAATTCTTATTTTAGGTGATTACATGCTACAGAAAACACAGCTATGTACATAACCTTCCATTTTTGATATATCCACCTAAATCCAACACACTGGACCTTTGAAATGTTATAAACATATGAAAAAAGGCATGTTTATTAGCCACTGGTGCACTGTATGCACTGGTGCACTTTATGCATTTGAATAAGTTAAATATAGTAATTATTTAATTGTCTTCTTCTTCTTTCGTACACATTTGTCTCACTGTTTCTCCTGTTCATTCAAATTAAGCTGCTGAGTCTATGTGGAGAGGTTACATAAGCCATCAAAAGGCCAACAAATTTACCTTCAAGGCTACAAGAGTGTGATTATTTTCAGCCAACTGTACCCGCCGTGTGGTGAGAAAACAAAAATATGCAACAGCTTTAGGTTATCATTGACTTAAAGCCTAATCAGTGAAATGTCGCCCTGGAATCAAATACCGTGTTTCCACAACCTGTGATTGCCTCACAGCTCCGTGGCATTGTGTGCATCTTACTATTTTTAGGCTTGAAACAGATATTCAAGGAGAGCTGTGTATGTGTGCGCCTGTGTGACTGAGTGTGTGTTCGAGAGGGAGAGTGAGAGAGAGCATAAGAATCTGGAGGGGGGGGCTGGGGGGGGGGGGAGGGGGGGGGGTGGATCTTATGTGCTTCAGGATTCATTCCTCTGAGACTAACATCCTTCACAGGCCTTATAGCAGGTTGCCTTGGGTCTTGATGTCTGTTTGTGTGATTTGCCAACAGTGTAACCTAGATGTTTGGATTGTTGGAAATTCTGAATGTAAAACCTGATAGATTTCAGCCGCAGCACCATTACCCTGATGGTGCTTCTCCTGGCGAGGCTGTCTGAGTGCACAACTCCAGAATCAGTGCTGGGCTTGTCAGCTGAAGCAATCATTGAGTGTATCCTTGAGTTTACAAGCATCCAAAGTTTCAATATGAATGACCTGTCCAAACTAAGAGTACCAGATGTAGCAGCGTGCAGTGTTGTCTGCCACAGTATCTTATTGCAACTGAACGGGTGACTACACATGATTGCTTTAATCTGAAGCTGCTCAATGTTTTATATTAACAATAAATCAAATGTGATATGAAAGGTGTTGCTCTTAGTGACAAACCCACAGAGAATTATCACCCAATCCTGCACTTCCTGTCAGCTTTAAAGTATTTTTGAGTTATTTGTTTTGGTTTTACAGCCACAAGATGTTTTGATTCACTTTCATTGCTCTCACCACTATTGCTTTTAGCAAAATGCTCTAAAACTCACCTTGAACTACCTGCCTGGCACCAAATGGCACAAAAGCAAAGTTAGCAACTTACCGGTGAAGCATTTAGCAGCTAAAGAGCCCCATAATTTCCTTGGTTGGTGAAGACTAAAACAGAGCAAAGAGGAAGGTAGATATTGGATTCATAAAATTTTTAATGTTGTCCCAAATAAGCAACAGATTGCTGACACAACTGTCATACCCACTTCACAGGGTGAAAATAAAGCACTGTATTTCAATTTGTGTTTGCAGCTCATTACGCTGCCCCCAAGTGGCCAAAAAATCAATTAAGGAAGCTTTAAAAATAGGTCAAAAAGGAATATTTTTTAACATGTTAATTAAAATTACTATGAGCCTTTACCATTTCATTTCAAAGATATCAAAATGTGTTTTGATGTTGTTTTGAACAATCCTAGCAAGATTTAGGGCCTTTTCACATCTACCATTTGACTTTTGGACTTTTCAGTTTGATCCAAACCAAAATTGCAGGTGTAAAACCTCCCCTGACCATGGTCTGGATCAAACAGCAAAACCATGGTCAGACAAAAAGAGGTGGTCTCGGTGCAGATTACACTGGACCATGGTTGGGTTTGTTTCTGGAGTGAAAACGGTTGGATGGTTTGAGCTTTCAGACCAATTATAGTTCAGTCAGAACACTTAATTTCCCTTTGCAGTATTATATTTGGCAGTATGGCTGTGTTCTGGGACCTTTCTGCCCTTCCTCAGGCCTTTGTGGAAAGTCTAAGGTGGAGAGAGCACACATCTCCACCCTTAACATGTGCCTACATGGAAAGTCTGAGGCAGGGAACGCACACCTCTCTGCCCTTCCATGTGCATACATCGAAAGCCTAAGGCTGGGAAGCACACATCTCTGCCCTTCCGCATGCATATGAAGAAAGCTTGAGGCAGAGAGAGCAAACCTCCCTGCCCTTCCATGTGCCTACATGGAAAGCCTAAGGCAGGGGGAGCAGCAGCAAAGACCCCCGGGAACAGAACAGAGCAGCATCAATGACAAACAAAAATGACATTGATAAGTCAGACACAGCATGAAAAGGAGGAGCTGGGGTGGAGGCGGGTTGCAAAGCGGCTTGCAGAGGAAGCAGCAATAGTAGGAAGGTCTGAGCAGTTTAAATAGGGCGCCCTGATTGAGATTCGCCAATTGGTTGCATAGAAAGGAATCATGTCATCTATCAGCTGACTCCCTTCATCAATCAGCTGCTCCATCAGTTGATTGGGTTGTTTGAGATCAGCTGATGTAGCTGGAATGTGAGCTGAGCTTAACATCCAGTCCTGCCTGAACTAACGCTATGCTCAATAAAGTTTTGGCAGGCAAGAGTGACGGTGACTGTGCTCAGAGCAGCCCATCTACAAACCAATCGCTGTCAAGTATAGTCAGATGCAGCTCATATAAGTGAGTACTGCAGCACACAGGTATGTCATGTAAAGTTTAATGTGCTTGCATAACTGTCATGTGATTTTCAGGATGAAAAGGCTGTTAAATTTCTAGACTTCAAAATCTTTCTTTAACAAGCAATATTCAGAGATATTGAAGAAAGACACACTGACTTTGGTACAGCACTAAACCTCACCTCCAAACCCAAAGATTTCACATGGATCATTGTTGTTTTAAATATGTTTAATTGTTTGTTCTTTCACGTTCTAATAATCCAACAACCATGGAGTGCATATAGAAGCGAGGTCACAGAGGGTCCATGCAATCATCCTGCATGGTAAAGATAGAGAACATACAGCATATCCTGCCACACAAGCCACGGATAAATACTCTTGCTGAAGTGTGAAATTAAAACATGGCCACAATGTTATCTTTCCGCACCTACAAATGGCGCAGCCTATGGTGAGTCAAGCCATTATCATCGTATGATAATTCACATCCTTCCTCTCTATTTGCTTTCTGTACAGCAGTATTTATTTGAAGCCGAGGCAAATATTAATTCATGCTAATAGAATTTCAATCGGCAAACATATGGACACTAGCAAACTTCCTCACAAATTATAGATGAAAGTAATCTGCATATCTGCTTCTCTCAAACACCCCCCCCCTTTTCAAAACTTGAGCTGTCAGTGGTTCCTTGAGTAAAAATGAAAAATGATAAATTCCGTCCAAGGGCAGCTGCTAAAAGGGGAAGACGCTTAATGTGAACTTACTAGTGCACTGGTTTGATCCTGCTCATTAGATGGACTTTAACTGGAGGGCGAGTAAACAACAAACAGCTTTCAGTCTCCATCTAATTATTGAGTTAAAGGGCAGAAGGCCCAAATATCAACAGCGTGGTAACCGCTCAAATTTAGCTTGTGCAGCTGGTGTATTTGGCAACTTAGTACTGTAGTTCAACACTATTTTAAACATGGGCAATTCAATAAAGAGCAAACACTATTACGCAGCCCCTTATACTCACATACACATCTGCTGAGAGCTTACATATGTGCACATCTGGGAGCTAACCAGCACACTGTTGACCACTGCCATTCTCAAACACACTTAGGTAATCATTTTTGAATCAAGGAACCTAATTTTAAGTCTCCTATTGTCTTAGAAAGACCAGTAAGTTCAATAAAAAGTCCATCATTCCCAAACACACTTGTCTAACACTTGGAGCTTTCTTCTCTCTGCAAGACACCATTGCCCAGTCAGCAGTAGTTACTGCAGTCCACATTCACAGACTTAACAAGAGGGTAAAAGCACAGGAGGAACAAATTGCCCTTCAGGATTCTACTTCTTCTACTGTAGATTATCCGACTGTGTTCCCTACTACAGTTGAGGTCTGTCTGTTAGAAGAAGAATAGGATCCAACATATTTGTAATAAAACTACTTCATAGACCTTAAGAAGAACAAAACAGCTCTTATCTGAGACAAGGGGAGCAGCGTGGACAGAAGTAGTCATTGTGTTTGAGAGTGACAAGAAGACAGAGATAAAGAAGAAGAGAACAGAGAAAGGACAGCACAGAACAAATCTGCAGTGCGTCCATATGCATGGTTTTTCATATTCAAATCAAGTTCCATTTCCATTAATTTTGAGACTATTGGTGTTGCTACACTGAGATAGCTTATATGAAATCATCTTCCTTCTTCATGCCTCAGTGGGAACTTGAACACAGATTTCTGCTACAGCTGCCAGCCACGACGCTTAGTCAAGCTGTACCAAGAGCTAATGCAGCTACAAGCTTTTGGCTATAAATTTACAACACCTCAAGACCAAGCTGATGAAATGTTGCTTTTTCTCCATCTGGAGGTCATAGCAGCCCATGGGTCCTTCCAAAATGAAAAAAAAAAGTCCTATCAATCAGAAAATGTCCTCTGAATCTGACTGTTTCGACAGATTTACTGTCAATTTAATATACATGTTAACTGGATAATTACTTTATCTAATTACATAATGTAATGACTATTCCATTATCTAGTCTACACTATTAAAATTGTACATAAAAACTCTGTAATTAATGGTCATTGACTGTCAAAATATGACCAAAACATGTATATAAATACCGTAAAATTTAAATTCATAGCCCAGGCTTTAACTATAGACACAAGACAAGCCTTTAATTCATTTTGCACCAAGGTCTTGCTTAGCAAAGATGGGAAACAGTATCAACATTTTTATAAGTAGTATGAATATTACTACATTAGGCTATCGAATAACATACCATTTACGAATCATTCATTTGATGTAGCTCCAAAGGACAGCGCATTATGCATAGAAAGACAGAGTAAGAGACCCGAATCAAAATACCATTAGGCTAACTCAGCAAAGATGAAAGCCTAAAAAAAGTTTATGGGAGCAAAAGGAACGTAGTGAGAAAGGGATGAAAACTAAACAGAGAGAGGTTGGGAAATTTTATCTTGTAGCCAGCAAGGTGATAAAAATAGGTAAACCCAACAACACGGCGCAGGAAGAAGAGAAAATATTGTTTATGTCAGTTTAAGTGCAGGCTTTCTTTGAGGAACAAAGTTAGCAGACAGTGAGCGATGGACTTCACATGACAATATTTAAAACTTAGATTAATTTAATGTAAAAAGGTTTTGATTCTTTTGATTGGTGGACTCTTACAGACTAAAGCCCAGTTCAGCCCGATGATTTGTGACAAAACAAAACCGTTTAAGAGAAGAGTTGCAGCGGTGTGAACTGGCTCAGTGAGCTTGACTCAAGCCAGCTGATGGTGTCACCTGCAGCTCAGCCGGTCAAATCGGCGACAGCTGGTTTTAGAACGTAAAGCATGTCACCCGTTTCACCAGCCAATCGGCTTGCAGTGAAGTCCGCTGGACAAGTCAAAATGACCACAATCTACGTGTTTGCCTGCTGCTGCAGATGTCGTGTCAGAGGGTGGGTCGCTGCTGCTGCTCGCTGAATGTGGTTACGCCCCCTGGCACATTCATTCTCATTGACTAACTAATTGGCGCTACTGTCTCATATCATTGTGGCGTATTTATTTTGAATACAGTCCATCTGATGGTCATTTTATGTTCTTCACAGTTTCATCACTACTACAAATGCAACTGTAGCCAGTATCTCACTATCACTAACCTCATTCATATTTTAAAAAGCTACAAATTACATTTAGCCACAAAATAAGCCTGAAAAGCTGGAAATCAGAATGGAAGCACAGAGAGTTGTTGCATAGTGATGATACACCATCTCACCTAGTTGCATTGGTGTGAACCAGCAGGTTGAGGAATGACACATTGCAAATAGTTGCCTGTTTCAACTCGTGTCATTGCAACCTTTGTTTGAACTGGACTTTAAGAAATATAAATAATCAATGAATGGACACATTCAGACCTTGACTGCTTTGACTGAGGTGAGGAGTAAGCACTTTTTTTCCGTCTCATGTTTACCATGCTGGTAAATCCGAATGAATTACAGTTAGTTGCTTATATCTGGATTGTGCCGAATCTAACCAAGCTACTGATGTGTAGCATCTCCATTTTGACGGTTTAAACATATGAAGCTCAGCGTAAGTTCAATCAGGAAGACCTTTCTCATGCTCACCCTTTCACATTTTCTCCATCCCATTCTCACTACTCCCTCTAATCAGCTGTCTATGGGTGTTCACTCCTCTAGTTATCCAATCACACTTTGCCACGATCTCTCAGCCAATCAGGATGCCACTGCAAAATTTTAAATCTGCTCTCTCTTCTGCTGCTGTCAGCCATCATTTTAGGCAGAATCTTCGCACCCTCCTCCACCCCGGTCACCTCCAGCCATCGTATCCAGAGTCCAGGACAAGCTCTCATAGACTCATTCCTCTACTCATCCAGATCATCGGCACCTCTCCATCTTCCTCTCATCTCATCTTCACCATCTCTACCACCACTAGTGTCTAGACCCCAGGGGGTTTCCCTATTCGACTATGGATTCATCACCCTCCTTAAATCAAACCATCTGTACGGGCTTTCCACATTCTTATTCATTCGTTCACGTTAATAAATATTCTTTTACCATAAAAATGTGTCTCTCCTGAATTATATTTGAGAAGTGAAGCCACCTAGAACCAACTCAGTTCATGCTGGTCACTGAGGAAAAGAGACTTTGCATTTAACTGGGGCTCGGCTTTTAAATTACGTTTTACAGTATGTCAATATGCCACATTACCATAAAACCTGCTGGCTAGGTGTTTACAGGGTCGGAAAAGAATACAGTACTACTGACTAATCCTTGAAATAAAAGTAGAATTCAATCAACTCATATGTCAAAGCATGAACTGATTTCCTCGAAAAGCCCTTTGAGTTGTAAATGAACAGTGAGTTTAACGGGAAGTGGCAGCGAATGTCGAAGGTATAATACCTAAAAAGTGAGAGACAATAATCAGTGCTGAGCCGAGAGTGCAATCTAACTGCACTGCAGCCACTTGTAAACTTTTTCACTTCAGTGTGTCAAACTTCCATGGCACTCTTTTAAAACTTACTCTTATTTGTTCGACTGTTCAGATGAATTTCTTTGTTACTCCCTCGCGCTTGCTCTTTTCTGCTTATTTCTTTTCTGTCTTTCCCGTGCAAAAACAGAAAGACTATGGCCTTGATCACTTCTACCTGACACAGAGCACAGGCAGCCATTAGTGCTCGCTGCTTTTTTGGTGCGTGACTCCTCTCTGTTACTTCTTTATTTCCCAAAGCAATGGAGGATCTGTCTCTCTCACCGGCCCTGGACAGAATACTGCAGAGCATTGCAATTTCACGCACTCACGACAGATAAATCTTTCTGCTTGGCTGGCCATGAATCTTCTAGGGCTGAGTGGCCACACAGAGTGGCACTGTTGTACCTGACGCCAGAGAGAGCTGCACCCTTTGAAAGTTGGGATGCACCTGCATTGCTTGGATATCCTTCTTTATTTTTATGCCATCTGGGGCTCAATTAGTGAAAATTAAAAAGGGCCATGGAGGTTTTGAACAAGTCAGGTGTGATTTCCTTAGATATGCGTTTAATTGCCATGCTACTCTTGGTTAAAGTAAACAAAAACAAACAGAGCAAATGAGGTTGGGCTTGTGCAAAGGTGCATGTCATGGAATACAAACTAAACTACTATTAAAAAACACAATTTGTGATATTATATTTTTGCATTTCTTGGATCCACTTCATCTTCATGCAACGCTCACACATACACGCTTTCAGCCTTTCCTGTGAGGACATATCGATAACCTTCAACAAATGAACCTATAGTTTCTTTCTGAGCAGGCTTTCCACCCTCGTCCATACCCCTCAATCATCAGATGCTATCCCACTGAGCAGGCCATGACAATGGGCTGCCTATGGAGCAGGACACAGGCAGAATATCAATGGAGTCTGGCTGGCCTGAGCCACGCTACTCTTCATCTCTCATTTCCCAAATGTGAGCCACCGGGAAAAAAAAAACTGGCCCAAACCTAGACTGATGAAGACATCCTGTAGCAGTGCTTTTTGAGTATTCCCTGCACATTTCTAGGGCACTGCACAAACGTACAGCTGTTGTTGCAACTGTGGTACATATAGAATAAAATAACATCATAGAGGACAAAAGAGAGGGGAGTATTTCAGACACACGTGGTTTATCATAATGCACATACTACAATATCAATACATTTCATCTCACTGATTGAATCATGCTGGATGAATTCCCAACAGTCTGTAGTAACCTACAATCACAGAAATAGAGCCAGATTAAAATGTGTGTCAGGTGCGGGCAGTAAGTGTGCGCTATAGTCCTAAAGGAGAGCTAGAAACTTGAACTCGACTAAATGTGGTCGTGGTCCGAGTCAAACTGCACTGAACTGAATGTTGCATGGGGGCTTTCTTTATTCATGTTCCTCAGTACCACACTAAACAAGTCACAGTTACTTTTGTGCTAATACATTTGGTCTGTGGTTGCTGGCTATTGTACCGTACAGATCGATAGACTGAAGTTCAAGGCATGAGACAATGCATTATAATGCTGTGCAATAAAATGAGCTTACTGTGCCCTCAGCTCGGTCAGAGTCACGTGCACCTCAGTCCATTATCTCAAGTCAATTTTGAAGTATTTTCTAAGGATTGATTGCAGTTTTAGTGAAGTACAAATTGATCTAGGGACAGTCTGCTATAAATGAGCATTATGAGATGCTCATTTTCTTAACAGGATAAATGTCATGCCCTTCAGTGTTTCATTAATCTATGTAGATCCCAAAAGTAAGAATCTGAATCTGAAGCAACCCCACGTTATACATCTTATGACAAGAAATATGTCTCCCTTGGCTTCTGGCGTGGGGAAGAGCTAAAAATGATGGCACTGTCCTAGACGATCCAAATCACATGTGTTCCTTAAATAGTGGCACTCAGAGGGAAGGAAGCACACACTGGAATCATTACTGATAACCCGATCAAGAGTAGGTCGAGGCATATTTTAGCAGCTTTGACCCTGTTACCAAACATGCAGTAAGGCACAGTAAAACACGATCCGCTCAAGTATTGATCGGCTCTGAATTGGCGCATATTCTGCAAACTGCATTAGTCTTCATGCGTATGGAGCGTTCAGAGCGCCTGAGTAGGCTGACGTGTTAAGCGTGTGAAACACCGTGCATGGTCCCTGGATAAAGCTGTGCAACGCGCAACGTGAGGGATAACCCTCTACCGACACTATACCTGTCAAATATATGTAGATTTCGATTATTATTCCAAAGGACTGCGTTGGCACCTGCGCGTAACAGGCTCTGTTACAGGATGTCATTTTCCAGATACACACTGCTGTGTGCTCAGAGTAGATTTAGATGTCTGACTCAACTTCACACAATGTAATTAATCTCAACAGCTGAAAATAAAACAGAAATACCAAAAAAAAAAAATCCTTACCTTACGGACGCACCCGCTGTATTCCAAGTGCACCAGAGGTCATTGCGCAAATATTCAGAGGACAAGATGTAGGAGTGATGAGAAGTAGGTTAGACTGCACAATACCTAATCCAGTTCTTAGTGTCCTTCAGACGTCGTCAAACCTCTAATCTTCAAAGCGAGATGGGTCGGAGCCTCCCGGGCGCTCAGAGACTTCGTTTATAATCTCACCACTGTCAGTTCATGCGTGTGGCTCACTTTCCCCTGCGCAGCCGGTCAGACAAAGTTGTCCGCGTTTATTTCACTAATGCAGGCGGCCCTGCGTTAAAAACGTCCACGTTTTCCAAATGAAAAAAGTGGGAGAGGTCGGCTCGGTCTTCAGCGATGAGGCTTGTCTACCATTCCTGACAGGTGGCAAGTCCAACCACCCGCTGAAAAGATTCACACATCATCTAGCGGGATGTGGAGACGGCCGAAGCCATAAAGCCATCCTCCGGGCAGATTAACCCATGAGTTGTGTTGATGGGGTTTTTTTCACCTCGCTTCCCCCTTTTCTTGCGCTCTGGCGCCACCCAAAGTTGTCCTGGAGAGTTTGATCCACACGCAGGATTCCCAAATGTCTTCATGTCCAGCCCCTTGTAACCAGATTTAGGCCAGTTGATGCGATTGTGATTTGAGACACACCTTCTGAGATTACTTTTGTTGGGTTATATCATGTGGTGCAGAAATTTGATTTTGTTTTCATATTGTTATTCTACTCGGAGCATCAAATGAATTAAACATCAGTGAGATGGAACTAATCCAAATCTCTCTGGAGCCTCACTGAATGCCCTCAATATACAGCTGGATGATGTTGTGAACGCATGGGCCAAATAATAAAACACCTCAGTGTGTGTGTTGTGGCAACAACCAGTTCTTAATGTTGCTTTTCCTGTTGTCTTACTGTCATCTCGGAGCCTGCTCTCCCTCCAAGCACCGCAGTCGTCAGTATTTCCGTCCTTTAGCCGTCACGTGACACGCACACTCACCTGTGACCAATTCCCTAATCAGCTCTCCAGCATTTACGCACTCTCCCTCATTTCCTAGCCGGGTCCTCATAGTTTCTTCTTAACTGAGCTTGTTTTGGTTAACCAACTCAGTAAACTTTGTTTTAATTTAATCTACCTGCCTCCAAGTCCTGCATTCACCCCACTCTTCTGTGTTTGGGCTCCTGGAGACCTCCAGGCTAAGTTAAAACAGTTTACTCAACTCTGCTAATACAATTTTTCAGTTACAGAAAATGATGCATTACTTCTGTTTGGGGTCTCAGACATCCCAGCTGTAAAACTTTGTTTAATACCATATATTTTCATTATTCTCTATAATTGGAATTTGATTTGACTACTTTTTATGCAGCAGGTAGCTCAAAAATCCCAATAATTTGGATTTCTGTTTTTTTTTTTTCTTTTTCTTTTTAGATCGTTCATAAAGAGTCTGACACAGGGGTGGATTAAGTAATAGGCCCCTGGGCACAGGTATGCAAGAGGCACCCCCCACCTCGCCCACATGCCTGGTCTCACTCTGAAGTTGTGGAAATCTGGAGCTTGGGCAGTGACTTGCGGCATCAGACACTGACGAAAAAAGCCGCCCTTTAAAGGGGAACTAATGTTTTTTTCAACCTGGGCCCTATTTTCCGATCTACTTTTGTCTAAATGAGTGATAGGATGTTCAATATTTGACATTTCTGCAGTACGAAGCTAGGGCTGACCTGCCTGCAGCCCGTGAGCACATGCTATATTAAATAATAGGGCACTCAGACAGCGTCAAACAGCGTCAAAATACGTCCACTAAAAGTGCATTTTTTTTCCACACTCAGACACTGTCTGAGTGCCCTATTATTTAATATAGCGCATGCTCACGGGCTGCAGGCAGGTCAGCCCTAGCTTCGTACTGGAGAAATGTCAAATATTGAACATCCTATCACTCATTTAGACAAAAGTAGATCGGAAAATAGGGCCCAGGTTGAAAAAACACGTTAGTTCCCCTTTAACGCTGGCATGATATGCAGCTGGTGGTGTCAGGGGGAAGCACTGCAGAAAGAATGTAAGTGTATGTAAGGCGGCAGAAGTCCGAGTGGGGCGGGCAGGAGTGGTGGTGGATGGATCCAGTAAACACTGACTTTCACCCAGGAGAGCGGTGTAAGATTATAAAGCCAAACCCTGTTCTTTTTTCCTAAACACAACCACGTGCATTTGCTGTTGGAGGAACAAAACACCAATTCGCAGTGTTGTACTGAGGTAGTGAGTGTTTATTTTGAAAGAGACTGTAAGTAAACGGTAAATTTCCTGTGAAAACAGAAGTGTATTTTGAAAGAAGACAATGCATGTAACAGACAGAACTTGACACGGCGTCCCAGAACATCAACAACCAACGCACCCAGGGTACCTTGCATGTCATATCTGGATGTAGAAGGTCCATGACCAAACGTTGATGTGTGACGAGGTCAGAGTGAGAATGTGTTGCGCCCACATAAGAGCAATGCACACACACTTTATAGTTGCTGAGTCTCTTTTTGTGTCGTTGCTTTGCATCTCTTTGTAGCTGTGAAGCATCTTTCAGTGGTTTTGTGTCTTTATGAGGTCATTTGTGGCCTCTCTGAGGTAATTTAGTGTCTTTTTGTTCATTCTGTGAGTCTTTGTGGCTGTTTTGCCCCTTTTTGTGTCTCATTTTAGTTTCTTTGCATCACTTTTTGTCACTTTGAATCACCTCCTGGTCAGTATGTGTTAATTTGGGTGACATTTTGCAGGTGTGAGCCAGGGGGCCCTCTCCTTACACTTTGGGCCCCTGTGCTTGTGCTTGATAGGCCTGTTTTGTAATCCTTCCATGGTCTGACAAGGAGTTACACACCTCTCGGGTCTAATTAACCACAAACCTACAGTTGGTAATGTCACTCTATAGGATAACATAGTCAATATTTCTTTGTTTTATCAAGGTCTCTTTGGCAAAAAAGAGATATTTAATTGCCTGTGTGTAAAATACAATACATATTTATGCATCTATTTGTTCTAATACACATTTTTTCATGGTCATTTCTGTATTTTGTCACCATTAAATGTGCAAGTCCAGTTTGCTTCAAAGTCAGCAGTTACCACTTTAATACCTTTGTACATTTTGTGTTGTAATGAGGTTAGAAGAAATAGGAAAACCTTGCAAATATTATTTTTCCATATACAGCAGTAATGTCTGTAGGACTCTAAGCAACGAGTAAGTAAAGTCTGAAACATAATACCTGCAACACTGAGCCTTGACAATGTTATTTGATTAGGCAAGTTGGACACCTCCAGTTGGTCTGTTGGTTGGTTTCACACATGAGCGTGTACCTGCCTACTGTTGCTTCATAATGATAGGCTGTCTAGAATGAGGTATAGAAAGGCTATATCAGACCCTGAACACTCCTATATAAAACAAGGTAATTTATAGCCGCCTGGGAACATGATGACATTACAGCTGAGTTCATGTTTGAGTAAGAAGGAAATGTGAGGAACTTTACTCTGCTGTGTTTGCAAGTGCTGCCAATCTGCATAATATCTATCCATCAGGCAGGATTGGAAAGATCAGTTGTGATTTGTCTATTTGTTTCCGTCATTACTTTAAATCTCGATAAGCAGAGTGAAAACACCCTCAGTGTCAAGAGCATTACGTGTAAGTGCTGAATCTGCGCGTGAGATTGTATAGTATAAAGTGCCTACATGTAAAGTCGTGCCTGCTCTCATCCCACGCTGATCCCATGTAAGCTCTGATCTGCAAATTTCGAGCTTCAACCCGGTGCATGCAAATACATCAGCATCTTTAATAATTTCTTTTCTCAACTCACTGTTACTGAGAGAGAGAAGATAAGACCTGAATCTAAATTTAAATCCAGTTTGAAATAAGAGTGGAGTCAGAACTCACCTACAAAAGGAAAACTAGGATTACCACCTCTGTGTATGTATGCCTCCATGATCCAGTCAGTTTACGTCCATGTCTGTTAAAACATAAATGCTTCACACACATCTTCACCCACCAGCACAGAGGATCTATACAATCAGCACAGTTTAAAGTGGACACCCAAGATTAGTGTTGCCAATTCAGTATCTCAGCAACTGTCTTCCTTTTGTTCCTGAGATATGACGTTGAGTAATGGCCAGAAAAGTGTTTTTGCTGAATATTATGATGCCACAGTGAAGTTGACCTTTGACCTTTTGGATATAAAATGTCATCACGTCATCATTTTATCCAGTCAGACATAAAACTGTGTGTGAGATATCGATTTTGATTTCATATGGATCCTTGAGTTATGGCCAAACATGTTTTGTGACGTCACAGTGACCTCAGCCTTTGACTTTCAACCATGAAATTCTAATCAACTGAGTCCAAGTGGATGTTTGTGCCAAATTTGAAGAAATTTTGCTATCACATTCACGCGAATGAGAAGGATGCAAGGTCACTTTCAAACATCAAAATCTAGTCAGTTGATTGTTGCGTTCGAGTGGACGTTTGTGCCAAATTTGAAGTATTTCCTTCAAGGTACTCTTGAGATATTGCGTTAACTAGAATGGGACTGATGGACAACCTGAAAACATAATTCTTCCAGACATGGCTCTTGCCACTACGGAGACATGGAGGCATAAAAAAAGCTTCATGCTGCACTCACGTGTTTCCATTTCTCAAGTTGAGAAGTCATTCTTCCAGGTTTGGCGCATTCATGAGCTTTTGGTCGTAATGTAAAAACAACATGGACACTACGCTACAAATCAGATGTGTTGTATCTTATTGCTTAGAGCATTTAAACAGTTTGAAGCCTTAACTTACAAAATGATTTTGTCCCAAACGTGTTGCTCTACCAGTACATCCCCTAAAAAATACTAAAATATTGCTTTACCTGGCTAATGCCAGTAAATAATTATCTAATTAATCTAGGTCAGTGGTTCCCAACTGGTGGGTCACGGTCCATAAGTGGGTGGCGGGTTCATTCTGAATGGACCACAAGCGACTCGCGAATGTTTGTAAAAAACATACTTTATTTTGAAATTTCTGGTGCAGAGCTTTTATTTTGATGTACTGTTTCCTGCAATAGAGTGAATGACTAACAGACAGCTATTTAGCAGAGACAGCAAACTAGCGACGACATGGCCAAATGTAAGTAAGAGGCTGATTATATTAAACTGTGTGGACCTTGAACTAATGACCAAGAAGTCTGGACCACGTGGCTGGACCAGTTGGGAACCACTGATCTAGGTTACTCTACATAGACAATAACCTAGTACAATACATGTGAACAAAAAACAAAATCGTCATGCAATATGTGAGTAGATAAAAAGTTCTATAACTCTATAACTATGCAACATTTAACTTCTGTAATGGCAACTTTTAAGTCTCTGCATTACGTGACACAAAGCAGGAAGAATGTGAAGAAATCTTACATTTTTTATCTTGTCAGGATGTCACAAGCACAAGTGCCCAACATGACGTTTACTCTTTGTCAGTGTGTAACAAGCTGTGAGTGCGTCACTTGATGTCTAAGGACATGACTAAATAAGATGACTCAAACTGCTTTGTCATCCCTCTGACGACGCTAGTTAAAGATCCCTGACCTCAGCTGTATCTTACATCTCCTGTGTTCAGGGCTCACTCTCTGCACTGTTTGCTGTCAGTCCATCTGCAGATGCTGAATTAAGCTTACAAAAAGACACGTTTCTGACTCAATTTGTTTTGTCTAATAGAATCTAATAGTGTCTGATGGAGGGACACCACTGGTAATTTCAAAATAAAAGCAAATTATTTCTGTGTAGTGCCACAAATTTGAGGTTTTAGTCTTCCCATTCACAACTTTTGATTCATGCTATTCTGATTTTATACTCCACCAAGTTATGTTAAGTATCTAAGACTGGTCTAATTATTCTAAGGCCATAAGCACTGACCCTGTCGATAATTGTCTTTTACACCAATAACATCACAAGTGCTAAGAAGACAACAGTCAATTGACCTCTCTACATTTCTTGTAGGCACAAACTTGATTTCTATTCCCTTTTAAAAAAGAATGTTATATAACCTTTCTTAAAAACCAGTGTAAAATACTTGTTTAATGTAATGTGCTTGTAAAAGTTCAGAGAGCTGCTTTCTGGAATACTGCTGCCGCTGCTGCTGCTGCTGCTGCTGCTGTGGTCCTGCAGCTCCTTCGATAGCACAATAAACAGCCGTCTGTAGATGTTGCCATTTAATCCGTCTGTTTGCGCTGTGGAATGAAAGATGACAGGTTACTATTTTACCTGGTTGGTTACCATGGTTGCTGTGCACATATAAACTACCTTTTATATTCCATAGTGTCATCCCCCCCCGTATATCAGGGACGTTTATGAGCATTGCTGTCAAGAGGATGAATTCAGTGATTCTTCACCAAACCACCTGAAAAGCTGACATCCATTTGCTTCTTATCACGGCTCAATTTCCCTCATGGATTGTGGGCCATTTCACAGGCTGTGGCTTTTAGAATTTTTTTTATTATTAATTTAAAAAAAAAACCCACTGGTAAACGAAAAGCAGTTTCACAAGTTCGATAAGTAAATCAACTGTTAAATTAGTTGAAAAAAAAGTCTCTCTTTGTAAATGCTATATTAAAAATCCTAATTCAAGATAAAATTAACCACAAAATACAAACAAAGCAATTAATTTTCTGCATGGTATCCTGCATGTCAAATTTTAATCATGTAAGACTCACTAATAACTCTTGTAAAATACAATCATTGATTAAAACTTCAAGACTTTATTTTACTCAAATGCCAACTACAGATGCAGATAGTCAACGAACACAACACGCTCAACATGTAAAACTTACAGTATATCACAGACACTTAAGTCATTCAATAACATCAAATGTTTCTTAAGGGTGCACTCCCCTTATAACTGGCGACCTAAACCAACATTACTGTCTTCTGTGCTATGGCGCGCTCACTTTTTAAAAACTTGTCAACCTAAGGGTTCTTTCAGACCTAGAGTTGTCTTGCTTGCTTTACCAAGTTGCATAATTGCCTGGAGTTGGTTCGTGTTCTCACGGCAGCATTTACAAGCAGATCAGATCAAATGCCTTGTGCGAGAAAGCTGGTCAGAATTTCCATGCGAGAAAAATCCAGGAGTTAAACAGAACGTTTATGAAGAGTACACTTGCAAGATAAATGTGACACTTTCTAATGTCACAATGGAGGGACAACTACGCAGGTTGATTTTAGCGCTGCTCATCGCGGACTAAAATGCTGTCATTGTTCATTTTAGTCAAACCATACAGTTTGAAAACGAGGTGCGTAGTGCGTTCTGTAATGCGTAATGCGTAACGCGTAATGCGACTGCAGTTGGTTCGGATCGAGGAAGGATCATGTTCTCAGCACAAACGAACTGCACCAGAGTTCATTTGTAACCGGACCAAGACCAAGAGCCACACTTAAGGGTAAAACTAACTTGAGTTTGACTGAACTGAACCAAACAGGGCAGGTGTGAAAGCAGACATTAAATGGTTCCAACCATAGAATGCAAGGTTTCCTGGAAGGGGGGTAAATAATGCCCCATAGTCAGGCAAAATTTTAGTAAGGGAGAAACTGGCATGGCCATTTTCAAAGGGATCCATTGACCTCTCACCATAAGATATCTGAATAAAAATGGGTTCCGTGGGTAGCTATGTGCCCCCCCTTTTACAAACATGCCAACTATCTGCTACTCCCATGCCGTTCTTTGCAAAACCGTTCTGTGTTTTGCATGCAGTGTCAATGATCAATGTGTTCATTTTGCATAGTGCTTGTCATCCAATTGCCAAAAGATACAGTTCTTACAGAAATTTCAAAATGTCAAAAGTATATTTTTTAAGATGATTTTTGGGGCTTTTGCCTTTAATCGATAAGACAGTATTATGTGTGAAGAGAGGTGAGAAAGGGGATGACGTGCAACAAAGGGCTGCAGGCTGGTATCAAACCCACGGCCTCTGCAGCAAGGACATTGCCTTTGTACATCGGATGCCTGCTCTACCCACTGAGCTACTGGGCGCTCCAAATGTTCAAAGTTTTTGATATCAGATCACAGCATGGATTTTTCTTTGGTGTTCCTCAAGGTCTTGGTGTCTCACTGGGATTTTTTTTTCTTTTTTTTTTCTTTTTTGTTAAATTTTGTATCAACTCTGTGGTGGTGTGGTATGTGTGGTATCAACCCTAAAATTGCTGCCACAATGTATGAGACATAATTGATCATGGGAATGTGTAAGAACTCTTGTAAAAACTCAAATGCAGAGAACACACAGGGGGAAAAGTAGGTTTAAAAAACCACAGTCTTTACTTCGGTCCAAAAAGGAAACACACAAACAAGGAGTCCAAACCAAAAAAAAGCTAACAAAACAGACAGGGTGTAGGCAAAAAAAATCTTTAAATCCAAAACAGGCAAAGTTAAAAAAAAAAAAAAAAAAAATCCAAGGACTCAAACCGAGCGATTGTGAGAAAGCTATGACACAAAGGAACAAAGACAATCTGACATGAGACATGAGGAGCTAGTGGGTATAGATGTATATTTACACAAGGATGGCTATGAGGATAATCAGGGGCAGGTGAGTACTTAGCAGCAGGTGTGGTTGATGAAAGGCAGGAAAACACAGGAAACTGCAATGACACAAGAGGTTGGTGCTTCAAAATAAAACAGGAATTCTGTGTTACAGAATGGCTGTAATATACTCCCATCATTAGCCCCTAAGCCACCATACAATCTGAACTATAAACTCTGAATAGGTGTGAATAGGTGCCTAAAGAAAGCAAAACATTTAAAGGGACATTGTATAACATTTTCAGTTGTTTATTGGCAAACATTGATGTCTGCATTCATAAATATGTCATCATTGGTGCACTATTACCTCCACCAATAATCTGACTTGTTCCCATAAAAGGAGAATTTAAGATTTGTTTGTACATTGTGCAGGTAAGTCGTTCAGGGGGGGTGGCTACTACCTTGGTTCTACTGCAGCATAAACAAACAAACAAAGTCCCACTCTTTGAGCATAATGCAGGATCATGCATATGCAGCATCACGAGAGATGGCATCCTCGTCGCCAAGAAAGTGGAAAGGGAATCAAAAAGGCAACGTGACCAGCAAATTAAAACAAAGGAGGGTTAACATCAGGGTAGCTTCTCTCTTGGAGAGAGTTGCTGAAGGAGAAAGGTAATGCAATCGGGACCTGCCCATTGGTTCGACAGCCCATTGGTTCGACAGCCCATTGTTCCGACCATATTAAACTCATTGTTCCGAAGTCCGTTCCGAAATCATCATGATGCCCTGTGGTTAAGGTCTGGTTAGGTTTAGGCACAAAAACCACTTGGTTAGGGTCAGGAAAAGATCATGGTGTGGGTTAAAATGAAAAAGAAAGTGACAAACACATAAGCCGTGAGCCTGCTTCGCCTCAAGCCAGTCGCGGCACACTATACGCCCGCCGTGAGCCGTTCAGCACCGTGGACAGTCGGACTAATGGGATGTCGAACCAATGGGCTGTCGAACCAATGACATGGACCCATGCAATCACAGCTAACAGCGCTAACATCGGCACTGGCCGCTAACAGCTGTTAGCCGCTATGTTGTAAACACAGCCAGCATGGTGAGGATGGGGTTTGTCAACTTGCGTCGTGTGTGTCTGTGTGGGAGCCTGAATGAATACTCCATGAAGTATCGGATGACATGGTTTCATCAGTGTTATCATAGCTTTTTGGTACACAGCAGCTACCGTTGTTGCAATACCCATTTGAAACAGTGAGGCGCTAGAGTGCACTATCCATTTGAATGCAATTGTATGAGCCATATTTAATTTATCATTTATTATTTACTCATTGAAATGGTTCCTCCGTACCACTAGGGGGCTGTATTTGGTGTCGCGGCGGCTGCCGCTGACCTGGGGTCAACTCAGGCCATTTAACCTGGTTCTAGTCTGAGTGGACGGAAGTCCACTGCATAGATCAGCCTCTCATTGGGTGGAACGAGCCACCTGCTGAAGTCCCACCCTACCACCTCCGGTTCTGTAGCAGTTTTCAACCGTTTTCGACACGTCCTTTACTAACTTTTGCGGTGTTTGATCTTGCGGGGATGTAGCCATTTTTCTGCCATGGTTCGCATCCTGTAGGCGATATTTTTGTGGGTGTGTTACACCAAAACCTGTTTGTGATTGGTTGAAAGAAATACAAGCAGCTGGAGCGTTTTTTTCTCCAATCTTAAAGTGAGAGTCGGCCCAGCCAGACCATTCTTTTCTTGAGAAAGGTCTGGTGAGCGAGACTAATCTGGTTCAAACAATGTACAGGGTTTGACATGCTAATTTGGGGGAAGCAAATAGTTTTTGACTGCGCTCACTGCGCTTTATGAAGTAATCCGCGTTATTATTTTTATGTTGTTGGATGTGACGTTATTGCCTGCTGTACGGACTTTATGAAACACAAGTGGAAAATAAATTGCCAGATTATTCTAAGTTCTAAAGGAGGACTCACATCGCTTCCTTTGAGTGCACGTCAAAACAATTAACATAGCCGAGTTAGCATTAGCAGCCAGTAGTGGCTACAGTATAGGACTTAGACATTACAGCAATATATGATTTCAATGTTGGATGGGAGAAATTCCTACACACTGTGGCTTTAATATTAGAAAAATTGCTGAGCTGAATTTCAAATTGTCCTACATATCCCCCACACTCCCACCCATCTCCAGGTACACGAGGCATAACTTAGACCGTCTGATAAAACTACAGAATATGAAAATGTTTGAACAATGCCGTATTATCAGCGAACACAGATCATATGTCAAATTATTCTTCCTTCCCATGAGTACATGAAGGCAAACATGAGTCTTGAGGTCAAATGCAAATGCAGGAAAACATATGTACACTGCCAAGAAACATGACACTTGATTCTAATAAACCAAAACCTCGGATATGGAATTATTGCAAAGAAGAAGACGTAGCAGAGCAGCACTGTCTCAAGAAACGGTGAATGATGAACTTCTATCTGAACAAATGTGCTGTGTGAGGTGTTTCCCCATCTGTGAAAGAGACGCTCGCTCAGTTTAGCAATGGACACTGTGTGACTGTTTGTCACAAACAAAGACTTGATGTTACACTAACTGTCTAAAAGATTTGTGAGTTTCAGGTAGGGAAGTTATTCAGGATTAAAAGCCATATTTGAATCAGAGAGGGGCATTAAAGCAGCTTATGCCTCTCTACACAAACTAAATGACTAAGCTCAACACCAGTATTGAATGTAATTAATCACCAGGGTAGACACTGGAGAAACCTTATTACGCAACGCAGGCTACTTCTCATGAAAATGGCCCTTGAGGTGTCCTTTATCGATTTTCAGGTAGGCTGGAATCATTCGTCCATAAACACTGAGCTTAATCATAATAACTCAATCCGTTCAGTCCAATCAGGAGTTCGGCCAGCGACTGTGGAGAGATGTTTAATCTAATTAAAATCCATTTGTGGTTGTCTGACAGATCCATTAGCCAACAGATTTAAAGGATATAGTATTGTTGTTAAAGCACAAACAATAACAGATATTTCAGGGGGAATTAGTGCTAAATGGCTCAACACGCAGCACTTGGCCAAACCACAAATCTCCCAGTAAGCTCACAATGAATAAAAGATGTGGATTATATCAAAGAAACATTAAGGTTTTTGTCTGTAAGAAGTCACTGTCCCTCCTTGTTATGCAGATAAAGATGTCAGATCTGGGGTCTGCGTTACTGTGCCGTAGCATTTCTTGACATGAATGATTCATAACACTCCACCAGAGCTGTACATCCATCTGACTTTCAGAGCTGCTCTGATTTACACGAAAGATATTACTTTTCTCTCAATTTTCTTGCAATTTGAAACTGTTTTCACAGTCACACCTCATCTTTCGTAACATGCTCTCTGTTATTTCTGTCCTTGTTAAATTAGTGTTTACCTCCAGTGTTTCTTTTTCTGTTTAAAGCAGCTTTGATATCCGGTTACCTGAAGTCAAAAATTATTTGCTCCTGGTTTTATTAAAGTCTAAAAATGAAAGCCATCATAATTAAGTGGATCATTAATCATGACAGCCCATCATTGTTCATGTGTGTAGTCATCTGTTTGTTGATGCCAGAGACTGAATCATTTTAAAAATTGCTTTTTTATTCAAATGTAATTAAATATTTTGACGCTTTTGACCTATTGCTACGTTTATTTAAAACAAAGGAGGAAGCAAACATGTTTTTTGCTCAGTGTTTCAGTTTAGGAATCGCTCAATTTGTTTTTCACAAAATATTCAGGGGCAAGTTGTCACGCACTGCTTGTCATTTTTCATAATTAATTAACATCTTGGACACTGTGAACATGACACAGATATTGCAGCACAGAACAAAATGTGACACATTTTAGTTAATGTGCCCAAAGTGAGCGCTCGCTGCGTTACGCCTGTGCTAAAAATATTCGGCGCGCTTTGCCAAATGCGATTCTCTGCCACTAAAAATCTTATGCTTTCCTTAACTGTCTTACATCATTATTGCTGGTGATTTCACAATTTGTCTGCTATAATCAGATAATGAACAATTTAACCTCCCAGGCAGCCCCTCTGCTTGGTATGCATGAGGCGGCGCACACGTTGGGATGGATTTCGGAATGAGGATTAAATCAAACAAGAGCCAGGCCAATGACAGGTGGTTGCCAATCACTGTGTGTCAATGGCAGGTGGTAGTCAGTCATGAAGGTGCCAACTGATTTGGCTCCCCGTCGCACATTGTTTACAAGGCGACACTCAGGAGCAGAGAGCGAGAGGTGACAGTGAGAGCATGGAAGGAGTCATGTAGACAGCCATTATTTTCATCCGTCATTGTCGTCAGTTGAGTCCCACAACCGTCACAAACTACATCACGGCAAAACAAATGAGTTAATCTGGAGCAAATGAAAATAGATGTGATAGCAGCAATATGGATGTAATAGTCAGTGAATTAGAGGGAAACAACAAAACAGAATTGATCTCTTTACTGACACCAGAGGGAAGAAATGCCCTCTTAATTAAAGAGCAAATGACAGCCAGCCTGTGAGAGACACTTGGGTTTATGAACTCTGGTACACTTCTCATATAATGAGGCATTCTCAAAATCCCCTGCCTATCCCAGAAACAGCCAATAAGAAGTGAATTAAAATTATCAACTTTTTTTTTTTTACTTGGAAAGTGTAATCTCTCTGAAGCAGTAGTTCGAGTAGAAATTACATTTTCCCCAGATGGTACAACAACTCCAGATGAATGAGAATATTTGGCAGCACTTTCAGATACTATGCAAGAACAAGGGCTTTGTAACTTTATGTTTAAGTGCTGTGATAGAGGTTTCATCCAAATCAGCTCTAACCCAGGCATAACATCAAAAGGTTCCTATTTCAACAATGCAACAACATTTGTGTCTGGAGAGCAGCGTGTTTCATCCACTTGAGGGGCGAGCTGCCTGTACCACTTCTTATCCTGTTAATGAGCAGACTTTACAGTGAAGGACACACCTAATTAGTGGCTGATTAAGATTTACAGTATCATTTCATTGCATGAAGCTGCAGTTTGTTTGTTTATTTACTGAAACCAGTCAGCCATTAAATATTAAAAAGAGCATTTATAATCAACCGAGTCGCCAGAATATTACATTGGCACTGTAGGTTTCTGCAAGCCACATTTCATGTGTATCATGCCAACATTTGAGACATAGTTCAGATTACACGTGAGCTGAGATTCTCATCAGTTGGAGGAGAAGATGGTGGATGGCATGACTCATGACCCATGTTCAAGACCAGTAGCATAAGGTAGTTACAACGAGCCCCAGTCCAAATTCAGTGATGTGAGAAGCAGTTGTTCTTGGAGCTGTTTGTCTGAACAACAAGGAAACAGTTGCTTAAGTGACAGGAAACACCTTTTAATATGTACTGGAAAGCTGTAACTGTGTCAGCTGATACTGTTTGTTGGTCAGACACTATAAATTACCATGATGTACTAATTCTTTGACTTTCTCACGAGTACAACCTCAAATGTGCAACTCCATGTCTGAGCCTCTCTTATTTTTAGTCCTGTTTATGCGACAGTTTATTTTGGCGTTGTCGGCAGGGGGCCCTGGAAACGACATCCAGTTTGCCATGTCTCTTCACTCTGGGAGCACCGTGGTCGCATAAAAAGGTAGGAGATCTTTTGATCTGTAATTCGTTGAGTGACCGCCCTAGAATTTGAGATGCAGTGTCATTTTATAATATTGTTTATTAATTGACACTGAAGGCTTTGAAATTATATGTTTTGGTTTTGGGTGAAACACAAGAGTAATAATCCTTCACACTGGCTTAATTGGAGTACCCACCACACAGTAATAGAACTACAAGTCCCGCGAGGTGAAGAGCTCATTCCAAGAAGACCCAGTGCAACGTCTCGTAAAGAGAAATGAGCTCGTCTTGAATCCCAGTGCTCACGTTATTCATCTTGTAACAATTATAAATTATGCAGCGCATGACACATGATGTGTCAAATACATGCAATCCATAATTTAAAAAAGTTATTCATAATGAATGAAATGCAAATGAGACTGCCATCCAAGGAATGTGTGATTGTTGGAAAGCATGTTTGCAGCCGACACGTGTTAGGGTTATAGGTGCCATTTGCTTTGTAGGTAGTAATAATAATTACAATTTGAAAGCTACAACTTCTCACATTATGGGACATGGTGTAAAACTTGCACAGCATTCTGATTATTCTGAAACTGAAGGAGACACTGGCAATCTCGTTCGTAAAGTCTGGTTTTTTCTGTTTGTTTGAGTTTATTTGACTGCCTGCGAAATCTCTGCGGAGCCGAAAAAACAAAGGCCTGTGACTGACCATCCAGGCTTTGGAGCTGCTTAAGGAGACAGGGGATTTGGATTCCTAATATTGTGGCACATTCAAACCTCTGAGGACACTGACTCCGTGTGCTGTGCCCAGCCAGGCCAAAGCTTTGGCACTGACGAAGGCCATGTGCATGGGCAGGAATACACTACAATGACTTACAGTGTCATTATAGTATTTGGTAATCAACTCAAAGTCCTGGGATCAAATAATAACAACACTTGTATTTAGGTGCAGTCACTTCCTGGAGTGAATAAGCTTATCCCACAAAATAATTTGACTATTCCGTTAACTACTGCTGTTAGATCAGCTGTCACATCTTATGGCAACTAAAAAATGTGTCTTTTTGTCGACCTCCATAAACAGTTCATTGATCGTGAGTAGACAGCCGCTCATGAGTTTCTCCAAGTTTTTATTTTTTAATACAAGGCTCAGTGCAGGTGGATGACCGCATCAATTTGTCCAGCTTACACTGACTTAGTTTAAAAAACACTTTGAAAGAAAGAAAAAGCCGCTACAGGCATGGGTGAAAAGAGCCGTCTTTATAACTTCGGGTGGAGGAAGTCTGATCCAATCAATACTTGTTTTATATAGAGCCACAATATGCACCATTAGAATCACTGCCAGAGGCTAGATCTCCGAGTGTGGGCTCCCATAAGGATTTTGGACGCCACCTCTCACATGCTGCTGCAGTAGGCTAACCATCCAAGAAGTGCAAATTAATGGACCAGTTTCCTATTTTTTTTTTTTTTTTTTTTTTTGTAAGACAGACTGAAGGAGATACATAGTTTTTGCTTTTCTTCCCTTTGCCTGTAGTCAACCATCAGACCAGACAGTGTTTCATAACTGAATGACAGCCAATGCACTATTTCTTATGGGAGGTTTTCTGGGCACGTTTAACCGGTAGGAAACCCTGAGGCAGACCCAGAGCACACTGGAGGAATTACATATCCCATCTGGCCTGGGATCCTCTTGGGATCACCAAGGATAAGATGGAGGAGAAGGCTGGGGAGAGAGGCAGACCTCGATAATCGCTGGGAAATGGACAGATGCATGGATATCAAAACATGAATTGTCTTTCTCAATTCAAGGGCCTCTTTAAGTTTGCATTTATAGATCAGACATATCAGAGCAGCCGTCAGAATCCAACAATACTCTGCGCAACTGTCTTATGGTATTCAGGTGATCCTTGTCTACTTGGAAGGTTAGGATATACCACAAACTGTAACCTTATCATAATTACATTCAGTTGGTGAATAATTTTAAGTAAATATAATGTGAATTTGGCAATTAAAAAGCCACAAGTTGAATGCAAAGTTTTGATTTACTAGTCCATCTATGTCATGAGCTCTCGGTGGTGACCGAGAGAATGAGATCAGGAACACAAGTGGCCGAAATGAGTTTCCTCAGAAGAGTGGCTGGGCTCAGCCTTAGAGATAGGGTCGAATCGGCCCTGGATAAGCGGATGAAAATGGATGGATGGAAGTTGTAAATATCCACAACTGTATGAACATATTTAAGATTAATCTAGTACACTGTTTGCCAGTCGTGTTGTGAAATGCCAAGACTCCGACAATAAAGGTGAATGTCAAGTAATTTTGTCCCAGTGGTATTTACACTTTGTCTGCCATTTGAAGGCAGTTTCCTGGTGATAAACTTGAAATGTTTGACTTACAAGTTGTTGAGGGACACCCGAATGCACCATTGAGTTTTGTCTCTGTGAAGCTAGACTCTCATTTGGGGAAAGGGGGAACAGGTTCAGGTTGTTTTCTGGCAGCATTCGTCCTAGACAAGCCCTCGGTTTGTTACAAACAGACCCAGAGCAAGAGACAAAAAGACAAGACACACACATGAGATTTAAAAAAAAAAAAAAGACAAAACCTTTTCCCAAACTAGCTGGTGGAGGACTGCGATTAGAAAATTATGCCACTTTAACAGACTGAGGTCCAGGCCACTCAGGTGTAGACTATTTCCTAATGTCCTTCCCTATTCTGCCTCTTGGCTCCTGAACCAAATCACCCACACAACCACAGCAGGCACAGAGGCAGAGATGTCACAGCATCCAATCCCTGAATTTGGACGAGGCTTTAATCTGTGGAGGCACTGCCTTCATACATGATTACAATTTTCAACCGCGGCCTTTTGTTTAATTTTGTTTTTCGAGAAAGATAAAATATAATACACGCTGTCATTTACCTCCCCCCAAACTGGGGCAAACCTGACTGACAATACCTCATTGTTCCTACAAATGTCTTTCAAATCAAATCTCTAATGCTTTCCATCCCAATTACTATTCTACTGTTGTAATCACTTTTGCATGCTTCTGTTTCCAACGTGTTTTGAAGTCATTAACCTGGTGGCTGAGGTACAGAGGCACTGGCAGACCCCAGAAATCACTGTGTGTGAGCGCGTGAGTGCCGTGAGCCTTATTGTCTCCAGAGAGATTTGATTTATATCCTGCCTCAGTCTGTTGTTTGGCATCTTCTCACTCCCTGCTACCCTCTGTCCCCTAGAGCAGGAGCGAGCCAGGCCTTGCCATCAAAACGCATTATTTCCATGCCATCACTCTCACGCAGCCACACATATACCCACTTTTAATGAAAACTAGATCATCAACAACAGCGATGTTATGAAGCCTTTTGATAAAGCTTCCATTTTATTGTTGTATACAATATGTCAGAGTAGTTTTCATCTATACAGAGGAAGTAAATGGTCAACAAAATCTATTCTGGGTGTGGGATTTTTATCACATAATGTGCGAAGGGAAAAAAATACTAGTATGTTGTCAAAGTTAAATCTCACTGGGTGCAGAGGCTGGCTGTGATCTGTTTTTATGTCTCAAACAAAGTGAGATCAAGGCCTGAGGCAAATGAATACACAGCTGGAACAATCATCCATCCCTTAAGAAGGAAAGAAAAAGACAATTTGACATTTGTACTATAATGATGTGGGAACAGTGGCCCAGCCTGGAGCCACAAGAATGAATGTCAGCATCAATTTTAAGGAGCTACAGGGGCATAACACTGCAACATCATCCACAGGTGTTGCCAAAATGCTCCAGATCGAATAGAATTTATGTAAAAGTCGTAGAGATAAAACCGATCTTCAGGGCACTGAACAGACAGACATATGGATAGACCTCATCAGTGCTTTGGTCTGATGATGGGAAGAAATCACCTCAGTGTCTCTGGGCTGTTACTCAGATCAATACCTTTTAAAAGGTTTAAACAAAGCTCATGAGGACACTCAAAATCTTTCACCGTCTGCATTTGGTGTTGCTGCTACCACGTGGCTGTCTCACCAGTTAAAGGTACCATGCAATCGTATGAAAAGCCATATAAAGTTTTTTGAAGCCACAACCTGGTGTGTGCACTCAGCTGTCCAATCCAAAAATAATGGGCAGAAATAGCCAGGAGCTAAGCAGGTGTGAGGCAGGGGATAAGAAGACTTATCTGCATAAGAGCAAATATACTAAAAAAGATCACATTAGCATAGTTTTGCCCTACAACTAAACTCTTGAAGGGAGTTGCTCGGCACGGAGAGATTAGAAAAAAATTATGAGAATAAATAAGTGTGCTTGTTCCTCGAGGCTGTTAACAACACAAGGGTGGTGGTGGAGATGCGGAGTAGTCCCCTGCAGGGCTCGCAGCACCATCCCTCTTTTCTGATCCCCAATGAAACTGTTTATCCATTAATTTCCTCTTCATTTAATTGGCAGATGGAGGAGCCTCCTTCTCCTTCTGAACTAGCCTGCAGGTTTATTATTCCCACCACAGTGGGCCATCTTCTCCCACATCTCATCCATTTCACTTTGTTGTCAATTCAGGCTGTGAACTTGATGTCTTTGCCCTTTATCTCCCTTTTTATTTTACACCCTGACAGATGATTGAATCAAGATGGGATTAGAGAAACATTCACAGGAAGGAAGAACTGATATAATGGTATAGATCAGAGAAACATGGACTATGGAAGACTTTGAACACGTCTACTTTAGCAAGGGACAATAATAAGAAGTGGATGTAGCCACATTGACATCAACCACTGGTTTGTTGAATCCCATTTTGACGCCTCCAGTTTGGCATTTTGGCCATCATCATCTTGTTTTTTGGAGCCATAAGTGACCGTATTTGGATGAGAGGGTGGTGCTGTGAAGGAGTGAGGGTTGGATCTGACTGAGAGCCTGATGACACCACTGTGGTAGCAACCTTTCAATCACAGAGCCATGCCCTAAAACATACCCTGCTTTACCATCTGTTTAATAGACCCTTTTACTATTAGTGGGCGGTGGGCGGGGCTTAGCTGGAGGCAAAACAAATCTCCACAGACATTAGCTAGTGCTAGCTAGCAAGTTCTGTTGGCTTGTTTTTAACAGTGGAGGGAGATGATGCGAGTGGTGCATTCAGAAATACTCATTCTGAGTGCCGGAGTGCACTCTGGCACCAACTGGACCTTTTGTAAATTTGGAGTGCTAGTGGAATGTACTGTTTGGTTATCCAGAGCACCACACTCTCAGAGCTGCAGAGCACCGACCAGAGTGAATGTGTGATTAACTTAACTGTTTGTTAATTCATATAGAATAATAAAGCTCTATGTCTTCGACCAACAAGGCTCTCATTTTAGTGTAGAGTGTCAGACTGAATTTACCAACACACCATGTCAGGTCACTCACTCTCCGAGACTGCTAGTGTTACTTGAATAAGTAAACACTGACCACTGGGACCAGACTGGCTGACCTGTATGCTCTCACTCAGTGGGTGGATGATTTGACAGGACTGCTGAAGGTGGGATGGATGGCTTTGTGGTTGATCGCTATGCCAATCTTACAAAGGGGGACGACACTTGAATGGTTTTCTCTGGTTTGTTTTGCTATTGAAGCTAATGTTAGCTCAAGCGCTATAAAGTTATGTTATGGAGAAATCCAATATTCCTTTTAATACCTCCCCAAGTTCTGATTATGTGGACACGATAACCCTTAATACACATACGTTATTCATCCCTAAAACAGAAAGTACTTTCCCCTAACCTGATATGAAGTGTGCGCTGCATAAAAAGATAAGATAAAGTTAAGGTTTTAAGCCATGACTCCTTCTATTCTGGTTCCCAATAATACAGAAGACTTCTATGGAGCCTACAGCCCTGTGGAGGCGAATCGTATTTTGTCTCCAGGTAATAAACAATGTCATTGTGACGTTGGCCCTAAAAGGGTGTATTTGAAATGAAATGACAGTTTACAAAATGAGCATCATGCTTTATTGAAGAAGTCTTGAAACTAGCAACTGAGACCATGAACCCTTTACTAAGGTAACAAATAAAGTCAGAAGCAGGGTCATTTTCTTACAGACTTCTATATTTTTTGCAACCAGTGGAGTTGCCCCCTGCTGGCTAATATAAAGAATGCAGGTCAAGGGTACTTCTGCATTGTGGGTTTTTTTTCAGACGCGGAGATCAACATGTTCTCATTCCGACCCCATAACATATCGATGTTTGGTCATGGACTCTCCATGTCCACACATGATGTTCAAGGTACCCTGGGTGCGTTGGTTGTTGACGTTCTTGGACGCCGTGTCAAGTTCTGCCTATACATGCACTGTTTGTTTTCAAAATACACTTCTGTTTTCACAGGAAATGTACAGTTTGCATACAGTCAACAGTCAATTCAAAACAACACACTCAATTGATGTTTTTTTCTTTCAACAACAAATGTACGTGGTTACATTTGGCAACAAAAGCACGTGGTTGAGTTTAGGAAAAACGAACAAGGTTTGGCTCTACAATCTTTCAGGAAATGAACACCGGCCTCCCAGGCGAAAGTCTGTGGTGACTGGCCACTTGTCACTCAGACCTGAATAGACAGCTCTTTTCATTTGTGTCTGACGCCAGAAGTCACCGACCAAGCATAACACTTAGCACTAAACACAAAGTACTGTGTCTATCACACTAAGTCTAATGGAAATGTCATAAATTGTGCAAATATTTAGTAACAGGTCAATGTATTTGTGTGTTGAACGTTTATTGTACTTGATCCTGCAGTCCTTCTAATAGCTGTTGAGATGATTCACTGAAAGTCACAAATGTCAACCTTCAGGTGCTAGGGAAAAAGTCAAGGTATCATAAAAGTCATTGGAAATGTCTTGGAAACTTGAATATAAATGATACCAAATTGCATGTCAATTCATACAGTAATTGTTGAGATATTTCAGTCTGGGCCAAAAAGGTAGATCGACTGACTGACATTTTGTTTTTATCCCTGTCAACTATTCTGAATTGATTTTCATTATAAAACTGTTTACTTATTTTTTTCCAAACATTCCAAGGGACTGAATTCATTAGATGCCTGCAGACAGCTCATAAAATGTGTGCTATGTTATCACACATAAAATCACCATGTGTCAAAATAACTGCCTCCCAATATGCAAATAATCATTTTTACAAAAATGAAATATCATCATCATTTGGCGGGATGAAAAATATATTTATCAAAGACCAGTTAGAGGGGTCTTATTACATTTCCTGGCGGGAGAGTAATATTTATCTTTCATTCTACAGAAAAATGTGTCTGATTCATCCGTTATCATGAAATCTGGGTTTCAGAAAAGGGACTGGCTCAGTGGGATGTGAGGAAACAAGTGTTGTAGTGCCCTGAGGGAAGGCCAGTGTCATCTATTTGCACCGGTCTCCAGCATAAAAAGTTGATTTACATTTCTGTGTGATTCATGAAATGTTGTCAGATTGCATCTTATCAACACAGTGCTGAACTCTGCAACACTGTGTGTGAACAGACATACAGTAAGGTGTGTTAGCTGTTCTTTCCATGTAATAATGTTTTATATCTATATTACCTGACATAATAAATAATCAGAAATTGCCTTGTGAAGCTGGACACTCATTTCAGCATCTTGTGATGATACCGTATTATTTGGAGAATAGTTTTTTTTTTTAATATCTGTTATAAAGATGTGAAGTGCTCTGAATTTAATCTATGTTTCTGTATAAGGCTGACATCTTTACAATACACATGCTCACTGATTCAATTCCATCCCGCATTTTTTTAATACGTCTTTTGCTAACAGCAACTTTGCAGCCTCTTCACAGATTTATAATGGCCGCTGCTCGTGGCTCTTAACAATTTAAAACACACTAATAAAAGCTCTCTTCAGCAGCTGAAGAGTGCCTGTTTTATGTTGGGGCCATAAAGGCTGTGTGCCTGCTGTGTGTGTGTGCCTGTTGTCCGAACAGCACAAAATGATAAACAACATTGAGGAAGGTCATGTTAGGAACTGTGGGAGCACAATGGGAATGGAAGGAGGTAGAGAGATTGAGTGTGCCATGGAAAAGCCATCAACTGCCCCCCTCTCTCTCCAACCTCCCCTCCCATTTTCAGCTCAGTGCACTCTTTAGCAGAATTATTGATGGTGCGTGTGAGGTACAGAGGACTGGGATGAAGATGTCTAAATCCCTGGGCTGCAAAACAAGAGCCACGGCAAAGGTTGGGACAGCAGGAGGAACTGCGGTATTGCAGTATTTATTGCTGTGTTCAATATGAGAAAAGGGAGGAAGAAAAATGGAAGTGATCTCGAAAGTGGAGCAACTTAGAACTCACCCCGTTCTGCTGCTACTGTAGTCGGAGTGGGGAAGAGTTACAAGAAAAAAGTAGTAGCCCTGCTTTCAAAATGAGACTTGCAGGTCCAGTAGGATTTGGGGAGATATGTTTGCAGGAAATGGAATATAATATTCACAACTATGCTTTCATTAGTTTATAATCACCTGAAATCGTTGTGATTCATGACCCTATAATTAATTGTTTATAATTTCAGAGCAGGTCCACAGAGTTTGCCATGTTGTTCGGCAGTAGCCCAGAATGGAGAAATCATACAGTGGCTCAAGAGAGGGCCATTCTTATGTTTTTTGGTTGACTGTAGTTCTCCTACCTGTTGGCACAGTGAAGAAGTTTCAGTTCTGCAACTTCACTGCTAGTAGCTGTTTAATCCTACTCACTAGACCAGTGTTAACTTTGACAGCTATTTTAGATTTAGTCTTAGGGCCTGTCCCAATACCCCCCCTTAGCCCTACCCCTTGGCCCTACCCCTACATTTGTGCGTTCCCAATTCCTTTTTGCATGTAGGGGTAGGGGGCATAACAAGGGGTAATGGGTATGAAACTAGCCCTTCGGAGCGAGGGATTTCAGATGCTGACTTGCCAGCGACGGGTAGACGTCGCCATGGCCACCACCAAGCAAGAGACGGGGGAAAAAGTTCATACATAGCTAACGTTACCGTTGTCAGGTTGCTTGTTAGCTAGCTAGCTAGCTAGCTCGCACTATCTGGCGCCTCGTAATGTTAGCTGGTTAGCTAGCTAGCTAGCAGAAATCCCCTGTCATCTGTCGTTCATCAAACGAAGCAAACGCGATAGGTAGGATGAACTCAACCCGGAGACTCTGTTGGTTAGAAATGTAGATGGCTCACAGCTTCCTGTTTGAAATAGTAATGTATGCGCGAACGTAACCGACGCGGTGACGTAGTGAGTGGTGTCCCAGTTCTTAGGGAAAAATTTCAACCCCTACCCCTCATTGCTTCATTTCGAGGGCCAAGGGGTCGTGGGCAAGGGCTAGGGGTAGGGCCAAGGGCTAAGGGGTAGTGGACAAGGGGGGGTATTGGGATTGGGCCTTGGTTTTGAGATGAAAATGTGTATTAGTCACATTTTGGTAATTTTTATCCTTCAAATTCTTAGTCAACGAAAGTTCAAAAATATTTTAATCGACAAAAACTGAAAATGTTTTAGTAGACGAAAAGTCATGACATTTTAGTCATTATGTTTTCTCAATTTTTTTCCATCTTTAAACAAATCAAGTTAATTCAGGTATCACAAATTAAAATCAAGGTGACAGGTTGTATTAAAATTTCATTTATACAATTTTTCTCTACAATTACAAATAGTTTCTACACACTTAGAAACTGTCATTTCTCTAGCAGTGTTTGACAGGTTTATGGGGGGATTGATGAGTACACACAGTACTTATCATCACTTGAAAAGTTCAACATCTCTCTATTTATGGTCTTTAAAACTTTGACACCACAAATAACCAATCTGAGACAACTTGGATTTGTACCCAATTTCACTCTGTCTTAGACTTTAGACTCTGACTTATCAACGATAGTCTGGAGGTTTAAACTCATGTGTTATGTAGTTGGTGATTAAAACTAGACTTTCACCTCTGTCGGAGAAAACTCTGCTGAGTTCAGACTGTTCACTTTCAGCACATCAACAGATGTGAAGTCTGGCAGCTGGCTTTGCTGCCATTCAGTGGCTAACAAGCAGAGCTAACTGCTAACAGCCACCGCTGTAACGAACAAATTTGAAAAATCCATTTAACACTTCCACCATCCTCAGTCAGACAAACATGGCTGCTTATTTACTGCTGAATTACAGCTCACAACTTGCAGCAAAGGCTGACGCTGCTCTGGTATGAGTGTTTTTGCTGGCTAGTGGAACATCCTGGCACAGACTATTTATTGGAGTTTACCACACAGTCACTCATGCGGTGTTTGAAAATAATTGCAAGCACGGCCGTTCACAGCTTTCGATGTCTGATAGTTCACCACTAACATTTCTGTCATGTCTTGTCTCATCAATGAAAATTAAATTATATTAAATAGATTTTTATTAACAACGATATGTTTAAGTGCAACTTTTTGGCCGAGACACAGGCAACTTGAGACGACACAACATTTGACCTTTATTGTCTCTGTTTCTTTGATGTTGGTTTGGTGTGTCTGAGCCTTATTGGAAACCCCCTTTAACATGCAAGTAATCATATGATTCATTGTAAGTATTGCAATAGCAATTTTATGTACAGTACATGATTAAATACCCTCACAATCCACCTATGTGTTTTAGTAATGCCACATTTAAGAACTGAGAAATGAGAAACAAATCACTCAGTCACAAGGGATATTTTAATAATAAACACAATATTGGAAGTGTTTGCAAAACATTTACTCAAGGAAAAGCAGGACTAGTTCTTAAAAAAGGAAAGTTAATTCTGACTTTGTGGTTTTCAGTCAGGATCTGAAGAGAAGTTTCACCTTTTACTTCAAAGTCTTTCATTTCTACAGAAAAAGAGGAAGAAATGTGAAGGTGACACGCAACAAATGTTCTACAACACATGATATTCACCTTTGTACAAAGTCTATACTCACTCATCACGAAGCTGGAGAGAACATTTTCTATTTTTATATGTTATATAGAAACATATGGTACATTATAATAATGGTCCTGGTACATACTCCCGCTAGGTGCTTAACAATGGCTGCTCATAGGTCAGTGTGAAGTGTGAAGTGTGAAAAGGGTTTGTGAGATTGGAAGACAGTGGGTGTTTTTTTTTTCTTTCTGTGTATGTGTGTGTGTGTGTGTGTGTGTTAAGATGTCCTGTTTCTTCAGTTTCATCATGCTTACAGTGCCTTACTTGTCTCCTCTACAAGCTCAGTGCTAACAGATCTGTTTCTTCTTTCTATTCCCAGGATGTACAGTACATCATCATAACACTGCTCTATGTGCAGATGAAAAGGCAGCACAGGGATGAAGAGGAGCAACACAGAGACATTATTTCAGTAAAATAAACCTAAAGGAAGTCTTGATTGTGATCCCTTTTCTCTGAGCTTTTGTTATTGCACCTTTATATACCTCAGAGGCCTGTATTAAGAAGCCAGTTCAACTTACCCAGGATATCTTTTTGCTATTTAGCTTGACTAACCCTTACATGGGCTATTTGGATAACTGGTACTACAAAGCTGGTTATCATCTAGTTCAGTCATCTCTGGGTTTTGCTATCCAGCCACGAGCATGTTCATGTGAAAGAGGCAGGGGGTGTTAATGATGAGTGACATCATCAGAGCCATGAATGAAGTAGGTCGCTTCATATCATGAACTGCATGTATCTGTGACTGCATGACAGTGAAATGTGTTGTGGGATTTACACAATACTCTGAAATCTTATAATGGAAATGTAGAAGCATCCAAAAATTCACCGTCAGCTGAGACTTAAATTACATATAAGTATGTGTGAGTATAGAGTATTTTTGCTATTTAGTTGGATGGTGATTAAACTACTCTGAATATGTCACATAAAACACTAAATAAATGCCAGCAGTTTCTGCAACTTAAGTAAAGAGTGTGGAAGTAGCCTAGTTAATGACCGATGAGGTCTATCTGACCAAAAGGCTGCAATTATAATAATGGAACCCAGATTCACTCCGAAGTCTTCGAAATCCAGTGCTTGGGCAGTGACTACTGGTGTCAGAAACCAATGAAAAAAGGCATCCTTTAACGTAGGCATGATACGAAACACGGCGGGACAAGAACCAATGCTTGCGATGTTGCATGGAGGTAGTGCGTTTATTTTGAAAGAGACTGTATGTAAATGGTAAATTTCCTGTGAAAACAGAAGTGTATTTTCAAGAAGACAATGCATGTAACAGGCAGAACTTGACACGGCATCCCAGAATGTCAACAACCAACGCACCCAGGGTACCTTTCACGTTGTATGTGGACATGGAAAGTCCATGACCAAAACGTCAATATGTGACAAGGTCGGAGTGAGAATGTGTTGGTTACCAAGGTAATTTATCCCAATAAAAAGAGAACCCGCTTCATAGCACTGAAAATCCAGAGTTAACCCTAAAGTGACCTCGCTAACTCCGAATCCCGCTCCATAGTCCAGGCCTCAGGAGATGTCCTTGATGGCTACTCTTGATCAGACCGAGAGATGAAGCCTCTTTGTTTCCATCTTTCTTCTCCCAGTGAAATTAAAATTCCATACCTTGAGCCCCTTTTTCATTCGCCGCCGCAGAGAGATGACTCTTATGTTGACAGTTAATGAAACTCACTGGCCCAAGCTTCATTAATAAACTCATAAACACCAATCTCCCTTGATGTTTATTTAGAGCATGGGAAAGAGGAAAGCAAACACAAACAGTATGGTCAGTGTCCCTTTTGATAAATAGATGAAACGTCCCTCTGATCAGTGTTCAGAGTAATGAGATCGTCATCAGAAGGAGGCTCTGCACAGTATGGTCTTATTATAAAGTAACTGGTTGATTAAGATGAGGGAGCTACTTTAAACCTTCTTCCCATTAAGAGGACGAATGAATGCATAAAAGATCTTATAAATAATTCTATCAGTTTGTTTTGAGCTCCATTTGCCCAAGATGTATATGTCTGTTTCACCAACAGATATTAATTTTATTTATATGTTAAGTCTTATAAGATAACCCCCTATTTTTATAATCTTATTTATGTTTCTGACCAATGGTTTTCATCTTTGTCCTTCTGTTTTGCCTCCCTGATTTCATTCAGCTAGTTTTGCTTTTAATGTATCTCACTTTCAACACAACACACTGTACCCTCACCAGCTGCATCACTGAAATCAAATCCTGGCTTAAAACCAACTTCCTCAAACTTAACTGTGGCAAATCAGAACTCATTATCATTGCCCCCAAATCTCCTCTCAAATCCACTCATAATTTCTCCCTATCGACAGCTCCACTGTACTCACCTTCCCTCATGTCCGCAATGTTGGCATCACCTTCGATCAAACCCTCCCCTTTGACCAACACATCAACCACATCACCAAAACAGCCTTCTTCCATCTCCAAAATGTCGCCCACCTTCACCCATCCCTCTCCTTTCTCTCATTCACACATTCATCAATAATCTCCATTACGGTTCATCATCCGAAACTCTCAAGAAACTAAAATGTATCCAGAATTCAGCTACTCGTCTCCTCACACACTCTCGCACCTGTGACCACATCATCCCTGTCCTTCATAACCTCTATTATTCTAGTCTGAGCTCCTCCACCAGCACACTCTTGACTGTATTTTAGATATCAAGGATATCGGATATATATCTGGATGGTAGAAAACTCTCTTCGACTCAACCAGGACAAAACCAAGGTCTTAATTGTTGGTCCCAAAGCTCAGAGAGAGAAACTCAACACAAAACTGCAAGAACTGGCATTAAAACCCTGTCAACAAGTAAAAACCTTTTTTCTTTGATTTTTGAACCACATAATAGAAGTATAACCAAAACTGGATCTTATCATCTCAAGGACATCGCTAGAGTACGACTGTTTGTCTCCGAAACCAACACAGCGGCAGTGATGCATGCTTTCATTACCTGCAGACTTGATTACTGCAATGCTCTACTTTCTAGTCTTCCTAAAAAAAAACAAAAAAACTTTGCTCAGTTACAGTTATTACAAAACTCAGCTGCACGTGTGCTGACAAAGACCCGAACGAGAGCAAGCATTACACCAAAGTCTCTGCACTGGCTTCCTGTGCGCTTCAGAATTTATTTTAAGATCCTTTTACTGGTTTTGTAAAGCTCTTTATGGTCTTGGTCCTACCTGTTTATCAGATTAGATCATTAGATCTCTCAGGTCTTCTGGTCATGGACTTTTAAAAATCCCCAAAGTTAGAACAAAAACACAAGTTGAGGTATCATTTCAAAACAATGGTTCACGTCTGTGGAACAGTCTGCCCGAAGACTTGAGAGAGGGTTTTTATTGTGCGAAGCACTTTGAGAAGTTTGATTGATTGATTCACTCCCTCCTGCCCTCTCAATATTGCTGATGCCAACGTCCTTGCCTCACAGCAAGAGGGTTCCTGGTTCAATCCCAGGAGGGAGCCCTTCTGTGCAGAGTTTGCATGTTCTCCATGTGTCAGTGTGGGTTTTCTCCGGTACTCCAGCTTCCTCCCACAGTCCAAAGACATGCAGGTTAATTGGTGACTCTAAATTGTTCTTAGGTGTGAATGTGAGTGTGAATGGTTGTCTGTCTCTATGTGTCAGCCCTGCGATAGTCTGACAACCTCTCCAGGGTGTACCCCGCCTCTTGGCCAGTGTCAGCTAGGATCCCTTAAGAGGATAAACCATTATGAAAATGGATGTATGGATATTCTTTTTAGTGCTGCTGCAACCCCTCAGTGCACTACAGCATGCCTCCCTGATTTCATTCAGCTGATTTTGCTTGTAATGTGTTGATGTCACCCTCTAGAGGAACATTAACAGCATCACAAGAACAAGCTCTTTTTACTGATGTTATTAACACATTCCATCTCTGTTGATTGCAAAACCACAAACTGTATCTTTCAGAGGCTCCAATGGGCTGAATCCAGGCCTCTGATAGAAGCAGAACAGAAAGCAGTTATCTTCTCAACTGTAACAGATGTTGCTGTTCAGATATTGTGTTGGAGAGCATTATAGTAAACAGATGTTCATGTTATTGTGTCCTCCACCTGGATGTTGCTTCATCCACAGCATGAAAAATATTATATTAAATTAAGGAGCTTGTTGTATTAAACAGTAACAATATGAGGAATAAACTAAAAGTATTATAGCGTCATCCCTGCCACTCATATCTGTGTTGGATCTTGAGTTCTTCCACACAAACAGCTGGGTCACTGTGTTCCTTAGAGATGACACCTAAGGTATAAAGACTTCCTTTTGTATCATGAAATAACTGCAGTTTGTGAAACAACACGCTGTGACACATTCTGATACGGTGTGGGTTAATTCTGTGGTAGCTGAAGTTGAGTGACAGTCTAGCACGTCTGATTTAGACTTGAGTTGTGCAGTTGTAGTCCTAACTCTGAAAAAACAATGATTTTTCAAATGATTTTGAAGACTTAGGACTATTACCACAATATGACTATTTGTATATGGATTACTCACCCTGTATGACCTGGAATCTGTGAAGAAAACTTTGTTTTTCTCTCATGTCTCCACAGTTTACAAAGAATCTAAAAGCTAAGAAAATGCAGGGAGCTTATCCCAGCTGACATTCGGCAAGAGGCGGGGCACACCCTGGACAGGTCGCCAGACTATCATAGGGCTGAGTCACCAATTAACCTGCATGTGTTTGGACTGCAGGAGGAAGCCGGAGTATTCGGAGAAAACCCACCTGCTCTGCACAGAAGGGCTCCTCCACCCTGGGTTTCGAACCAGGAACTCGCTTGCTGCCACAGCCACAATGCTAACCACTGCACCACCACGTTGCCCTATATCAAAACATCCGTTCCCAAATTCTCATACAACTAGTGCAGTGTAATCTCATTTATCCAGTTGTATGCTCAGTACTTCCCAAACACATGCACTTTCACTTAAGTCTAACTATTTGAAACACTTCTGCATTAGAGCAGTGTGCAAAGGTAAGTGTGTGAGTTCAAACACTTCTTCTGCATTTCACTGAGCAGAGTTCAAAGGAACGTGCTTGCCCAGGCACGCTACTAGTCTGTGCACAAGACTGATTATGCACAAGTGTTTTCAATAGTAAGGTTTTAGCAAATATATGTGTGTTTGGGAAGTAGTAAGCATACAACTGGGCAAATGAGACTTGAATTATGCTGCACAGGCTGTGTGACACTTTGTAAATTGATGTTTTGATGTAGTTTAACTGTTGTTTTTCATTTAATATTCTCCATTTTTGGAGGCATGCAGGAGAAACAATGTTTTCTTTACAAATAAAGGTAACATGGAGTGAGACATACAAAAGATCATTTTGAGGGTAAAGCGCACCTTCAAGTCTTGTGGTTCTGTTGCTCAACTGACTGCTGCTCTGTGGTGCAGCTTTTTATACACATTAAGAGTTTAACAAACAAATACCACTACTTTTTAAAGTTGTTTCCCCTCTGCTGTTACTCAGCGTGTCCTCTTCACTACAAGTCTGACAGACTTTAACCACATTGAGCAATTAGAAAAAGAGGAAGCCTGTTGTCTGACTCAGGTCAGCTGTTGTGACGCACGTATGATAGCTAAATCACGCATGCATAGTTATTCATACACTGGCCAAATATAGATAGGATTCAGACAGTAAGTCAGTGGGTGTTTGTGAATGCAAAAGTTCAGATACTTGATGATGACAGCAGTGCAGTTTTTGCCATTCAGAAATACTCAGAAAACTGCACACAGAAAAGTTTAGAAAGAAAAAAAAGAAGCTTAAAACTATGCAAAACTATGTGCAAACATATGAAAGAAAACCACAGGAAACAAAGACGAAGAAAAACACACACAGAGATCATACGGGCTAGAGAGTTTGTGCAATGTTTTAACATAGCAGCATGAGACAATGAAGAGACAGATGGAGCAATACATTACATAACGAGAAAAAAATTGATAATGGAAAGTCTGGTAAAGAAAATAATTCAATCATAGGCACAGCAGAGAAAAAAAGTTTATACAAAGGTGGCTATATTTGGGGCACATTTACGGTAAGATCGTCGGGCTGTTCGGTGATCCATGCATCACTGCGTTTCTTCTCCAGCTTCCTCTGTTAAAATTTAAAATGATTAATTTTGTACATTACAGCATAAAGTTTAGAGACACCAGCCGAGCAGTAGCTGTAACTAATAATACCACACAGAAGAGGAAGATGGTTGACCAGGCATCGTTGTCACACACCCAACAGCACAACTTCCTGCTTGTGTGTGTGTGCGTTTGTGGTTTTGACAGAGAGAGAGAGAGAGAGAGAGAGAGAGAGAGAGAGAGAGAGAGAGAGAGTATGCAGTAGGTGGATTGAGTGGGAACATTTTTAACAGTCTTTAAAGAAGTGACCAAAGTTGCAGCTGACAGCAGCAGAGAGCGGGGTCATGGAACCACAGCAGATCAGAGAGGGATACCTGGTGAAAAAGGTAAGAATAACTACAAGAAAACACTTCTGACTTCCTCTTATTGAGCGCATAATTCTGAGACGTGCTTTTTTACAAGTCTAACACTGAGATAAAATAACAGAAGTAAAAACTTTGGCAACTTGATGCCCAGTTCTGGGTACGTGGAGCTTTAGCTTTGTAGCAACACACTTAAAATACTGTGTAACAAGAATGCAAATTGGCATCTACATGAAAAAACTTAAAAGTAATAAAATTGCAATACAAGTGTATTTTGAGTTCTTTTGAGCTCTTTTGAGTTTTTGAAACAAGAGGTGATGACAACTGCAGTGGCGAGGAACACAGTCGCATTTAGTGCAGCTTTAAGGCTAGTCCAGATGCATCTATCACCCACACTGATAGAAAATGAAAAAATTAACATCACAAAAAAGTCTGGACGAGATAAAAAGCGCTGGTAGAGAGAGATATTGCTCCAAGTCACTGAAAGGTTGCTGCATACATTCACAACTACACACTTCTGTTCCACAGTTGCAACAAAAACTCAAGTTCCTGCTTCTGTCCAGAAGTCGGAGCAAAACATGCACTGTTTGTTTTTCAGTTGTGTTTCATCATTTATCACCATTTACATACACGCGGAGAGTAAACATGAGTGCCATGATCTGAAATAAACACTGTGTTGTTGTAAGATGTAGTGAATATCCCCGAACACGCAACAAAACTAATTGCTGCTCTGATTAACAGCAGTGGTCAGGCACATGAACAGTGTGTGTGCACAGAGGTAATGTAGAAGCCCTTTCCCGTATGAAAACCAGAGATATTCAATAAAGAAAACAAAGTGCAGTGAGAGTTTCACACATTCAGTACTTAAACCCACACTTTAACACTCTTGTAGATCGAGCCAAGTGTGACTTTTGTTTTCTACACATCTCACACGCCCATGAAAACATTAACTAACACCATTTTACCCATTTGACATGAATGTATCACCCTGTATGCTCTTTTCATTTTGTCCTATATATGTGAAGCATTTTATGAACTCCGGTTCGATGTGCATGACAGTAACAAAATCATAATTGATTATCTTTCTCTGGTTTCATGATGACTGACACATCAAGACTGAAGTGTATCATCGTATGAATGATGTGATGACACCATGGCAGCTATAAATTGCCACAGCGGTGCATAATGGTCATGCCTTAAATGGCTGAGGCGCTGTCAGGGAACCTTTCTTCTACATGGACAGAGGGGAAGGAACAGACATATGCAAACAGTTGATTAATGGTGTGTCTGTGTCCATTTTTGGCATACTGTGGGAGGGTCAATAGAAATGCAGTCAAATGCTGCGGTCAAGGCAAAAAGTGGGTCAAATAAAAAAATGTATCAATGTCCAGCAGTCCAGGCATTCACACAATAAAGGATGGACAAGTGTCATATACCTGTTTATTTCATGTCTGTAGATTAAAAATATGTATTGTCATAGGCATGGTATTTGGAGTTAATCCAACATACATCGTGCTGCCCACACACTCTCACTCCCAGTTCATCAAATACCAGTGCTTGGGCGGTGGCTCACATTTAGACACTGAGGGATGGTGTGTGAATTTACGCTTGTTAACGTGCATTGTGTCTTTTCCAAATAAACTTTTTTACAGAAAACGTACAGTTTCAGCTTCTTAGTTTAAGTTCAAGTTCACATTTATTTATATAGCACGTTTAAAAGACCTGTCATGGTCAGCCAAAGTGCTTTACAGTGTAGAAGTAAGAAAATATACATATATAAAAAATACATACATGCATATATCAATACGCACACACACATACACCCATACACATGTACACACATAATGTACATACACATATACATACATATGCGCATACACAAAAAAGGAAAAACTAGGCTAAGGTAGATGGTCCTGTGCATCCGAAGGCCAGGGAGAATAGATGTGTCTTTAAGGCAGACTTAAACCTCACCAAGGATCCCGCATGTCTAATATGTAGTGGCAGGCTATTCCAGAGCTTGGGAGCAGCTACAGAGAAGGCACAGTCGCCTTTAGTCTTTAATTTAGATCTTGGTATATCCAGCAACAGTCCTCTGGACAAAGGTAGAGCTCTGGCTGGATTTCGGACCTGAATAAGTTCTGCAAGATATAGGGGAGCCAGATCAGTTAAAGTCTTAAAAACAATTAATAACACTTTAAAATCAATTCTAAAATGGATGGGAAGCCAGTGGAGGGAGGCCAGAACAGGGGTGATGTGTTCACGTTTTTTGGTGCCAGTCAAAAGGCGAGTGGCAGCATTCTGCACCAGCTGCAGGCAGCGGAGCGAGGTATGGTCTAGACCAACATATAAAGAGTTACAATAATCCAGCCTGCAAGATATAAAAGCATGGATGACCCTCTCCAGGTCATTAAAAGATAAATAAGGCTTGACTTTTGACAGAGTATGAATTTGGTGAAAGGACCCTTTAACCACTGTGCTGATTTGTTTTTTAAAATCAAGGTTAGAATCAAAAGTTACACCAAGGCTTTTTATAAAGGGGGTGGTTTTGATAGGAAGGAGATCCTGGCCATTAAATGAACTAAAACAGCCTTCTGGAAGGCCAAATACAGTAACCTCAGTTTTATTGTCATTAAGGTTAAGTTGGCTCTGACTCATCCAACTCTTAATGTCGGCAAGACAAGCCAATAGAGGTTTCAGTGGGTCCTTAGAGTACAACCGAAGAGGGAGATAGATCTGCACATCATCTGCATAGCAATGGAAGGATATATTGTGGTTATGGAAGATAAATCCCAGAGGCAGCATATACAAGGAAAATAACAGGGGGCCTAAAATCGACCACTGCACCACCGTGGCATGGCTCCCACCTCATCAAATACCACAAATAAGTATGTTTATAACTAATATAATGTAATGTCATGTGACATACCTCCTAGCGTAGTATGCTACACATACGCATTAAAGATACCTTGATTGACTTTTGATTTCACCCGGGACACAAACAGCCATCTCCTGGGTAAAAGTCCACAGTTTGTTAGACCCATCCACCTCCCCTCATGCCAATTCTTTGCAGACTTTCTTGCTCTTTATATTATGGCAGTTGCTCAGGATGTCAAATAATGCTGCCGCCCAGTGTGTCTTATACTGCCACAAAAGTGTATCAGTATCGGAAGAGTTGGAAGTGAGACCACCAAATTTGCATTAATCCACGACTAAAAATAGTCCCTAACGTATGCATATTTTAAGTGCAGCTTAGGTACTTTTTTGCTACAAACTAAAGTGCCCATCTGATTTAAGAAATCACTTCTTTTTTCTCAATATGAAACTATATTTTGTGACCAGTTTTTGAAGTTAGGCTTTTTCCATGAAACAAATCGGCTTGAGGCTGTAAGCCACAGACAGGACAAGGAGGTCACAAAGTACTGAGAGATCTAATTTAGATTTGTTAACAATGAGAAAAGTCCTGGTTAGTGCTGATAACCATGGGAGTGGACTTTGGTCTAGCATGAATGCTCAGTTTAATCACATACACATATAAATCTGTTTTTGCATAAACAGTGTTGGTATCAAAACCATACACAGAGCGATGTATGACAGAGAGCACAGTACAAATGATCCAGTACTACATCCTGCTACATACAGTGCAGGGCATGAATGACTTGACTGAGGACTGCAGCTGTTCACAAGCAGAAGGCTGATATTCCAACACTACATTTTACATGTTTCTGTTGTTTTATTTATCCCCTGCATGGCTGAATCTGAGGAGCACACCCACAGCTTTCTTGCGATGCTTGAAGGCATGTGTTTCACAGCAGATATATTTCGGGAAGACTTTGGTTCTAACATAACGTTACGTAACTTTAAATATAATAATTTCTCAAAAGCATGCCCCGCTGAAAAAAAAAGTCACACTGGCTAAACAGCTTGTTTCTGTTCCCTGAGGGAGCGAGGGAGCAGAGGATAATGCAAGCTCAACAGGGCGAGAGAGTTTGTGAAACGGAACATATATAAACACAAACCGAAATTGTTTAAGAGAAGGGTTGCCAAAGAAAGTAATTCCTTTTCTCTGTACCCATTACCAGAAGTCTGTAGATTCATTTCTGCATTTTAATGTGGGCTTGATCAAATAAAACCCATCTGCTGCCTGTAGGCCTGCAAGTTAACCTTTCACTTCATGTTATAAAGCTCAGGTTGTGAAACTAAACAGAAAGCAAAATTAATATTTACAGAGGGAAATTCCTGTAAAACTAAGCATTTATTTTTAAGGTTTCATCAAACTAACAGACATAAGTACATTTAGTGATGACAATGAAATGTTGAGATAGGTATCAATAAAAAATATTCTGTTAATGTACAGCATGTTTTCTGTAACAACGAGGCTGCCTGTTGTCAACTGTCTTATTGATCCTCAGGGTACACTGCTAAACTCCTGGAAGGCTGTGTGGGCCGTGCTGTCAGAAGATGGGGTGGAATTCTATAAAAAGAAAACAGACCGCTCTCCGAAAGGAATGATCCCACTGAAGGGAGCCACGCTCATCAGTCCTTGCCAGGATTTTGGCAAGAGGACGGTAAGAAAATGTCAAGAACAGCTGAACTAGCGCTGAAGGATTAGAGATGTGAAAACGACAGTATGAGTTTATAGGATTTGTAACAGAGCTTAAGACTACATTGATTTAAGATACTAAATTTGAATATCTGATTCATTTGAGACAGCTAACTGAGTCATATTTTTCCAAATTAGCAGCAGCAGTTATTGTTGATTATCCTCATATCTAAAGGAAAATCTCAAGAGAGAACAGAAGCTGTAGCAGCGTGACTGATTGATAATACTCCATTTAGCTGGTGTTCAAGATTACCACAGACAAGAAGCAGGATCACTTCTTCCAAGCCTCACATGTGGAGGAGAGAGAGTTATGGGTCAAGGACATCAAGAGAGCCATCACCTGCCTAGACGGGGGAAGAAAGTTTGCCAGGAAGTCCACGAGACGCTCCATTCGCCTGCCTGAGACTGTCAACCTCGCGTATGTACTGTAGTATCTTATTAGTGGTGACGATAATCATTTGGAAATACCAAAAAGTAGTTTGATGTATTCTAAGAAGTGACTCTTAGTTAAGTTCCTCCTTATGTTGTTACACCTGACACCTGACTGTTGACTTTGCTAGCTAGAATTATAACTGCTGACAGATTTTACCAGCTGTAGAGAGGTATCTGATGAAGCTAACATCTCTGAATTGGTTGAAATCTCTGCGGCTGACAAGAAACCCATGAAGGGGTCGTCGGTATGCTAAAAGACTGAGACATTATTACATGTCCCAGACAAAAAGTCGGCATCATAAGTAGCTATTTTAGGCTACAGAAAAATGCGACATCAGACTGTTGCTTCATTCCAGCATAACCTGGTTCGGATTAGTTTATTCTAGAAAATCATACATGGACAGGGAACACAGATATAAAATGTATGCTTTGCTGTTGCTGGTGTTTCAAGTAGTGCAAAAACTTCAATTAATAGCCCAGGCTATTATTTGCTCAAATCATTGAAATCAACAGGCCTATGTTTGGGACAGGCTTCTATATGAGACAGGCCTTTAATTCCTTTCACACAAAATAGTTGCTCAGCAAAGATTGGGGAATACAGTGTAACTGTTTATTTAAACCAGTATGATTATTACATGTACGAAAAATTACAGCTCTCAAGGATTACGGCAACCAGCATACCGACACGACAGCACTTTATCCTGTTAAAACAATACTCAGAACTTGGATTAATTTTTATGAAAAATGCTTTTGATCCTTTTGATCTGAGGACATTTATGGACTGAAGAAATATGAATAACTCACTGGGTAATCAAGGAATGGACGCATAATTTGAGGTAGCCAACAACCTGGTTTTATACATCTGAAAGAACTTCTATGAAAAAACTGAACTGCTTGGCAACCAGACTAGGCTTCTAATTGAGACAGGCGATTAAACGTGTACGTGGACGTACAAAATGTGTAGCCAAAGCGGGGTAATAAAAGGAACTTGCTGTTCAGTTGGGACTAGGCTTTTAATTCAAGTTTGTTTCACTTTAAAAGTTGCTGAAGCAAAAGTCCTTGAGGGTAAGGACTAACTGATGTAATCAACAAGTAACCGATTGTTTTTGTTCCCAGAGTGCAATGAAAGCACAGGCAGAAGAGCCTACGATATGGTAGTACTGTAAGCAGCTCTGCCCTTGGCATTGCATGATAAAATAGCATCCAAGTGGATGTGTCAATCCTGTACAGAGCTAATTGAAACTGCGTAAAGTTATGTGATTGGTTATGCCTCTTGGACCAATGTAAGCATTACGAAGTGAGTTAGATTGACTCATAAGTGTGCTTTTGCTATTGAAAACACTAAAATAAAAAAAATAAAAAAGACAAACTTCCAGAGCCTTTGTTTATCAGATGCACACCATTTTGGCATGTGGAGAAATACGGAGCATTTCCATCTGGCTATTTTTATGTGCATTTTAAATTTGTGGGAAAAAAAGAGTGGAAATGGCAAAAATTTAAAAAAATATATTGCAAAAAGGAGTTGTTAGGCTGGTTGGAGATGGCAAAATGGGTGTACAGATAAAGGTAAATGTGATGAAGTGCAGTGGAAGCAGATTCAACAAAGAAATGGTGGTGTAATGGCACCTGAGGGGAGAATTAGCACCACCTCCTGCTTACATTGATAAATCAACTCCCCATATTTGGATGGAAAAGCACATCAGTTTGCATTTCCTTTTGCACATTTTCCATTTTAAAATGTGCTCTACATTTGGATGGAAACCCATCTGTTGTGAAACCTGCAGGCCTGTTATGCTTATATTTGAAAGCTAAGCTACAACTGGACAATTCCTGCTCCATGTAGAGGTTTATTAACAGACAGATGGTTGTGCTTATTTAAAATGATTTCATGACAAGACATGCTGACAGTTTCCACATTATGTTTTCATAGTGAACTGTACGCACTGATGAAGGACCAAGATGATGGAGTAAAAGAGCTAAAACTGGAGCAGGAAAATCGAGTCTTCAATCACTGCTTCACCGGTAGGCTTGCTTTTATTAATGTCACCAGTGTGGAAGATGTTATTTTTTTTTTACCTTCTAATGGTGTCACCATATTTCGCTCCCTCTTCATGTTTGTGCAGGTGCGACGGTAATCGAGTGGCTGATTTCAAAAGAGAAAGTGAGAAATAGGCCCGAGGCCATCATGTTAGCAACAGGGCTCCTGAATGAGGGTTTCCTCCAGCCTGCAGGTGACCTGTCAAAAGATGGAGCAGAGAGTGGAGAGCAGACAGCCTTCTTAGATCAGACACTTGCTCTTTATTACTTTGTAAGTTCAAAAAGTCATTATTGGACACCATATTTAATTAATTATGTTGGGGATGATGAAACATGATGTGCATGTACATGGCTGTGTTCTGTGGCAGGCAGACAGCGGGTTCTTCTGTGAAGGCTACTCCAGTGATGAAGACGTGCTTCTGAAGGAGGAATTCAGAGGAAACATTGTGAAACAGGGCTGTTTGCTGAAACAGGTGAATCAGAGCACAAGCAGAAGTGTCACCGTGTTTTCGTTAAACTTTATGCATTCACAACGGTAATATAAACTGCGTTACTAACGGGAAGAATAACTTGATGAGAGGCCAAGATTAATGTTGTCAAGCTACGAAACATCACACCTTTTACTTTTGACTTTTGACAGTTGCACACAAATAGACATGAGGAAATTTCTGTTAATTATACATTTTCACATACACTGAAAGAGGAAGTTTGTTTCACACACCGCAGCATTTGCTGTTTAGTATTGTTCAGCAAATCAAATAAAGCATGTTGTGTTATTTTATCACAGGGACATAAGAGGAAAAACTGGAAGGTGCGAAAGTTCATTCTGAGAGACGACCCTGCTTATATGCATTATTTTGATCCTACAAAGGTAAATATACTGACCTTTAGAAGCTGAAGTGACAGAGAATCAAGAATAAGAGTTTATTTTATTTACTTTCTCCCTTCTTTTGTGTCTTCTCTTTGCGTCAGGGTGATGACCCTCTGGGCTCCATCCATCTCCGTGGGTCTGTGGTTACAGCCGTGGAGTACGTGCCTGACGGTGAGTGGGACTGGATAAACATGCCCTATTCCTCCCCCACTGTGACCATGAAATATAATTGGTGTTTACTGTCAGTTGTTTCTTATCAACTCATCCCTTTCAACTCTCATTTTTTCTGGGTTTCAGCCAAAAAATACGACATTGACGGCAACCTCTTTGAGATCATCACCTCAGATGAGACTCACTACTTCCTCCAAGCTGCTACAGCTGAAGAAAGAAAGGAGTGGATCAAAGCAATACAGGCAGTGTCAAAAAGTGGGAAATAACAGGAGCGGTGGGGCAGCTACGGTTAAAGCTATTGATTGTAAAATCCCACGTTTCATTAGATTTAACAGTGTACCAGTAAAGTATAACTGAATGATCATACGGCAGTGTTGTGTCATTCTAGAGCAAATTTCAACCCACTCACCAGAAAGAAAACGCTTGTATTGCACTGTACATTTCTGCAAACCACAAATACATTAATACTTTACATTTCTTGTGAGGGTATGGTTAGGTGTAGGCACAAAAATCACTTGGTTATGGTTAGTAAATGGTCATGCTTTGGCTTTAAACACCTATGTTTGGTGGCACAAAGGCCACGAAAAAAGCAGGGTGTCACTAAAATCACTCAGGTTTGGTACAAAACACCTGCAACACTGCGAATGGTCACCAAAAAAAAAAGCGTTGCTTGTTTTTCAAACAGCGGTCTGCAGCTTGGCAGGCATCTCACTTTAGAAATATAGTATGCACAACATATGCAAATGTACCAAATTTGTGGTCTGCAGAATGGCACAATGCCAACATTTTCCTCTGGCGACTGGGCTGCAAGTTTCACTCCTCTACACTATCAAACTAATGCTGTGATGTTTCTATGCAGTATGTGCTGTAACTAATTAAAGAGAAATAAATGTCATACTATCTGAATTCAACAGTTTAGCTCTTTAATCACATATGCTCAATCATATTTCTGTAGCACTTCACATTCCAGCTCAGTAATAACAAGTTAAAAAGCAGTAATATCATGGGTACAACAGGCAATACATGGGTAATACTGTAGTATATAAACAGTAAATAACCTTTTGATGTTTTGTCAATAGTAATAATGAGAATATTTTGGTAGTGTTGGGGTTTATTTTGAATAATGAGGCAAAAACATGAGTGTAATACTGGAAATAAAACTATCAGGAATATCATGGTAATAACATGTTAATAGCCGTTTAATATGCTAATAATAATCTGGCTAACTCAGGCTAATGGGATAATATCACTTTAGGCAAAATGATATTAGAGACGGGGGTAGTGTGGTTAAATAAAATTAAAATACTACTACCACTAATTCTACTTCTTCTACTACTACCACTTCTACTGGTACAACTACTACTGTACAACAACAACAACAACAACAACGACTACTACTACTATTACTACTATCACTAGTACTACTACTTCTTCTACTACTACCACTGATAATAATAATAATAATAATAAAATAATACTAACAATACATTGTTAATGTTTTGTCTCAATATTACCTTAAAATATTTTTACACTATTGTATTATTTATTTATTTATTATATATTTTGACATTATTCCCCTAATACAGAAATTAAATCCTTTTTTTTTGTCACATAATTGCCAAACGTTATTACCTGTATAATAACCATGTTGTTACACAAATGCCACCCTCTTGCATTTATGCTAACATCCCTTGTCTTGTGAGTGCTACTGTTATATCCTTTCACCGCCCTGAGACAACTCATTCTGGTATCAAAAAACACATTACAGTGTAAAACCTTTGCACTTGTAAACACAAAGTCTGCATTAAGCTGTATAAGCATTATGCGGCTGTAGCATCAGAAACATGAGCGCTCTGAATATAAAAGGCTGTTTGACAGTTAAGTGTAGTCACATGGTAAAAGGCGCTCTGTGTTTTTAGTTTGAGGCTCACTATTCTGCCTGATGTGGTTTTTCTGATTTCCTCCTCGTTCACTTGTCTTTCAAAAGTCTGAGATAGTTTGAGCTATCATATGGGCACACTCGGTTCCTGAGTGTGAACTTCGTCTGAATCATATGCCGCCTTCACACTTCACTGTCATTTTGTGGCTTACAGGCCTACCCTGCATCTGTGAGAGAATTTATCAGTGGCAAAAATGACTGGCTCGAGCTGCAGTATGACTTCATGGAAAAAGAAAGAAAAAAACTACTCAACTTAAAGTTGAGTCGTTATTTAAACACATGACAACTGAAGTGAAGATAATTGAAGGATAAAGTCCATTTTGTTTGAATGTAGGGTGTATTTTCATCGTATTAGCTCTTTTGGCCATCAACTCTATCAGCAGTTGTGATATTACACCCACCAAAAGATGTTCTGAGATCTGAGAATGTGAAAAATAAGTCAGTCAGGGCCATACACATTTTAAACAAACCCCCAGGAAAGCCAAACATACAGTAAGAGACAACAATGCCAAGTGGTACATTTAATTCTCGAAATTAACACTTTATAGACAAACCTCCTTGTTGAACTTTGACCTGGTGTACTTGCCGTAGTTGTGCACAGTTCACAGTGGAATTAATCAAATTTATTACATCAGGATAAACCCCTTAAAATGTGGGCTATCATCTTGTTTAGGCACTTTTTGCTGCCTTTTAGTATCAAGCTGTTAGCCTCCGACAAGGCGTAATGAATCACTTCAGCACATTGTCCTTTTTCTTTGGTGAAATCACCCACTCCCTTGCTCAGACAGCAGTTTTATTTCCTCTCTGCCCACTCTTCAGCAAACACGTAACACTGTGAGCCTAAGGGTAGGAGCATGTCATCCTTAATTCAAAGAAAAGTAAATCTCACTTAGTTTGATTTATGCTGACTATAATGACTGACTGAATTAAGTATAATTGTTGACTGACAGAACTAGAATGACTGCACTGAAGTTGATATCTGTAAGAGTGTATAAGCATAACTGTGTAGCTTCTTTATACATTTTTTACTGTCAGAAGAGTAAGCATGCTATGGATTAGGTTCAGTTCTGTACAAAATGAAGCTTATTGTCACACTGAGTGACTGATCTTCACATTATTATTATTTTTAGAAATCATGCATCAGTGTGGCTGACTGCATATGTGTGTGTGTGTGTTTTACCTTTTAAACACAGGAGGGCACTATATATCAACCTAACCTTCCTGTGAGTCATTGCAGAGTGGAATCTTTCTCTTTCAGCGGTTACAGGTCAATTTTCCGTTCTAAGAAAACAAAGTGAAAAGTGTGTGATATGTCCACACACTGTGGTCAATCAACCACACACAGCCTCAGAGATTGGTGTGTATGTAAAGCTCAATGAAAAAGGAGCAAGAACAAATTCATGCTTCTATGAATTATATTTGAAAAATGGAAACCGTGAGCATTTGAAGCACAATCAGAATACTGAAGTTGTGGCTATGTGTGAAGCAAAAACATGTCAAAAAAAACATTGTAAAAAAAAAAAAAACAATGCAACTGTTATAAAGTGTAACCTCTGTTCAAACCATGAGGGATGGGAATAGAAATGTGGGTCCAACCAAACTGGGATACCAGGGAATCTGTCCTGGGAAACCAGATAACAAGCAATTCAATAGAGATGTCATCAGAGAATGGTCACCTGCACTGGTGGTAGCAGATCAAAGCAGAGCTTCAAGACAAAGTAGCTGTTTCAACTGTTGTGTAAAACACTGACCCTGTAGAAAGAACAAAAGCATCCCACATACCCCACACTGTGCGACCAACATCTTGTGAGCACAGATTAATGAGACAGGGAGCTGCTTTTCTAACATACAGGCACCGAAGTTCAACAGGTATTAGCCTGTTTTCTACTAATTCTATCACTGCTAAAGATGTTGATCGACTGCTCCTAAACCCATGCTGATGTGCACTGATGTCAGAAAGTTAAGGTGGGGATAACACAGGTGTACAACAGCAAGGCCACTATATATAATCCGTCGTGTATATTCTTATTCCGATTCTTCTTATTTGAAATCTTCCGCCTTTTTTTCCGGCACGCTGCCTTGTCCTGCAGCGTTGCCAACACACAAAACATATATCAGATCATGCGGATTATCTGGAATGGTGTGCTATGACATTTTTTTTAGAGATTTTCCAAGCTTTTATTTACGAAGTTCGCAAAAAAATACGTAAAAACTTTACAGTGGGTTTCTATGGGACAGAGCTAGAGTGTGTGATGTCATCGCTAGAGTGTGGATCGTCCTAAAAACTTCTCAACATATTGCTTTCATTGCCACAATTTTCACTCTACATATATAAGGTATACATCAAAACGTAGGAAAATGTGTGCTGGTCGCAGAAATGTGGTAACGGAATCACACACGCTTACACATTTGGCTCAGTGAGCCTCTAAGCAGAGGGAGAGCCATTTTTTTCCCATTCATCTCTGTATAGCCTAAACTGGTATGAGAAATTCCTTGAAAAGAGCTGGGGCACCAGTTTTCTAACCTGCAACCATGATCCCAATTTTGACACCACAAATGCAAAAAAGACATCTACACATTTTGGGAAAATCTCTTCTCTGTGATGGTATCCATATGGGGAACTGCCCATTGGTCCGACAGCCCATTGGTTCGACATCCCATTGTTCCGACCATATTAAACCCATTGTTCCAAAGTCCGTTCCGAAATCATCATGATGCCCTGTGGTTAAGGTCTGGTTAGGTTTAGGCACAAAAACCACTTGGTTAGGGTCAGGAAAAGATCATGGTGTGGGTTAAAATGAAAAAGAAAGTGACAAACACATAAGCCGTGAGCCTGCTCCGCCTCAAGCCTTTCCCAGCTGACCCAGAGGCGGTCGCGGCGCACCATACGCCTGCTGCGAGCCGTTCAGCACCGCGGACAGTCAGACTAATGGGATGTCGAACTAATGACATGGACCCATCTATATGTTGACAATTAGACCCATGATTTTGTCTCAAAAGGAGGAGTTTGAGAGGTTTCAGCTCCATTAAAACAGCTGCCTGCTCTGAGCTGCTGACTGCCCCTCCACTGCCTCAGGTATCCCCATTAATTCCCATGGCAACAAGTGCGTGTACATGTCTCAGGCATGACAGCAGCAGAATGTCCATTTTAAACAGCATGTAAACATTATATATCAGTGTTTTCCATCAGTCACATACTACTCCAGCCTTTACCACTTATACTACTGTAATACTTCTGGGATTATAGACTGTTAAAAGAGAAGTCCGGTATTTTGCACTTTGAGCCCCAGTTTGTGTTGTTTATGATGAAATAGAGTGGTTAAGACCAAAATTGTGACGACTGGTCTTTTTCGGAGACTTTGGCTTTCCCCTGCCTGGCTTAGCAGTGTTGCCTATGGCCATGTGTAAATCTGTCTTAAAACCTCCCTAAGCGTTCGTTCTCAAAGCCATGAAACTCATCAAGTGGTCAGTGTTGTTCGTTGACATTTTGACATAAAAATCATAGCCAGTGCTGGGTTCCTTTGATCCAGCATGTTGGGTTGATTGTACAACCTAGGTCCAAGGAACCCCAGCACAAGATTAGTCCATATTTTACCTATTCATATTTGTGCCTAGGGACAATGGGGCACCTCCCTGGTGGCACACCTGGGGCAGCCAGGTGGTGAGCATCTGACGGCTGGGCCTAACAGAAGAGTTTTACCCTCTGCATTTTACCCCAATGCAAGGTTTGAAGCAATAAGCAAATTTCTTCCAGCCTCTACATTTCTTCTTCTTGGGCTTTTCCTGCTGCCCAGAATTATCAACTTACATAAGCAAGCCCCTTTCTCATGGCATGACAGTAAAGTAAAGATGTACTGAAAGCTCCCGTCTCTACAATGTGTGTAAAGAGAGAGGGAAAATGAGCAAGTTTCACCCTGCTGATATAAGTCATATTTTTCCGCCCAGTCTGTCCATTAAGCTACAAATCCTACTGAAAGTGGAGTTGCACAGTTTTGATGTTTTCCAACTGCCATTAAACTAAATTGGAGGAAGCAGACCGCTTTCCTATTGTTCAGTTGAAATAGAAAATACTCTGAGAAGTCTCATGTGGATGGAACCCCTATTTGGCAAGTGAACAACACTTTCCAGTTTATCTGCATTCACATGGAGATGGCGTCAGTCGCAATGAGCACCTCCTGACTCACACCTGAGTTTCGCCAAACTATTATTCTAGGAGCCCTTTTTTGACCAGCGTGAAACAAGGTTTACCTCACCTACCACTGGCAACTCCCCAAGAGGAGTCTTTTATACGAGCCCACTCTCACATTACATGGGTTTTTAGATTGGATCTGTGCCGTGCTGTTAGATTGTAGTTCAGCTTCTGCTCAGGTGGAGTGCTTCAAAGCCTCCCCGGACTAAAAGTCATATCTTCCATCAACTATTCAACAGCCACAGGCTGTGTTTGTAAGATTGGACATGCCACCTATTAGTCTTTTTAAGGTTTTGACGTCTGAGTCCCAAGCTAACACAGAAGGCTTTTCTCATGTGCTGTTGGTACATATACTTACAAAAAGTAATGCAAGACATTTGTATATCAGGGACAGGCTTCTTATTGAAACAGGCCTTTATTTGTCAAAATGTGTAGCCACACCAGGCTAGTAAAAGGGACTGAGCATTAAATTGGGACCAGGCTTTTAATTGAAGTTTTATGGTATATCTTGACCCAGGATTTGTGTATAACCCACGTATTTGGGAAGGCTGTGGTCACTTGGCCAATGTGCTGACAGAGCGCTGACACAAGTAAACAAGGAAGTAGTCCACATTAGGTAGCAGGTTGGGGTGATGGATGAGACCATCCAACCAAACCAACATAAAACCAAACCTACATAAAAGCCTAACCATGTTTCTTTTCCTAAACCCAATCAAAGTAACTTACAAAGTACTTGCCTTAACCTTACCAGTGTGACTTTACGTTAAGTATGTAACTTCACATTAAGTACGTAACTTTACATTAACTACGTAACTTCACATTAAGTACGTAACTTTACATTAACTACGTAACTTTACATTAAGTATGTAACTTTACAATAAGTACGTAACTTCACATTAAGTACGTAACTTTACATTAACTACGTAACTTTACATTAAGTATGTAACTTCACATTAAGTACGTAACTTCACATTAAGTACGTAACTTTACATTAAGTACGTAACTTTACATTAAGTATGTAACTTTACAATAAGTACGTAACTTCACATTAAGTACGTAACTTTACATTAACTACGTAACTTTACATTAACTACGTAACTTCACATTAAGTACGTAACTTTACATTAACTACGTAACTTTACATTAAGTATGTAACTTTACAATAAGTACGTAACGTAATTTGTAGTGCCCTAATTTGTTGGATATCAAAGGAACCATTATAAGTGCATTTTCATAAGATACACAAACCATTGTTTGAGGATACGTTGAACACAAAACATAGTGAAGATGACATCATCCTGGAAAGATAAATTCAGGGAACTTTATGATTCAATAAGCGACAAAAATGGTCATATACATACAAAAAGAAATATAATATAAATAATAAATTCTCATGTTTTTTGTCGTAATTCCACACAACAGAGTCTTCCTATCTTGGCTTACATGTCTGCACATTATGACATACTCTGTGAAGAGTGTATGACATGGTATGTTTAATTCTCTCCGAAGAGCCATAACGCACAATAGGAAGTACAAAAGTTTATTTGTTGGATATAGAGGTGAAACTCCTCAGCAAAGGTGGATGATTTTGTGTTTTGTTATCCACGTATACAGTCGGTACTGCATTTGTGTTTTAGTGCATAATAAATTAGCCAGATCATGTTGTCTCCCTACTTTTATGCGGCCTTTGAGCCGAGCTGTGCCAGTGACAAGCTATAATTAACAGTAGTAACCCACCTGAATCAATTATTCTAAGACGGTTTAAGGTATTAGGCATCAGATTGGAGCAACAATTTTCTAAAATTATAACTTACTTTTATGTAGCAATAGCTGCTTGTAACAGGGATAACAGAAAAATTACTCAGATAATGGATGGATGATATCAAAAATCCCCTCATACACAAAACATGGATGATATGCTGCCATGGAACCTTGTCACCAATTCTGAGCTTCTGCACCAGCCACATTGGAAACTGTTTTCACTACAATGTCAAACAGCCAAAGCTATTTCAGTCATACCATCATCAATACTGCCTATCTGTATATTTTATTTGCATCAACAAGTTTAGGCTGTTGCTGAAATTTCCTGACCTGAAAGCCTAAAGAACAGTCAAAAGAGATAAAGACTTAAAAATTGATATTCTGAAGCCTATACTCTTTATGTGTATTTATTTTCCAGAGAAAAAATCTTTCCTGTAAACATTTTTATATGGTAACATCAATCCTCTACCAGCGGCAGCAAAATTGATTCATTCTCAAACACATCAGGAGTCTTCCCTCAGATCTCTGTGGAAATAACAGCCTTTTTGGAACGAGGTGCACCTGTATTACCGATACATGAAACAACTGTTGGTTGGAAAAGCCTTTTTCCTTCCTTGCAAATTTCAATCCCATATTTACCATTTTACAAGACCAAAATCTAAAATGCAAAATAGCTTATTTTTCAGAACAATGACTCATGAGTAATCTGTCTACCCTGTTGTTAAGTTTAGAAAACGAAATATACTTGGTTAAGGTTCAGGAAAGATCAGCTTTGCGGTAACACTCCTTTCACCTTTCTCAGCGGAGAGAGGATAGTCATTATCGCAGGAGGTTGCTTGTCATGACCATTTTTCTGGGCAGTGCAGTCTCCCTCTGCAGTAATCCACTTTGAGCTGTCATGTTTCATTGTACAACAAACAAGGAGGCGGGCAAAAGGTCAGAAGATGTTTGAAATAATTCACACAATTTGTCATTTGGAAGGTCACGCCGGGAGGTATTTCAGTCTGGAGTATTTACTTTCTGCACAGGATGAAATCACCCCATATCACCTCAGTCTGTGCTGAGTTTTATTCAACAAAAAATGAAACTACTTGTGTCTCTCACACACCATCTTTGATTGTGAATATAATGTAAAAGTTCTGCCTTAAAGCAGAGATTGTAGTATTGACTAAATTATGGTCCACACAGTAGTGACAATGAAGTATTAATCATAGTATATATATTGAATTTTAATAACAAATAAAGTAAGTAAGTACAAAATAAACCTGAAAAAGTGGAAAACAGAACAGAAGCACAGAGAGTTGTTGCATAGGGATGATACACCATCACATCTAGTTGCATTGGTGTGAACCGATAGGTTTTTAACTGGGCGCAATACTTCCTGCCTTAAATACTGACGCTTGTTTAATATCTTAACAATATGGCTTCTGTACCAACCTCTAGATTCAAAGTCAGATTAAGAACCCACAATATTAAAATGTACCACAAACATGTACTTATGTTTATGGCAGTGTTTCTGACTAGCAGCATTCATTAAAGTTGCACAGATTTTTAAACCACTCATGGCAGCTCTCCAGTGTTGTGTAGCTTTCCAAAGCACCGACAAGACGGTAACACCAAAGGACAGGTAGGGACCTTTCTCTTTATTTTCTTTTTGTCCCTTGGGTAAAGGAGAAGCTTTTTCCCAAAACCAGCACACGAGAACACATTAATTTTCTTTTACTCTGCCCTCCATGATATTGGTTCATTGGAGGTTCATTGGATTTGTACTGTCCAGGTCACAATAAACAACCAGTGCAGCAGCTGAAAGAAACAAGGTCAGCGAAGGCACAAGAGAGAAACACAACAGTTTAATAATTTCTACTACTATTTAATATGTCTTAAGCAAAGCAGCTGTTTTATTCTACTTATTTGTGTTATTTGAATTAATTGTTTACTTTTACCTACATATAGCAGGCTAAATTATTCCACATTGGAGAATATCATTGTCCAATATTAATAATAAAGTAAAATGGTGTCTTCTTTGCCAGGATAAAGCAAAAGAACTGAGTTTTTTTTTTTAATGAATGAGTCTTTTATAACTCTCACTGCCCAGAGTAATCCATCTCCTGTATCGTCACAGCGCCTTCATGTTTGACTTCAAGCCTTCTGACCCATGTGGACAGTAACTGAAAGACATGATTGACAAAGGTCTGAAGCCCGCTGGTACTTGAGCTGTTGGGTTTGTTATTGATGGAAGGTCTTGGCAGGAAGCTGATAAGTGATGAGAGCTTGTAAACATGGCCTTCTTTGTTTAACTTGTCCCCCTCCTCTTACTCTCTGATGTTCCTGAGTGGGTAAACTCCGGACTTTGACAGCCTGTCATCATTACGCCTGCTCCACGAGGAGAGAGTTAAGCCACAGTGACAATACAGATGGTTTTTCATGCCTGGTGGGGAGGAAGTCAAAAAAAGGAAGTATTGCTCTGTGGGATGTGATGCTGGCTTACAGATTAGAATGACACACATGCATCATACTTCTTTACGCCCTGTGACATTATCATGCTCGTATTTCAAACCACATAACTGAGGCATTTATAGCAATTTAGCTTGCATACTCCTTGTTAAGTAGACCTAATGCCATGTCATTAGGTACCCTATGGTTCATTACTATATAAACATGTTTTAAATTGCAGTTGCCTTAACCCAGTTGTGCTGAACGCAAAACGGCACACGCTTAACTTTAAGGTCTTACTGCTGCTGTACCCTAACAGCTTGGCTTTGTGAGTCATGTGAATTTCATGATTTTATGATTGAGAGCAAAAATGTGGCCAGTTAGAAAACAATTAATTTCTTTGTCTTAAAGCAATAGCATGCCGTATTTTGAAAGAAGATAAGAGTTTCTGAGTGTACAAGTAAAAAATAAGATTGTTTTCAAGTTGTGAAGTTGATTGCAGCTACAGCACAGCCCAGTCGCCTGAAGAAAGTGTGAGCAATGCATGATTCTGCAAACCACGTATGTGTTACACTTGTAGGTTTCATGTGTGTCATATCAACGTCTCTATAGTATAGTTCTGATCACATGTATATGAGGGTAGGCAGAGGGGATGGTGGAAGGTGTGATACTTAAGCAAGATTTATACTTGTGCATGAGCGCTAAGCAGAGCCTACACCATAGCCTATGCACATGGCCTACACTGCTGTGAGCATTTATACTTGTCATGGGGTGTCTGTGTCACTCTGCAGTTACACCTCCAAAACACTAGTTGGTGGCGGGGTTTCTGTGTTGTGAAGTTTAGTTGATTGAAAACACACCCAAAACACACATTATACATGGCTTAATATTGACAATTTCAAACACAAGTACACAAATCGTCTTCACTATAACTCGCAGCATTCACAGACAAAGCACTTGTCTTTATCTGGACACATTTTCCCCTCAAATACAACATGCTTATGTTTTTAGCACAAGCCTATGGCATTTTACATTTTATAAATTAGCCTAGCAACTAGCAGAGATTTCCTCTACTCATATGAAGCCAGGATAAATCACACAAAAGTCTTAAAATGCTAATTTGTCTAAGTTTTATTGTCTTCACAATTTATTGTTTCTGAACTGTGAAATTAAAGTAAATAAAAGCTTTGTTTCCACTGCGGGAAATGGTTTCAGCTTACAAAAATAGGTAGGAGATCTGCATCACTGCAACATGTAGTTAAATTTCTTGGGAGGTGCGTGTCAGGCAACTGTGTCGGGTATGGCGTAGACTCTAGGTTGATGCAGAGCCTACACTATAGGTATGGCGTTGATTCGACACAGAAGTATAAATCCTGCTGCCAAGTTGCTGCTTGGCAGCCACTGAAGTTCCACTGTTTGAGACCAACAAACAACAAAAGTGGTTGGTTTTAAGTGAGACATCTGCAACACTCCAGCTATGGTTGTGCCACCAAAAGCAGATGTTTTTGAGTGAGACATTGGCTGCATTTTCCGCTGTGATTGTGCTACCAAAACTGGTAATGTAAGCCCTAACAGGAGCTTTTCCAAACTGTAATTGAGTTGTTTTTGCACCTAAACATAACCACAGGTTAACCACAGTGTTGTAAATGTAAAGAAACATAAAGTTTCAACAAATCCTTTACATAATGACATACACATTGCATATCCATGGTTTGCAGAAACATACAGTGCAAAGTTTTTTTTTCTGGTGACTAGGTCAGAGTCCGTTAATTTAATGAACAATGTATAAGGACTGTTCTTTAAAATGCGAACACACAATACTGTCTCAGTTCACACAATTATGTTCAGTATTGCCGATAACACTCTATAACAAAGGACAGTGGACAAATGGGCAGTTCTTCATTTAAGCTGTTAAAGGAACAGTATTGATCAAATTATTCTCTAGTGAGCACAACCTCAGCCAGAATCATTATTCATGACCAGCCAACGATTTGCTGTCACAGGATGTCTCTAGCCTGCAAAGCTGTGGGCCATGTATGGGTAGGGAAGTGCACAAACATCGCATTAAACTGCTAGAGAGGAGGCGTCTTAACAGCCCTGGAAGGACATCCAAAATTCATTAGTCCGATGAACTTGCTAGCTTCTGGCAAGACCTGTTGATCTAAAGAGGAGATTCTTGCCTCTGTGTCTTTACAGAAGGAAGGAGTTTAGTGAGTTGAGAAAAATCTTCTTACACCGAGCATTTTCTGTCTTTACTTTTTAAGAGTATGGTGCAAACATATAGATGTGTATGTGATGGTTGAATGAGTCACATACCATCCTTTTCTTTTTAAATCACTAAATATGGTTGAGAGCTATTTGAAGGCAATGGCGCAACATTGAGGAAATATATTTAACTATGCTGTGGAGAAACTGGGTGTTTTTCAAACATACTAAATCCAGATCAAGGGCAGAGGAGTGGATTATGCTGCAGGTGGTTTGAGATGTCTGTATGGATATGTTAATAAATGTTTTTGACAGGGTTTTTTTTTTTGCTGTGAGTCTGGGTCACCATTGGTGCAAATCTAAGCTGACTACAGCTATTGTCCTCCACAAATGAGCAAGCTACAAGCTTTTAGAGACACTCTGATACCACATATATAACATAGCATTTCAGTGGATTTTTTCTTTAAAAGTAGTTCATTGCAGAAATGTCACATCCTCCTGAGACCTGAGCTTTTGTTTAGTATGCATTTTTTAATTTCCCCAAGCTATTTAGGATCAGTGGGATCTGATAAGTATTAAAAAAAAACTAAGCATTGTCTTTGAACAGGACGCCACTCTAAAACATGATGTTCTCTTGTGGTGACACTGGGTTGGTTTTAAATGGCCACAAATGTATAATTGTATAAATCAGTTCAGGAAGGACCCAAATGCAGAGTAACAGGCAAGGTTGATGTTTTAACACAAAGCAAGCTTTAATGCAGCTGATAAAAAACATCCAGTACAGGCAGGTAACCAAAAGTCCAAATGAAAGCAGAACCAAAACTAAACCGAAAACCAACCAGGACAATACAATGAACTCAAAATCTAAAATCAAAACAGAACACGCAGGAAATGGAGCAGGGAATTACACCAAAAACACAGGGGTAAGCACAGGAATCAACACAAGAATGAATGCAGGACGAACTGACAAGGAATAAAGGGAAACACACAGGTATATATACACAGAAAAATAATCACAAGAACGAGACACAGCTGGAGTAGGAGTACACAGGCAAAAGGAGGGAAGTGGAGATTGGCCAACCACAAGGGTGTGGAGGGGAACACTACGGTGAAGCAAACAAGACTAATATAGAACCGGTGTGAAGGGAAGACTCTGGGAACAGGGAAGGACTAACGAGACAGGTGTGACAGAAAACAGGCGGGAAAACACACGAAGACAGGAAATAAAACCAGACACATGGGGAGAGTCTCTATACAATAGAACCGGAAGCAGAGTAAACATTAAACAAGGAACACAAACAGAAAAGAGGTCACAGTTCAAGTCTAAGACTGTTCATAAGTGTCACACCCAGTTGGCCTGTGTGAAATGCTGTGATAATCCAATAATGAAATCCAAATGTCTTCAAACAAGACGACACTAAAGTTCAAATATCTGCAGGCTGCTGTTAGCCGCTGTTAGCGTTGAGCCACTTGTCAGTTGTCAAAAGACAAGACGTGATTGGTTTGTTTCGATATACACCCGCCCCAACAGTTCTACGTTGTAAACACAGCCAGCATGGTGAGGTGGCGGTTTGTCAACTCGCGTCGTGTGTGTCTGTGCCTGAATGAATAGCTGAATGAATGCTTTTTGGTACACAGCTGCTACCGTTGTTGCAATACGCGTTTGAAACAGTGAGGTGCTAGAGTGCGCTATCCGTTTGAATGCAATATATGATTTCAACATTAGATGGGCGAAATTCCTACACACTGTGGCTTTAAGCAGGATGGAGTATAAGGTGCAGCAAACCTAAACTGTGATGTCATCTGAGGACGCAGGGTCTCACAAGGATATAGCAGTGCATGGTATCATCTGGCTTTTGTATTAGTTGATATCAAAGGAGGCCAGCACTCACAAATGTCCTTTTAAAGATCATTTAATCTAGGCAACAGAGCAAAAAACAACGGACGCGTTTCAGCCGTAAGCCTTCATCAGCCCCATGATGAATCACACTGATGGTTGGGTTTTCCTCTGATTGGATAATTTAGGTTCCGATAAATGCTGAAGTAAATTTTGCAATTGTAGGAAAAAATGAAATTTAATTACCATTTAAGAAAAAGAGGGATCTCTGTGTAACAGCCTGAACCCTATGTACAGTACCAGATACCATGAAGTTTAGTAAAGTTTACACCTAAGACACTTGGGAAGGGGAAGAGGGAATGTTAGAAAGAGCTTTAATTAATGTCAGATTCAGTCCCCTGGACAGAGTCATCTGCTCCTGATTGCATGTCAAACTGAGAGTCAGCTGGGCAGGTCAAGAGGCTGACACATCACTGCTCCCACAGATGGACAATGTGCACACAAAGGTCAGACTAAATACAGCCTGGTGGGAGGATACTCACATGGGAGAAGATGGCCTTTGGGGCTTTTTGCTGGAAAGCCCTTCCTGACACAAATCTTTTCATTTCAACTCAAATCATAATCCTTTTCGCAGACCTGACCAAGAAAGGACCTTGTAGATTATTTTTCAAATAGTGGGAAGAAAGTATTACACCCCCTTTACATTAAGTGAATTATCATATGATTCACCTAATGCTTTGCTACAATCTAGACATTTTGAAATACATAAAGCTCTCCTTAACATGCCAACAATAATAAAAACTGCATTTGATATATGGTGATACAATCGTTTGACTGACAGACTGGCCAATCATAACGTAGCATTGGGACAACTCAGACCAGGGTCCGACAACAACACAGCTGTGTTCCATTGACTCTAATGCAGTCGTTTCAGATTTTCTTCATTTTCAGGCTGGTTTTGTGGATTTGGAGCTAAATGTTGTGCCTGGGGCACGTCGTGTATTAATGATACTCGTTACTTGGAGAGGTTGGAAAAAGATATACGTTTCTTCCCTGTTCCAAAACCAAAATCAAACCCAGAAAAGTGTAGGGTTAGCTAGCTAGCTACTGAAGATACAGCCTACTGAATGTATACACATGCTGCTTTTGCTTTTTAATGATTATAACAGTGAAAAAAAGACCGACCCTGCTGTACAGGAACCAGTGAAGGGAAGCAGGGAAACTTTGCTGACACTCTTTCTTTCTGTCTCTCAACGAAGGCGGACGCTTTTTCTCTCGCTCCCTCCCTGCCCCTATCTGCCCTGCTTGCTGCTCTTTGTCTTGTGCTGTCTCTGTCTGATCTATTGGAGCCTCTCTCTGCATTTCCATCCGAAAACTAATACCATGGTTTTGATTAGCTGGTCTCTCAACGCAATTGACCAAATTTTCTTGACAAGGAGACTGGGCAAAGGAGAGCCCGCCTGCCCTGACAGAACGTTTGCAGCTGGATACACGATGGACTCCTGGGAGAAGTGGAGGATCGTGTGCCTGTCGATCCTTTCCGTTGAGGATGCTGAAGACATCTACATAATTGGAATTATGATAACAGGCATTCTGCTGTTTGGATTTAGCAGCTTCCTGATCTATCGCAAAGTTCAGAAGACGTTGGCAGCACTTTTGGCAATCGAGAAGCTGCACGTCATGACTGAGGGAATGTGCAGGGTTGTCAACACTCAGACTCAAGCGATATGTGAGTTCAATCGCAAGCTGGATGCGATTCCTGAACTTCTTCGCAAGATGGATGCCAACTTGGAGAAGTTGTCAGCCCGGCTCGGCTGACACTGGTCACCAATTCGGACATATTGGAAGCAAGCCACCGGGAGACTCAGAGAGACTCAAAAGCAGACGAAAAAATTGCAGTGTCGGCCTGACCCAAAACAATTGTTATCTCCACTGGCTCCCCGAGATAACCAGCTCTCCCAAGGCCGTTTACCTCTCCACTCTCCTAGATGTTATGCAGACAAGATGCTCCAGCCCCATCTCCCCCCCACCAACCCTCCTCCTGTCAACGGCCGTGTCTCCGTCATCAGATATCAGACGGCAGAGACAATGGGTTGGGACTGAGTGGAGATGAATTACATGGACTTACACATACACACACATGAAGACACATATAACACGCACACCCCCTCCAACTCAACGCCTTCTTGGCCCCCTCCCCCCCTCCCTCCCTTCGTCGCAATGTAGCATGGGAGGGTGATGCAATGTGCCCAAATGTGGCTGCGTGCGACGCCCCCCCTCCCCATATGTGCAAGTCTTCAAGTTTTGTTGTAATGTCTTATTATGTTGCTTATGTGCTGAGGTGTTTTTTTTTTCCTATTCCCACACTGTGCCCCCCTACAGGAGCCTAGTTTGGGAGTTGCTTTTTTTTTTTTTACCTCTTCCTCCCTCTTGTTCTCCTTTTTTCATCTAAGTAAACAGGGCGCTGCTCGTGTGGCGACCCACAGTTCTCCCGCTCCTCTCTTTCCCAAGAGATTTCTGCCTATCTGGTGGAGGTCTGGGTGCTGGCAGCAGCACGGGGGCAAAGCCAAACACCGTTCATCTGCACGCACTGTGATGCCACACAGCTGGTTCAATATCAGAGAAGTTTCCCTTTATATTCATTGTGTTCTGTGGCGATCAGCAGTGATGTGGTGGTTCACTTTCACACTGTGATCTGTAGCCTATAGTTCGGCTTTAGCTTCTAACTATCTTTGTCTGTTTAACCTGTTGTTGCTGCTGAGTCAGTTTGACATCCTGGATATATCCTTCAAACACAGACTGTAGACCCCTCTGTCTGCTTCTCTCTGGAATCACTATTAATATTTCTTCAGGGAGTGCAGTTAGTTACAGTGTGGGCTCCATGCTTACTCTGACAGCTTGGTGGACCATCACAACGGGGCGGAGCTTAGTGAAAGGTCAGTTGGTGACTCTAAATTGGCCGTACGTGTGAATGCGAGTGTGAATGGTTGTCTGTCTCTATGTGTCAGCCCTGTGATAGTCTGGCGACCTGTCCAGGGTGTACCCCGTCTCTCACCCAATGTCAGGGATAGGCTTCAGTCCTCCCGCGACCCTGTACCAGGGTGAGTGGTTACGGAAAATGATTGAATGACTTTAATTTATTCCAGTGTCTGATCAATAGAAAATAAGTAATTGACTGAAAGATGTGACTCATATGTGACTCATTTATTCTGAAAGGTTGTGAGTAAACATAAGCCCCTTTAGAACATACAGTCTTTCTGTGAAATGTCCGGTAACATTTCCTGCATGCTGTGATGTTTGACTGGAGGCAGGGACTGATATTCAGGGAAATCTATACCGCTTATTTCCCACCTCAAGACCTAGTAACATTTCAGGGAATTACAGGAGTAACACTGCAGGAGCAAGCATGTGAAGGGTCACATCCATCTGACAGAAGACGGGAATGAGGGAATCAATAGTGATGTATTTGAATCTTGTACTTATTTGGTTAGAAACTGGAGCTGGTTCTGAAAATAATGATGAATGAATGAATAATTATCTTATCTCATAATTATCTTATGATACTGTTAGTACAGACCAAATCTAGACCATAACTTTACAGAGACCCAGCAATGTCTCCAAGAGCAAGTACTTGGTATCGGCAGTGAGGAGAAACTTCCTTTTAACATTCAAAAATCTCAAACAGAACCAGGCTCCCCTAGGTGGGCGGCCAACTGCCTAATAAGAAACATCTTCTGAATACTCATACATCCAGCCTTGCCTCGTCTTCTTGTTCTTCTGTTGAATTTTATGGTGGTTGACATCCATAAATGTTGCATTCCCGCCACCTGCTGGACTGTCCCTTGCTTCATGTATTCTGGCATTGACATGGCATTTGTGAAAAGGTGAAAAATGGAAATGTTTTAGTACGTTGTGCATGTGTGAATAGAGAAAATCACCAGCTGTATTTGAAAGGTTATCCTAGTAATTTAGTGGGAACTATGTGTGATATATGCTATACATACGTATATGGCTGCAGTGTGGACACAGTAAGACGAGAAAACCATTTTGTTTTCAGCGGAATTTAATTCAGCCCCCTGCTTTAAAATGGAGAAATGTTCCTTGTGAGTTTATGCAAACATCATGCAGTGCAACGTCTATCCCAACATTATTGCTAGTCTGATGTATTCCTTCATGGCAGGAGTGCATTCATATGCAAACTGAGTTTTGCCAGCAGCATAATCCCTGGTGCTCCAGGGAAATAAGTCCAATATTTATTCCAGGTTTGGCTACGAAAAATTCATTTTTCATCCCATAGTAAAGTGTTGACATATTTCAGTATTATTCCTACAATATCCAGTAATTATCAATCACTCATAATTTAAAGATTAGACCTCAATGGTGCCAACCATACATTACTCCAGCTAATGCTGCATTGTAAAGATAGCATGCAACCTTTGAGTTGGAAACAAATTAGAAAATAAAAAATCAAAATCAGTAGAAATCTTTTTACTGAGGAGATCTCAGTATAGGATCTTGCTGAGTTTTATTGTGAAGATTAACCAATAATCAGATAATCTCACTTATATACTTTGTTTTTGCATGATGTCTAAAAAATATGAAGAATGATGGTCAAACCTCACCACTTTACAGAAACCACCTTATTTTGTGTGCATTTGGCTGTGACGTAAGTGGTCTTTTTGTCACGTGTATTCTGTACACATCTGTATTAGTTTTATGTCAGTATAACCTGCTACTACAGCCTATTGTGTAATTTCCCTTTTTCGGATAAGAGAACTATCAGAGGAGTGTAATAATTGCCATTCTTTTCAATAGCACGAAAAATAATGTGAAATCGTGCCTGTGAAGAGCAGGAAAATATGTGGCTTCTGAGAAGTACAATCTTGAGGAGTAATGGTGATGTGCAAACACTCACTGAGAAATAGCCCATTGGAGCTGGGCAGCCTGCTGACAGCAAAATATATGTGTTGGAAATGTTGTTTATTTGCGAAACCTAATAGTCGGTTCTCCAGGAAAGTAAGGTACACGGAGAGAAAAAAAAAACACACCTGCATTAACTGACACTTCACCCACAGGGGCCAGAACACAGAGACTAATGTGGCCAATAAGCACGGAACCTGATAATGGCAAAATAAACATTTCCCAGCTTCAAACAACAAACCTGTAAGAAAATTAGCATAAGAGGCGACAATTTTTACAAGCTGCTGACATACTAAACAAAGACTTAATGGCCAACTCAGGAGACGCATGACGAAGCTCGTAGTAGAACAATAAGAATGACGCTCAGCATGGAATGAGGTTAATAAGAAAAAAAGGTCAGTATCTGCATTTTAAAGCACATGTGTTCCAGAGACATACTGTTACTACTGTACGGAGGGTAAATGGTTAGGAGCTTGTAAATCAGTTATGTGAATCAGGATGTGTAGGGCCTTTTAAACCCACTGCTGTGAGTTTACATAAAGCTGTTAGCAGTCAGCAGGCCGTCGCATTTCAGGTAATGGTAATCTAATGGTGCACTCTGATTTCACCATCACAAAAGCAGGATGCTGGAAGTAACTAAAGGGAACTGAAATTTCTACCTTCAGCTATAATGTGCTGCTTAGAGTAATGCTGTGCCTTTTACTTGAGTGCTTTATAGAGGGAAATAGTGTAGCTTCACTGCAATCATTTTTTAAAGTTAAACAAAGACAAACTAGAATCCTGCTTGTCAGCCCTAAAACAAAAAGAGAAATGCTGCTTAATAATCTGATTTAACACCCTGGATTAAATCTGAGGGTACAAGTCTTGGTGTGATCCTGGATTCAGATCGAATCTTCAAATCCCACATAAACAAAGTAACAACAAAACCCTTTTTCCACCTCAGAGACACAGCTAAGGTACGACCATTTCTAAATAAAAAAGATGCAGAGAAATTAATTTGTGCCTTTATTTCAAGCCGCCTTGACCACTGTTAGGCACTTTTTTAATGGCCTCCCAAAAACACCTCTGTGAAACTTCAGCTCATTCAAAACTCTGCAGCTCGGCTATTAACCAGCACCAAGAGGAAAGAGCACATCAGGTCAGTCTGAGCTGCTCTGCACTGACTTCCTGCTACATTTAGAATTGATTTTTCGGTCCTCCTCCTAGTGTACAAAGCCCTTCATGGGTTGGGACTGAGCTACATCGCTAACTCCCTTGTTAACTATTTGCCCCTGAGGGCACTGCGGTCATCTGCTGCTGATTTACTGGAGGTTTCCAGCAACAGCTAGAAGAAGATCAGGGATGCAGCCTTTGTCAATTTCGCCCCAAAGCTATGGAAAAACTACCTACAAATTGTGATTTGTGATATTGGGCTTTATAAATAAAATTGATTGATTGATTGATTGATTGATTGATTGATTGAGATAACAGAGAAGCCAGCTTGCTAATTATTTTTTAAAAGAAAGCTAAAATCAGTTCACTTAAGCCTTTAATTAGCTCTGACCTCCCGTTACAGGTCTGAAACTCTTTTCTTTTTATGCTTCACACTGCTGCAACTCTTTTAAAGTCTTACTTCATTTTGTGATTTATGGTTTTGCCAGTATTAGCAGGTGGGGCATAAAGTAAGAGGCCAGTGGCCCCTTCTTTACTTCCTATCCCCCTACTACTGGCCCCCTTACTCAGACCACATCTATCTTCAAACAACAGCCTCCATTTTGATCAGTGGTTTAGAGATAGTTAATGAGGTGGGTGTACTACTAAGTAGATGAGCAGGTTACCAAGGAGGAAGTGGGTATACTCTTCTATATATTTCAACAAGTCCATACCCATTGAGTACAGCATACCATACCATGACTTAGTCATACCAAAAATTAGAAAAAACAAACAAACATTGGTCCACAGGGGGAGCCACAGCAATCGGTCGCATTTTAGCCATTTTTAAGCATTTTTCTGATGTTATAGCGCCACCCAGTTGCCAATCAGAGTTAAATTTCTCCAGTCACCTTGAGGCGTCCTGTTCTACATATCTGCCAAGTTTAGTAAAAATCGATATGGCTGTTAGGCCTAGATAAGAAATTAGCTCTCTAGCGCCCCCATTTTGTTTGATGGGGTCAGTAATGGAGGGGTCCCCTCAGATTATGTGTGGTCATATGCCTACAAAGTTGTACGGTGAAACCCTTGAGATGTTATACACCTTTATGTGATGAGCCACGCCCTCTGCAATATTCATTGCCTTATAGAAGCTCAGTTTTAGTAAGTTTTCCAACTTTTGCCAAGAGGGAACTTTAGATATTGGTCCCTAGATTGTGTTCACCCAGTTTCATGCAGATCAGTCAAACTTCCTAGGAAGAGATCAATTTTAAGTGTTTTTCAAAAAAATCAAAATGCCGGGAAATCTATATAACTGGAAGTTATGGGTTCTTGAGGCAAATTTGTTCCTCATGAGGAGAGGCATCTCTGTGCAAAGTTTCATGCCTCTGCAACATACGGGGCATGAGATATGCCCATTCAAAGTTTGCCATTTCAATCGGTTGCTATAGCGCCCCCCTTTGGCCAATTGATGTAATATTGCTTCTTTCACATCCTCCCATGATCCTCTTCCACTGTACCAAATTTCACATGGATTGACCAAGTCAGTGAGGAGAAAAACGTGGAACAGACACACACCCAGACACATACAGAGTTTCCAGCATTATATAGTAAGAAAGATGGCACTGATTAGTGGGTATGAAACAGCCAATAGTGTAAGCAGCCTTAAAAAAAGTTGGGTATACGTCTCATCCTCCGTAACACCACTGGTTTTGATCTCACCTAAACATCTGTAAAGTTGTGTGACTGCATTTTGCATGATTTTTACGTTATTGCATTAACAAAACAGACAGACATATACAGGTAAACACCTGACCAAGTACTCAGAACCATTTCATCTGCTGTTGCATCTTTGTCTTGGCTGATGAGTAAACATGAATTCAATGACACATCTCCTTTTGGCCCACTACCATGCACTCATACATCTACCCCACTATCTATACTTCCAGTGTTGCTCACAGATTGCTTAGTGGAGTACCAGAAACACACAAATCAATACACATGGATTACATAGAGTACATGCTGTCTATTTACTGCTGTAATCCTCCTGTTTATGTCCCACACACAGAGCTGGGTGCCTGTCATCTTCACTCTCCCTCCATCTCTCTTGCTTTTCACTCAGGCTTCTTTGTGCTTGACCATCAGCATCTCTGGTACCTTTCTCTCCCCCACCTGGCTGTTTGTCCTTCATTCAAGATGCCTCTCCTCTTGTCTCTCTTCCTCCCTTGTGTTTGTTTCTTTCTCCTACTTGTGTAAATGGTGTGCTTGAGCTTTGCCTCTTGTCAGTCTATGTAGTCTTTTTTTCCAGGTCTTCATGGTGGAGAGGATGTGGTGTGACTCAGGTCCCATCTGTTTAATGAGACCTCAAGTTACTCAGTGTCCTCCCAGATCCATTCTTCATGTTATATATAATTTGGTCACACTGAGTGTCAGTACTCTAATTGTACTATGTTGACCTACTTTGTTCAAGCAACGTCAAGAGGGCAGCATCAACATCTAGCGCATCTGTCCATCTTGGGACTGGGATCCTTCCTCTGTTGCTCTTCCTGTTCTTCCTGAGGTTTCTTTCAAACCTCAGGAAGAATTAGTGATTTGTGATACTGGGCTACCAGTATTTGAATAAAACAGACTTGACTTTACAAATATGAAAATACCAAAAATGAAAAAAAAAACAAAAAACAAAAAAACCCAATTGACCCTTCGCTACGCCTCTCCCTTAAACAGTCGCTGTCCAATCCTACCTTAGCAACCGTGTGTAGCAACAGAGAGGTCTGTCAAGCTTTCAGCAGAAGCTAATACGCCGAAGCGGTGTGCATACGGTACCTGCAAGTCCGACACCCGATATCCAAAAAGTGTCGAAGGTGGTGTTGAATTTTTCCCCTTCCCCAAGCCCAAGACCTAAGGAGAGAGATGCCAGATATGGCTAAACAGTGTGGAAGACCACACAAACAGCTGAATCCAGCAAGGATCAATAAAAACACCTATGTTTGTTCCAAGTTAAGATGCTAACTAACGTTAGCTGCTCTCCCTTCATCTGCCCCAAGGAGGGAACATAACTCAACATTAACTTAAATTTAAACCATATATTGACTTACCCTGCTGTACAAGAACATTCTTTGTCCTTCATGTGAAGTGTCAAGACGTGGGGTGCCTGACGCTTACATTGTGACCGGTGAGCTTTTCCCTCTATTTTAATGTTCTCGTGATTTATACTCTGCCAGCAGATGATATTATGAATGTAGCTCTCACATGCATATTGAAGACCTTTCTGTCGGCTTCTCTCTGATATCTCCGAACAGTTTTTCCAGAATTTTGATGTTATCTTCTTTGGAATATCTCGTACTGATATCACTGAAAACTCCATATTTCTTATGCTAGGAGTGAAAGCTTGACGGACGTAGCAACATTAACTAAGGGGGGTGGGGCTTAGTGAAGGGTCAATTACAAATACAAAGGAAAAATGTCTGTCAAGTGTCCATTCCTGTCAGTGTAAATGAAAACATTAATATTGATTATAAAGAAAAATCAAAATTAATATTTCTAGTTTACGCTGTCCCCCACAACAACTCCTGGCTACATAGCCCCTCCCCAAACCCTTATCTTTGGTGTGTTTTTTCCTAGTTAAACTCAGCACAATGTTAGAATAAGAAAGAAGTCATAAAGCAAAGATATTCAAAATTGTCAGAAGTAAATGTTTAGATTTGTTTTACTTGCATCTTCGTCTGGATCTCTGCATCAAAATATACATAGTGATAAAACCATATACTTTTTCAAATCTTCATTCAGGTAAGCTTGGGAGTACATGTGACAAAAAAGCAAATATCTTCTAGATGTTGAACAAGATGTGGTGGGGGATTACTGTGAAGTTTCCTGACTGACATCAGGATAACATTGGTAGTTGCTGATAAATAGTGTCGCCACCTCCCCCTTTGTTCAGGGCAGGTTGTTCTGGCCTGACCCTTCACTTGCTGATGGATTGGCAGCCTGTTCAATGTCTTTTACCCAATGTTTGCTGAGATAGCCTCCAGCCATGCATGACCCAAGGCAGGATGAGTGAGTGTGTAGATAACCATCTTCTTTCCTCTTTCAAACCACCTTTGATCTCCGTCCATCATGTGTGCTTTGTGGCCATCAAAGAACTGACTTGACAAGATGAGTCACGATCTTTACATAGAATTTATTCTCAGATGCTAAAACATGGTCATGTTCAATTTCATAAGGGTTAGCACTCTACTGGACTCTATAATTAATACTATTCAATATCATTAGCATGCAATCACCCACTGAAATTTGCAGAAACGAAGCTGGCCAGTACCGAAAAGCTGTCTGCCACACTGTTCCCTTTAGTGACAGTGATTTGCCCACCGCAGTGACAAACCTGTAGCCGGTCAGGATCAGTGTGGCTGGGTCGATGTTATGTTGTGACAGGGCGTTTAGTTATTGGGCTCCACACACTGTACCCAGAGAGTCTAGAGCAAAGGTTACAATATTGTAACCCTAGTCCTATTAGCACAGGCAGAGACCTCCATGTAGAGGCCCTGCCGGTCTTACGCCCCTCGCTGAAGAGGGTGGCAGATAGTGTGATGGTATTGTCGTTTATACTTTGGGGGATGCAGGCATTTTGGTCCTGATTGGCTGGCTACATTAATTCAAATTTCAATGGGTACTGCATGCTTGTGACTGGAGCAAAGTATTATCCACTGATTCCAGTAAAGGGCTCCCTACTAGATCTAGGGTTACGGTACTATAACCTTTGTTTTCCAACACCAATAATTTTTCTAAATATTAAAACTACATCTAATAACTCTGAATTATAAAAGATATGCCGTGTGATACCTCAACACATTTAAAACAAACTATTTGGGATGTAAATGTATTTTGGCAGTGACTCATGATATTCTCAGAGTGTCTTACAACGAAAAGAAGCAGGCATGAATTAGCTACTTTAATTCTGCGGCAGAGGCATACTGAAATGTAAAATTCATGAGCTGGCCAGGTTGTTAACACATGTTCGACAGTGGGTTTCAAGATTTCAAATTAAAAAGACGGCAGAGTGTCAGTGCAAAGAGCAAATATATAAAGAAACACCTGCATGGTGATTCTGAGAGCATGACACCAAAGGCTCATTCTTATCATTCGCTGTGCACTTCCAATTTATCCACAGATAAGACATGACCACCTACATCATTTATAAGGATCCAGAAATTCCACGTATATCACGAGAACAAGAACAGCTCGTGGGCTTTAGATAATCTTGTCAAGTCTTCATAGACCTTTTTCACAGCAGACATTTTGACTTTGAAATGTTCAAGAACATTGATGATGGCTGCATTCCTCTTGGTAATGGCCTTGGTATTGTCCATGTTGGCTCACTGGAACAGCTTACTGGGAGACTTAATGGTACTAAGCCATGTTGCAAGCAAGTCCAAATGTTTGACAGAGGTCTATTGTGGCACCAGTGTTCTCATTAACAGTGTGTGCCAACATGACTGACTGACGAAATCTGGGATGATTTAAAAAAAGCCAAAGGAGGGGCTTCTCTTTAGCCCCTCATTATTTCTATGTGTGTGTCTGTACATGACAGGGTTCACAATGACGGTCACAGTACTGTATGCTGTGTGAAGTGTTCATTTGATAATGAATGAGTCCTTGGATGTTATAGGCAACTTACATAAAAAAAAAAAACAAAACAAAGTACAGCCCATTAAATAAAAGCAGCTTTTCATTCCAGGGTCTCGTTGTTTATTAAAATTGACGCACATACAATCCATCCATCTACAAAGACAACATGCAATATATTGACTCTTTTCAAAGAACACATAATCAAGACATTTTAAAGACATTCAAAAGACGTGGGAATATGTCTTCATTGGTTTATCTCTTCTTCAACTGAACCTTCTCAATACTGTACATTCCACAGAGTGACATATAATTCCTGATTTTCAAAAAACAAAAACAGAAAACACAAAACTTGAAATATAAATACAACGGTCAATGAAAGAACCTCTAAGAGTTCTTTGACCTTCAGTGAATTAGAAAACAGACACTGTACAGGCAATACAAAGATTAGGTACTGTAGTCAACATCATGGATCAGTAAAGACAGTGGCAGCTGTTATTTACAAGTATTCCATGTCATATTTCATAAACACATGCTACAACACTTCACAATTACACAGTGTAAAGTCACAGTGTACACAACAATTACATTCTCGTGGAAGTCCTGCATTGTATCTGCTGCTGAATAACAAAGTTTGATCTATGTTCAGTGACCTGTTTGCCCTAAATCAGACAGAGTGCTTTCTGTACCTTTGAATCTGCATTTGGGGACTGGACACGGGTCAGAAAGTAGTTGAGATGACGATTTGTTCAGCTATGTGTTGCCTAGCAGGGCTTAGTGTTTCTGCGTTCTGGGTACCTGGTGTTTTTGCCGGAGTGCTCTGAACTCCTTGAGTTGAAAAAACTTTTGTCATCTTTTTTCCTATTGTCCAATCCGATGATTTGGGAGGCAAGCCTTCGCTGGTGGTCACAACAACAAGTTTACAGTTGGTAAACAATGGAGGAGAAACTGGTGGTAGTGGTTGCTGGATACACAGAGCTATACGGCCTGACAGTAGCAGGTTGTCACACTGCCCCCGAGTCATCCTAAAATATGTCTGGAAACAGCCATCATGGATGTGAAGCTCCTGGACCAACTGGTGGTACTTCCCATGATCCACCCTCCTTTTTAGGGTCTCATGTACCCACACTGATCTCCGCTTCCCTGTGCCCAACAGACTATTTACTGACAGCCTCTAACCCTCAACCTGAACTAGAGCAAGTACCCTCCTCCTGTCCACTTTAGTAACTAGCTATTAATTACTGTGAAAACAACAACGAAAACGAAAAAATGATAGATCAATTAAACAGGAAAGTTTGTGTAAGGAGGTGATAGGGTAGTTGCCTGGCAACAGTTAAAAAGGTGCAGTTTTTTAACTGATGGCATTTAATTTAAAAACAAAAAAGGCAGTATGCTGCACCTCGCATTTTGCAACTTGCAAAACGCTTTCTGTGTGATCAGGAAGGCTGCCTCTTAATACATCTGATTGGACAATAAGAAAAATGACATTGGGCGCTTGTGTTGAGTGCATTTGAGCACTAAAACATGTGGCACTCAGCAACTTAAAAGCAGCGTGCAAAACGGCTAACTCTCACTGAACACCATTTTAAAAAGCCACCCCAGGCTTCCAAAACACATTCTCTTGATCGGAGCCCTAGGATTTGACCCAGTGCAACACCCCATAAACCACCATACTGACTAACACATAGAGTACATGCATTCACACATAACTGAGGCCATTCAAAGAGATTGAGTGTGTGTTACCAGGATGAAACATCCTGAAACTATTTATTTATTGTAACCAACACAAGACTGTAACAGCCAAGGACATTTAGAGCCGGGGAGACTATGAACTGTATGTCTATAGGATTATGAGTTAATATTGTGAGTTATGTCTAAAATCTTGCTCCTGTCATGTATATATAAACTATATGAACATGTGTTTTATATGCTGGGATCGATAGTTCCTGTAATAACAGTCATACAGTGTCTTGAGAGGGAGATATTGTAGAAAATATTATGGTATGTAAACTGACAAATTTAGTTTTTCCCACAATATTGCTCTAAATAAAAAATAAATAAACAAAAAGGTACGCATAAACTGTTGAAAATTGTTCATTGGTAGGTAAGGTTTAGGTTACAGTCAAACTAAAAGCTCCATATGGGAATGCAGCACGTACTGTGCTTCACAAGGTGGCTAGGCAACAAGGAGACATGGTTTAGCCTCCAGGGCAGAGGTTGATGCTTCCTAACTTCAGTTCACCCAGCACTTAAGAAGCAAGACACGAGGACTTTACCTGGGTCTTGACAGTTTAATCAAAGACAAACTGAACCTTACACTGTACATTTACTACCACCTCACAACTTTACAGCTAATTCCCTCTTTGCTCCGATTGCCAACAGCTGTCTGCTCTGGGCGTATCCACCATCACTCTCTCTCGTACACACTTTTGACCACACACTTGCTCTGCAGACACTACGCACCGCACGCAGCTGCATGGGGGGAGGGAACGACGACGAGTCTCTGCATGGTCTGCAGCTTTTGCTCAGTTTGCTGTCACATCTGTTTACCCCTTGCGGAAACAAATAGCTGAAGTGAAAGTTCTGTCACAAAACGATGTTGTTACGTATCCTTGTACATTTTTTAGTGGGTATATGGAAACCTGGAGCTTTTTTAGGATCTATGTGTGCATACTTGCCCATCATGTAGACTACACTACCAGTTTGATCTTTCCTTGTGCTTCATGATGCTTGATATCCTTCCAAAATGTGATTTAACCATGAGAGAAATGTCCCACTTCAAAATTATCATTCAACTACTTCATTTCTGTACATCAACAGCCCAAATCTAAATGAGTGTTACATTAAGACGTTCTTCTCTTCACCTCAAGTGAATGCATTCAATCTCCTCTGTTACAGGCAAGGTGGAGGTCCTAATGTCCATCTCATCCACAGTTTTAGTGGGCGTATAGGTCGACCTCCAGCGCAGCAGTACAATCTTCTTCAGGTATTTAACCGTGTTGTTTTTGACAGTCACAAAACAGAAGGTATTGATCATGCTGTTGCTCATGGCAATGCACTCGATGATGTAGAAGGCCACCAACGAGTTCTTCTGACGGGAGATGAGCGTTGGGTGGAAGTCTCGCAGGATGGTGAAGCCATAGTACGGTGCCCAGCACAAGATGTACGCCGTCAAAATCCCGATCAAGACCATCACTGTCTTGCGGCGACAACGCAGCCTCTTCCTGATCTGCTCTGTCTGGAAACCTGGGACATTCTTGAACCAGAGCTCGCGGGAAATTCGGGCGTAGCACATTGCCATGGCGATCACAGGCCCAACAAACTCCACAGCAAAAACAAACAAAAAGTAGGACCGATAGTAGGCCTGCTGGTCCACAGGCCAGATCTGGGCACAGAAGACTTTGTGGGTGGTTGGGGTGGTGCCGCCATGAGGGTACATGGTCTCCGAGGCAAAGTAGGCGGAGGGAATTGATATCAGGATGGGGACGATCCAAACCCCTGTTATCAGGCAGTAGGCCGTTTGATACTTCATACGAGGCTGCAGAGGATGGACTATGGCCATGTACCTGGAAGAACATAGACATATTGTGCATTTAAGAGGCAGAGAATACCTGATACATAATACAAAGCAATCAAACTGCCCTGTTCAGTATTCTGAGTCCTGTGGGATGACAACAGACTCAGCAAATTGCTCTCAGTCATTGATGGAAGATTGAAGTCTAATACACAGCGCTACATACATTATTCAGGGGACTGAATTTTTCATGCTGGTAGAAGGTAATCCTTTATGGAGTCAAAAAGCATAGGTGCAACATAACTGCAAAAATCACACTTGCTCCCGCACACACATTGAAGCTCTGTTTATTGGGTCACTGGGTCATTGGGTCAACGTTGACCCAATGACCCAATAAACAGAGCTTCAATGTGTGTGCGGGAGCAAGTGTGATTTTTGCAGTGAACTTGTCTGGGGATCTGATCCCAGCACCACCCACTTCAAGAGAAAGAGAATGTGCATGTTGATTGAGCCTTGGTAAATACATTAACTAACATAAAAATGTTACTAATGTTTGTTAGATTTGTTTAAATCCATATTTTTTTAAACAGTCTCATATTTTCAATCACAGCATGGTTAGAAACTCAAAAAAACATCAAATTTTTAAATTGAGAGGTCAACCTTTTCATTAGAGTGGTGAGGAAATGAGTCCGAAAGCTCAGAAATGAGTTAGCATTTTAGCACCCCCGTTCCCTTGACACAATGTTAATGGGTTTTTTGTATGCATGAAATAATGTCTATGGTTAACACAAGCTTAGGAGGCTTTCACATTTTATTTTACGACATAAAATACATCAGTAAATACCCCACTTGTACATTTTTAAACCTTGATGTTTCTCATAAAAGACAGTTGCTAACAAGCAGCTAAATGAGACACAGAACGTCATCATGTCGAACACGGCTTTGAAGCCTTGTTGTAGTGCTAGCATTTAAGTCATGCGATTATGGTATAGGGGTGGGAATCACCAGAGGCCCCACGATATATAAAATTAGTACAATACTTCAGTCATAATACAGTATTATAGTGATTTTTAACGTTTTCTGATACACTGAATATTGTGATGGCGTACTTTTCGATTTATTACATTTTTTCAGCGGTTAATAATGCCCCTCAAGGAAAACATTTTCTCACTTCCATCAATTCTACTGCAGCAAAACACTCTTCTTGAGAGAAAGAAAATTAATTTCATTATTCTAGTAGGCTACCAGAAGTTTGATTTGTACTTGCAAAATCACTAATTTATATAATTAAAAAAATGGTACTTGGTGTTCGTGTTTTAATAAAATATTGCCACACAAAAAATCGAAGCTATTGGGTATAACAGCAATGGGGTACAGTTAAGTATGTACTGAGGTATCTCAAAGGCACAAGTAACAAAGAGTTGTGTTACAGGAAAAGTGATGAGAACCTGAGTATACAAGCATACAGTGATGCGGATTGGGCTGCTGATGTCAATGACAGACGAAGTACATCTGGTTATTGTATAAGCCCAACCAAGGGCGGCACTTAAGTGTCATGGAAAACCAAAAAGCAGCCAACCGTAGTACTGTCCACTTGTGAGTCAGAGTATATTGCACTTGCCGCTACCATCCAAGAGTGTCTGTACCTCACACAACTTTTAGAGGGCATAGATAAACATCTATATACATTACCTAAGGTGTATGAGGACAACCAAGGTACTGTTGCCTCAAAAATCCTGTCAGTAGACAGAGGTGTAAACATGTGGACATCAAGTACCACTTCATATGGTCCACTGTGAACAATGGGAAAATACTCTTATTGTCCTACTGATCAAAAGGTAGCAGATTTGATGACCAAACCTCCAACAAAATTTAAGTTGATTAAGTTTGCCAAGGTTATGTTTGGAGATAACTGAAAAAAAAAACAAAAAACTGAAAGAACAGAAAAAAAAAAAATGTATTTTTGTTTTTGAGTTGATGTAATAATGTGAGAGCAAGTGGGGGTATTGAGTTGGTGCTCCCAATTATTAAATGTTTATTTGTTATTTTGTGTTTATGATGGGCAAACTTAATGTTATGTTATGTTTATTGATTGATTGTTTGAGTTGATTGAGGACTGATTGATTGACTGACAGGCCAGCTGTCTGATATCCATTGTGGGCGTGTTTAATAAAAGCCTTGCACCCACAGCTGAGTTCAGTTGTGTGTAGGTGAAAGGGGAAACAGCAGAGCGTCTCCGATTCAAGTTTATTTCTTTCAGTATATTCTTTCATCTTTGTATTTGAATGAAGCTTCAAATGTCTGTCATCATATTTCATGATATCATAACCCTAAAAGAACAAAAGAAATTATCAAACAAAACATAAGAAAACATGTGAACAATAAAGTGATTCATTGGATTAAATGACTCTTTTTCTGTATGAATGATTAAATGTAATTTATGGCGCTAGACCACCTGTTAACACAGGTCCGTGCCTCTCTTTGTGTAAGGCAAGCTGAGAAGCATTCAGTTTTTTGGCCACTATGAAAATGTTTTTCAAAGGTTGAATGCCAACAGATATGGATTAAAAATGTTGCGACAATTGCAATAAAATATATTGTGATATATTATGATCCATTACCTTTTTTCAACTGTAAATTGTGTCCCAAAAGAAAAACTATGTCAACATGTGTTTTATCTAATAAGATAAAAAGTGTTCAGTCTGTCATCTCACATCTCACATCTCACGATATTGTCACAAAAAACATACCGCGCTACTATGCTGTATTGATTTGTCGAGGGAACCACAGCGATGTTAATTTTCATCTTGGCCTTGCAAATAAACCCCATCCTTGCAGCACTCTATATGGATACACTTCATCCATCCTTCATCCACAATTTTTTTTTATGTATCATGCGGTATTTTTTATTTTTTTTATGTATATAATGATGTGCTAATGTTCAGCAGCATTACACAGCATCCTCTTGATAAGATTCCTGTTTACATACATAGCCTACTGTAGTGATACCGTGTATTATTTCCATGTGACGAATAAATGATGAATAAAAATGATGATTGATGGTGGATGAGCTTCAGCTAAATGTTAACTAACTTATTTCATATTTATTTTCCAACAGTGTTGTCTTATTCACTTCACTTTTCTGCTGCAGTATTACCATGTACACTACCTTAGAATACACGTACGATCTAAATATGCACTATATATTTAGGTCACCACCCACAAAAGGAGTAAATTATCGCCCATTATTTTGGCAGCAGGCCTGTGGATTTTCAATAACAGGTTGCGCTCAGTCAGTTGTTGTTTGTGGTGTAAGCTCACACAAAAGCGGGGGGATTATTGACTGAACAATACAGAATAATCACTTCAGCACACTTAACACTCCTTTTCCAGCCTTCACGTTATGTTACATCTCCTCACAGGGCATCTTGAATTTTAAATAAGTGGACAATTGTGTACATTCGTGCTCACATGTAGGTGTCTCCCTACATTAAGGCATGCACTACAAGGCGGTGCAATAACGTGACATTCATGTAGTGCAAGAAAATGAATGGAATGGAGGTGGTGGAGGTTGCATTCTGGAGACCTGGGTTCACTACAAGAAAACTAAACTTATGCACAGTGTAAAAGTGCTCAAGTTTGTTACAAGGATGGCAAAAATCAATAGCAACCATTTGAGAGACTCTGACTTTAATCAGTGCTTACAGGAGCATGGATTTAAGGCCTTTAAATATCTGAGACACAGTTGCAGGCAATGAAGCGGTCCGCTTAATCAATTAGTGACAGGACAGCCTATGGTCCTGTATGGATGACATGCAGCAAGGAAGTGTTAATGATCTGTGCCTCTCCCAAAGCAATCATGCTTTTTAGCATCGTTTATCCAACTGTGTTACACTCAGGGGCTTTATCAGCAAATGTGAATACCCGCCTTTTCCACAGCAGACATGTTGACTTGTCAGCACAGGTGTTACTAATAATAGGGTGACCATATTTTGATTTCCAAAAAAAGAGAACACTCAGCCTGGCCACGACATAGCCTACTTAAATGATACTCGCAGTTTACTCAAAGATGCCTTATCATTTTAATATATTTAAAATGTATATGTATGGATAGAAAATTCAGTTATATTACAAAATAATATCTCTCAAAGACAGAAATTCAGATGGGACACATACACACACTAGAGTGTGGCTACCCGATCCGAGCCTGATGGGTCCCAACGGTAGGCCTACCCGACGGGTCGGGCTGGGTTGGGTCAAAAATTCGGGTCGGATTCGGTCAGCTTTCAGTGAAAATGTAGTGTAAAATAAATAAAATCCCATTGTCTGCCCTGTTTATTGTTTGGGGACTGCTATTTACGTGACAACACCTGAACTGAACACAACACACACACACACACACACACACACACACACACACACACACACACTGACTGTTTGTTTCTCCCTCTCCCCTCGCTGGAAGCCTCAACTCTCCCGCCGCCCGCTCCCATCTCAAACACGGAGGTCTCCCTCTCCGCGGAGCACCCATGGTGCACACCCGGCCTGTTAAATAGCCTGTAACCATAACAACTGTGTGACACAAACTCAGTGCTTTAGTAATTAAATAATGTTGGGCTCGGTTTGGTTTCGGACTTAACAAAACAGAATGACTATCGGGTTCAGACAGAAATACGCAGCCCGTGCCGCACTCTAACATCTCTAACATACACATACACACACACACACACACACAAGGAAAATCGGACATTATTATCAATTTATAAACACCCGGACAGAACTTGAAAAGTGGACATGTCCGGGCAAAAGGATGTTTGGTCTGCCTAACTAATAACCTTAACGACGGCTTTGTTCTGGTTAAGTGTCCCAGTAAGCCATGGAACGCCAGGAGCCTGAAACTGGAACAGCTGAATGAAATCCAGCCATAATTGGTTTGATCATTCAAACCTGTGTCTTTCCAATGGTCACATGTCAAAATGTCACATGTGAGAAAAGCCTGTTTGAACATGTGTGTATCTGTGCTGTCAATCCCACCATCTCATTAACTGAGCACGCTCATTGATTCAAAATAAACATTTCACACCAGTGTATGACATGTTTTTGAATTTTTTGTTGCCCTTTGTTTTCTGGTCTATCTACATACTGAACACACAGTATCATGTTAGTTCAGTATCCCCTGTAATTGAAGTAGGGGAGCGCAGGGAACCTCCTAACAAGGGATAAATTGTGACATGGACTTTTTAAGTGGTTACACAGGATCAGTCCTTTTGTACTTCTGGCTAGTTGACCACAATACCACTAAACAGTGACCCACGAAATTCCATAGAGTTCAGTAACAAAGAGTAAATTTCTTTGTGGTACTTGTTTATTGATTACTGAGCTGTCTGTGTAAATCCCCGAATTTCAACCGTACGTCATCTTAATAACTGTCTTCTTGCCTAAAACAAACCAATGTTTAGAACTATGAACCCAACTCCCAACAAGTGTTAACTAATCTTGATAAAAATTTCCACACAGTGGGGTTAGCTGTAACACCGTGTTACAAGTACTACAACTTGTACCCCGAGTTTTAACAGATCTGGGGAAAACTGCATTTTTCTACTGTGCTGCTTGGACATGAAACAATCTTCAAAAAGAACTAAAATTAGAAAACACTTTCATCCACTGATAAATTTAAGGGCATCGTAAGGTGTGCTTGTTTTGCTTGACAGGCCACTGTGTTTCAATAGCTGCTGTTTTATTGTGGATTTCTGTATTATACGTTGTATTTGTTGCATTTTAAATGTGTTTTGATTGGCTGCTACCTCGGCCAGGTCTCTCTTGTGAAAGAGATTTTCAATCTCAGTGGGACTTCCTGGTTAAATAAAGGTATCTTATTGGCACACAATTTCACAGTCTTGTCACTATTCATACATTCAATACTCATATTTTTTCATGTGGATCCAGGTTACCCAATCTATGCAGGCTACATCTATGAGTCCAACCACTGAATATGGATGATAGACTAACAGATGGATGGATACCCGTATGGATATCTATCCTTCTCCTGATCTAGATGGAGAGATAGGTATCTACATACATCTATTCATCAATCTATCACAGATGAAAAGAGAACATGATCTTTCCATTCATGAAGCGTTGGTGTTTACATGAAGGATGGATAGATGTTTGGATATCTATCATAGATAGATCCATAAACAGTGTCAACCTATAGTATAAAGATTAAATTGCGTTGAAGAGACTTTTCCAGCGGGGGTGGCACGGTGGTGTGGTGGTTAGCACTCTCGCCTCACAGCAAGAGGGTTGCCGGTTTGATCCCAGGCGTGGGAGCCCTTCTGTGAGGAGTTTGCATGTTCTCCCCATGTTAGCATGGGTTCTCTTCCTCCCACAGTCCAAAGACATGCAGATTGGGGACTAGGTTAATTGATCAGTAGGCGTGAATGGTTGTTTGTCTCTATGTGTCAGCCCTGTGATAGTCCGGTGACTTGTCCAGGGTGTACCCTGCCTCTCGCCCGATGTCAGCTGGGATAGGCTCCAGCCCCCCCGCGACCCTCAAGAGGATGAAGCGGTTAGAAGATGAATGAATGAATGAAGACTTTTCCAGCAAGTGTTACAGTTAACCCTCTGCCTGTTACAATGAACCCCACCCATGAGGTACGGTAAGTTCTAGAAAAAAAAACAACTGTTCATTTGTAGCAGATAATGTTAGAATAAAACAACCAAACAAAAACATCTCAAACAGTTTTCATAGCATTAAACTAAAACTAAAACTGCTGCAAATGCTGCTATGCTAATGCCATCCAATCCCTTCTCTTATTATAGATATTTCCACCACCTTTCAGTTTAATTATACTGGATGAAAGTACTTAAATGTGCTTAAAGTACTTTGTCCTACGAGTGAAGGTGCCAGAATGCTCACACTGATGTTTGGGATCTGTATTTTTTGGTATGTAAATGGCTTTATTTCCCGTTCAAAACATCAGTGACGCATGTTTGCAGTATATCCAGCCCGTGCCGTTGCACGAATGCAAATCTTTTATTTCAATGAATTATACATCAAGATAAAGCTCAAGTGCAGTATAATGCCAGTGAAGCAATAAATAGGACTGCATCACTGATGAAAGTAAACACAACTGCTTCAATGTGAATAGAAAATGAGCATGAAGCAGCGGGGAGTAGAGACGCTTCAATTACACTTGTAGTTTGTGCAGCTAAAATGTGGTTAGTGGTCATGGCTTGATTGAAACCAGTAATTCAAAGACTGGTAACAGTCTGAAAATCTGTTTACTGTATCTGCCGATAAAAGTCAGTCTCAAAATCTCTTGGATACAGCAAGGCGACGAACGAGTGGATCGAGTCACCAAAGCTGACCAAAGACCTGATGTATATGTTGTTTGTGACGCTCTTTGAGGAGAAAAGACAATGTTGCCTGATAAAACACGAAAGCTTTGTTGATTCAAATCTCTGTAGACAGTACTGGAAAGTTTCTTGCTGAACTGAACACATGACAAAAAAATAACACACTCACCTGTCAATTGCAATGGCAAGCAACGCGTTCGTGGACACGTAGAGTGACACTGTCCGGAGATAGTTGACGGAGGCACACAGCAGCAACCCATGATCCCAGGAAAGCTGTTTGACCACATAGTAGTCCACCAGGAATGGGCAGCACACCACTGCCACAATGAAGTCTGAGATGGCCAGGTTTGCAATGAGCAGGTTGGTGAGGTTGCGGAGCTTCTTGTAGCGTGTCAGCATAGCGATGAATATGAAGTTTCCAAAACCACAGACGAGCATGATGCAGACAAGCACCACGCCGATAACAATAGTGGCCACGAAGAAAGCTTGGCCTTGTGTCGTGTCTGGGATCTCATCAGGAGGGATGCCGTAGTCCATGTCGTAGGTGTCCATGTAATGATCCAACTTGCCTGCTGGGAGATTCTCCTGCGTCTCTGTATAAGCTGCTACTATGTGGCTGATGTTGGAGTCCCCCATGTCGTAGCACGTGCTCTTATTTACTTGTGTTTGAGAAAAATTGATCCAAGAAATTAGGTGAAAAATGAGGGTGCTTTTTGGTGCATGGTGCCAATGATTCCTTGAGCTTAATTATGAACTTGTTTGTGTGCTGCAGCTCATCTTCACCTGGAACAGAAAGTTCCCATGTCAGCATTACTCACGCAGGGTCAGGATTCATGGCGACAACATATGATCAAAACAAATTACAGGCGCTCAGTGCTCCAGACGTAATCAAGCTGGCATCTGCGACATTTCTGTGATAGTTTCTGATGAAAAATGTGGGTTGAGCAAAGACCTTTGTGTAATTTATTAAGACCTTGTCACTTTACAGCAAGCCAACTTCACAGACTAGGCTCAGCGTGTTGACAGGGCGTTTGATTTGCTGCAAAAGTGGTCACTTAAACCCCCCCTGCAAACATGAGGTAAAGCAAAAGTGTAATATAAAACCAATTAAAGGAAAAAAAGAATGCATTTCACCAGATTATACCAGGTTTATGTTGATGTAGTAGCACAAGGCAATTATTACAATGCAAAAGAGACAAAGAAATGATCTTAAATAGCTTGCTTTTACAATCAGGATTTATGGGATCTCCACAGAGGTGGTGCCTCATTAAAGTAAATGAAAGAAGTTATTGCTTGAGGTGATCAGTGATGGTCTGTTTTTAATGCAGTGCCATGCAAAAATAAATTAATAATAACATCTACAGAGGTAGAAGGAAAATTGACTTTGAATTAGTGCTCTGGGGTAGTTTATAAAACCAAACTTGGCTCTATTAAGCTGCAGGTGGTCTCAGTTGGAATATTAAGCTGTTAGAGGTTATCACATCCTGCAGGGGGATCACAGTCTGTGAATTAAAATCAACACAGTAAAAAAACAAGCAAACAAAAACACTCAGATGTAGACTAATAATTGAAAAAGAGATGCTTTATCTTTCTTTATTATAAGAAGTATTAATTTCTGATGATTTTCAAGATAAAACCTAGAAGACACTCACCAGTAAACGTTGCAGAAGGTCCCGCGATTCGTCTCTGCGAAGAATGAAACGGAGCCGAGGTGCTGTGTTGTTGGAGAGTCACCACAGAGCAGACAGAAGGTCTGAGTCCGCTCCGCGTCTCTGAGAAAAAAAAAAAAGTTGCGTCCGCTTCTCCTCTGCCACAAGTGAGAAATCCGACGGTGGAGAGAGGAGGAGGAAACACATTGACGTCTTTCAGGAGGTGAGAGGCAGGTGCGCGTGTGCGCGTGCACGGCTGTGTTGAGGGGCTGAACGGTAGAAAGTTCACAGCTAAATGGTTGTCCATAAATACAGTGTGCATAGGATGTTCTGTGCATTACAGGCTGCATTTACCTTAAACAGTTCTCATAGCACTGCAGGATGAAGGTGCAGATTTAAAATATGACATATATATGACATTCACATGCGGTCACTCCATGATTATACTGTAGGCATACTTCTTGTTCGCCTTAAAGGGTTAGTTCGGGATTTTTGAACTGTTCAACTGCTCGTCAATGCAAATAGCCAAACAGCCAAACACAACTGTCATCAGTAACTCAGTGCATTTAGGCATGTAGACATGGTCAAGACGACCTGCTGAAGTTCAAACTGAGCATCAGAATGAGGAAGAAAGGTGATTTAAGTGACTTTGAATGTGGCATGGTTGTTGTATATTTCCGAAACTGCTGATCTACTGGGATTTCCACACACAACCATCTCTAGGGTTTACAGAGGATGGTCTGAAAAAGAGAAAATATCCAGTGAGCAGCAGTTCTCTGGGTGAAAATGCCTTGTTGATGCCAGAGGTCAGAGGAGAATGGCCAGACTGGTTCAAGATGATAGAAAGGCAACAGTAACTCAAATCACCACTGGTTACAACCAAAGTCTGCAGAAGACCATCTCTGAACCAACAACACGTCCAACCTTGAAGCAGATGGGCTACAGCAGCAGAAGACCACACCAGGTGCCACTCCTGTCAGCTAACAACAGGAAACTGAGGCTACAGTTCACACAGGCTCACCAAAACTGGACAACAGAAGATTGGAAAAACGTTGCCTGGTCTGATGAGTCTGGATTTCTGCTGCCACATTCAGATGGTAGGGTCAGAATTTGGTGTAAACAACATGAAAGCATGGATCCATCCTGCCTTGTATCAACGGTTCAGGCTGCTGGTGGTGGTGTAATGATGTGGGGGATATTTTCTTGGCACACTTTGGGCCCCTTAGTACCAACTGAGCATGGTTTAAACACCACAGCCTGCCTGAGTATTGCTGCTGACCGTGTCCATCCCTTTATGACCACAGTGTACCCATCTTCTGATGGCTACTTCCAGCAGGATAACGCACCATGTCACAAAGCTCAAATCATCTCAAACTGGTTTCTTGAACATGACGATGAGTTCACTGTACTCCAATGGCCTCCACAGTCACCAGACCTCAATCCAATAGAGCACCTTTGGGATGTGGTGGAACGGGAGATTCTCATTATGGATGCGCAGCCGACAAACCTGCAGCAACTGTGTGATGCTATCATGTCAGTATGGACCACAGTCTCTGAGGAATGTTTCCAGCACCTTGTTGAATCTGTGCCACGAAGAATTAAGGCTGTTCTGAAGGCAAAAGGGGTCCAACCTGGTACTAGCAAGGTGTACCTAATAAAGTGGCCGGTGAGTGTATAAATACCTTACATGACCCCTCTTCAAAAATCCTAACCCTTTATTAAAGCCTCACAGATGATATATTCTCTGCTTATGTCTAAATATAATGTTGAGTCACAGGAGAGCTTCACTTTACTGCATCTTCACAGTGACCTGGATATAAACAGGTGTTTACACAGTTACTAAAACATTTTTTTAAAACATGCAGTAACTAATTATTTTGACCACTTGGGGACAGCAGAAATCAGCTGTGACAACACTGACGTGTTATCACCTTTAAAGCTGACGTGGGAAACTTTCTGCAAACAGTGGGCCTACTTACGCTTCCATCAGATATGTAGCAACGTAAGCATTCACATGGCCACCTGGTAAGGCCAATATTTATCTTGTTTTAGCTCCGAATGTGGTCTCCACGTGACATAAATGTTGTCATCCACCTATGTCTGCAGGGGGTCTGCATGGAGCTCTGGGGACATCTGTGTGCAGCCCTTTTTTTGTGACTGCGTTGACAGTAAACCTATCCCACTGCACATGCTCCACTTTCAAAATATAATCTCTTGCTCTACAATCCAGTCCAGTCCTGTTCAAAACATTGTGGTTAAGCCAGCAGTGGCCCCGTATTACAGTGAAGTTAGTTCTAAGCTGCATATTCTGCAGACATTTGACATGTTCTCTGGTCCCAGCAGTGTCCTCTTAGCTCCAGTTCTATCTGATGTTGGCAGTGAGAGGACAGTAAGCTAACTTCCCAGCCCTCCCTCACACCCTCAGTTGTGATATGACAGGAACCACATGCATGACTTCAACTGTCCGCGAACGTTCAATGCTTTAAGTATGTCTGAGCCTTAAATCCTGACTAAAATATCTCACTCTTCAGGCAATAAATGCTCCACTATGTTACACCAACTAGTCGCTACGTTTTACAAGCTGGGTAGATAGTGTGCAGAGGGTTTATCAGAGATTTGTCCCTGAAAACAGCAGCCAACACTGTGCTGAGCACGGTCATCATTATTTTCAATGGAAAGAGCAACGACTGGTTTTTATAGTTCAATCAAATTCAATTTAAAACCCTAGATGTGCTGACCCCTAAGACGCTGATTCAGTGGTATTAAAGTCAAGGGTATGGCAGTGGCAGCACACCACCAAGGACTGGATTGAGAGCCAACAACATTTTTTAATTCAGTAAAATGTAACTATTTAAAATGCCTTAACATATCCCTAACAAAATAATACTGTAGCTTTGTACCTTTACGGTTCCCTGAAGTGCCTGAATCTCTGAGATGATTGTAAAACACAGAGTAACAGCCCCTGGTGGTGGATTTTCCTTCAATTTGAATGTCTTTAGTTCTCATGTAATGCAGATATTTAAGTGTAAAGCTCTCACCTAAGTGTAAAGTGCATCATGTCATCACAAGTGCTCTCCTCCCTGCTCTTTGAGATGAAAAACCAAACGTTTGATATTCACACTGGTGGCTGCTACTGACACTGATTGCAAAGTGGTTTTGGGGAAGGTAATCAATGTGAGAGATGGAATGTCTTTGCTCATAATAAACAAGAAATCGTGATTTGTTGCAAATCTGCTGCAAAGGGAAAAAAATCCTAACAATCAAAACTTTTATTAGGTTCAGTGGGTTGATTATAAAAGGCAGAATTCTTTAAAAATGCTACTCGCTGAATCTATAAGACTAATTAGCGAGACTATGAATTCAGTGTGATCTTTGACTCTTTTTTTCCATTGGGGGCGTCAAGGTATGGACATTGCTGTGTGGCTGTCACCACCATATCTCTGTGGTCAACCACCCTGAACAGGAGATAAACAGACACAGACAGCAGCACTGATGACTTCTTAGAATCAATTCCTTATTGTGATGGAAAGCTAGCGCTGCTGGGTTTTGTATCGCCTCTGACAATCATCTGTCAGTGGCGACGAGATGACTTTTTGTGTCCTCTGACATTGAGTGCAGTGGGCTGGCAGATAGACTCAGTGTGGTTTAGATATAATAACGGATAAGAAGAGACACGGGTGAAAAGATAGACAACTCCTTCTATCATCTCCAGTGGACACTAACACTTGTTTTCTTTTCTAGAACTTGAACATATCCACCCTTCAGCTCATAAGAGATGAGAAAATTGCTTTTGCATGTCCCTATTAGTTTTTATTACCCTCTAAATATCAGGGGCTTCTTGCTTGGCCGTGATAGCGTCTGTCGCTGTAGCCCAGGAGGCCTGACCAGCAGGATAAACACTAGGCTTCAATTTCCAACTCTGGACAGTTCTCTAATCTCAACCGGGCTTTGGATTTACTGCTGCTCGTAACCAATGAATATAGATAGGAAAAAAGACGGCAGTGTGATCCTGACGTTCTCTTCTCAGCCATGGAGAATATGCACAAGACCTATAATCTATGGCCTCTGCTTGAGGTCTGACAGATAGTAACATAGTTTATTGGTGACACTGTTATGGGGGAATAAGCAGCAGTGAAAGAGAATCGATACAAGTTTATATATGGGGTTTAAATCTGAATGGACGCAGTCTGCTTTGGCAAGATGTTGGTTCTGCTGGAGACACTGAGAATTCGTCCAAACTCTCTGTCAGTGTTCGACCCCTCAGGCATAATTAACCATTCTGTTCCATCCCCCTGCATTTCTTTATCATTTGCGTGTTTATTTTGTATTAATCCTTGAATGCATTTGTGTGGCAGCCACTTAAGCCTGTTTCCACCAAACACTTTCGGTATGCTAACTTTGGAACCAAAAATAACCCTTCAGACATGGTACCTTGACTCTAGGTCCATTGAGTGTTTCCATTGCAAACAATACCCTTAAATGTGGGCAGGTGTTATCACAAGTAAAGTAATGGTTACATTTTAAATTTAAAGGGATAGTGCACCCAAAAATGAAAATTCAGCCATTATTTACTCACCCATACTCCCCGGGAGGCTCAGGTGAAGTTTTAGAGTCCTCACATCACTTGCGGAGATCCCAGGGGAGAGGGGGTAGCAACACAACTCCACCTAATGCAGGCTGACGGTGCCCCAGATTAAAACGTCCAAAAAAACACATAACTGAAACCACAGAATATCTCCATACTGCTCGTCCGTAGTGATCCAAGTGTCCTGAAACTCCGACATAAAAAGTTGTTTGGAAAAACGTCATTTGAACTCTGTTTTTAGCCTCATTGTAGCACAGTGTACAGAGAGGCAGTTGGAGCTACATGCTACAGTGAAGCTAAAAACAGAGTTCAAATGACGTTTTTCTTTTGTTTTTGTTTTTTTGTGGTTTCAATAATGTGTTTGTTGACGTTTGAATCTGGGGCGCTGTAAGCCTCCATTAGGTGGAGTTTTGTTGCTAGCTCCTCTCCCCTGGGATCACCGCAAGGGGTGTGAGACTCAACTCAACTCATGCATTGAGCAACATTACATGTAAACATTCCACCTTAAAGGTTGTCAGAAGTCGGCCCAGTGAATTAAGTTCTTTTTCTCAGACTGCAGCTGCTGCAAGAGGCAGCAAAATATCCTTTCATTTTATAGTGACAGTTTACTAATGTAAAACTTGCCACGGTATGAACAGTGGTTACATAACCAGCCACAACTCTGAGCAGAGCTACCATCCGCTATTGACCAATCAGCAGAGTGCAGTGTTCACAGCTCCACCTTTTAGTACCAGATCTGTGTGCTAGGTACCCCAACAGAGGGGGGACCAAAAATGGAGACGGTACGGAACAGTTTCACTGGTACCATCCACAACTTTTCACAGTGGAGTCTATTAATATGTTTGTGGGAGCTCTTCATATTATCCCACCCACAGAAAAAGTGCACATTGCTGTAAATCACTTCCTCATCAACTGGCTGCAGGTTAGAGGTGACCTTAACTGTCACTTCACGTATCCTCCTGCCACAGTTCAGGATTCCAAACCAATTTCACACTGAAAGGTCAGTGGCATACCTCAAACAGTGTACGTCATGCGCTACCCAATTCCTTGCCTTTCCAATGTTCTATATATAAGCAACGTCTTAGTGTGCTTATTGTTTGTAATCACTGCACGTCGTGAAAATGTCACATGGACAATCTGAAGGCTTTAGGAGTCGTTCCATGACACAAGGAGAGATTGTATGCATTGAGCGCGTCATTGACTGATACACCTGGAGATGCACACAGACACGAAGCTGGACATCCTCAGAGAGATCGCTCATTAGATAGAGGGAACTTTCCCGGTCTTGGTACTGTGGGAAAAGGCAAGTGCTGAATACTAAACAAAGGAAAACCAGTGTATGTCATGTCAAGTTTGGCTTTTTTTCTGTGTTTTCAAGAAGAACACGTGTGTTATTTTTGAGTGAAGTGCCACATATGAGTGTGCTGGATATGGTACAAGGAGGATTTTATCCTTTAAACAATAGATTTAATTTTTGTGTTTGATAGCGTAACAGTAAGTAGAAGTAGATAGAGTTCATCACATTGTCTTTGAATACATTTAATTAGTCAGGTACTGTTACTGAATGTGAAAGAAAAGCATGCATCTATTGTTTGAATGGGAAATTAGCAGTATAGCATTACTTTAACTTTATTATCTCAATCAAGGTTTTTGTTTTGTAGCTCCTACTGCAGCTTTCATCACTGCTGCTCCTGTGCCGCGGGCTTTGCTGGGCCCGAAATCTGCTGAAATGCTGATGTAAAGCCATTTGACATGTGTTTCATTCAGCCGTTTCACAGACAGCTTGCTAGATCCGTCTAGAGGGACATTTAGACTGACCTTGTACCGCTGCCTGCAGAGAGCGAGCCAGAGCAGAAGCTCCTCTGTCTCTTCCTCATTTTTCCATCACTTTCTCTTAGTCTTATTTCCGCTTAATGTTTCTGTGGGCATAAGAGAAAAGAATGGAAATAAAGAAATGTAGAGATGTCAGCTAAAAGCACCTTGAGAGAACAACAATTAGAGGCTCTCTTTCTTGTTATTGTGTTTAGAGTGCTGATATATTTCAGCTTCTGAGTCATCTTCACAGCAAAACATTGCCACGTAGGGTGCATTTGAATGTGGGCTTTGATTGCTTCTATTAAAGCAAACAACATGTGGAAATAAAGATTGAAGCTACGTAATAGACCAGAGCTGCATCCTAAGTTGCACAGTTCAATTAGAAGTTGCTTCCCACTCATTTTAGTGTTATTTTTTTATATTATCTGGCGACCAACAGAACTTATACAACAACAAAATAACTATTAAACATTCACTGTATTGTTTGATCGACCAGCTACCTGCTCATCACCAAAACAATGAACACATTTCTCTAATTTAGGGTGTGGTGCTTTTGTAATCATGAACTCAAACACATTTAGTACCCTCCTGTAAACAAAAAACAACTTTGTTTTCAGCATTCACTGTGTGTCACCACTTAGCCACTTCTGGCAGGAGTAGTTCTCCACAGTCCACACAAATTGCACTGCACGAAATTTCCCCTCTGTCCTGTGGTGGGCCACCATCCAATCTGCCATATCAAACAGGGATCTAGAAAGCAGCTGACTAAGAACCAAAATAATGGTGTGTGACAACCCAGTGCTTTCCCGGGCCGGCCAATTGTTTGTTTTTGTAGTTCTGCTTTGTCATCAACAGCGTGGCTTTTCTAATCTCTGCCACAAAGGCCACAATAAACTCTGGAAGGCCCCAGGCTCGTAGCATGCGTGGCCACAGCTAGAGGGAGGTTTTGTGGGCTATTTCGCCAGCAGCCAGTGCTGTGCAGCGTTTAGTCTAGCATGAGACAGCCAAGGGTGAGCACCCGAGTTTTCACACAATAAAGGTGCTGAACAGGACCAAGCACTCCGGGGATACCACCAACCCACGGGAGGGAAGCGTACCACCATGTACAAGACCAGCTACCTGCACGAGGTGCGAAAGGAAAAGTACGAGCGCTCAGATGTCTTTGATGAGGAACCTGGGGACTCTGAATGCTCTGCAGGCATCTCAGCCATCCAGGGATGGGAGAGCCTTCAGGAGCTCAACAGCCGCTTTGCCCGGTACATCAACAGGGCACGAGTCCTGGAACAACGCAATGCCGTGTTCCGCAAGCAGCTGGAGACGCTGCAGCGGATGGAAGAAGCCAGCGGCCTAGAGGAGGCCTTCACAGAGCAGATTGAAGTCAACAGGCAGCGAATCCGGGAGCTGTCGTCTGACCACGCCAAGCTGGAGCGGGAGCTGAGAGATGCTTGCCGCATGCTGGATGAATTCACCAGCAAGTAAGAGAGTGGTGGTCTTATCTACTTCAGAGATAGAGTCATTAGAAATGTATAGAAATGTCAAAATTTAGAGAAAGTGATAATCTTATATAAATGAAGATAGTGGTTCACAAAAACCTTTTTTTACGGTGTATGCTTTTAATTTCTTCTAGACTATTATTGTAAGGCAGCAGTACTTGTGCAGCTCCAGGAGTCCAAGACAAAGTTTCCTTCAGGGACAATAAAGTATATCGTATGGTAAATAAAATGTCTTAAGAAATCAGCAGAGAAACTGTAAATGAAGAGATAATAACTGTCACAATGGATGCAGTTTTTAAGTCGAAATGATCAGTTTACTCCCTTATAATCAGGTCGTCATACAGATTGCTTAAAAAATCCATTTATTCTGAATACTGTAACATGTCTAGTTATCATAAAACAAGGCACTGAATTAACATCTAATTAAAATAAGGGTAAATTAAAGGGTCAGTTCACCCAAATCACTGATTAAAAAAGCACATTTTCTCACTCACCACCAGTAATAGCCGTGCCTATACTAAAGCGAAATGGGGTAAAATGGAATGTCATTTGTAATACACATCAAGCAGCATTTGAAATCATTTCAAAAATTCCACTGCGACATTTCATTCCAGAAAGATTGTCTGTGTTCCCCTGGATAATCCACATACCGCACTGTCAACAGCTTTAATAGGGACTATTTGTTCAGCAGAATGTAGTTCCAGTGAAAACTGTTCACAGTGAGGTCTCTGAATTATCCGCAGTAACCATTTTTCCAATGCTGTAAGCAATTCAGATGAAATTCCACTGACTTCAGTTGTACTGATGTGGCGGCAGGAATCCCCGAGGCAGTTTGCTTAAAACCTGGGCAGTAATATTGTATCTACATGGATGCATGCCATTCAAAAGTTACAGTTATCTACAGACACGGTGCAATCAGCTGTCAGCAGGCAGCAAAGTCGCACTCCATTATTGATTGAGTTGAGAAGAATATTGACCAACTCTGACCGAATCAGCAGGTGAAGAGAGCTGGATTTCACCAGGTGTAGCTTCGATTTGCAGCTCTGACACGAACACAGAGGTGTCGTGCCTCGAGAAAGTGATGAGTTTGTTCATGGGTCCTGTTGCGCTGTGAGCACACAAACACAAACATGCAGTAATAGTCATAAAACACACAGGTGTATTCGAGGTAGGTATTCCTGTACCGTGAAAGGCTGCAGCTTCATATTATAAAGTTACACTGTTCCGTCTCCTGCTTTTTATTAACACATAATCGAGATGTTTTATGTTCCAGATATAGAAATGAATGTGATTATCAAGAACAGCTTCGGAGCACACTGGAGCAATTAAACAAGGTACTGTCTGTCATACAGTTATTGTGCATCAAAATTCTCCACCATTTAAACATGGAAAAAACTGTGCATGTGATTTTACTTTGTTGGTTTGTTAACTGGTTTGAGGTGGCCAGTATGATACTGGGTCAGCCACTGAAGAGTTTTAAACAATGTTGCAGGACTGCAGTTTGTCACTTTGGTGACTTTTGGCTCATTATGAGCTCAGTACACTTAATAGTGTTTTCCCTATTGTTGTTTGTTCTCCTGTCCGCTCCTGCAGGAGGCTGACGGTGCTCTGCTAAGAAACCTGGAGTACCAGATACAATCACAGTTCCTGCAGGACGACATCAGCTCCACCAGAGACAGACACAAAAAGGTCAGTGGCACTAATGGTAAAGTGGATCAAAGTGAGCTTCAGTACAAAGGAAGCTACACAACTTTCAGTTCTGTCACCTTAAACAACTCCCTCAATACAATACAGATTTTGGATAGGATAACCACTGTATATGTCTACCTTTTTTATTTTTTCCTCGATAAAACCTCCTTGTAATTGATTTGGCTGTTATCAGACCATTTAATGGCCATTATCAGTGGTGATAAGTGTTATTGATGTGTAAGTAGGCGCCTGCCACACTTGCTTTTAGGCAGAGAAGGCCATTATCAGGACATGAAATCAAGCTATCTGCCAGAAAGGGCTTTCACATAAAAAGGGCTTTCTACCATGTGCAAGGAAGTCTGCATCCAGGATGGGCGGGAGAGATGGTGAACAGTACTTTCATCCAGGAAACTGGGGTTGGAGTCCCATGTGAAATCAGTATTTATATCAAACCATGATCTTTTTGGAAACCTGACCAAAATGTTTTCACAGTTAAACCTGTAAAAGTGAAAGTGGAGCCTAACAAACTGGTAACAAACATTAATTGGATCTATAGCAGCCTTCTGAACCTACCAGTAGGTGCAGTAGGCCCACACTGACCCATATCTTTGAGGCTTATAATCACAGAAAATTGATATTAAATGGGCTGATAACATTCCGATGTGTTTCAGCATATGGTAGTCTCTGTGTAAGACGGTAGAAATTGTTTCTTAAAAGTTATCAAATATGTAGTTTTGGATTGTAATGTGCCTTTTTGTAGTATTTTCTCTACTTTCATGGCACTTTTTGTCGTTTTTTTGTTTATTGTTTTGTTGTTTATTTTCCATTGCACAATAGATTTGTTTTTTAGACATAAAAGCCCACAGAGAAACCCTGCATCCTAGAAATTGTGTTTTTATTTCACCAGTTTCACAAAGGGAAACCAAAAAGCACTTTAGTTGAGGTATGGCTTGAATTTCAGTAAAGCAAACATCTTGTCTCATGATTCAAGTTGCTATGTAAGTCAACAGGGGAACCTAACAAACCGATAATGGTCATTGAATGGACCTATAGCAGCCTTCTGAACCTACCAGCAGGTGCAGTAGGCCCATAGCAACACATATCTATGAGGCTTATAACCACAGAAAATGGACATTAAATGTCTTTTGTAGTATTTTATCTGCTTTTTATAGGATCTTCTGTTTATTGTTTGTGTTTTTTCATAGCTCTATGTGTTTCCATCGCACAGTACATTTGTTTTTAGACATAAAAGCCCTCAGGGAAACCCTGCGTCCTAGAAATTATGTTTTTATTTCACCATTTTCACCAAGGGAAACATGTTTTCTTGTTTAGTGGCAAACCGAAAAGCTCTTCAGTTAAGATTCGACTTAAATTTAGTAAAGCAAAAAAAAAAATCCTCAAAAAGAGCAGATATCGTATTACAAGAATGAATATTGTGGGGGGAAAAAACAAAGGAAATAGGTTACCAGTGTGTTTTGCAGATACTTTCAGTGAGAACATTTTGGAACGTACATTCATCTCATTATGTTGATAAGAAAGTTGATTCAGGTGACGTTAAGGTTCTCTCAGAAACATGTTTTTTGTTATAAATAATTAGTATATAAATTACATTTCTGGGAGAAAGAGTTGCACAGAGAGACTATCTTTGGCTGTGAACACTGTAATTGCCCATGTACATAATACAATATGTACCTTTAATGTATTGATATAAATAGAAGGAACAGAATACCACAGAGATCAGCTGCTCTGTCAGTTACAAAGGGGAAAGTGTTGTGGGCTTTATAAGTGTATATACATCAATACATTTTCACTCTACAGCAAAGAGACGTACAGCAGAGAAATGACAGTGAACAATAGCATTGACGCTCACATTAAAGCAGTACTTATCGATGGCTCTCAGAACATGAGCCCTCAAAAGCCACTTACTGACAAATGGCTTTAATAATCCCTCTCATTGTTCACAGCAGTTAATATCTCTGACATATTGCATTTTGAAATTGTGCCCAAACCGGTCTTTCTGACAGTATCTTCGATGTCAGAGTGGTGTATGTTGTATGGATTTATTGGATAACTCAAAGTCAGTCGATAAATTTAATCCACACCACGAGTGGCTGTAATTCAAAATGTACTTCAGAGCACAGTGTGTTTTTTCTTTCTGCTGCTTTTGAACACTCCTCACCTCGGGCTACCACTCCTCAAACGACAAGGCGAAAAACCTTGCATGGGTGCCAAAGGATGTGTTATGATGTACCTCAGGCTTTAGCAACAATTTACCTTCTGTGATGTGAGCGAGGACAGAATTACAGATAAAAAGTAACAGTGCTCTTCACTACTGACATATGACAGGAAAGCCTAAAGGAAAGAAAATGTGTGCAGTAGGAACGGCTCGAAGATGTAACCCAGCAGCCACAAAAATGCTGAGACAAAAGAAAACTACACTGCTACATAATGCATCAGGCGTACTTTCCGCAGACTCTTGCCTGACCAATTTCTCCCCTTTTTTTTTTTGCACCCACTACTGCTTTTGATGACGAATTAATCCGTGACTCTGCAATATTGAGATAGCATATCAAAAGGCACTGCTGTTACTATATTATGTGAGAAAGAATAGGGAGTCGCCTCACATGAATACTGGGCTTGTGGTCCTGAGCTTTGAAGTAACCCTCTGGAGGGGGGAAATATACGTATCTCTTCTTTATTAGGGAGTCTGAGATTACGCTTTTGCAAATGGATTTTAAAAGAAACTTCCTTTGCTGTGAAGAAATGCTCGCATCGTTTATAAAAACATATCGGCTAAATGACGGCCCTTTATTGGATACTGTCATTCTCTTACCCAAGTGCAAAGTAAATAAGCAAGAGGTGTGTGTGCAGAGAAGATAAAATAAAAGCTCAGGAATGTTTTTCCTTTTGCTGAGTTGTATATTTTGTGTTTACCTTCTTCCTCTATAGAACCTTGCAGAGATCCAGACCTATGTAAACATTTTACAGCAAATCAACCAGACACTTCCCCTTGTTCCCAATACGTCAGTGGGCATCTCTGAGGTGAGGTCATTAATGTTGTCACTGTGTGTGTGTGTGTGTGTATGTGTGTGTGTGTGTGTGTGCGCGCTGCAGTCCCTGCGGGGGAGAGGATGGTGTTTGCATGTGTGTCAGCCCTGGCTACGTGTCTGGGGTTGATGAGGTTACCGGCTTCTCAGTCCAATTGGTCGCCTGTGCCTGCATTTGTCTGTTTTACTGTGTATACGTGTGGGCGTGCATGTTCAGAAAAGACACTGGAACAGTCCACGGGACACATGCACAGGCCAGCAGTTTGAGGGTGACAGGACACATAATGAAGCACGTGCTGGAAAAAAAAAAAAAAAAAAAACAGACAAAAAAAACCAGCTGTGAATGTGAATTGTTCAGGGTACTGTTGAGTGGCGTTTGTAGCAGTTGGAGTCTCATAAGTGTTTCTCAAAGGCAGGGCTGCTCTGGATGCAGAGATTGTTTAATTGGTTGAGTTAAATCTCAGAGGGCAGAGAAAAGGAGAGCCACAGGTCTTGGCTGCTGAAATCCAATGAAAATAGGACAAAGGTAAACAAGGAGGGAGATCATTGTATGGAGCTGTTAGTCCAGCTGCTAAGGGACTCTTAACAAATGGGTCACCTGACAGGAGAAAAATAACGATGACTATTGAAATCACATAAATCCTATTGTGAGGCCTTTTTAGATCACCGGATAGCAACACATTAAAACAGCTGGGGCAGAGTCATGCTGTGTTCTCCAATGTCATCATTAAAACACTTCTAACAACCAAGCCAGTTTATGTTCATACATGTTCTAAAAATATAAGAAGATATACTTTATTAATCCCTGAGGGCATTTTTTTTTTACTCTATTGTCAAATGCACACAGGCCTGAAATACACACACATGCACAAACAGGACCTATACATGCATTAAATGGAGAGATGTCAGAGTGAGGGAGCTGCCTTGGACAGGCGCCCTGAGCAGTTAGGGGTTCGGTACCTTGCTCAAGGGCAACTTGGCAGTGCCCAGTAGGTGAACTGGTGCCTGTCCAGCTACAAGTCCATACTCCATATTTGGCGGACTTCAGCTGCAGATCGTTCGGTTGCCAACCCAAGTCCCTATGGACTATATAGACAACAATTATTTTACATGCAATTCAGTTTTGCCAGTCTCTGTAACTATCATTTCTGGCTCACTAGTTCCAGTGCCTTGCAAAAAGGTTTCAACCCCTTGGCGTTTTTCCTATTTTGTCACATTACAACCTGCAATTTAAGTTATTTTTATTTGGATTGTATGTAATGGACATGCACAAATTAGTAAAAATTGGAAAGTGAATTGGAAAAACTTGTTTTAAAAAATTCTAAAAAATAAAAGAAAGTGGAAAGTGGTGCGTACATATGTTCACCCTCTTTGCTATTAATTCCCTAGGATCTGATGCAACAGATAATTACTGAAATAAAATCCACCTCAAAAAACTGTATAGTCATGCTGCAGCTGGCTCACAGAACATCTGATGATGGTGTGCACATTCAAACACGGATCCAGGGAGCCATTTCAACATTTTATTGCAGATAGGGCTGTCTGAGACAGTTTTATGGTGGTTGTTGGATGACTTTTCTCTGTAACAAGGAATATTTTTTAAAAATTGTCTGCTCTGCATAACATTAAACAATGTTAATAATGAAAATAATATTAGTAAATTAGGTATCATTTAACTTATGTCATTAATGCATCCTTATCTTAGGAATCTTAGAACAATAACACAAAACAATCTGTTCACATCAGTCCTCTCTTTGTTGTCCCTGGCATGTTGGAGGGAAAAAGAGAGTCACAGGCCTGAAGGGTGGAGTTAACGCCATCTGTGCACAATCCAAGTGTCACCTGCTCTCAGTATATTTATAAATGTTCTGTAAACTTCACTTGAAAGAAAACTGAACCATATCTACTGCTCCAAAAAATGATTTTACTTATTAGGTAGGTTAAAGTTGGCTGTGTAACATACATTTTTGTATGTTCACAGCAATAATCTATTTGGCCCATTATTGAAGATAAATCTCCATCAAGGAAACTTTGCATCCAGAAGTCCAGAGCTGACATGATTTAATTTCCCTTTCTTTGCATATTGGCTTTAAATTTAGGTAATTAATCAAAATGTCATCGTAATTTTACTTCCTCTCCTCTGAGCGCACATTCTCACACATGCCTCACCTCTTACAGGTGTAACTAATGACATTAATGATCCTCGAGTTCATGAAGCATATTTGACATCCAATTTCACAAATTTCACATTAAATTTAATTATTTATCTCACAATGTGGCAGGCTTATGTGTTTTGAGATTTGGAGAGAACAACTTAGAATTAAATTAGCCGTAATGATGCATCTCAAACATGGAAATGACAACAGGAAGTCATTATTGGATTTTGATTTTTAAATTGGTCCAAAACCTAATAATGTGGCTTCATAAGAGAACACTCTGCTGCTAATAAATGTTTGAATATTATAAATGGTAGTTAAAATGATGTATAATAATATATAAAGTTAAAATGATAGGAAATGTTGAGAATCGTGACAGCTTATCATACATCTACCAGGTGGACGAGTAAAGCTCCAACAACAGCCACTTATGTCACTTTTATCATTATTAATGCAGTTTCTAGGGAGTGGACATTGCACTCCAAACACTCATTTTAAAGAGTAGATGAACAGAACACATCACTGCTGTCAGCAACCTAATTGTTATAGTGCCCTTAAATTAAAAAATCAATCACTAAAGCTTTAACTACAGTGAGGCTTCAGGGAGAGACCGGCTGTGTGTGAGTCTGCATGTGTGGTGTGACGTTCCTGCTGTAAAGGCACACTGTGCATGTCTCTGCATTTTCTCATTGATTTGTGCTCACCGTGTGAAGGAACAGGAGAAGCTGCTGGCCCAGAGGAAAGTGCCGGGGCTGCAGAGTCAGCTGGAGGAATACAAGAGTGCCCTCTGTCAGCTACAGGCCCAGAAACAACGCCTACACGCTGAGGTGGGTCACACGTTCACCATGACAACAGGAGGTTTCAGGTTAATTACATGCACTGAGCCAGTATTGACAGATTTAAAATGAAGCGGATTCCTCAAAGGAACCAAGTGTATTTGCATTAAATGAAAGACAGGCACCAGTAAGACCAGTCCAAGATCTGGTTTACTTACACTGATTTTCATTATTAACTATTGTGCAGATTATAATCACAATTAACTAGACAAAAATAGATAAATAAAATACATTTTAAAAAAATAAATAAAAAAAAATTAAAAATTAATTAAATTAAATTAATCACATTTGAGTTGCTGTAACCTAACCTGTTGCTTTTTTTTTGCATTTTTGTTTTAAAATTAGTTAAACAATGACTTTGAAAATTGCCTTTTTTTTTTTCAATCAACTAATTTAAACAATTTTAATCGACTAAAATTTCGAAGAAAATTAATAGGCTGAAATGTGTCTTATTATCCAAAACCTGTTCAGAAGATAACTAGTAGAGGTTTCACTCACAAAGACCACGCCAATAAAGTTATAGACTGCAATTAGTTTATTGAGGGATGTGGGTCGAAGGGATGAAGGTCGTGGGATGAGGGGATGATGGGATGTAGTGACACAGAAGGAACAAAGGTGGGGGGGAGGGAAACGGATAAGGAGTGTTTAAATACTCTTAGTGCGGAAATGGATGAGATTGAGGCGTGTGCTTTGTTCCCAATCTTACTGTAATCTAGATATAAAACTACATTTATTGACAGAAAAGTCAAACACATTAAGAAAAAAAAAATTTGTTTTCTTATATTTGAGTCAACACATCAATCAACAATCAGTTATATCTAATTTTAGAATATTTTTTAAGGGACATTTTCATTTTACTTTCTGCTTGTCTTATTTCACTTTATTTTATAAGTTAGAGAACAATAACTACTCACTAAGCGAGGCATTCAACAGGCCTTCACCCTGCAGCCTCAATGATGTTGATGCTGCAGAAGCACCACTAGATGTCAGCCATGACCACCTTGTGACAGAAGCATAGTTAACAGCTTTAGCGAGGGCAGTGTCTCCTCATAGGACATGAGAAACAAAGGACTGTTTCAGTTCAATGGAATAAGATGCCAAAGAGTTTTCTCACTTGGCTGCTTTGTTCCCACAGGTTTTGACTAAAGACATAATTCTGCAGTCTGCAAAAATGATGCTCTTCATGCTGCTTATATTATGCATCATGTATCTCTTATCTATTTGGGCTCCGTTTTAACTGTTTTAAGTTATTAATCACATTGTTTAACATCAATAAATTATTGTTTTGTCTAAAAGCAGTGTTTTGTATGTGTTGTATTGTGTTTTTGTCCTCTTATCAGAAATACATGACATGACACATGCATTGCGCTGTTAAATCTCCTCAGGGGGCTCTGTAAGTTTACTTTATTTTATCATAATATCTTAATTAATCTCTTCTTTCAGACTTCAATGTTGGAGCAGTCCATCAAAAGCACACAGGAGAACTACGACGACGAGATCCAGATGTACAACGAGAAAATCGAGTCTCTGCGGAAGGAGATCGAGGAGGCTGAGAGGTCCCTCGAGAAGTTCACCAGTGAATGTCGCCACCTTGCCATGTACCAGACGTCCCTCGAGAACGAGCTGGAGAGGTACAAGAGGATCATCGAGAACGAGGATAACAGGTAAACGGCCTTCACCTTGTACAGAGGAGACACACTTACACACCATGCCAGGCCTGACAGAAGAGGTTAACTGTTCCCTTCAGTCAGGTTAACTTTGACAAAAATGGCCCATGGTGGAATGAAGCCCTTCATTGAAGGTTGAAATAATCGCTGAGAAACAGTCACTCTGACTCCCAGTAAATCCAATATATATGTAAAGCAATACATATGAAACAGATAGAATAGATTTAGTCATGACATTGACCTGAATTTGGATCAACAGCTGCTCAACATTTGTTTAAAGGAGCAGTGTGTGGGATTTAGTGGCATCTAGTGGTGAGGATTGCAGATTGCAACCAGATGAAGCCTCTCCTGGTTAGAATTCCATTAGTGTTCATTGTTCAGGAGGTTTTTACCTGGAGCCGAATTAGATCCGCAGAGTTCTCTTCCTCTTGAAAACAAAAGGGCTGGGGCTGTACTCACAAAGCTTCCTAGTGTTAAGAGTTGCTCTCAGTGACTTGCTCTAAAAAAATGTATAGAATTGTAATGTCTTTTTTAGAATTTCCCCTTTAAGTTAGGACTAGGTCCTTGTAAAGATAAAGGTTATTTATGGAGCATCTTAAAAGACCTTAAAAGAAGTCCTACGGTGAAAACTGTTTGGAGCATGGAGGAGGACTTTTAAGAGGCTTAAGAGTTTCTTAATCAGAGGAGAAAATGGTGGAAACATAAAGAGGTCTGAGAAATATTCTCCAAACGCTGGATGACAGTGAGTAAATGAAATGCTACTGATTAGATTGTGCAGGAAAAGTATGTGTGGTTAATCTCATTAGGGATATGCAAACATTTCCCTTCTAATGCTATAATGGCAAAAATAAAATGATCACAATACTAAGATATTTGGGAAACTGGAAAAATGCAACAGCGCAGCAGAAACAACTTAGGTCTATCTCAACCTTCCATCAGCAGAGTGATCACACTAACATTTTCACAGTCAGCATTTCATTTCATTTCCACTGGGTGTCCACACCTTGCAGGCTCACAAAAGGGTTTGTTTTCACTCTTGCTTGTCAATTACACACAGGTCCGAAAGACACACACATGCACAAACAGGACCTATACATGCAGAAGGTGGAGAGGTGTCAGAGTGGGGGGGGGCTGCCCTTGGTGAGGCACCCCGAGCGGCTGGGGGGTTCGGTGCCTTGCTCAAGGGCACCTCGGCAGTGCCCAAGAGGTGAACTGGCACCTCTCCAGCCACCAGTCCACGCTCTATATTTTGGTCCAGATGGGGACTCAAACAGGCAACCCTCCGGTTCCCAACCCAGGTCCCTATGGACTGAGCTACTGCCGCCCCCTACAACTAACTACAACTAACTAACTACATCGCGCTACACAAAAATACAAAAATATAAAAATCTGAATGGTCTTATCGAGAGCCAGTGTTTGTGTTCGTTCTGGGCCACTGTAGAAACAAGACAGTAAAACATGGCGGACTCCATGGACGAGGACCGCTCCCTGTGTAGATATAAATGGCTCATTCTTGGGTAACAACAATTCTAATTTCCAGGCTATTATAAACTTAAAAAAACACACTTGTTATATTATAATACATTTCTGCCAATATATCCTCCTAAATCCTACACACTGAACCTTTCAAGATTTAATGTCTTGTAAAATTCCCCCAAGAAGATGCAGAGCTATAGCTAGAACTTTATGAAATCTCAAGCCATGAGTCCAAATTCATTTAATTCAGTTATAGTTTCTCGTTAGTATAGTATAGTTCCCTACATAAAGGTCTGCTGTTTCATCATGACCTTCTTCACACTTACATCTCGTATCATCTTGTACCTCTGAAAAGCTAAATTAAAAAAATGGTAACTATTAAAAGAGTTCACTCCAAAGAATATCATAATCTGCCTTAAAATAACACCATAGGTAACTGAGTGTTATTGTAAAAACCCCCACAGGTCATATGCTGTCTTAACTAGGTTATTGTAGAGTGCTGAATCAGCCAGCAGATGGCACTGGGTGACAACAGATGTTTCTGTTACTGCACTTGTACAGCAAGAGGCTGAGTGGTTTTTGTTTTTTTTGTTTTTTTTACATGTGAGATCAGATATATTTATGTCATTTAAAGTTACCTGTTGTTTCCTTTTTTTGAAAAATGTGAATAACTGATTTCCATGCATAGCAGAGCTGTTGAGTGCATGTAGGTTGTATGGCTGACATTTCACTGCTCTCTTTCCTGCAGGTTGAATTCAGCGATAATTGGCACTCCCATTACCCTGTTCACCACTAATTACCGCTACACTCACACACCCACTGCATCGAGCAGGGGGAGAGGTAAGGGCACCGTGAGCACATCACAGCTGGTTTACATTGAGAGTCATGTTTGAATGCACATACAATCAGCTGCCATTGTTAGAGACAAAGCTGACAAAGCAATGTCTTTATTGTCTTTAGCAACCCAGGACATTTGAGTGTGTTGGTGCATATCCAGTTCTGGTCTTTTCTTGTTCACCAGTTCCAGCTAGTTGACTTGTGACCTTTTTGTGTTCAGATATCACCCAGGCTATCCAAGATATCACCAGCATCAAGCCCCGGCAGAAGATCCTGGCCAAGAAGGTCCTTAAGAAGAAAGAGCTGACCCCGAAAGATGTGATGGACAGCGGCCTGGAGGAGAAAAATGGGGGCGCTGCTGAAGAGGCTCCAGATGAAGACACAAGGAGGACTCCATCTGTGGAAGTGGGTGAGGAGAGGGTGAAGAGAACAGAGCAGAGACCTGTTCTCACTGGAGTGTCTCCACAGGATGTCCCCGACGGAGCTCAGATCAGCAAAGCTTTTGACACTCTTTGCAACATCGTCAGAGACAGAATGAGGAAGTACAAGAAGCCTGAGCCGATCGCTGACTTTTACACCAAGGGTCGTTATGTCCTCGTCACTGGCGACGGCAGCTACCTGGATCCATGCTTCTGCACCTCCACACCATCAGCCGGCCACATCTTCGTCACTATCAGAGACGGAATGACGCCACCCTACGAGCCTTATGAACCCGTCATACCCTCTCCTCTACCTCCAACTCCTCAGCCCATAATAGAACCCAGGTCTGTCAGTCCCACCCCACCTCCTAATGGAGAAGAAGAAGGAAAGGATGATAACAAGGGTGGCAAAGGTAAGGACAATGGAGGTAAAGGTAAGCACAAGAACGGAGAGCCTCAACCTTTTTCTAAAGATCCGAGCCCAGCCCCTTCACCCTCCGAACCCAAAGAACCCACCCCAGCTGCCACTCATCCCAAGAAAAGCCGGGATGACAACGGGCCAAGCGGGCCCACTCCTAAACCTGCGCCGCGCGGTGCCAGCACCAGCTCCAGCTCCAGTTCCAGCACCAGCACCAGCACCAGCACCAGCACCAGCAGCTACACCCCAGAAGCCATGAGCTACGAGAAGCTGGAGGTGGTGGAGTCTGTGGAGAAGATCTCCAATGATCGCAAGGTTAAAGGTTACGAAGAGACTTCCATGGTGGTGGAGACCATGATCGAGAAGTCCAGTAAGAAGAAACACTGAAACCACGTCACCTGACATGAAGAGTCAGTCAACTCCACCAGGGTCCTCCATGGTTCAGGTCCTCTGACAAGAGGACAATGCCACTGTTCCTCAAACTACTGTAACAAGACCAATATTTTTGTCTCTGAGAAAAACCAATCATGCTTAAAGACCAACTACACATTCCTGCTCTGATATTATTCACTGCTCTTCCATTTGCTTGCAGTCTCTGGTCTTGCGTCCAGAATACGTTTTGCTGGTTCCATAAGTACTGCTGTTGTTGTTCGACTTAACAACCATGCTCATGCTATGAGTCCTTTACTGTCTGAAAACTTGGGACAATGAAAAATGAAGCTCCACACCACCAAGAAAAAAAACAATGAGAAAAGACATAAAAAACTAAGAAGTTGTGCCACCCCTCTGAACTCTGTCTTAGAACTCCAATTTTCCCCTTTGAGCTCATTTGTTCAATTGGATGCCACTGCCTGCCCTCAGCACAATTTTGCTGTGAATTAATTTGCTTTGATATATTGAATAATAAAAAAGATTCAAACATCAATTGAAACCGTGTTCTCCTTCTAGGCAGATACTCTGTGTCAAGCACGACACACACGTATTTGATAGGTCATAAAACCACTCAGGCATGTATACAGACACAGACATTTTATGTTACACTTTAACAATTACTCCCAAGCTTTAAAGGAAGATATATTTTTGGTGAAGTCTGCAGCATCCACAAATAACTCATTCATTTTTTATGTGACCTTGAGTAGCTGACAATGGCCCCTGCTTTTAGTATGACCCAATCTGTCTGCAGGAAGTACAGTGTAGCCTTCTTGCTGCCTCTGTGAGTTCCCTCCACAGACAGGATAGTTAGATGAAAAGAAAAACACAAAGATGATCTCTTATATGAAATATGGAATGACCAAACGGTGTCAGAGAAGATCTGTGATAATCATAAGTAATATCTGACCGGATAAAGCTAAGAAACTTAAGACACAATATGTTTGAAAGTTCAAAGAGAATAAAATGCTGGATGAAAAGAAAACAGCAAGGGGTGGTGAGCTGACTCTCCTTATTGTAACAGAGTTGTAGACCTACTTACCTCTTTGAGTAGTTTCAAAATTGTAATGTTTATTGTAAAATTTATTATTTAAGGTTTAATGGACTGCACTTGTATACTAGTGCCTTTCTAGTTTTCCGACCACTCAAAGCAGTTTCTACACTACGTCACATTCACCCATCCACACACTGGTGGCTGAGGCTACCATACAAGGTGCCACCTGCGACTAAGCATTCACACACACTCACACACCAATGGAACAGCCATCGGGAGCAATTTGGGGTTCAGCACCTTTGCTCAAGGATACTTTGACATGCTGGAGCCGGGGATCGAACCGCCAATCTTCCTCTGCCTCTGAGCCACAGCTGCCCACGTTTTAAGGGAAAAAAATTGTGATATAGGTTAAAAGGAATAGCTTATTACCAGAAGGGACTTTCTGACAGAAAGCCAGAGGTGCTCTAGCCATTATGAAGTTCAGCCAGTCCAAGGCTAAACATGGATGTATTAGCTGGTGGTCATAGAGATTTTATTGTGTCAATTTCTGATGTCAGACCTCAACATTAGGCCTGTGGGCCGGCCTGCTGACTGGCCCTGGCAGCCGCAGACAGCACTGAGCGGAAGCTGCCTGTCAGACTGAGCCAATCTCATGCCTTCAATACTCGAGGGGATATGAGCAGCCCCTCCCAGTTTGGACTGATCCTCATTTTTGTTGAAATCTGATCGGCTCATCGTTTTCATCAGGAAAAGTTTCTGTCTGTCTTCAGTTTTTTTGGTAAACATATTTAGTGAGGCCAGAACAGAGAGCTGAAAAAGAAATGTGTGGTGCAGAGAAATTACGAGCTAAAAAGCTAAAAATGTTAGTGCAAGATGCTAAATGGGCTAAATCTTTTCCGTGGTGAAAGGGCAAAGGTTGCTGTGGCCAGTGATGACTGCTGGACTGCTCCAACGCTCTCTGATGATGTGATGTAGGACAATCTCCAATTTTGGGAGTTTTTTTAGAGGATATAGGCCTGTATGCCTTGGAGGTTGGCTGTATCTGTCTCCAAATATTTGCTTTGATTTTGAAGATAAGCTGCTTGTTTTTATTTCTTGTTACAGACATGTTTTTGTGCTGATGTTAGCAGTAGTTTGCATTACACTGTGACTCAGTGCTCACTGAGGCTTGCTTGGTCTGGTCTTGTTTTGATTCAGTGCAGTGGTGATGTGCTTATACAACCTGAGGAGGCAGGTGGGTGTCAGCAAGACATCATGAAGTGTCTTTAAGGTCTCCAGTACAATCAGATTCTCTTTTTTCACAAAAACAGTATTAGTGTTACAGTTTTCTGCTCGTGCCCTTCAGGCGCTCACATCAAAAGGCCTTGCCACCTCAAAGTTCCATCAAAATTTCAGTCCCAGTACAGCCCTGCAGAAAGTTCTCCATGCAAAATCCTCCCAGTTACTGTTGAAAGTGCTCATTCACTGGCTCAGTGTTAGGGGGTGCAAAGGGGTACCTGCTGTAGTCTGCTCTAAGCAATCCCAATTCTCATGTCTATACCAAACCAACTAAAGAAGAGTGCAAACAAGTATGAGTCACGGAAAAAATACTTGGCCACCCAGGCACAGGACTGCAGTTAGTGAACAGTACAAAATGTGCAACAATGCAATAGAATTAAGGATGATGTATAATACTGTATATAGGTTATGGTTAACATCAGTGTATCTTAGCATAATCACTGATTTAATGCACCACCTAGCAGCCAAGTTACACAAATCAAACACACTTATGGTATTGCGTAGGTGCATGCTGGGTCTGGCTTGCATGTTAAATGCTTAAATGCTCATGGTGGTGAGATGTTTTGCCTTCAGTGCAGAAATCTTTTTATTTGAACCCAAACCAAAACCTCACCAAGGCAGGGCTTTCTGGCGGTAATCCCTGAGCACAAATTTCTCCCAACAGCTCCTCCTTCTGCTGTGTGTGACAATTATCCTTGAAGTGACTGCAGAGCCTCTTTCAGCTTGTTGAAAAACTTTGAGGAGCACAGTGGGACTGGTTATATTGGGACAAAGAGGCTGAGTGGACTGGTTGTAATATGCTTTGAGAATCAACAAGCAGAGTTGTTGAACCTAGAGCAGATTGTGGAGGACGTCACGGTGCACGAGATTCACTGAGTGCCATCCACACAAACAGCGCACTCATTAATGTAAGCCAGGATACAGAGGAGGGCGTCAGTGTGTGTCTGCTGTGCAGTTTCTACTTTGCTTTGATATGTGTGTTTGTGGCTGCAGTTGCTGTGAAGTTTAACATTATTTATTACAGCCTACACCTCTGTGTTGTCTGCCCTGATGATGTTTTATGCTGCTGTTGATCCTATAAGAAGTGCAGGCTATTTATGTGGCTGAAAAATGCTTATCCCCACCACATGGTCCACAGCTGTTTTATTTATTGCCTAAGCCTCTTTATTGTTTATTATAGTGAGGCTATACAGACAAAGGCGACTGGATATTTAGAACTGATAGTTATAGAAATGCAATTTATTGTTGGTTCAGACATTAGGGCTCTATACTAGTGCCCTTATCCTACTGGGTGCCATCTTGAGAGGTATGCGTTCTGTTTCCTGTGCCTGCTACAGTGGTTGCCTTCTTAGCTTTTTATTTTGTTTGGTTTACTGGACTATTTGGGCCAAAATGAGGAGTGCCTTACCTTTGTGAGGCTGACTGTGATCCTGCAGTTTGTCAGCTTGTGAATTAGCAGATGTTGCACCCTGCAACTGCAAAACTGTTCTTGAGGTTCTCAGGAATTGAAGTGTGAAGTGTATGCAGTCCAAAAAACAAGATCGTTTACAATGGTTTGGTATGTGAGCTAAAGTAGTGCATGGGGGTCTGTAATTAGGTCAAGTCATACAGATCTATGTTTTATCATGATTGTTGAATGCATGTTGAATACAGCTGCTTGACCACTGTGGCAGGCACAGGTGACAGAGCACATTTCTTACAAGATGGCACCTCTGTCGAAAAAAATTTAACACAGCATGACGACAGCTTTACTGTATCTGTTAATAAATCCCATATATTACCTGCAAAATTCAGACAGAAGGCAGCAGATATTGTTTAAATACAGTGAGACTGAGTCTTCTCTACGTGTTTTACAGATTTATCATTGATAAAATACTAAGAGTGCTTTCACACCTGCCCTGTTTGGTTCGGTTCAATCCAACTCAAGTTCGTTTGCCCCCTAAGTGTGGTTCATTTGGGCAGGTGTGAACACAGCACTCGCACTCAGGTGCGCAACAAAACAACCAGACCAAGACCTTCTTGAAGAGGTGGTCTCAGTCCTGTTACAAACAAACTCTGGTGCGGTTCATTTGTGGTGAGAACGTGTTCCAACCTCGATCTGAACCAACTGCAGTCACATGACACATTGTTTGGGTGCTGAAGGATTATTAATGTGCACCTCCTCCTGCACTGCCTTAATATGCACATTCAGCACATCAAATGCATCAAAACATTGTTTTCTAGTTGGAGCCGCGCCTCGTTTTCAAACTGTATGGTTTGACTAAAATGAACAATGACAGCAATATAGTCCACGATGAGCAGCGCTAAAATCAACCTGCGTAGTTGTCCCTCCATTGTGACATTAGAAAGTGTCACATTTATCTTGCAAGTGTACTCTTCTTCAGCATTTTGTTTACTTCCTGGATTTTTCCCACATGGAAATTCTGACCAATCAAGAACAGCTTTCTCGTGCAAGGCATTTGATCTGGTCCGCTTGTAAATGCTGCCATGAGAACATGAACCAACTCAACTCAGTCCCTGATTTGGACCAAGGCAAGACAACTCTAGGTCTGAAAGCACCCTAAAAAACTGTTATGGCAGTGATTTATTGAGCACCCTTAACATGTACCTTGGCACAAGTAGCTCAGGCTCCACTTTTTAGGGGGAGTTTTCTTTTATTTGACAGCACAGTACAGAATGAAAGACACATGGGGAAAGATTAAAACTGGGTGTGTTATGGTTAGGTAGCTGCTGCTTGTGTGCCAAAGACTACATTTTTCAGATGGATAAAATTGAACTCCACATCCTTGGTCTTCTGTCATAATTTTCTGTGTTTCTGGATCAAAGTTTTGGCCCTTGAGATGACTTTTACTCTGTATGCTCAGTGGTGTGTTGCAAATCACTCCAGTGCTTTAATAAACAGCTGAATAGATTTATTATAGCATATGTCAAAGATTATGAAATATGAACTGAGGACCACAGGCTGCAAAATGAATCACATATTCCTCTCCTTGTTTATATATAAACAGTGCATGTCACATAAAAATATAAACAGAAAGAAGTATCACTGCTCTGTTTGCAAGATATTAAACTTTAAGTAGAATGACACAGAAAATCATTTACAGTCACAAACTGTACAACAGTTGGCAGAAGAGAGGTGCAGGGCAGTTAAAGCAAGAGCATGAGAGAGTGGATTATATTTGCTTTATGTACAGTTCTGTTGAGTGTAAAAATCCAGGTGATAGAGTTTTCTTTGTCTATGTAGAACAGATTATTAAAGGTTACACTTTTTATCATGACTGGATTACAAGAAACATTCATTGAAGGTTGGGGGCTAATTGAAACACTTGATAACAAAAAGCAAAGTGAAGAGAGGTAGACAAAAGGGAGGATGACGAGAGACTGAGAAGAACTGAAGCGATTTAGAGAAGGATAGAGCGAGACTGCGGGGAGGGAGAAAGATAAGAGTGAAGGAGTCGGCAACATGCAGATGGGAATTTAGTTGTTTTTACTCAGCAAGCTCTTGAGACTTCTCTCTACAGCCTCATCCAGCTCCTCCTCCAGCTCCTCCTTTTTGGACATTGCGAGTTTGGACTGATAATCACGTACTATCTGGTCTATGTAAGGGGCACTTTGTGTTCCGTGCAGCATGAGAGTCCACTCCTTCAGGACTCCGCGCTGTGGTTCCTCGCCCTGAAAGCCCACCTCCAGGACCCAGGTCCCGCGGGGGTCCTCACCCCAGGTGTGCGTGGTCATGAAGGGCCACTTGTCGAAACCCACCTTGGAGTCATCGTCGCGGGGCCTTCTGCTCAGCAGGATGGACTTTGTGCCCATGGGCGAAGTCATGTTGATGTTGAGGTCGCCGCGGCGGCTGGCGTTGACGGTGACCACCGCCTGAACGTGCTCCAGGTAGCGGACAAAGTTGTCCTTCCCCTGGCAGGCTTCAGTGGTGATGGCCAGCACCAGTTTGTTGCCAGACTGGATTTTACTGGAGAAGAAAAAATAGATTGAGGAATATAAATTTGTGTATCAGAGAGGCAGATAAAGGTCAAACATCAGTGTTAAACATGAGCAAAATGAAATAAGACGGAACATGGACACATTATCACCACAATAAGATGGCTTTAGGCATCCCTGCAGCCAAGACTGACAGAGCAGGTGAAAGAAAATTAAAGTACTTGACCTAGTTTCCTATAGAGCCATCCAACCTTGACAGAGAATGAGGCCTGTATTTTAACCTCTTCCCTCATTGCAGAGATTATTGTCATGTCCACTTACTTGACTCAAGTCAAGTAAGTGGGGGCAATAAAACAGTATTTGGTCTCCAATACATGGCCACGGTTTATATTAGGTGCTACCGTTTGTCACATAATATTCTAGCTTTTTAATATTTACTGTTAAAGGTCTTAAACTCTATTATGGCTTAATTCAGAATTCATATTTTCTCATTTACTTAAATATGAATTCTGAAAAATTAAACAAAATTTGACGTTAAAGGGCTCTTGTATTTGTATTTTGGGTTTCTACTAGAACATGTTTACAAGCTTTAATGTTCAAAAATCACTTCATTTCGGCTGGAATGTGTGGACAATTAAATCATTCCACAACCAGAAACCATGGTTTACCAGAACCATCCGGCATCATGGACAATTATTATACATCAGTCAAGGATGTAAGAAGACACAAGAAAGTACTAAATCACACTGCACGAGTCAAAGGAGATGATGGGATCCCATTTCACTGCAGTTGTACCATGTATTATTTCATGTTACGAATAAATTATGATTGATTAGTTGATTGATGTTTTCCTCATACCACCTGTGCTGGAACACCTGTATTAACCCTCTGTCTTAAACGCTCTGTTTTAGCACCTGTCTCTTTAAGCCCATTCTGCTCTGACTGGTCAGCGATTCAGGGTTTTCTGCACTATAACAGAATATGGCGGCACTTTCTACTTAAGAAAATCCCCAGTAAAAGCATCTAAACCAAAATCTTCACAGCCTGACACGTTCTAGCAGGAATACGATCTGAAATCAGGGAGTATTCTGGAGTACTTGTTTCCCTGATTAGCATGTAGCTATATGTAGCATTGTATTTGCAGCTGGGAAATGACTGTATATGGTGGTACTTTCTACCACAAGAAAAAAAAAATCACAAGGCTTCTAAACCAAAATATTTGCAACCAGACATGTTGCAGCAGGAACATGATCAAAAATCAGAGAAAAATGAACAACATCAGCAACCAAGATTATATTTTGCCCTGATGTTAGCATGTAGCTACATGTAGCAGTGTAGGCTACGTAATGTAAACACTTGCAGTAGTGTGCCTGGTGCAGATGACCATCTAAAGAAATGTGTCATCTCATTATTTAAAATTTTGCCCACATTTAAATATGAACATGATATGATATTTTATATAATCATAATAATGGATCAATTATTTCAATACAACGACAAGAATCTGCTCAAAACAAATAGAGCACTGAGAAAACCAACAAATTTTCACATGTGACCAGCTGGAAACATGAAACTTTTGACACTTTTGTTTGATAAATTGTTAATTAGAAACAACAATTTTACCAAACACAAAAGTTTGAACGATGTCCAATAATACCTCACTGCCTCTTAGATGAATTTAAACAACTGTACTGTAGAAAAGCGTATATTATATAGTCAGCTGTAAATCTGAGCCATGTTGTCAATAAACTATACATGTAAACACCTGACCACCTCTGAATTGTAGCTCCTTTTCAGTGCACAAAGAGGTCCTTTTTCATTTTGTCACGACGGATTTGTCCACAGCAGACTGTAAAAGCAGGCAAATCTAAGTACTGTTGTTGCTTCATGGTAGGGATGACATACTGCTGTTACCGTCTCTTTGGGTGATGGAAAGGAAGAGTGAGAACACAGCAGGGCAGGGGTGGTGGCCAAAGGCTATGAGGAGGCTTAATAACATTATTAGAGGCCAAGGCTGCACCGCAGGCAGCAGGGAAATGGGGGTGGAGAGAAGGCAACGGGGACAAGACACAGAGAGTGAGCGAGAGAGATGTGTGGAACAGCACTCAGTTTGAAAAATGATTAATAGAGCACTACGCTGAGCACAGAGAGGTGAGCTGCTGAGGGCTGATGAAGCAAATTACTATTCCCAGAAAAACAGAACAATTCACAGCGGGGTGTTTCATACTAAGTTACGCCCTACACTGCATGTTGAGACATCTGAAATAACCAAATATTAAACTGTTTTTTTCTACTAACAACTCTACTAATGACTCCACATACACTCACTTTATTAAATACACCTAAGTGACTTTGAATGTAGCATGGTTGTTGGTGCCAGATGGGCTGGGCTGAGTATTTCCGAAACTGCTGATCTACTGGGATTTCCACACACAACCATCTCTAGGGTTTAGAGAAGAGAAAATACCCAGTGAGCAGCAGTTCTCTGGGTGAAAATGCCTTGTTGATGCCAGAGGTCAGAGGAGAATGGCCAGACTGGTCCAAGATGATAGAAAGGCAACAGTAACTCAAATAACCACTGGTCACAACCAAGGTCTGCAGAAGACCATCTCTGAACCAACAACACGTCCAACCTTGAAGCAGATGGGCTACAGCAGCAGAAGACCACACCAGGTGCCACTCCTGTCAGCTAACAACAGGAAACTGAGGCTACAGTTCACACAGGCTCACCAAAACTGGACAATAGAAGATTGGAAAAACGTTGGCTGGTCTGATGAGTCTCAATTTCTTGTATCGACGGTTCTGGCTGGTGGTGGTGGTGTAATGGTGTGGGGGATATTTTCTTGGCACACTTTGGGCCCCTTAGTACCAACTGAGCATGGTTTAAACACCACAGCCTACCTGAGTACCTGTACCCATCTTCTGATGGCTACTTCCAGCAGGATAACACACCATGTCACAAAGCTCAGATCATCTCAAACTGGTTTCTTGAACATGATGATGAGTTCACTGTACTTCAGTGGCCTCCACAGTCACCAGACCTCAATCCAATAGGATGTGGAGGAACGGGAGATTTGCTTCATGGGTGTGCAGCCGACAAATCTGCAGCAACTGTGTGATGCTATCATGTCAATATGGACCAAAGTCTCTGACAAATTTTCTCAGAAACTTGTTGAATCTATGCCATGAAGAATGAAGACAGTGCTGAAGGCAAAAGGGTGTACCTAATAAAGTGGCCAGTGAGTGTATGTAGGCTGTATGTGCAGAAAGAAAATATAAAGAGACAACTTCAGTTAGTGCAAGTTTGATAAAGTTATTTATCAAACTTGCAATTTGCCGCCACTTCATTTTTTTCTCCATTTTCATTATCATTAAAAGTGCCATTACTGTTTATGTTTAATCACTATAATTAGTTTATTAGAACGTGTGAGTGTTTATAACTAAACCTGGGAGTGAATATGTCCAGATTTATACAGTCTATGGTTTAGATCTCACTTTGACCCCCACAACAATTTGTGCGCAGCAGGTGCACAGTTCCTATCAGATAATGTTCGGAGTAATTACATCAGTCGGTCATAGAGCAGGGAGAGGGATGCCTCTGAAGGGCAGGACCAGCGTAGATTAAAAACAACCCCACACGCACAGTGGGGCACCGTGTGCCAGCTTCACTGATAATGAGAAGTTCTCCTCCAGCTAAGTAAGCCACAGCCAGCCAGAGCAGCTATCAGATCAATGCTGAGCAGTGTGTTTGCAAGCCTGGCTATGCTGGTGTTTATTGCTTTTCTCTGGTGATACACTATCATCAGAGGTGGGCTTGTTGTAATTATATCTGTACCACAATAGAAGCAGCAGAAGCCCTGTGGTGCTGCTGTGGAAACAGTGAACTGATGAGAAACAGGGACGTTATTTCTCCCTCATAAATACCACCTTTACGAGGGGTTATTCTTTCGGATATTTAAGGTTCGTCCATGTCCGATTGACGAATTGATGCCACTTTCTTCAATGGAACGTGTAAAGGCACAGCCACTCTGCATAATAGGGCAAGTCCTCACCACCATTTGCATGTGAAATCCTCGGGGATGCAATAAAAGCACATGACTCTTAAGGGATGCTCCTTTTTTATCTAGCAGTCCTCTCAAAGGAGGCACACACACACACACACACACACACACACACACACAGGCCCACTTTCACACCATGTTGTTGACTGCATCGTCTGCAGAGCGCTGATTAGAGACTAAAATAAGGAAATGGAGATGTTGATGGTTGCAAAAAAAATACACAGACGCACCGCATTCAGTCTGTTTTTTTTTTATCTTCACCCACACATTGACACTTACACAATGCATGTGAAAGCGTTAGTTCACGCACACATCTGCAGACATGAACACCTCCACCTGGAATCCCTTTCTGGCTGTCAGTCAGTCTAATTGACAGTGTTTTCAGGGTACACCATGCTGGGCTATTTGTGGCGCTCTAATTAGAGCGAATAAGAGGGCTAGCCACAGGAAACCACCAGGCATCACACACGGGAGCTCAAAGCCTCAGGATGTGATGAATGGATGGATGACGGAGCCCTCGTGAGGCAGCCAAGGGGGGACGGAGGAGATGAGTGGGAAAGGAAAGGCTGACAGGGAAGGAGGCTGGGAGGACAGAGATGAAAGTGATGGCAAGGATGTGGATGGAGGAGATGCAGGGAGGAAGACAGGGTGATGCAAGGGGAGATACTACTTAATGTGAGTGGATACAGGAAGATAAGAATGAAAGATGCGGGGCAGAGCTCTGAGGATCTCCTCCGAAGCAGAGGCCAGATGGATTGTTATCAAAACGCCACTCTACCCAGAGGCCTGACAGCAGGAGTGAACATTAAAGCATGTGGGGAATATCTCATGCTTAAAATCAAGTCATTTTAAAGGAATTTATATGCAGTATACAAGACATAGTTCCTTTTCAAACTAGAATGACTGCCTCACAGTTGTTTGCCTCCACGAACCAAGTTGGAGTATCCATCCATGTCCGTCCAGACTCATATGACAGTAGACAATGCTTCAAATGTGGATGTTGCTGCAAAGACACTACAAATTCTAAAAAGTAGAGGCTTCACACACATCTTCAGAAGATCTAAACCATCAGCACAGTTTCAAGGTGGACACCCAATATTACTGTCCGCAATTCAATTTGACAAAAGGTGTCCCCTTCTGTTCCCGAGTTATGCTGTTGAGTAACGGCCAGAGAAGTGTTTTTGCAGAACATCATGGTGTCGCAGTGATGTTGACCTTTGACATTTTGGATATGAAATGTCATCATCACTTTATCCTGTTAGACATTTGCGCAAAATGTCTTTAAAATCAGTGTATGAATTCTTGAGTTACAGCCAAAAACAGGTTTTGTGAGATCACAGAAGCCTTGACCTCTGACCACCAAATTGTAATCAGTTCATTATTGAGTCCAAGTGGACGTTTGTGCCAAATTTTCCCTCCTGACATACTGCGTTCACAAGAATAGGATGAACAGAGAACCCCAAAACATAAATCCAGTCATGGCTGTCGCCAGCGGGGAGGCATACAAATGACTGAGGTACCATTAGCTTGACAAGGCATTTAGTAATGACTCTTTAGTTTGTATTTTTGGGTTCAAATTTAGTTTATAAATATTTATTACAACCTTTTTGTCAAAGCCCATGTGGCAGAGATTTTACATAACCTTGCATTTGCTGTCTGTTTTAGTAAATATTTTAAGAAGCCCTTCCAGACATGTTTTACATTTAAATACTCTGCTTGCCAAGTTACACACGATTAAAATTACATCTGCTCCTTCTTCCTCAGAGAACGCAATCTTTTTTTTTTAGTTTAAAAAATGCAACTATCAGACACAAGGTATCTGCTACTTCACTGCAAGGTGAACAAGTATGCAGTGCTCAATTCAATTCAGTAAAAAAAAAAACGAAGAAAAGCTATGTGGATGTGTCTACAGTAGTTTCCATATTCTGTAAGTTGGAAATTGGACTAGATGTTACAGTCCCTGATGGTCATGCTTGAGACTACGCGTGGGAGTAATAGTGCCGTCTGGGGGTCCGAGTGGCAGCCAAAGGGTTAGATGGATAGAAAGGTGGGAGAGAGCAAAAGTAGATAGGTAGACGAGGATTGTCTTCCAAACTTGTTGTGATGTCACAAAAGTGAATCCAGGTTACTTTACTGCAGCTACAAGTGACAACTGTATTATGAAGCCAAATTCTAATCCAATGTATAGCATCTGTAATAAATTTGCTAAATGACTTCCAGGTGGCTCCCAACATCATTAGACATTGATACTTAGTTGAATTTAGGGTGACCAACAGGACAACCTTTAATGCCAATGCCAATTTCATATAGAATACTGGCGACAGATGACGATGATATTTTGTCGGTTTAAGTTGTGTTGTTAGGTAACCAATAACCAACTTTATCTGAACATCTCATGCCAACGACATTTTGACATAGAATCATGACATTTAGTCACAGGGTATGGAGAATAAAACTCAACGTCTGCAAAGCTTCGTAACGTTAGGGTCTACACAACATGAAATTCTCATGTTGTTAGACATTTAAAATGTTGCCAACCTGATTTTCATTTCAACCAAAATTTAACATCTGTCTGATGATGTCATATTGACATGCGGTGCCAGCTGGGCTGTACCAGTATTGAAGATTAAGGCCTTGTTTACACGGATGCCGATACAAATAAAAACAGATTTTTATTTATCCTGTGTAAAAAAAATTCCAGGTTTACACGATCAGTTGTGAAAACGATATCCCTGTTTACACGGTTACACAAAAATGGCATGCCAGGCCAGTGGGTGGCATTATGCCATAGAAGAACGTTATGCATGCACAGTGATTTGTTTTCCTCTTGGCGCTAGTGATAACAACAATGATAAACTACATTTTAACCTTATGTAGCATAGTTAGCTGCTATGCACTTACTAATATTCGGCACAGAAGACGATGTAGCGGTGATGTTGATGCAGCAGTGCTAAATTCATTTGTAAGTAGTAGCTCGTAAGTAGTCCCAAAGGTGCTAACAAAATGTAAACAACCCCGCATATGTCCGCCAAATTTTAAAAAAAAAACAAAAAAACGTTCACTTTGGAAGGTGTTCTTAAAAATCTGTTTTCGTTGAGGAGAAACGCCAGTTACGTGTAAATGATAGGTGCAAACGCAAAGACAAATACCCGTTTTCAGAAATATGCAGAACCATATAAACAGGCCCTAATACAGTCAGTGAACTGTCCCAGGAATGTACAGTACAGGCCAAAAGTTTGGACACACCTTCTCATTCAATGCGTTTTCTTTATTTTCATGACTATTTACATTGTAGATTCTCACTGAAGGCATCAAAACTATGAATGAACACATGTGGAGTTATGTACTTAACAAAAAAAGGTGAAATAACTGAAAACATGTTTTATATTCTAGTTTCTTCAAAATAGCCACCCTTTGCTCTGATTACTGCTTTGCACACTCTTGGCATTCTCTCCATGAGCTTCAAGAGGTAGTCACCTGAAATGGTTTCCACTTCACAGGTGTGCCTTATCAGGGTTAATTAGTGGAATTTCTTGCTTTATCAATGGGGTTGGGACCATCAGTTGTGTTGTGCAGAAGTCAGGTTAATACACAGCCGACAGCCCTATTGGACAACTGTTAAAATTCATATTATGGCAAGAACCAATCAGCTAACTAAAGAAAAACCAGTGGCCATCATTACTTTAAGAAATGAAGGTCAGTCAGTCCGGAAAATTGCAAAAACTTTAAATGTGTCCCCAAGTGGAGTCGCAAAAACCATCAAGCGCTACAACGAAACTGGCACACATGAGGACCGACCCAGGAAAGGAAGACCAAGAGTCACCTCTGCTTCTGAGGATAAGTTCATCCGAGTCACCAGCCTCAGAAATCGCAAGTTAACAGCAGCTCAGATCAGAGACCAGATGAATGCCACACAGAGTTCTAGCAGCAGACCCATCTCTAGAACAACTGTTAAGAGGAGACTGCGCGAATCAGGCCTTCATGGTCAAATAGCTGCTAGGAAACCACTGCTAAGGAGAGGCAACAAGCAGAAGAGATTTGTTTGGGCCGAGAAACACAAGGAATGGACATTAGACCAGTGGAAATCTGTGCTTTGGTCTGATGAGTCCAAATTTGTGATCTTTGGTTCCAACCGCCGTGTCTTTGTGAGACGCAGAAAAGGTGAACGGATGGATTCCACATGCCTGGTTCCCACTGTGAAGCATGGAGGAGGAGGTGTGATGGTGTGGGGGTGTTTTGCTGGTGACACTGTTGGGGATTTATTCAAATTTGAAGGCACACTGAACCAGCATGGCTACCACAGCATCCTGCAGCGACATGCCATCCCATCCGGTTTGCATTTAGTTGGACGATCATTTATTTTTCAACAGGACAATGACCCCAAACACACCTCCAGGCTGTGTAAGGGCTATTTGACCAAGAAGGAGAGTGATGGAGTGCTGCAGCAGATGACCTGGCCTCCACAGTCACCGGACCTGAACCCAATCGAGATGGTTTGGGGTGAGCTGGACCGCAGAGTGAAGGCAAAGGGGCCAACAAGTGCTAAACACCTCTGGGAACTCCTTCAAGACTGTTGGAAAACCATTTCAGGTGACTACCTCTTGAAGCTCATGGAGAGAATGCCAAGAGTGTGCAAAGCAGTAATCAGTGCAAAGGGTGGCTATTTTGAAGAAACTAGAATATAAAACATGTTTTCAGTTATTTCACCTTTTTTTGTTAAGTACATAACTCCACATGTGTTCATTCATAGTTTTGATGCCTTCAGTGAGAATCTACAATGTAAATAGTCATGAAAATAAAGAAAACGCATTGAATGAGAAGGTGTGTCCAAACTTTTGGCCTGTACTGTAAATCAAACAGCAATAGTTACCTAAAGTTTGCTGACATTAGCTAAGATTAGCCACCATAAGCTACAGGTCGCACCAGACCAAGTGTGTTTGATTGTGTACAAATTGAAGTTTTCATGTGTAATACAAACAATGTTATAGTCCTTCTCTCAAAAGTATCTGAGCACAGAAAACCTTTGCACATGCATCACCCTGCAAACTAGATGCCACTAGATGTCTTCTGAGCATCTCTTCAACAAGTCTGTGAGGGATACTCACCGTAATCTTTCATACAGAAATCCAATTCAGATGTCAGATTTGTCAGAACAGTAATGCAGTGATTAACAAACACTGCCTGTCAGGACATCAGTCTTTGTCATTATAAATCTGCAGGACCATCAGACAGACTGAGCAGCTAATCTAAATATCACTGGGTTATGAAGTGGACACTCCCATCGCATATCTGTTATTGAATTAAGCCTTAGTGGGATAACTGAGTAATTAGATGAGTGTGTCTCTTGTGCTCAGCAGTGTTTTTCTCTTAGCATCTTGGTGAAAGTTTGAAATTGTAGAATATGTGGTGATTCCATGTAACATGCAGTAGGTATAGTTTTTAAAAAAGAAAAAAAAGAAGTAAAAATGGGTGGAAATGTGACTCACTGGGCCTCCTGAATGGATCCGGCTACGCAGTGGAAACGCTCAGGCACGGTTTTCCATTCCTTGGCCATTTTCACCATGCCCCCAGCGTCCAGGACACCGTAGCCAAACAGGTGGTTGAACTCGAGACCCACGCCATTCCTCCTCCATTGGTGGACCTCGTCATGGAGCTGGTTCCTCTTGGAAGTCAGGACTGACAGGTGCTGCATGTCTCTCCATGTCAGGTTAGGGCTGGGATGGACAGCGAGGAGAGTCAGTATTGTTAATTAGAACTGGTAGACATGGTAGCGGGGGAAAAAAACAACATTAACTAATATTAAAACATTTCTGCTTCATGGTTTTGCCTTAATGACACACTTTCAATTATCTAAACATCATAGCGTCTGTACTGTGAGGCAGATGGCTGCCTTTGTCTGCGTCTCCCTCCATTATCTTGGCTCTGTGTAGTGACAGCTTTGCTCTGGCTGACTCACTGACTCCTGCCGTTGGTTCAAGTGTGTTTGGGCAGTAAAAAGGCCGTGCAGTCGTCCTAACAGCCTCGTGGGTTATTTGCCACCGGACAGGGCGAGCATCCACTCCCCCCAACAGCAACATCATTATTGTGTGTGCAGAGCAAACAGTGTTTCTTTGCTCAACTCCACTAACTGGTGTCAGTTAATGGCAGCAGAATCTTGTCAGCACTTTAATGTGAGAAATGAAGCGTCTGAGAGAAAAGAACGGCTCCCCTCTGGGATTTGAGAAGCAGTAATTCTCCAGGTTTTAGATTTTTCATATTGGTTTAATTATGTGTGGGCGGGTTTACTTAAGTGGCATATGTTTTCAATTATTTTTCTGATCCACAAGGAACAATTTGCTCTGAATTCACAAGGATTACAAAATAAACTCCACCTTGTACCACAGTGTTAATATGACACAATTAACACTTTCTTGTAAACATCACTAATAGTAGCTTCTGTATCACCATAAGCCTACACACAATTTTCAGGCACTGCAGTGTGTTTATCATCCCATCCTCTCTGCTACAAACATATAGTATATAAACTGTATTTTTCCAGTCTTGTACTGAGATATACACTGATCCAAATGTGATTTGTGTCCTTGGCACAGGCACATAGAGTCTGTACTTTGTGGGCGACGGAATAAGTGCTGCTTTGCTTTTCATTCGGCCTCAGATTGTGATAAATAAGCAACTGTGTGAAAAGTGGAGAGCTGATTCGTGCCTTGAAGGAGTTCAGACACACACACAGAAAATAACTATGAAGGGATCTGAGTATAGAGATTGACGGAGGAAGTCAGAGACATGGATGCGAAACAAAAGCTCAAGGTTGTACTTTGAAAAGAAATGCTCATTAATGAATAACATGCAAACAGTTTTTTTTTCCCAAATCAAAGATTATCCAAATCTAACAGCTGAATGTTATTGTAGACTGTTACCCTCTGACCAGAACTTTCTTCAACACAGAGAAATCAAATGTGTAATGTAATAAAGTTTAATACATACAGTTGATCTAAATCAACAATCACAATTATTGCATGTGTGTGGAAGGAGTGACGACATACTTAGCCTCAAGAGCCAGAGCAAAGACACCAGCTGCTTCTGGAGCTGCTGCTGATGTTCCTGAGTGACGCAGTGTGCAATTCCCATACAGGTCTGTGGTGGCCTGAAATAACCAAATCACAGGATCATTAAGTCACTCAACATCCTCCCCTTCTTGCCCACAAAACTGACACCACCCTATCAAACAACAAAAAGAGCAAATACATAATTGTCTCCCTTTTCTGTCTCTCTGTCCCTCCTATTTTTGCACAGCCCCTAAGATCCTGACTCAGACATTTAATATGCAATTTTCTCATTGCAGTTTAAAGGAATACTTCACCCCCAAATGACCATTTGTATATCAAATACTTACCCTGTATTTAAATTGAATTGGTTAAAAAAAAAACAAAAAAAACCTCTCTTGCATGTCTGAACGAAGAATCCAAAAACATAGAAAATTCTTGTGCAGTATAATCTCGGTCTTATTTACCCAGTTGCATGTTAGTACTTCTCAGAGAACAGCATTGTCCGACAGGGATCTGAACTAAAGGTAAAACTTGACTATGCTCTCCTCAGTGCCAGACTCCATTGACAAAAACAGTGATTTTACCTCACTTAACATGGGAGCTACTGGTCTACCACTATGCGGTACTTTGTGTTAATGTGTGACTTTGGTAAATCCAAACTAACTCTTTAAGACGCCAAAGTCACACAATAAAACAAACAAACTACCGATCGAGGCAGTGGTAGACCAACAGCTCCCGTGTTCAGTGAGGTAAAATGACTGTTTTTGTCACTGGAGTCGGGCTTTGAAGAGAGTTTACTGTGAGAGTTTTACTGTTTGTTCAGTTGCCCATCTTAAAGGCCTGGATCAACATATTCTCAAAGAATAGTTTGTACGATAGCCAAGGAAAAATGCATGCACAACACAATATCTTATGAATTAGTGCAGTTACAGTTACGTAACAAATGTAAAGATATAGAGGTTGGGTATAGGCAAGTAAAGTTACCGTGATTAGGTTTAGGAAAGGAAACATGGCGAAGATGCACCTTACAAAAATACCAGTTTTACCTCGCTTAACACAGGAGCTGTTGGTCTACCACTGCCTCGATTGGTAGTTTGTTTGTTTTATTGTGTGACTTCGGTGTCTTACAGGTTAGTTTAGATTCACCAAAGTCACCCAATAACACAAGCAAACTACTGAGTAGTGGTAGGCCAGTAGCTCTCGTGTTAAGCAGGGTAAAATTCCGTTTACGTCAGTGGGGTCGGGCTTTGGAGAGAGATTACAGAAGTATCACTTTCAGCTTAGGTCCCCAACTTAAAGGCCTGTCTGGATCAACATGTTCTCAAAGAACGGTTCATATGATAGCCTACGAAAAATGCATGCACTACATAATATCCTACAAATTAGCGCCCCTCGAATGAGGCGTACGTCGTTATTGTACAGTTACGTAATTATTGGAAAGATACAAGGTTAGGTATAGGCAAGTAAAGTTGTTGTGGATGGGTTTAGGAAAAGAGACATGGCAATGAAGCACCTTAAAATGACTTTAAGTTCACTCAAAGTTCACGTAGTTCCAAACACGCTTCCACAGGAAACCTGGACCTTCCCAGGGTAAGGTCTAACCACCCTAACCTGCGTCCTTATAAGACTGTGTCAGACTGCTTCCTTGTTTACTACCGTCAGCTTGTCTGGATAAATGTGGCTTATATTATACTGCATGGGTTGTGTTTGTAAACAAATGCTTTGATATAGTACTTCTGTTGTTAAATGTGGTCACCTATGCCTTCAATTCATCAAGAATTTCCTCCGTTTTTGGATTCTTCGTTCACTGTGGACGCGAGAAACATGTTTTCTTTACAAATTCAATTTAACACTGGGTGAGTAATTAATATACACATTGTCATTTAGGGTGTGAAATATTCTACAGGGACATGTCCACAATCAGTATAATCCTTTTGCTTCACATATAATTTGAAGAACAAAGACAAAAAAGGATGAATTAGAGTGCAAAGTGTACATTGGCTGAACTGTTATATAAACACATCAGCAGGCAAGTTATGTTTATATTTACTGAATAAGCATTTAATTATTTAATTTGGCGCTTAATTAGAAATGATAACAGATTGACTGAAATTAGAGGGGAACCCCTAGGGAAGATCCGTGGCTCTGTCAACAGCCAAAGGTGATTTGCATAATCACAAACACAAACACCGCTGCCTTTGTACCCTGGGAAATTCTTCTCGCACACATGCATGGTATGGAACATCGCTCGATATTCTCAATGACTGCACGTTAAGATGAAAGAGCATTCCTTCTCCGGACACTTACCATCAAGGTCAGGTATTTGTTGTCAATAAAAGGTGGTAAGTATCACCTGTCGTGCTGTTTTCAAGATGGGGTTAGGGTTAGGGTCTCTTTTTGATTCTAGTGACTCATCCACTCTTTTTTTGATGATCACGCCCTGATGACACAATTCTCCACGTAAATGCTCAGATAGCTGCGAGCCAGTTCCTGTTGTTTCAACTTATAACTCTCTGCTGATGGTTTTCCTTGTCATGGTAAAAATAAAGCAGTAAGAACCAATAACAGAAGAGTCCATAAAAACGTTTTCATATTTCCCTTAATAACAATTCACAACGCCTCAAAGGCCGTGATCAACACAGTATAGCGGGTGCTCTTGAGCATCTACAGCAAAATGATGCATCTGGAAGTCCAGGGAGGTAATCACAGAAGAGCTATTCCTCCACCCAAACCTCCATTTTTCACAACCAGCCAGCAATTACAGCGTAACAGCCTCTCAGGCTGGTCTCATCCAACCTCCTGGAAAGCTTTGTATACAGTTCCTGCTGGGCCAACTGAAAAGAAGCTATTTACAGTTAAGTCCATGAATGAGGACGTATCTTTGAAAGATATTACGAAAATGTATTGAGCTGTCTTTGCTAAAAGTGTACATACCCACTGTCAAAGGTTACTTCAGGGACTGTCAACAAGATTTGATGAACTTGTTTAAGATGATTTCTTTTTCAGTCAGGTGAAACATGTATTTAACACAAACACACTCACAACGCCAGCCTCTGGGTTCCTCTTGCGTCCGTTGCTGAACGTGGATGCCAGGGTGGAGGAGCAGCTCTCATCGTACAGGGCCGTGCGTCCGTCGTTAATGGCTGAGTTGATGGAGATTGTCCACATGCTCGAGGCGTAACCATCGCAGTTGCAGTCGTCATAGCTACCACCATCTCCTGATGCCCACACGTAGATGCTGCCTTTTCCTCCACGTCCCTAAAACATCATCATTATCACAGGTCTGGTTAGTGGTAGAACATATATGGGTGAAATTAGACTACTAATCATGTGCATGATCTAACTCCAAATGATTAAATAACGAATCAGAATTATAAAAATAGGACAAAATGTCAAATTGTAAGGAGGGACATTTTCAGCTAATAGATTGCAAAAGACACATAATTTAGGCATCTATCACTCAATCAAACCCTACCCACGCATGTACAGCTGAACATGCTATTCGAGTGCTTCAGTCATTTGAAGGAGCTGTTTGCAACATTCAGAGCATATCTATGATCCAGAGTCTGAGGCAGGATTGCCTGCACAAGGCTCTCAACGTAGAGGAGGTTGAGCCAGCAGCTAGCAGCTAACGGTGCTAACAGAGCGAACAATGCCAGCAGCTGTTACAGTGCTGACAGAGCCAACAGTGTTAACCTGGGTAGGAATAAGAGGGTAGGTGTTACACTTCCATGAAGATGGTAGTCCACCACTATAAGTCATTATCAGCGTTAACCGCCTAAAGCCCCATTTCCACCAAGCAGAACATTTTGGTACAGTTAAGTTTGATCCACTTTTTTTCCATTTCCACTATGAAAAGTTGTGGATGGCACAAATGAAACCGTTCCGTACTGTCCCAATCCTCACTTGGAGAAAAAAAAAGTGTTGCAGAGCGTCGTTCCTGTGGGCTCTGGCAACACTAAAGCCCTGAGCTTGCCTGAGAAGGACTAAATGCACACACCTATTATTTTTAAAAGTCCCATGGAGAGAGACTCTCACTGCAGCCTATTCTAGATTGTTCTGAAAATGTCGGCATGCAACCTAGTTCTGTGGACGATAAACAAGGTCCAGACTGATAAAGGAGGAAATACAGTGATTGCAGGACGGAGCAGTAAGTGACAACCGTGCCCACATTAAAGAGTACTGTTTACAGTGGAAACGCTAGGGTCTAGGTACCATGTCTGAAAGGTTCTAAAGGTACATACCGAAAGTGTTTGGTGGAAATGTTCCAGGGCGGTACAATTAGCCAACCCACGCACCCAGGGACTCACAGGAACTAACATGAATCACCGTCTACCACAACAAAGAACAGAGAAGCTCTGATGACAACACACACAAAGGGAGTGTGACTTCAGGGCACCATTACCAGCAAATAGGTGTTTGCTGCTATATTCATTCTCTGAATGTCGTATACGGCTCCTTAATAACTGGGCTTCCCAGTTCACTGCTCACTGACTACAATCCTTTCAGACCTCTTGGGTCGTCGGGCCGTGGTTGTACATAGAAAAAGATCAAGACGGTGAGGTGATTCATTTGTGTCTGTTGGCTGGATGTAGGGTTTATTGTCTTTTGGGGGCTGAGTGCTTAATGAAAGGAAGAAAGACCTGGAGAAAGTTGATGGACAGGAGAGGAAAGGATGACACGAACGACAAATTAGCAACTAGCAATGCAAAAACAAAAGAAGCGGTGGTACATTATAAATCAGTGGCATCAAAACAAATTTAAAGAAGACATGATGATACTGATGCTACAGTATAAACTTGAGTTTCTCAGATCAAGCCACAGCTGATGGTAAAAACCTGACTGCCTTTCATCTTTAACCAGGACACAGGAACACAGCCTTACGGACAGATAACAGGACGTTCATGGTTGAAATGTATTTAAATGAAAGGCAACAAATGGAGACACAAGCATACAAGGTCCTATCTGTGACAGCCTTGCTTCCTGCAGCATTCTGAGCACATCAGAGCTATTATATAATTTTTTAGTCACAGCAGGTGGAAAGGCATTACAGTAGTGATGAAGGCATGAAAAAATGAAAACATTTTATGTCCTTCCTTTTTGCAACGGAGCATAATACCTTCTGTAGATTTAAACACACAGTAAAATGTCATCTTTGTTGCTGACAGAGTGCCTTGAAACATGAAACAACTGACTGTGGCTCCACGCAGAGAGCATCCTCTTCACCATACGCTGCACCTGTCTCTACAAAAGGCCGACCGTTTTCCCCACAGAACAAAAGATCAAGTGGAGGAGGAGTGGCATGTTCTTCCCTTCACGGTGCTTATTTATGTCGCTCTCTATTTGAATTGCAAAGACAGGTTTGAGCACCGTTGAGCTCACCTATGAGCTTCGGGCCTTCTGCTTTCTGTCTCCCGCACAATCCAAACAAAGTGCTTTAATTTTGCACGGCACTCCGTGTCATTTATTTCCATTATCGGTGGCAATTTGCAGTTATGCTTAAGATGCAGACTTGAAGCCGCTCTGTCTGACTCAGTTGTTAATTTAACATAATGTGCTTCTTAATTTTAAATGTTTCCTTTTTTTCTCTTTTGTACAGTGCACATCATGCTCAGCCTACACAGAAGCTGCTTATATAAGTGATCATTAGAATCTCAGTGGCAGATCGCAGAGTGGCTGTTTGATTAGTTGTGTTTACATGATCAGAGATGACAGTCAGCTTTGCTCCTACTCAGCTACCCTGCCTGAAATGGGGTCATTTCAGAGCAACCCACACCTGCCTGCATGCAGTGCATGATGATTAATCAAGTAAATAATTGGCAGTGGCATTATTATCATGGCACCTTTGTGTGTGTCAAAGAAGACTGCCCTTCAACCTGAGGGCCTGCGTTTAAGTCTGCAGGCCTGCGAGAGTTTTCACCATGCTGAAGTGCTGTCGTGCAAGACCAGAATGCCTAATCAGCTCCAGAAGCCCTCGAACTCCACTCTGACTTTTCGGGGGCAATGATTAATTAATCAGAAAAACATTCTTGTGGAGTTAAAAGTAGTGTCACACATTACAGGTGATGATGATGGATTGACTGCCCATTTATATTCCTTGCCTCTAAACTGGCTGTTTGTACAATCAGCATCAACATTGACAACAAAATCGCCATTACATTTCTGCAAACCATGGACAAGTTACGTTTGTATGTTTCAATTTTATGCTGTGGTTGAAGTGTAGTTAGGTTTAGGCACAAAAACCACTTAGTCAGGGTCAGGTAAAGATCATGTTTTACCTTAAAATATCCAACTTGGTGGCCGCAAACATGGCTCAACATGTGCCGAACTTTTGTTAAATTAAAAAATGTCAACAAAAAGGTCTGGACATTTCATGAACTTCTGTTTAAAAAACATGCTTGTGCTGCCACCAAATAGCTGGAAATGTCCTGAACTCTTATTTAAGAGTGCTGCTGTCTGCTACTTGGCAGCCATCTTGCCAAGGTGTCACACCATACATTTGGGCTGTGTACTGGCGAGCAGTGGACTGCACTGTGCGTACATGTTTTTCAATTATTTAAAATCCTATCTTGAAAATAAAATTGTGACAAAAGCAGCACATCGTGTCTTTGGGTTCTTTTTTACTGATGAATGAGCCTGAGATGCGTTTTTTGGCTGTGACCACTCACTATGACGCAAATACTTTTGGATGCTGATGATTGGTGCACATGTCACGAGCCAGAGGTCAGTGTATGATGAACATTTCTGGCCGCTCTGCAGGAGTTTGATGCAACAGGGAGACGCAGAATGAAGTTCAAATAGGTAGGAAAACTACTTAATTTTCCAATCTGGCTTTTTTATTGTTTATTGGAGCAGCTTGGTTTGGGCTTCGTGTTACATATTGTTGCTGTACATTTGTTGGGGTCTGTATTCGTATTCATCACTGTCACGGCCCTGGCTGTGGCACTAGTTTTCCTGTGTGTCTGTGCCGTGGGCCTGGCACCTCCTTCACTCTCCTAGGTTCCTGATTACATTCATTCAACTCACTTGCTCTCTGCTGCTCACCTGAGAACCATCCAGTAATCAACCCTGTAGTATAAAACATCATCTCTCCTCTCCAGCTCGTTGAGTCTATCACTGTGGTATAGTCACACTTCCGGCAATTGTTCAATTGTGAATTCAACTCAGGCTTTTGCTTGTGTACCTTTTTTGTGGGTACTTGCCTTGTGTTTTCCTGTGTCATAGGATCACTGCCTGCCTGCCTGTTTTCTGCCACACTCCCAGCCAGCAACACTCCTCCAACCTAGTTTGCTTCCCTGCCATCAACCTACTCTCCTCAGCCTCCATCCCCTGAATTTTTCAAAACACCTTTTTACCACGTCTTCCAGAGTCTGTGTTCACCTTGTTGATTGTAACAAAACATCATAGCACTACTTTTAATGCAGTCTGAGCAAAGGAATTAGTATTTGCCTGCATCAGTAAAACAAAATAAACGTCTTTATGTAAACCAATTATTAGCATCTGTACGTACAAATGTGACATATCCTCAGTTTACAGAAACGCCCAATGCCAACATTTTATTCTGGCAACTGGGCTGACAGAGCCCAGAGCAGCCTGCAGACCTTTTCATCTTTGTATTAATAGCGTACAGTAGAGCAGAGCTTCACTGTCCCCACGGGGCAGTTTGGTTTCGACATCAGTCATCAGTCAAACGAACAGGAAGAAACAAGACTAAGAACCTACCGAAGCAAATTACACACACTGTGTAAAGGGTCACTTGATACAAGTGGAACAAATCAGTACAATTTATCCTGGCTAGTTTCTGGCACGTTATTTTAAAAACCCGGTGCACAGGGGGTTTAACATGGCCTTACCTTGTTAACGCCATCAGCCATAGCCTGCAGCGTCAGCTCTCGGGGTCCATCCACCGTCTTTCCGTCATCAGTTGGACCCCAGCTGGCGCTGTAGATGTCAATAACCTGGGGCATGTGGCTGATGGATGATGCTTCGATGATGTCAGTCATAAAGGGCTGATCCAACATCCTGATACCTGAGAGAGAGCAGCATCTCCATATGAATCTGACATTCAAATTCCAGTTACTATTGCTTCACCATATTGTATATTAGCTTTATATCTTTGAGACAGCATAATACAACACATTTATCGCATCTTAACCCCCGACACCTTGACAACAGCAGGACAGTGATGTTAGTATCATAGAAGCACACATACCAAGCAGTCAATAGTCATTTTCGTATTGCTCATGTGTAACTCCCAGAGCAAACCTCAAGAAAAATCTATATGAAACAGAAACATGGAGCTTTCCAGATTAATGGTGTTGTCCTCTTGCTATGTGAACTCGAACTGCCCTCTGCAGTAATTTGCAGTAATCGTATGAGCAGAGGAATGTTGCTAAAATGTGGTTCAATACCAAACAATGCAGCACCATTTTTTTCCACAATATTGTATGCATACATCCTACCTCTCATCCTTTCATTATACTGTGATCAGAAATGTGATTTGCTAACATCATTTACAGCTCATTGCTATGCTCATTGCTCGAATATGACACACACCTGCCACCTTGGAGTTGTAGGCGACTCCCACGCCGCAGATGTTGTTGTTGGCTGCCGCAGACACCTCTCCAGCACATCGTGTGCCGTGACTGGTGACATCAGAAAAAAAGCAGAGAGTGTACTTAATGGGATTTGCATGACTTTACATGAATTTACAAAGGATATATTGTGGGTTAAGTTCAAGATAAGATTCCCCAGATTAGATACAACTCCTGCTTTTGTTGACTTTGTGCCAGACTAGAATGAGGAAAGAGGTTTAGCATTTTCCCCCGCCATAAATCAATTAAAAATTAGCATAAATACTCTGTGACCTGAGGAACATTAGCTCAGGTAGAAGCACCAAGATTTATCCCTCCATTTCGCCATCACTCATCCGAGTCTGGCTGAATGTGTTTGCACATATCAGTGTTCTGTGTGCAGCATGTGATGTGTGCCTATCGCTCCATCCCTCCGCTCCCCACAGCGACACTGCAGAGAGTCAACCCCTCTCTCCCAGCATGCTTTGCTACAGACAGGCAGCTATTTATAACAACCAGCTGATTAGCCAGTGAGTTGCGCCCGACAGTCAGCAACTGCTACACTGGCAAACCCAAATACTCCCCTCTCACTCCCACACACGCGCGCGCACACACACTGATACATCTGAGCAGATGGAGGCACGAGGAGAGGCAGAGGAAGAATACATTCCTCTTTGTTCCTCTCTTCGACATGTGTTGCCGTGGCAGTGGATCACCCGGTGTGATTGGGAGATGGGAGCCAGATAAGGCTTTATCAGACAGAAGGTCGCCACTGTGAACACTGTGACCCTGAGAGGAGACTAGACTTGTGCTCGTTCTCCATTATCTCCCTTATCTCCTCAAAGTGAGCGCGTAGAAACAGGCATCATGTTTTCTGTGATGTTGTGTTGGCCAACAGCTCCATTTATACTGCACTATTATGTCTTAGAGAAGAGAAGAGAGGAGCTGCCAGACTCCGGGGATCACACACTCATGTGCACACAGAAACACACCGAATGTGTATTTATAAACAGGGGTCCACTGGGTGAGCTTTACCTGTTGAACCAGTCATCTGTGTAGCGTGGAAATGGGAACGGGTCATTGCTGCTGAAGTCGTAGCTGGCGTCGGCATTCTGAAAGGACCGAATGGATGCATTTACAAAAACAACAACACTGAGACAGAAAAACAAAAGGAGAGAAAGCAGAGAGGAGCATTTCATGGGGAAGTGCTGACCTTATCACAGCCTGCTGTGGCATCTGGATGGATTCTTCCAAAACATGGCTTCCCAGTGAGAAATACTGATACCTATAGTTTGATGGGTACACCTAGCTACACAGTTGAATGGAATAGTTCAACATTTTGGGATACATGCTTAATCACTTTCTTGCCAAGAGTGAGATGAGAAAATCAATATCGCTCTCATTTCTATACAGTACATATGGAGCTATAGCCAGCCTTGCTTCCTGTTTTTAGCTTAGCTTAGCATAAAGACAAGAAACAGGGGGACTCTGCTAGCCTAGCTCTGTCAACGCTAGCAAAATCTTCCTACCAGCACATTTGTTTAATGTGTACAAATATTAAACAAATATAGCATGTTAATTTGTGAGTTTTAGAGGTGGTATGAATCAGAGGTCGGACAAAGTCATCGTTTTGCAAGTCAAAGTAAGTCTGAAGTCTTTGCACTCAAGATCCCAAGTCCTTGACTTTGAGAACTGGATACAGCATTGGACGTGGAACTCTGTTCATAACTATGAAGGTTGCTCAGTGGTGCACGAAGCCAAAGAAGTTCAGTTTGTTGGCCCTTAGACCAGGCACACCAGAGACTTCCATCAGCCGAGCTATCCACTTCCACCATCTTAAATGGGTGAAAATAATTCAATCCAAATGTTTTCGCAACAATTGGATCAAATCTCAATGGTAAAACCAGACTTTTCACGGGGGTTGTGATGCTAAAAACGTATCCACTGATTTAAAGACATCTCTCTCACCATGTAAGTCTGTGGGGCTACAGGGCATCATGTGACAGCGGAATTGCACTGTTTGGCCACTATGAAAACTGGCTTCAAAGCCCTGCACACTTCCATAAAAAAGTCATAATGCTCTTTTCACCAAATGTAATGCCATTTTAATAACAGAGTAATATTATATTCAATTTAGAAATATAATGAATGCTTTTTAAAATTTGAAGGCCTGTCAATTTGTCAGAAAATTAATCATAAAAAAGAAGTGCTGTTTCTGTCCTGACTTGTTGGAAGTCTTTCTTCTCATCTTTGAAAAATGGCTGTAACTTTATCTTCACATATTGCTTGGGGGGGAAGGTGTAGTGACAATTTCTATTTTTTCCTTCTCTGACACCTCTTTTCCTCACTTACCTCACTTCCCTCCCTCCTCTTTCTTTAGCACTGATTAGTTTCTTTCATTCTTTATTCACTTATTAACCTAACTGAGTTCACCTGTTCACTCCTATTTACACCCTGAACACCATTTCACTCATCCTTTCGTCATCATCACATGGGGGGGGGGCAGTTCTGATTCATTACCCACGTGTTTTTGCTTCCTCCCCTCCCTTTTTTGTTTAACTACAAGTTCTTCAGTTTGAAAGTGAATCTTTGTGCATGCCAGATGAAAATGTCAGTGGCTGTGCATTCTGATCAACGTCTGTGACAGCAGACCTCTCCTCTTTAACAGAAGGTATCAAGTATTTTCAAGTCAAATGGCTCAAGTCCAAGAAAAGTAACGAGTGCTTTGTGTTTATTAAGTCCAAGTCGAGTTGCAAGTGCCCAAAACAAACTGAAATAGGACTCACAAAGCAGACTCACAGACTGGGGAAAAAAGCTTGATGTCTTTAATCAGGCTCCAAATCAACAGGAAGAAAGAGTGTTCAAAAAGGCAAAAACTGTCAAACTTATGTCAAATACACTCACAGGAAACACTGAAAGTGTCACTCAAAGGTAAAGATGATCAGGCAACAAAGGACTTAAAGGACTTAAATATTCTAAGACAAGGGAAAAAATGAGATACAGGGGAAGCACATTAGGGCAGGGCAAGTAATCACAACAAGACGTGGGAAATGAGACGAGACATTGGCTACCAAAATAAAACAGGAAACACAGGGATGACAAATAAACATGAACTCAGGAGCTCGACAGGTCGTGACAGCAAGCCTTTTGTGATTTTGTCAGGTCGACTCTAAAGTCATTAAATTTGCCTAAGTACCATGATTAAAGTTCAGACCTCTGCAGCCATGCTAGTTGTTTCCCTGTTTCCAGTCTTTATGCTAAGCTAAGCTAACTGGATAGCATCATAATTACTGCACAGGCATGAAAGTGTTATCGATCTCCTCCTTTAACTCAGACGCTGAAAGTAATAAGGCATATTTTGGAAAATGTCAATCTACTCCTTTGCTATGACAGAACTGTAATAAATAGAGGGTTGCAATGTTAAGTGTTTTGTTAAAACTGTTTTAAAGAAGACATCCCAAAGCTATCAAAAAAATCTTTACTCTGCAGCGATGCCGGAATAATGTGTGGTCACAGTGGGAATTTCAAGCTGAGAAAATAATGGCTGAATCACTGCCAGCATTTAATTCCACATGGTCAAAAGTAATAGGATCAGAACGAACGGCAGCGGAAAAGCAGGAGAAACAAGTTGCAAGAGGCGCACATCTCCCAGAGAGACATTAATGCAGTCAACATAATTACCAGATAGCCATGTCTGAAGAACACACACACACACACACACACACACACACACACACACACAGGGCTCAGGATTCAACAGACACACTCGGGGAAAGTCTCACTCTCATTGCTCTTTCTGGAACACACTTCCAAAGCTTATTCAGCCTACTGCAATCTGCTGTAATCTCTTCTTTACCCATCACTCATGTCACTTGGAGTGGAATCTATTTTGCTCTGTAACCCAGTAACAGGTGCTTCGTGTGGTCATAAGTATGGAGGAGCCACAGACGTGCTCATTTAGCCGTAGGACTGAACACATCGGATCAATCTTGGGGGCTGTTTCCACGCTCAGGCCCGACAGCTCTGCTGGCTGACATTTAGACGAGATGACTCAGTCAGCGACAAAGAAAAAGCACAACGGCAAAAGCTTACTGACCCAATGGAGAAACACTGTAATTATCACGATGTGGAGCAGGTGACTATGGAGGAAAGTAGCGATGCTTACGCCGATGATGAAGCGGTGGTAGAGAAAGGTCCATGCCTCTGTGATTGTTTAAGGAGATGTGATCATAAAAAGAAGGGTAAATGCCATCTTTATTATTTCTTTCTTTGGAATTACTTCTTATCTCTTCTCTCTCCTATATGTCAAAGGAAAAATAAAATAAAGTGTTAGCAGGTGGCACAACACCAGCAGTGTAGAAAGTGTAAAATTTGGCTTGAAAACATTATCAGTATTCACAGAGAGAACATGCCGCTCCCAAACAGGTTTTGTGCTCACGTCAGGAGCAGGAGTGCATTTTTTTAATTTATTTTTTATTATTAAATGGAGTGAAAAGTGCTGAGGCCCGGTAATAAATGACACAGGGGGCATGTCCATGAATCACTTGCTGTGCTTCTCAAGCTCATATCGTCTGCTATCAATCAGACTCTGTTCTTCCTCTGGTGTCCTGTGAGCAACCGGGGTCAAAATAATGGATTGTACCCGGTCTCAGCCACGTCACCTTTCCCCGGCAACCCTCGTATGTTCACCGTCCTCGGAGCGAAAGGTAGGAGAGCAGTGACTCATAGCTGCTATAGAGGAGGCCAGTATGCCTCGTCTTTATAGACTCAGATGAAGTCAAATAAAAAGTTTTTGGATTGGAATTAATAGACAGTAACTTAAGCAAAACTTTCTATGCTAGGCTAAAAAAAGTGTCTGTCATTTTCCACATCTAATCCACTATATCTCAGAGGAAAATACTGTACTATTTACTCCACTACATCAAGAGCAGTTACTGAATAATTTTCAGATTTTAAAGGTTATACCAGCGGTTCCAAACCCATCTGACTTGTGACTCTGCCAGCTGACATTATTCACATCATCTGGCGGGGTTTTGGCTGCTCTTGGACTGTTGCTCGTACTACAGGGAAACAGGAAAATGTATGAAGAATTTCACATAAAAATTAAATAAAAGTTAATACAAATTTCCGGAGGCACAGTGGTGCAGTGAGCAAGAGGGTTCCTGGTTCAAACCCGGGGTGGGGGAGCCCTTCTGCGCAGTGCTTGCATGCTCTGTCAGCTTGGGTGTTATCCAGGTTCTCCGGCTTCCTCCCACAGTCCAAAGATAAGCGGGCTAGGTTGATTGGTCACTCTAAATTGGCTGAAGGTGTGAATGTCTCACTCCGAAGTTGTCGAAATCCGGCACTTTGCGGCATCAGACACTGACGAAAAAAGCCATCCAATGTATGTTAGGGGCTTGTTGCTGTTATAGTTTGAAGTTTGGGACAAGAATGAGTGTGAATGGTTGTCTGTCTCTATGCATCAACACTGTGATAGTCTGGTGACCTGTCCAGGGTGTACCCTGCCTCTCACCAGATGTCAGCTGGGATAGGCTCCAGCCCTCCTGCCACCTCCAGGATAAGCAGAATTTAATTTTTTTCCTACATTTCCTCCATGTTTCCCATGAATAATGCTCAACTCAACAGATCAAATCCAAAGGTTGGGAACTACTGGAATAAACTGCCTTACTGCATATAAAGTGGCTCTTACAACTCGCTCTTACACTTCAGTGTATTTAAATGTCATATATAATACTACATCATTCACAGGAGCCATTTTTTCTGCAGAATAAGTACCTTTTGATTTATAATATTTCTGTGTTTTAACTTAGCATTTCGAATTTAGGGGTGAGTATTTCTTCCACCGCTAAAAGACAACTATTCAAACCCTGAGTGGAGCGTGTCATGTCGTTTTGGATGTGCTTTATGCCTGACTTATTACTAGATGTCGATAAGAAGGGGAGTAAACACAAACAAAACACCCTCATGTGTTCCTCTTTGGGCCATTTATCATGTTACCATGGCTGATTTCTAAAGTCCATTTGGTGCTGATAACCTAATCTATAATCTAGGAGGGTGAGTGCAGGACCGCTGTATAATGTGACCTTGCCTTAAAGTCCTTTGCAAGATGCTTAGGAGTCAAAGATGAATGAAGCTGTCTCACAAGGTCGAAGATGGACACTGTCCATCTATCTAGTCCTGAAAAATCGGTCGTGAACATCATCATAAGCCATTTCCATGACAATCACCTAGCACTATACATCTCATGAAATCATGTAATGTTATAGATACTTTTGCCTTTTGTGTCTTTTACTCCCTCTTGCATACAAATTCAAACAAAAGCAACATATAAGATCAACTTTGTGGTTATGTGACATCACAACATGTTGTCATGGTAACTTCCCGGGGTGTATTAAGACTTGCAGCAACACGTTCGACCGAAGGGAGGTAAAAATCGATTAAAATAAACGTCACACCTCCGATCTTTTCTCACGGTTCTTTATGAGACATGCTGCTGTTACTTAGAAATCCTCCCAACATTGTAGTAGCCAAACACAATACCATTATTGATCAGGTGTTGGCAAGCTTGGAGATAAAGAGAGTAACTGTACACTCGTAGCTCTGTTGCAGGAATTAGATCAAACTCACCATAATGATTGTATTGTAAAGAAATCAAACCAGTTTCCCAGTTGATTTTCACCACTACTGCTATCTGATATCAAAAACTGTTAAAGACAGGGAATAAACAACAACATATATCTGCTATAATATCACTTGTATTATACTATTGATGTGTTTATGTATGCAAAAAGCATTTAGAGCTCTGTAACTACTGGCATATGCAGGTAAATGTGCCATGAAATTGAACTACCAAGTTAGAAATTTCTTATCTCAGGATGCACACCATTGACTCACCGTATCAAAGTACATCTGTTACAGTATGATCATCACACCAAATGAGAAATCTTAAAAACAAGAATGCCGTTGCAAATACAAACAAAGATCCACAACCACACAATCAACTCAAAAATCGAACTCAAACACCGGACGAACCCAACATGACATTTTCCTCTATTTTCATGTTGTTAGCCTGCTGATAGTAGGAGGTCTTTGTAGGTCTGAGAAACACCATGACGACGGTAACAAAACAGTATCACATACACAGTGTTTCTCTCATACACTCACACAAACACACCATAGATCTATGCACAGCATGATCCATCAATCCAGCAGAGCGTGCTCCTGCATCACCCCAGCTGAGGCTGAGTGTTATTTTTGGGCCGAGGCTCATGTCTGTTCACAGGCAAGAAACATGCGAAGGCAGGCAAACGTGGCGGTGAGACTACAGAGACATGCACATCGGAGAAAAAAAATGCAAGCCACATTTGGAAAGATTGCTCGTTGTGCACAAGCTGAGGCGAGAAAGCAAAACAGAGAGCACCCTGCACAGTGTAATGTTTGGTTCCTCTTTTCGATATTATACTAACAAATAGGTGAGATGAGGACACAGACCCCTGGGATTTCCGACAAGATTCTTGCTAAAAAAAAAAAAAGCGTGAACATAACTGTCAAAAGGGGGTGTTCTGAGGCCAAGAGAGCACCATGACTCACTCTTTCACAACACCAGTATCTCTGGGAGGTTTGCATATGAGCATCCTGGATTCAAGACGACAGCAAAACTGCAAATTTTATAGTCAAATCAAACTAAGCCTTCTGCATTTCCTTGTTCCATTTAGCAATCCCTCTTGTCCTTTAAGGTTTTATCAGTATTCTGGAGATAGAGCATCACATTATGCAGCGCCAACTACCCTGGCATTATCTCTGCTTGTGACAGATCGGCCTGCCATTGTGCCTGCCACAGTGCAGTGTGCATTAACATTAAACAGCTTGGCTGGCCGTCTGCCTGTCTCTGCGTCCTCCAGGAATACAAGGAGACTCGGCAGCCATGAAGGCAACTTGGAAAGCACCTGTCACTGCCACTGGCACACCACACTGCAGCCCATGAAATCCAGCACCTGAACCCCTGCTTCACTTATTAACAGCACTTCAAAGAAATGAAGGAAAGTATGAAATTCAATAACAGTGAGGTACTCACATAATTCGATGCCAGGTCTGGATGTAGATAGTCGATGCCTGAAATGTAATTTTGACATTAATCAGTGATGTAATTACGCTTGAGAGGGAGTGCTTCACAGAGCATAGCATGACCTCTAGACAGGAGACAGAAGACAGGAAGGAGGGAAAGGCCTTGTAGTAACAATTCACATACAGTAATACAGTAACACCAGTTCTTCAGAATAAAAGCTGACAAAGCATGCAGACAAAAAGTATTTTATTAACTCCATATTTGGTGATGTTAATTTTTGAGGTTGTGACAGTAGCATTAGCTACATGCTAATGCTTGACTTCACTTCAACACATTAGCTTCTTAAAGTACTGTGGCACTTGAGGGAGCAGTGTGTAAGATTTAGGAGGATCTAGTGGTGAAGAATGCAGATTACGACCAGCTGAAATTTCTCCTGGTTAGAATTCACTCCATTATTCAGGAGGTTTTTACCAGGAGCCATATTATCCGCAGAGGTCTCCTCCTCTCCAAAACAAATGTCCAGAGGCCTGTACTACAAAGCAGGATTTGAAGTTAGCGAGGTAACTTCAGGGTTAACTCTGGGTTTTCAGTATTACAAAGCTGGTTCTCTTTTTACCGGGATAAATCACCATGGTAACTTATGCTGAATAGCTAACCTGCTGCGGAGCCAGATAACTTCAGAGTATCACAGCCTGTCAACACACTGATGTCTGACCATTTAGATCACTGAAGAAAAAGTATCCAAAGACAGAAGTCTGGAGTCTCAGGTAAAAAAGAGGAGCCTATACTATATATTGTCATAGGTCAGCAGAATAATTTCACTTTTTCGGGTCTCTATTTCCATGGTGTCCGAACAGAGCTTCTAACAAACACAGAGATCCTTTACAACACTAAACACATGATTTTAGCTGCTTTTTAATTTATGCAAAGTTTATTGTAGTCTGCAGTGACAGTGTTGCTATTTTACAGCCTGATATCATCACAGCAGCTCAAAATAGCATGAGACACCTGTGTGTTGAGATAATATTTTATTACAAAAACAATCCACACACTGTTAATTGGCTCCCATTATTATAAATGCCACATTTCAGTCAGATAAACCCCATCAGTTATTAACTACTTTTCCACCCTTTGGTAGCAAACACAGTCGGGCGTCACTTTAAAGTGTTTCATGTGACATAGCTATTCAGAGTAGTTTCATCATCTTCCAACTACATAGCAAAAAATACTCTATACTAATGTCACCTACAGCCCAGTGATACCTACATGTAATATAAGACTCAGCCAACAGTGAACGGTGAGTTTTTACATTTTTCATTATAACATTATAGAGTAGCATTTACATCCCGTGTCTTTGATTTTACTGTCTCGCAGTCGCAGACCCTTTCGGTACCATTTCATGTCATATCATATGAGGTAGCTGACTTAATTCATGGTTCTGATTATGTCACTCGTAATTAACACCCCGCCTTCAGAGTTGACTGAACTAAGCGATAACCAGCTTTCCAGACGGCCAATGTTAGGGTTAGTCAAACCAGATAACAGAAAGATATCCTGGGTAAGTTGAACTGGCTTCATAGTACAGGCCTCAGGTGATTAAAACGTGTAAAAGCACTGGATAAAGCTCTTGTACATTACAAATTAGTGTTTCTACAGCGCTGTTCAGCACGTCACAAATGGGCTGCTAGCCCAGCGCCTGCTAATGTGTGCTCAGCTTTTTCCTGTGATAACTTAAGATTCAAATGTTCAGGAGGTTTTTACCAGGAGCCGAATTACCTGCAGAGGTCTGTTCTTCTCCAAGACAAATGGATCAGGTGATTTAAACCAGTGAAAACACTGAATAAAACAGTTTCAAGTTAAAAATCTATGTTTTTCTGATGCTGTTCGGCTCCTCACAGAGGGGCTGCTAACTACCGTGGCCAGTGCGTGAATGCAAATGACCCTGTGTAGAGCCAGTGTTTGGTTTGTCCATTCTGGCTGCTGTAAAAACATGGTGGACACCATGGATGAGGAACTGCTCCCTATGTAGATATAAACGGCTCATTCTAAGGTAGCTGAAACACCATAATTCTTATTCTAAGGTGATTATACACTTAAGAAAACAAACTTATTATATTATACTCCATTTCTGCCAAGATATCCCCCTAAATCCTACACACTGGACCTTTAAATGCTTCTTTTAGAGTTGAGAAAAATCCACTATATTTTAGGCTCTTCATTGCACAGTGAAGCTTCTGGAAAATTTGGTTTATGTGTTGTATTACATCATAATTTTATGTTTTGAATCAGCTTAAACGGAAAATAAATATTCTACATGCCAAATTATCTACGTATTCTAGAAAGCAACCTTTTGTTACCACTCATTGTGTTGCTAATTAAACAGATGTGAACAAAGTAATTAATTAAATCAGCATGATGAATATATGCAGGTATAATTGAGTGTTTTCAGACAGCGCTCAAGGGTAAGAACCAGCAGCACTTTACACCCACCGTCGTCCATGATTGCGATGGTAACTCCTTTGCCTGTGTAGCCCAGTTGCCAAGCTTCAGCCACATTAAGATCCAGCCCAGGGGTCCCGTCTGCCTGGCCTGTGTTTATCTAATCACTCAGACAATATGGAGAACATCCATGACTCATGGCACCCAGGTGAGCCGCCATTAGAAAATTAGTCAACGTGGAGGATGTGTGTGTGTGTGTGTGTGTGTGTGTGTGTGTGTGTGTGTGTGTGTGTGTGTGTGTGTGTGTGTGTGTGTGTGGGAAGGGGAGGATGTAAGGAGTGCTTGGGGGCGGAAGAGTGAAGGTGAGAAGAAGGAGAAGTAAATGTCACCGACACAACACGCCAAATGAGTGACGCTGAGCTTAAAAGTCACGGTGAGGGTAAACAAGAGGGGAAGAAACTAGGTGGCATGAGATGGCATGGACAGTATTGGCAAGGCTAATTAAAGAATGAATAACAACGTTGATTCAGAGAGTAGCGGGGAATATGCCTGGCCTCTGAGTAATTAAGGTGGAAGAATGTGGGTTGGTGCTGAAGGTCAGGCGGCATGCAGACAGCTGCTTGGCTGATTACTCACCAGATACCACTGTTTGGTGAATAGAGGGTCACTCATGTTGACTTCAATATCATTGATATTCCTGTAGCCTCGCTTCTGACGACTAAAACCCTCTTGGTCATAGACATTTTTCACCTGCAAGCAAAAGAAATGCCTGGTCAGGGTCAGTTGAAAGGCATCAAATGATCTCACGAAACCTGTTCTAAAAGGGTCACGCAAAGAGCAAGATGGGATAGAAGTGCACGGCACTGCCTGTGCAGGAACACAAACTAGAAATAGGATTTCTTATGACGGGTTGAGATGTAGGCGTGTGCTGCTCTGCGCGCAGGAAATCAGCAGACCCAGCTGTGCTCTCCTGTAGCATGAAGGCAGAACATCATGTAAATCAAAAGGACTATTCTTTTCCTCCTAATCAGAGCGGCTGCAGCTGGAGCCAAGGCTTCCAAACTCACCTGCCACACAAGAGACGGAGTTTCTTTTTCTTTTTTTTCTCCTCCTCTCAACAAAAAGCCACAGCAATTACACTCACAAATACGCTTGTGTTTCTTTGAATCATCAAAGACACTTACAGGCGGGTGAACAGCTGTGTTTTGGATTACAAATGTTCACTGAAAGCTGCCACAATACCATTTATCAAGCAGCAGAAGATAACATAGGAGAGAGGACGTAAATGATGGGGATAAATGTCTTGGAATTTAGGTTCTTGATTAGCTGGCGGCTGTCATCAAAATGATTGGGTGTCTTTGACAATGTTGTATTTTCATCTGTGCTACGTTTAGAAATCAAACCAACATCACACTCTCAACACTTCCCCTGCCTTCATCTCTGGTAGTAGGTGTCAAGCAACCCTGTCCCCTAGGAATTACATTCATATGTTACTACACTGCTTTCTTAGATGTGTTGTTGTGACATCGTAATCGCTGCCTGAATTATGTTCAGAGACAACATTTCTCTCAGGTGATGAAACACTACATTCATGTACTACGCAGGCTTTGGAAGGACGTGGCTGGGGAAGATGACGGGCTGTCTTAGGTTCAGGCGACAAAAGTAGTCCAGTCACTCTGTGGTTTGACTCAGGGAAAATTGCATTCGTAATCATTCAAGGTTTTTGTGGAGACAAGACAAATCCAGTGCTCGAAATTTGGGGCCATTATGTCACAGCATCATACAAAGAAGTGCATATCCCTGCTTCTGAACATGGTATTTTCATATAATTTATGTCTGAACATTAGTTTTTTAGGATGTTCTTTCACATATAACCATCAGATATGATCTGTCCTAAATGTGTATGTCCAATTAGGGGGTACCCATACCCCAAAATTACCTTTTTTGAATCCAGACAGTCAGAAAAGTCAGTAAAATTAGGTTATAAAGCATATTATCATTACATTTTCTGCACATACAGATTTGTTTGTCCATGAGAACCATGATGCATATCGGCACCCAGACTGTAGTCTCGCTCACCAGACCTTTCTCAAGAAAAGAAAGGTCTGGCTGCGCCGACTCTCACTTTAAGATCGGAGAAAAAAAAAACGCCCCGGGTGCTTGTACTTCTTTCAACCAATCACAATTGTTCTTGGAGGTGCCACAGCAACGGTGCGCTTGCAAAAATATTGCCGGGGGAAATAGGTTTTGGTGTAACACGCCCACAAAAGTATCGCCTACAGGACGCAAACCATGGCAGAAAAATGGCTACATCCCCACAAGATCAAACACCACAAAAGTTAGTAAAGGACGTGTTGAAAACTGCAACCGGAGGTGGTAGGGCAGGACTTTCAGCGGGTGGCTCATTCCGCCCAATGAGAGGTTGATCTTTGCAGCAAACTTCCACCCACTCAGACTACCCAGACTGAGACCTTTAATGAGACCAAAGTTGGAACAAGCTGCCAATTGGGAAGGGTTATGTTGAAATATCATCTATAGAAACAGAGTTTTTACTAAACTAGTATTTACCACCTTGGTTGGTGCCAAGTACTGAAAATTCTGACCTGGGCTCACGGACTGGACCAATAAAAGACGATCACCACTGATTCCCATAATGTTTTCAACCTTAACAAATGAAGCTCTTGCGAAAGTTCAGTCAGGAAGACGATACTTTTCATGCTCGGGCTCTAAGTTTCTTTCTCACCCTGCCATTCACTCCTTGCACCTATGCTCTCTCACAATCTCTAGGTGTCATTGTCTGGGTAGGTCAATCGAGTCATCAGCTGACTCACAATCAACCAGCAACACACCTTCTCTGTCAGCCTTTCATCTTACTGCTCCTCATTTTTAATATGGTTCTTTTTCTGCCGTAGTTCTTTCTTGCTGTTGTCGTGCACGCCCTCCACCTCCCCATCACCACCTAGTCTTTACGGATTCATCAGCCTCATCAGCCATCAGCCTCAGAGTCATTAGCCACCACCACCAGTGTCTGGACTCCATGGGGGGATTTATCCTGCTGCTGCTCAGATGTCCCTCAATCACAGAATATCTCCCTCTGGTGTCCAAGCACCAAAGACTTCTGTTGAATCTTAATCTGCACAAATCACCTGTTAATCTGTACACTCATATTCTGTATTAAATATTATCTTACTTCACTCTTCTGTCTCTCCTGACTGAAATAGACATTTCCACTATTGCACTGTATGCGTTTCCTATCCCATCTAAGACATATACAGGGTGTCTTTTTCTGGTACATCACCATGAGGCACAGCATTTCATATTACTTTAGCAATATTTTTAATTTAAATTTCTGTTTTAAGTGAATGACAAAAAGAAGACAGCGGCAATAAGAGTAAAAATGCTAATAGCATAGTTGAATGGAATAGAGTAGAGTTGAATAGTTGCTAATCGAACCAGTCAGCTCAACCCAACCCTTCACCTCTCTGCACTACAATCCTCTAGATAACTCTCAAACATACAACAAATGATGACGTTATAGATATGAAATATATACAGAATAATTCATATCCAGTTTAGATGCAGATACACCCATAAAAGAAGTGTGGCATAAACTGTCTGTGGAAAATTTGGCAAAAAAATTGGTTGTTGGGTAGTAGCACTTCAAATACAGGTACAATACACCAGAATATGCTCTTTAAAATGTTGGATATTGACACATAGACCATCCAATATTAACATGATTTCACCCAGACCACATAACTGTAACATTGCTTTTGACCTTGAAAAAATAAAGTTTCACTGAATCCATGTAGGTATACTTTTAACATATGATGGAAGAGGATGTTAGGAACAATAAAAACTATAAAACACCATTGCAATTTCTCCTAGGTTGGGCCCATTTTTGAGTTAGATTGGCTGGACTAAAGCACTTCCTGATTTGGGTTGAATCTTAATAGAAAAGGTAATAAAAAAATAATGCTGTGGTCACTATGAGTGGATGCTTTATGGCAACATTACCTATTTTGGCGGAAAACAACTGAAATACGTTTCCAGTCTCAACATTCTTGCAGCCAGACGAGGTTATTTGCTACATTTTCTCATTATATTAACAGAAATGTAATTTCCCTCAAAACATCTTTGGTGTTTCAGATTAGTTGTATATAAACTTGTAGGAGGCAATGTTGTGTGAAGATGTCGCCAATCAACGGAGGCCATATCAACTCAGCTATTCTAATTTGAAGTCCAATTTCCTGTGAGGCTTCATCAGGCAGGCATCTTCGCACATTTGGAAAATCTGAAGAGGTTGAGGAGAGGTAAAGGAAGCACGAGTCGTTTAATCAATTGGAGTCTGGCAATACCTAAACCAAGCCTGAGGTGAGGCTCTCAGTTTGAAATATATTACCAGCAATCTGCTTTTCACCAGGGTCTCAAGGACAGTGATTTCATTTGATGGTTTAGGTCCTTTTTCCATCTGTTTATGCGTGTATGTGTACTGTTAAGACTAGCAACTGGACTTTCTTTGCATAAAAAACTACAAATACATCTACACCTTAAATATCTTTTTGATTCTGCTTTCATACCTAAAAAGGTGATGCTAATAATAAAAAAACAGTATGTCTGTTCCACATCGTCGAAGCCACATTTTGAAAACAGGTCCCCGCGGCTAAATGTTCCTCTTGTGCTTACCCTTAGCAAATTCACTCTAGTGTGACTGAGAGAAACAGGCATTGTTCTGTGTGTTTACCTCCACAGATAAGAGAGCAGAGCAGCACTTAAGATGGCCTTTTAAAACGGCCAAAGCCTATTCATCCAGATCTTTCTTTTATGGCATACTCTAAGCAATCACGAGGCACACACACTGTAAATCAACACGACAGTGAGTCCTTTAGAATGACAAGTCAGCTCTGACAATAAAAAATAAAAAATTAAATCACTGTCTTGGAGGATTTTTAAATGGTGAAAATAATTTCCATGTTTTTTTTTTTTTCTGAATTGGCCTCGTGTTACATTAGCCATCACATAATTTCATTCACATTCAGAGGGAAACTACCAGCACTCTCTACATTACCCCCCGCTCCCCTCCCTTCTCTCCATCCATCATCAATTTATTCCATCACTTGGCAGAAGAGCTGGTATTTCCCTTGAGACAGCATGTCATGCTGCCCACTCACAACATCAAACAGTGCCCATGCACCACCATCACTCTCCGCCTTTGCCCACTGCCTGCTCGCAACTCACAACGCTCCAGTTCCCTTCGAATCAAAGAGCCGTGCCGCCTCTCTCCTTTCTCCCTGTCCTCATTTCCCTCCAGGCTTTCCCAGCCATGTGTCTTTCAGGGTCAGGGGATGCTGCTCATTCACAAAGATTTATTCTATTTTTCCACCTTTATTTATGTCAAACGTACTTCCTGGTAAATGGATTTTAAATGTATGTAAAATAAAATACATATATGGGAGGAAGGATGCATGGATGGATGGACAGGGTGAAGGCACCGGTGTGTGGATGAATACACATCTCATTTGGAATCAGTGTGGGACATGAGATGTAAAGGACAGGAGAGGACGAGGCACCATAAAGAAAGATGCAGAGGAATACAAGGAAGAGCTAGTGGGTGAGTCAGAAGTGGGTCAACATGCTTCACTAATAGAGTCCAACAAAGAACAGGCCTCCTGGGACAGTAGGAAATCCATCCAACACACACTACACTACAACTGGCGCTGCTGCTCAATTAGTCATGTTTAAAGTATGTTAAGTAAGTGTGGAATGACTCCTTTAAATAAAATAAAACTAAGAGACTTTAAAAGTTCACACTCTTCTTCACCTTTAGGGTTTTTCTGCATATATGCATGCATAACTTTTCAGACGCAACACCTACTCCCTGTCTTTTTGACAGGTGTAAAACTGAGATATGTCCGCTGTACCGCCTCGCAACGCGGGAGGAAGACACTTCACAATGATAAACAGGCAACATTAAATCAGAGCAGCTGACCTCATCCATCCCAGGGATGCACAGAAATCAATAACTGCAGTGTCGCATATGAGCATGTCAAGCATCTGATTAAAAACCCAGCATCTGGAACGCAGACCTGCCCATGTCCGTGCTGTCTCACTTCCATTAGCTGTATTAGCTCGGTGGAGTGGCTCGCATTTATTTTCATTAGCGCCTCTCACAACCGCAATTAGAGAGGTTAGTTGATTGTCTGCAGCAGGACCTCCACTTTCACCGCCTCCGACGGTGGACGGAGCTAAACACACAGAGCTCAGCGTGTAGCCAAACTGTTTTATTTACGGAGAAGAGCTTGGAAGACTCTGCAGGACTTTGGGGTTTATATTACGAAGGAGAGCCGAATTATTTGTCAATTTATCGATGAGTCAGTGAGCTTTTTAAAATGATAATCTGCTGTTTTCCCTTGCCTTATTATTGTAAGTGAAATATCATAAGGTTTTTTCATGTGAGAAGGAAAAAACAACTAGCGGACAACATTTCACAAGGGCACAGATTTGGTTTTAACATTGGGATTGACACATATGATACACATGGGAAGACATTTTGAGCACCAAACACTTCCTGTATTTCCCACAGTGTCCTGCATTCTGGTGGGTTTTTCTGCATCTTTTTCTGCACGAATTTATGGTGGAAATGTCTTACATTTTGTCAAAATAAAAGTCTTCCGCTGCTATTTAAAGGGACATGTGCCCTGCTTCCCCTCTGAAATCTATGCCTGGGACACCTCCTCAAGCTCTGGGGAAGTGTGATCCACATCCAAAATTAAACACATTATTACATCTTACAATTCAAATGCCATTGGGCTTGAAATATAGATCTGATTTCATATTGGAATAGCATATTAGTATACTCGAATATCACTTCTATTTATATAATTTTACCACACTTTATCATTTACAAATGCAACTTCCTTGATGCATCTTATCAAAACGCTTCACAGGAAGGTACATAAACGCAAATTGTACAACACAAAAATGACCTAGGAAACAAATTCAAAGCAATACTTTGAATAAAAATCCAAAACTGCCACCAAAAGGCACGTCCATAAAGAGGGAATTTTAGTAAGTGACTTAGAGCTGGATATTGAATTAGTGGCATTCCACAGGGTTTTGAGTCGCCCTGATGGCAAAAGCGCAGTCGCTTCATTTTTATGAGACGAGAAAGAAAGTCAGAAAGCACTGAGGATCTCACAGCTTATAACAGTGTGACAGTGTGTCTACACTTTAGTTTGCAATCTTGTGTCCTTGTTTTCCACACAACAACAACAACAACAACAACAACTCATTAAAATCCACTTAAGTATATTTATAATTAGAGCTTTTTTGTTTTTTCAGAATGAAGTTCCAATTAATTTATGTTAGTTGTTCAGCTGGTTGATGAAAACAGCCTGTTTAAGCCCCTGGACACAGATATGCAAAGGACCCAATCAACTCTCCTACATGGGAGCAAGACGCAGACTTTGGGGTGGTTTTGCATCTCTTTGCTGTCGTTATGCATCTATTTGTGGTTTTGTGTCTCTTTGTGGTCATTTTGTGCCTCCTTATGATTGTTTTGTGCCTAACTGAAGTAAATTTGTGTCTTTTCTCTCTGTCTCTGTGGTCATTTTGTGTCTCTCCTTGGTTGTTTTGTGTCTCTTTGGAGTAATTTTGTGCCTCTTTTTGTCCTTTTTTTTGGTCTCTTTGGGGTCATTTTGAGCCTCGTCCTGATCAGTACGTGCTCATTTGACATTTAGCAAGTGAAGGCCAGGGGGCCCCTGACACTTTAGGCACCTGGGCCCGAGCCAATGTAGTCCCTTTTACTAATTCATCCATGGTCACAGTACCATAATTTAAAAAAACGATACTCTGGACCTTGGCAAAATGAAAACAAACTCAGGAAGCACATGAAACAGGATAATTTCATTTTTATTAACAACCTGCACACAGAGCTGGTCCGGAAAATGCTACGCTGTTTCATCTGTGCAGCTCTGGGTTGAAAATCTGACTGTCAAGCTGTTATTTATCTATTAATAGCTTAATTTCAATACCATCAAATATATAATCACATAAATAAATATAATATCAAATAAATAATAGGTATCGATAATTTTGTTAACCATAGTCCTTTTATCAATGTTGTGAGGACGGGGCAAATGACTTCCTGGTGACATCTCTCAGTGTTATAGTTCTGTTACAGGTGCTTGTAGGCTATTGGATATGGACATTACAGTAGCATTATAGCTGTACATTTAGGCCTGTGTACAAGAACCAGACGTAGTGTGTTTAGTATTTGTAGGGAAACACTAATTTGCAACACCAGTCGACACTTGGCTTCGACTTGACAATGAAAGCTACACTCATAAGCCACTGACTGGGGACCAGCGCTCCTGACATCATCATCATCTGCACACCATAACATTTTCAAAATACTGAAAATACATAGCTCACGCTCTGCACTCAGAATTTCATTAAAGTGCATCAATATCAGTGTGACAAATCGATGATTTGTACACTACAGTCTCTCCCTGCTTTTGAATTTTAATTATATCGCCTTCAGAATATGTTCTTATTTCAATTTCCTGGCCATATGTCTATCCTCATGATGGTGGCTGCTTATTACACTAACTTCTGTATTTATCTGGTGGTTTTTTGATATCCTGTTTGCCCTGTACCTTTTGTGTTGATGCATATCAGAGGCTGTAATAATAAATATGAGGTGTTTTGCAAGCTAGGTGCATCCAGCGTTCTTGCTGTGCTGCTAAAGCCCTGATTTTGCACTGTTGTATTCCACATGGACACGAGCCTCAAAACAACCATTGTAATGCAAAGTGAATGGGAAGCCATGCTCTCCTAGGCACATGCGTACAGTAAACACACAGTGTGCTTCTCTCCGTGTGTGTCTGCTTACCCTGCGGTCTTTTTGGAGCCGCTGTCTGCTGCGGGCACTGCGTTTGCTCCGCCTCTTTGAAGTGTCCTGAGGATAGAAGTGAAAGAGCCCCTCTCCAAAGGGAAGCTGGGTAGAAAGAAAAAAAAAGGGGGGGAAAGGCAGAGATGAGAATAAACAGGCAGTAGTCAGAAAGTGAGAATTGCAAATGCATACAGTGGATTACAAATGAAGGTGAAGGAGAGCAGGTCATCCTCCAGGTGGGAACAAGAGCACTGATTCCCTGGCTTTCACCTCGGGTCTATTTTAAGGCACTGGAGAACAGTACTGGAATCAACCATAATAAATCACAAGGGCAGGGAAATGAGATGCATCATCCAGAGCTTTCCCTCCAGCGCTGTGCACAGATTAAAGACCCCCTTATGCTTTAGTAACAGCCAGGGTTCGGGTCAATCCTCAAAATAAATGCTTTCAGATGCGCCTGTCAGATCTAATGTGAAAATGAAATTCTCATGGAAGGATGAGGATTATTCTTATCTTCCGCTGCTCTTTAATTCTACCATTGTTGCCCAAAGAACAGATGAATGGCCGTGATGCAAATAACAAAAAGCAAATACTGCACATCCACTGAATGCTCTTTTAGTAATTAAGGTTTTCTGAGTGTTTGCTGATGGCAGATCTCTCCCTCTCTCTTTTATCTCTCTATGTGCTCACATTTGTATGTGTATCTCGGGTTTGTGTCCCGGTCTAGTTAATTAAGCAACAATAGAAGATAATTCCAACGACACAGACATTGTTTAATGATGCATATCCCATTAAGACAAATATAGCTGCAGATTACATAACCTGGGAGGCAGTAGATGGGGTGGGGGGGGTGATCTAGTGCCTACAAGGAAAGGGAACTGGCAAACAGGACTGGTGATGCTGCACAACCTCCACACAGATATCACACTGTGATGAGTTACAGACTGAAACAAGGTTTTTTTTTTTTTATTATTGTGGAGGTAAAAAAAGAAAGAAAGAAAATCCCCCATTCAGAGCAGCACAGACACCCCTCTGTTCACCGCTACGCTTCACTGGCTAAGGCTCCGGCCAATTTCACCCACACATTTATTTTGACATGTGACAAGGCACACACACTGTCAGGGTATTATTGCTATTGGTCTGCCATAAACACCTTGTTATGCGTCTTTTGACATATTGTGATGCGCGCTGCATTTGTCAAGCTATCTAATGAGACACAGGTGAGTAGAATGTCTGCAGGGAAGGCCATGTGTGTCACGATGTGTAATCTGAATACCTGCATGTGCATGTGTGCGAGATATGGAGAAAGGATTGTTTTTGTTTTGTAAATGTTGCATTATATCACGTAAAAATGGATGACCCCTTTAAGGAAGCAAGAACTTAAAGTAATTTAATGTAAATAAACTAGATTCTCCTTATTTATTAATGGAATTTAATCAGATTACATCTCAATTTCATGTTTTGGGAGCAATATTCAAAGCATATTTTGCTTTATGGGACACTGAATGTGCTTGGAAACATAACTGAATTAGGCCTTGGTAGCTGTGTGTCCCCTGGGCCACAGGCCAGTGGGCAACCTCCTATCCAGGGCCTGCATTTGACTAGCAATGACGTCATCAAATTAAGCAAAAGTGCAATGAAGTCAAACCAAAATAAACCCACGGGAAACCTCTCAGTATGTTCCCCACTGGACTGCTTTTGTTGCTGACTACAGTGTGCTTGACTGTATTGCCAAATATGTTTATGGTTTAGCAGGTAATCTGATTATTTTTTGATTTGCAGTAATAAATAATTCATTAAAGTTTTTTTCTCAAGAGGTAAAAAAAGGGTTTAGTGGCAGCAATGCGTGACAATTTCACCCGAGCATCCCTCCACCCCGAGCATCCTTACCTTTCGGGCACTCTGGTACCCATGTTGTGTTGCAAGTTGGTGCGCCCCATCCTGTGCGTCCTCGTGCAACTGAACCAAAAGATGGTCCGTTAAGACTCCTTCTGCAGCCTGCGTCGCGAGCTGCAGCGCGTTCAGCAGCACTATAAATCCCACGGCTGTCCCATGTCGGGGAGATCCACGCATCGTGTCTGTCTTGTGTCAATCCGCCTGTCTGCCTGCCCGAGTGAAATCAGTGTGCGGGATGCTCCTCGCTAAAGATGGGAGGAGGAGGAAGAGGAGGATGAGGAGCAGGAGGAGGAGGATGCAAAAAAAAGGAGGGGGGGGAGTCGAATCAAAGCTTTTGCGGACGCATCTCCTCGTCGTCAGCTGATGAGACCACTGGAAGTTGTGTTTCACCGAGGTGTAGCCGCTCCTGCTGTGTGCTGCGAGTGGCGAGGTTGTGTGTTGTGGACCAAAACCTGCATCCTCAGCTTTCTATCTCTCCTCCTCCTCCTCCTCTCATCTGTAATTCATTTACCTTACTCGCTCGGGTAGTTTCTGCGCGTGACGTCGTACCAATGGGCTCCGGCGGGTGTGTCCCGTTGTTTCGTCCCCCGGATGAGCTCAGGGACACTTTTCAGCACCTTGGAGAATTCCTCCCCTCGCCCTCAGAGTTGATGGGAATTGTATTGATTAGTTTCTGGTGCTGGCCTCATTGGAAACAGCTTCACATAATGTCCCAGTAGGAACCAGCGCGCCATATATAGCTCTGGGTGACCTTTTAGAGAGAATACCTCCTGGACATGTGTATAAAATCATTACAGGCACAATTCCGCAACATACAATTCAGCCTGCAGTCAAAAGAAAATGACATCGTGTCTACTTTTAATATGACCAGCCTGGCCCTCTTTGTGTAGGGGAATGTAAGAACAGTCCAGTGCACTATAATTGGTCATTTGGATGTGAACAGCAGGTTATTGGAAAGAGCCCTTCTCTTACAAAGGCTGCTCATTAAAGCTCCCCTGCCTTCCTCCTGCCTCCCTGCTGCTATATGAACAGGTTACAGGACTTGTGCAGAGTGATGTAACAGTGGTGTGCATGTGAGAAGGTGGAGAGCAAGAGGGAGAGATGAGTTCCGGTGAGGGTGATACTACTAACTAAGATTCAGCGAAAAAAATGGGGCATGTGTGCTTACTGCTGCACAGCTGGAGAAATGGAGGTCTTTTCAGTTCAGCCAGGACTTTGGCTGACTGGTGACTTAATGCGACAGGTCGTTGCCCTGGCTTAAGTAAAGATGCCCCCACAGCCCCTTTTATTCAGTGGCCTATTAAAGAGTCAGCAGGCTCTCCAATTAACAGAGCTCTGCGTGTGTTTTTATACATGAGCATGAGGACGGAGTGACACAGAGTTGTTTTGTTTTTCTGATTTTGAATAACACCGCTGATGTCATGTCGGAATTCATTTAGTCGGCCCCTAAAGCCTTATATTGTCTATAAATAAATTGCATTGCTGCATGCGTCAGCGCACTGGCCAACACATTCTCACTCCAACCTCGTCACGAATCAATGTTTGGTCATGGACTTTCCACGCCCAGATATGATGTGAAAGGTGGGTGCGTTAGCTGTTGACGTTCTGGGGCGCCTTGTCAACTTATGCCTGTTACATGCATTGTGTTCTTTCAAAATACACTTCCGTTTTCACAGGAAATTTACCGTCTACATACAGTATCTTTCAAAATAAATGTCCAAGTCATTACAACAAGGTCAACTCACTTTTTTGTTTCCTCCAACAACAAAAGCACCTGGTTGGGTTTAGGCAAAAAAGACCAGGGTTTGGCTTTACAATCTTACAGGACACAAACACTGCTCTCCCAGGTGCAAGTTGGTGTTTGTTGGACTTGCCCCACTTGGACATTCGTTGCCTTAACTTTTATTCTTGTCCCGCCGTGTTTCCTTCTGATGCTGCTGTAAAAGGACAGCTTTGTTCGTCGGTGTTTGATGCTGCAAGTCACTGCCCAAGAGTCACATTTTGACAACTTCGGAGTGAGATCAGGTTGCCCTGGCAAACGTATCCCCCCTCTTACAATCTTATTATAAGCAATAAGAGGCAATAACTAAGGAGAAATCAACGTAAATAAACAACTTCTTTAACAAATGATAACAATAAATGAATAAAAAAGGAATACAGTATTTGCAAATTTAGTATTCTTTTTTTATTTTTGAACTGCACCCCGGATTTTTCTTTTCATTTTCTCTAACTCTAATGCTCTCCACATACACTCTACTCCATCATACCCATCAACATTCTAGCATGTTCTGACTGTGATAGTCACTCACTGATAAATATATTTATCAGTGGACTCATTTTAGTAATCATTGTGCTGCGGAGGCACATCACAAAGCAGCAAGCTAGTCGAAACACTTACCTTAGCCGCTGGAAATATTCCCATCACTTTGATTTTGATGAAGATGAAAAGAACAACGTTGCTGCCGGTAGTCTGACTAAAACTCTTTTCACTGCAAAAAACGCATCCTTAAACCTCCAGTCTGAAAAACTTCTGCTACTACGACCGACAACACATTAACGTGAAGCACCAGGAAATACACCCCACCAAAGGTGAGCCGTCCACAGCCCCAAAGGTCGGCTGTAGCCTTACACTGGCATAACAACCAAAACTGGATTTTAATCGTGGACAGCTGCGGGCTACAAAGAAGTGATGTAGCTTGTGGTTGGATATGTGGTGGATGAAGCGTTGCTCCATGAGTGATTTTCAGTCTTTCGGGCAGATCTTTAAGAAAATTCCGGTCACAGGCAACTGAAAACCCCTAGGTTAACAAAAAGCTATTTAGCCTTAGCTACACTTAATAGCTATGACCCTGACATTCACACAGAGGCACACATCTGAAGTTTGAGGAGATACACAATTACCAATTTTATGGGGTCTAAGGGAAAAGTAATAGAATGAGTAATGTAACAAATTACTGCTGGCAGGGAGTTATAGGTAAAGGAGGAGGAGGGATTTTGGGGCACCCCCAGGTGGCACTCTAGGTGAGCGCCTGCCTGTAGGAAGATCCGCCACTGACCTGCTCTAAGTATCTAAAATGGAGCTAAAACAAGATTTACAAAAAGCACTCCTGCTCATCTCACTAGTCCTCATGTTTCAAGTATTTAGCATTGAATCACTTTCAAGAGACAGCTTCATAAAACCAGTCCAAACTGTGAATTCAGTGATGAGGAATGATTAGTTTTCATGCTCTGCACTTGTTCGGTGAAACGTGAGCTCAAACTGTACATGGAGAGAATAAGAAAAGCCTTATAAAATATGCATATTTTATGAGCCGTGTTTTGTATTCAAAGTATTCATCTCTGTTAAGCCAGTATGCACCCTTTAGAAGATGCTAATCCATCAGCATAATGGCGCGCTGTCACGTGCGATGTCGACTATTATATAATGTTATTAGAAAGGTGTGGTAACAGGGGAGCGCAATAGCACGTGGATCAGTTATCACAGAAGTCTGGAAAAATAATGAAGGTGGATTTTCTATAAGTGGATCCGCTTTTACTAATCACTGTTTCCATGCTCCCTGCAGACCTCCTCCCACACTCCTGCAATTCTGCAGCCCAGAGATTATTTATTTAGCTCAGGCAAGCCAGCAACCTTCCCTTCTCCAATAGTACATCATTCTTTACTGCTGGGCCCTCGTGACCGATCCGTGCTCCTGTTTTGACTGCTGATTCTCATGTACTGTATCCACTTCTTTATATATGTGTGGGGAAACCTGTAAAGAAAAGCTGCAGCATTGTCGGCCTCTGGCCAGTAACTGTACGGGGGTTTCGGCCAAATCACTAACAATTTATGTTGTGAGAGGAGTAGGCGTTTGTATGCCTTTAGAGATGCTCCGTCTCCCACTGTGTGAAGTAATACTCAAAGACTGTGACACCTCTGCTTCGTGCAGGTTAGCCTATAATTTTTACAGGAGGAAATAGATTTGATTTAACGTGGTGGAAATCATGTCACTCAGTTATGTGGAGTATAATCCAACTGGTGATATAACATCAATGAATTTAATCAGCACAAGTTGTTTCTGATGTACAAAGAAAGACGACGGTCTGCTGAAGAACCAACTATAATACACTCTCACTTATTTGGTTCTATTATGAAAACAGTGTACAAGACAAAGCTGAGATTCATTTTAATCCAAGTGTCCTTGTTGGGGTCCAGGCTCAGTGACATATGTTGCATTATTGCCACACGTTATCACTTTACTGCATTTATGAGAATTGATTATAAATATGTTTTTTGATGTGATTAAATAAAGGTTTAAGAGGTCAACTACAGAAAATAAGTCATTACTTCTGTAATAATGACATGTACAGCTTCTGCTACCCAATCATAAAGGGGGATCGCACAGTCATGGGCTGGCTTGGCTTGGCTTGGTTTGGTTTGGGCCATCTGCCTATCACAGCAAAGATTTGCATTTCCATTACAACAGGGCTACCTTCTTCAAGGTGTGTCTTAAACTGATGACGGCTTGTGTTGAGTAATGGCGTTTAAAAGCAGCGGGCTGATCAACGGCTAAAGTCCCCTGTTATCTTTCTACAGCAGGGCAGGTTAAAGAAGTTTACCTGTTGGAGGTGAGCTGTTTGCAGAGGTGCAGTAAGAGTCTGTTGTCTGCAGCTCTTCATCAACATTTCACTGTGGCTGTTTCTGATTTCACTCTCCTCCCTGCTGTATTATCAGACTTGCCTTTTTTGCAGAAAAGCCGCCAGTAAAAGTTCCACTAATGCAGTGATAGATACATTTCATTTCCTATAGATTCTTCACAATAAAAGTCCCCTGTTATTTTGCTTATGTAAAAACTGTTATTGTGAAACAAAGAAAATTAGGAAATGTTGAGTTTTCGAGCAGCTACCAGGAAGATTCAGATAGAAACTACAAAAGCACTGAGAGCTGAAGACACAGAGACTTTTAAAAACACCTCTCTCTCGTCTCCTGCAGACGGAGGTGAGTAGAGTCTCGCAACACATACATTTATTTGAGTGGGAGAAGGGGAGTCGGGGTTGGCTGTGGTCGGCAAGATGTCACCACTATCCCCTTGAGAGCGGGTGGCCTGCATTTGAACCTACTCCAGAGAAGGTCCATCTCCAAACACAAGAGTGACAATAGAAAAAAGGTTTATGACTTTTTAGGACATTTTTTATGACATACTGTCTGAATTTTCTTTACACCATTTCTATGGCATACTATACTATGGCATTTTTATGACAGCTCTCTCTCCTTTGCTGGAAATAAATGTTAATTGGTGCCAAATTTTACGCATATTATAAAAGCATAAAATTGTCAGAATCAATTCATTATTGGGGGAGGACTATTCGATGCTTTTAAAATACTGGGGGGTACTTTAGCATTGTGAGTACAGCCCAGGGTTGAATACATTCTGTCATGATGCATAAGAGGCACACACAGCCATAATTGAACATAGAGTAATAATGAAATGGACACTACGACAAATATGAATGGTTTCGAAAAAACACATCATTGCATTCATTATTCGAACATGAATACCAGCTCAGGTTGAAGGTTCATTCTCTAATAGCAGTCTGAAAAATTATTTCTCGACACAAGGTCCTGTGCTGTTTCTGAAGCTTTCATTCTTGTGGCCTGCAGTGGACGGCAAAACAATGATTCTTTAGATATTTCAGGTAAGTAGAAGGCATCCTGGGAAATACGTACTTGATTAATAAAGGTTTTGAAGATGTTTTCAGCCATTTCCGAAGCAGAAGCTCGTCATCCATTCATCCATCCATTCATTTTCACCCACTTATCCGGGGCCCGGTCGTGGGGCCAGCAGGCCAAGCAAAGCACCCCAGACGTCCCTCTCCCCAGCAATGCTTTCCAGCTCCTCCTGGGGGACCCCACGGCGTTCCCAGGCCGGATGAGATATCCCTCCAGTGTGTTCTGGGTCTACCCTGGGGTCTCCTACCAGTGGGACATGCTTGGAACACCTCTAACGGGAGGCGCCCAGGACCCATCCTGATCAGATGCCCGAGCCACTTTAACTGACCCCTTTTGACGTAAAGGAGCAGCAGCTCTACTCTGAGCTCCCTCCAGATGTCCAGGCTCCTCACCCTATCTCTAAGGCTGAGCCCAGCCACAGCCACTTGTATCCACGATCTCATTCTTTTGGTCACTACCCAGAGCTCATGACCATAGGTGAGGGTTGGGACACAGATGGACCAGTAAATCGAAAGCTTTGCCTTCTGGGTCCGCTCTTTCTTCACTACGACAGTGCTTGTTATCTATTTGCTTTCATTTAATGATCAAATGTAACTTGATCTTGCTAAACTGCACTGCGAGCATTGTGAGTGTCTGTAGTGCTTTTGAAACAGACTGTGAATTCTGGGTTTTTAACTTAAAATAGTAAATATCTGGAGGATTACTGCACAATAGCAGCGGGGACAATGGTTGCAAACATCTAGAGAGATACATCAAGATAGTTGTCCAGTGCTTCCTTCGTAGCACAGAGAAGACTTTTGTTGGAAATATCTCAGTCCTCCTCATCTTTCCTAATGTCTGTGGGCTCTTTTTTTCGATGCGCAGAAAAGAGGCTTTACAGCACAGCCCCATTAAAGATTGAACTCTTTGTAATCTTTTGTTATGCAATTTGCAGACTTCATTGGAAACTGAACAGTCCGTAATAATTGCAGTAATATGTTCACATGGCCGCTCTTACTGTTGTGGGTTGATTGTTTATTTAAAGCTCCGGAGACTTTTGGAAATTGGATATTTACAATGTTGTTTCATACTTTATGATTAGGCAACCCTATATTATGGGCCGCGCAGAGATGACATAACATTAATGGAGTTGTTAAAATGCAGGGAGTTGTAACTGCGGCAGTGTTGGAGGAGGAGCAGAAAAACATGGATCTTTAATTTTTCATACTCGCCCGAGGCTGGAGTGGATGCAGACTGCCTGTCAGTGTTTCTGCTGCGAGTTTCAGCGGAAACAGGAGAGATTAAACCGGCAGCTACAAGCTGTGTGTGCATGCTTTATCATACAAGCTGATAAGCATGCACACACACGGAAACACAAGGATCACAAAACCATGACAAAGCCTCTGCAACCTCTGTCACCAAGCTTTCAACCGGACTAGGATTGTTCACTCGCTATCAGAGACAAGAGTATTGATTTTTCACTCTGGCGCTGTTGTGTTTTCTGTGCTAAATGAAATCCATCCAGAAACAGTGAGAATGCTTTGCAATAAAAAGAAGCTGTTTTTATGCATTTTGTATGCAGAGTTTATGAATAAATGATGATCAAAGAGAGAGCCCATTCCTCTGCTCTCGTTTAGATACTGATTTAACCAACGCTCTCCAACATGCACACATTCACTGAGAGAGCAGTTGAGCGTTAACTTACTGACAGATCCTCAAGTAAAGACGTCCAAATGTAGCCAACATTTTACACTTTCTCTCTCTATTAGTGTCACAGAAATTAGGAGCAGTGCATAGAAAGGCAGAGATAAAAAAGACAAAGGCAAAAGGCCTTTCTTATCCTTCCCTGTAGTTAAGCTGTCATTTCAGAGGCAGCTCTATACTCCACTGCTCCGTCACTGCCAGTTGGTGTTGTGGGACGGGATGTCTCCGAGTGAGTGGGGGATTGTGGGTACTATATCCGCATTGATTGCAGTGCGGATAGTGCCGGGAGGTGCACTTCTAATGGTTTCATTCGCTCTCTCTCTCCCTATCTCTTTCCCTGTGTCTCTCTGCTCCGCTCTCTGTATCATAGAAAGCCACTGCCTGCCTCTGGTTCTGTGAGATAAGAGGCCGGCCTTCACAGGTAGACGGATATCAAAACCCACAGGCTTCACTGGTCGTCATAATGGCAGAGGGGCGACAAGTGATGACATATCATTACCCTGCTGTCATTCAGTCATTCAATTTGGCTTCAGCTGTGGTCTTCTAGACATGAGACCAGGCAGCTGAATGGTCCTTGATTTAGACATGCGATGAAGTCGTGGAAACCAGAAAGTAATCAATACCAAACTCTGAAAGGCACTGGTCAATTTTTAGATTTTGGGCTATTATGTTGTCTTTAAGATTACTGGAAAGAAAAATTCACACGGAGGCGTTCATGTTTAAGTCAGAATTCAGTTTTTGAAATGTATGCAGATGCGCAGATATAATAAGATAATACCCCATTGCATTGCCATCCATCCATCCATTTTCAACCGCTTATCCGAAACCGGGTCGTGGGGGCAGCAGGCGGAGCAAAGCATTCCAGATGCCCCTCTACCAAGCTCCTCTTTCCAGCTCCTCCTGGGAGACTCCAAGGTGTTCCCAGGCCAGATAAGATATGTAACACCTCCAGCATGTTCTGGGTCTGCGCTAGGGCCTCCTAGGTCCTTGCCTGTTATTGGAACACCGGGGCCCCCTCTGAAGCCGGACCTGGGGGGGGGGGGGGCTTACCAGCGAGCTTCTGGTGGCTGGGCCTTGGACTATGCTGTCAAGACCACAGCTTTAAAGCATGGTACAGACAGGGGCTAATAAAGGTCGCCAGATCTTATTATCCTCTCAGCAGCTACAGCAGCAGAGTTTTTTTTTAGACATTTACAAATCAGACATTTCATTACTAAAGGTACCACGTGAACAATCAATAGCACCCCTTCACATGTAGAGAGGGTGTTGTTTTTACCGGTATCTATGAAATGCATTAGTGTACTCCATGGAGCCCTAAATTCCAGCTCATCTTTAACTTCCTGAGCTACTAAGCAAGCCTGGGAAAGAGATTTGAGCATCACTATTAACGACCTGAAGTGTGGATCCATGCAATGGAAATATCTATCTGTAATTGAACTAAAATTACTCAGTTCAGAGTTGCGTATCACACATATATAACACCTGCTCTCGAAAACACAATGGATGCTAATATGTCTCCTCTCTCCTAAAAAACTTTGAGGCCGTTTACACGTTGCCGGCTATTTTCATAAACGGACATTTCACCGTCTCCGGTTTTAAAAAGATCTTCGTTTACACTTAGCCGTGTATATATACACAAGAGCATGCCAAACCTGTAGGTGGCAGTGTAACGAGAAGCTCAAACCTTCCATGTATCCATCGTCACCATAGCAACATAGGTTGCACTTTTGACACAGGCGCAAGTTACGGCGCATACTGTGACGTCGGCTGCCTATAACTCCGTTTATCTCCGTTTATCTCAGTTTACATGCAAACGCGCAACCGGAGTTTTCCAAAATCTCCACTCTGGCCGGAGTTTTTAGAAAGACTCGTTTTCAGAGGAGAAATCTCCGTTTGTGTGTAAACGAAGGGCACAAACGAAGGAAGATGTCTCCGTTTATCAAATTCACCGTGTACGTGTAAACGGCCTCTTTGACTCTAGTATTGTCATGATCCTGTTTTTTTTTTTTTTTTGTCTGGTTTTACTTCCTGTCTTTGTGTGTTTTCCCGCCTCTTCTCTTTTTACACCTGTCTCATTAGCCCTTCCCTGTTCCCAGAGTTTTCCTGTCACACCTGTTCTGTATTAGTCTTGTTTGCACCACCCTAGTGTTCCCCTCCACACCCTTGTAGTTAGCCAATCTCCATTTCCCTCCTTTTGCCCGTGTCCATCTACTCCAGCTGTGTCTCGTTCTTGTGATTAGTTTTCAGTGTGTGTGTGTTTCCCTCTGTTCCTTATCAGTTCTTCTGCGTTCATTCTTGTGCTCATCCTTGTGTTCTTGGTGTCGTTCTCTGCTCTGTTTCCTGCCTGGTGTCTTGAGTTTATTGTATTATCCTGGCTGGTTTTGGTTCTTCTGTCATTTGGACTTTCTGTTACCTGCCTGTTCTGGTTGTATTTCATCATCTTTATGTAAGCTCGCTTTTTGTTAAAACTTCAACCTGAGACAAGAGTTTTGAACCCTGTTTTATCCAATGTTTGGATTTTTGTTCTGGAAATGTATGCAAATCAGTCCATATGTAGGTACATGAATCCACCTTTGCATAGCTAAACATAGCATTTCAGAAAATTTGTAACCCCAAAAAAATAGGTGTCTTAATGTATGTAACCAACTTGGGAAGTTTCATGGTGATATCTGGGGTGTCTCCCCATGAATCGACAAATGTAAGATTGCACAGGAGATTTGAAGTCTCTCCATGAAGTTGCCACAGTAAGTCACTGTTGAAGCAGGATTTAATTGCAGCTCCTCTACAAGCAGAGTGGGCTGTAACACTGTGTCATACAGATCTATTACTTCCATCAGGCCAGCTGGAGCGGCAGGTAGCAGGGAGCAGAGGGACAGCATGAGGTTATGTTGGGCCTGATGTGCTGTGAGGCGTGGCAGACAGCAAGGCCAACTCAGGTGGAAACACCACCTCGATTTGTCATGGACCACACAACTCGGCGCCGAGGAAGATTAAATTGAACTCATCACTCTCCTCCTTCCTTACTCCCCCCCCCAACTCTTATGTCACTCTGCCCTCTTTTTCTCCCTCCCTCTCTGTCCATCTGCAAATCAGTCTATCATTTAACATTTCCTCTCTGCTCCATCTCCTAAAATTGTAAGAGCTGTTTACATCCCCCCTGCAGGACTGGACAGGAAATACTGTCCTGTGGGATACAGGTAATTCAGGTTACCACAATCCACAGCTTTCATATGTGAGGTTCAATGCTACACTGCTGTGATGTTTTGATTTTTCTCTCTGCAGGGTGCTAAGTAATATAGACAATATTGATATTCCTACCTGTGCTTCTGCTTCGCTTTAAGCTAACCTTGAGAATGATATAACCTTAAAGAAGTGTAATACCGCAAATTGATGGTTTTTTGCCTTCAACAGCTAACGCACATGGTTGGGTTTAGGAAAGAAAAACAGGTTTGGCTTTATAATCTTACAGGATGTAAACACCGCTCTCTCAGGTGAAAGTCAGTGTTTGTTGGACCCATCCACCACTCCAACCCACCCTACTCGGACTTTCGTCACCTTAACTTTTGTTAGTGTCCCACCATGTTTCTCCACCATCACCGATCGCCATTAAACCATAACAGCGACTGGCCACATTTCTTGCCAATATTAAAGGACGGCTTTTTTCCTCAGTGTCTGACGCCGCAAGTCATTGCCCAAACGCTGGATTTGGACGACTTCAGAGTGAGACCGGGTTGCGCTTTCCAGTACAGGCAGCTGCAGACCCAGATCCTGGATGAGTCTGAGTGAGACGGAGACAGCCTCCTGGAGGAAGACAAGCTTTGTCCAGTCAGGTTTTGAGAAACGTCATCGTCAGCCTTCTGCTTAGAAGTGGTGAATTTACAGCTCACAGCAACTTAACATGATGCAATCTCTGGCTTTTGTTTGATATTGATTCTCGGCAAAAAATGTTGTAGCACATTTCTGATCCTTTGTTAGCGTAATTTGCTTGCATAACCTTGGAGGGCTAATTTGTTAAGTATATTAGGTGTCGCTGTCATCCTGAACATCTCACAGAACCACATTCAGACACTCAAACTCTACATCAGGTGAATCCGGTACAGCCCTACTATCCACATATGAGGCAACTTTATCAACCTGTCTATTGTAAGTCCAGTTCATTCTATTTTAGCTCTGGTTTTGTCTCCTGTAACTCCTGAGGGAAATATCTGGCTCTTTATTCTCTAAATGCTCCACTGGTTTTATAGTAGTTCCCAATGTTCTCTACCTAGTTGCTAACATTGCCCTGCTGCTGTCTGATGCTGTGCAGGTACATTTTTTTTGCTGAAAACAGCTGCCTCTCTGTGAGAGTGGTAAGAGTAAAGTAAAACATTAAAGCTGCAGGAAGAGAAATAAAAACTTAAACGATTTAGTACAAAACTGGGACTCATTAGCAGTTTATCAAATCCCAGTCTTTGCTAAAGCGGTCAAGGGTCTTACACAAGTAGGCAGTCAGCGAAGGCAGAAAAACACAATCAGGGGAATCACACAAAATCCAAGCAGAGTCAAAAACCAGGGAATCAAACGCAAGGAAAAGGCTGAAGGGCATGAACACACTAAGGTGACACTCAGTACGTTTACATGGACAGTTTAATTCCACTTTTAATCGGAATGAAAGGCCATTCCGATTAAAAGTGGTCATGTAAACGGTCATTCTGATTGAAAATTAAATCCGATTAAAGGTTTATTCTGTTTGTCATTCCAAATGAAAGAATTTTGTGTGCATGTAACCGCTCATTCCTCTTTAAGTTCATTCCGGTCTTTCTGTGCATGCTCGTTTCCTTGCCCTTCTGGCACGATGATGTATATAGCGTGCATAGCAACGGGCTGCATAGCAACGGGCTGAGATAGAGCAGTCGGACTCGTTACACTCACCGGTTTCTATTCGCCACACCACGGTCTTCTACCTCTCTTCTCCTCCTCAACGGATGACGCATTAACAGAACAAGGATGTTGTCATACTGCTGCTTCAAGAATATAAGCTAAAGCTAAACACGCCCGAAAAAGGCACTAACAACGGCGTCAACGGCGTCATCAAGCATCTTGTTATCCGGAGTGAGGACTACAGTGTTTTCTTCCGGTAAACGTAAACACGTAACATTCGCCCCGCCCCCCATCCAATCAGAAACCTTCCCTGCCCCAAACCTTGCGCAGACCTGAATAAAGGCGATTGAACTGATCTCGCATGTAAACCCTCATTTGAAATGAATATTTCCCATGTAAACTACCTGGAAAGACTTTAATTCCAAATGAGTTCATTCAGATTTATTTCATTCCGAATGAGAAGCCATCATGTAACCGTAGCCAATGACAGTCTGGCAGCAGAGAGGGGGAACAATGGGCTGATTAGTAACTATACAGGCAATCTGGAAATCCATCGGTAAAAAAAAAAAAAAAAAAAAAAAAGTTTTTCGACTAATGGAAGTGCAGGGGCCTCGGGGATCGCTCATGCCCTTCACTTCCGGTGGTGCCCCCAGGGAATTGCCGTGTTGTTTACAAATACTTCGGGTAGAAAACCAGCAGAGTTTAGCTATGTATCACATTTTTCACGTCACTATATCACCGTGTAGACTAATCTGATGTTTGTTAAGTCTATAAACACAATGACTGAACAAACATTACTATTTCTGTGTGCACGTTTTGTAATAATAACATGGTTATCGTAGATTAGCTGGGCTAACCGTTAGCTGTTAACGTTAGCCGTTAGTGGTGTCTGTAATAACCATAATAACCATCCAGCGGATATCTTAGTTACAACATGACTGAGCTAGCAAAGCAGTTTTGTGTTGCTATGTGTGGTATTTATTCAGTTATGGGAAATCACGATGTCTAGAAAGCATCAGTGGCTGCAGCAGCAGCAGCAAAGCTAACATCAGGACGTCATCTGTTAAAAGCCTCCCGTTGTCGGATACGGCATGAAACTACTCCAGTTAGCTTAATCATGTTGTAACTAAGACATCCGCTGGAATTTTTTTTTTTTTTCATGTTGAGGAAACAGCGTTTTGGGTGGAGACACCTGCGCGTCTCGGCCACGCCCCCTCCATTGTGATTGGCTAAAGCACAGCATGTTCAAACTCAACAATTCTACAATGTAAATTGCAGAATCTGTCTTGAGAGATTACTATACAGGTGAGTGGAACAAGACACAGGTGAAGCACATGAGGTAATCAGCAACACTCAACACACTAAACACAATGAGAACACATTTCAAAATAAAACAGGAACTGGACACAAACCCATGAACGTAACAGAATATCACAAAAACAACGAGTTAAAAGATGATAAAAAGCCCCATAGGGTTAAAGGGAACTGCAGAGACACTTGGGATTGTCACATAATCATGTGATCCATTGTTGAGGTGCTTTCAGACAGTGAGTGCTTGCAGCCACCGTTTCCATTGTCGTCAGTGTAAACACAGGGCAGCTGGTGCTCTCATGAACACGCATCGCTCTATGCCACTGCATGCAGAGCTTATACTGGTTTGACTTTTTCAACTTCAACCACGGCAAGCACAGACAGCGAGGGGAATGGTACAGGAGCTGATTTGGGTGTTAATTATACACCTCTTCACCAGCAGATACCACACGTGACATGGTATTGGAGCAACACCAGCTTCAAAGTTTGATTTTCAAATCCGGGACAATTCACAATGTTAATGAAATTATTCAGCATAATTTACTATATTAATCATACCATATTGCCATTTCCTGTATTTTAGGTTACAACCCACTCTATTAGCTTTATCTCAGGTCACAGGTCAGGTCACAGCATAGCAGCAGCCTGTGGTGTACAGGGTGATAGGATTAGAGGTCAGGTTCTGTGCCCTGTTGCTGCTGATTCAAATCATCTACATTATTAAAATGTATTCTCTGGAAAGCAGTGAACAAACATACAACTCATCATGATGTTATTTCACCAGCTACATTATGTTTTATTCACCAACCAGAGAGATAAACTATCCAATTGTTTCCCTTTCCGGAAAAACATTTCTTCTCTCTACCGAGCTCCTTCTATAAATCCCTGTACAAATGGAACGTGAACTCAGTGGGTTCGTGCCAAGGCTTAGCATCAGTATGGGGAAAAATGTCCTATATTATAAATGGTCCATGGAAAAACAATCCACTATCGCACCCTGTAGCACAGTTCTTGAACAGCTTTCCTCGCCAAACAGCAGTGGAGGTGCAGCGAGAGCAGTGGTACCACCCGCCTTGTTATTCAAAGCATTTTCGGAATATAAATTTTGTTTAATTGGAAAAGAAAAACAACTGTGTGGGCAAAGATTATGCATAATCACAATAATTATTTCCCTCTGTGTATTACTTATTTCGAGGTGAGTATTCTGTGCTGCCTAATGAATGCACCACCTAGGAGGGAATAAAAGGACATGCAAATTAACGTCAGAGATGAATCACATTCGTCGAGAGAGAGAGGGTGAAAGAAACATTCAGTCTGAGACTTACTTCACCAGTACAAGTCCAAATGACGTACACAGTTGTATCTCATTTCTGATAATGTTGGTGAATCTGTGACACTTACTGGTACACCTGAACCCATGGATGGATAACTGAACTAACCTACCAGACACAGGCCCAGGGGCCAAAATGTCAGGGGCTCCTGATCGCCGGCATATGTTACTCAAACTAGCATGTACCAAGCTGCAACACAAAACAACCACATGGAGATGTAAAGGAACTAAGAAGAGACAAAAAAAAATGACCAAAAAAACACAAAAATATACCTCAAAGAGACACAAAATAATTAAAATAGATGCAATGGAACTACAAAGAGACACAAAACAACTACAAAGACACACAAACACACTTTAAAGAGACACAAAACAACCACCAGGAAATGCACAGGAACTACAAAGAGACACAAAATGAGAACAAAAAGACAACAAACAGATGCAAAGGAACTACAAAGATACACAAACAACAAAAAAGACAACTACAAAGGAACTACAAAAGGAATCACAGTGACCAAAGAAGACACAAATATACGTCAAGAGACACAAAATGACTTCAAACAGACACAGAACGATCAAAAGACACAAATATACCTCAAAGAGACAGAAAACAACCACAAGGAGATGCAAAGGAACTGCAGAAAGGCAAAAAATGACCAGAGAATAGACAAAAATATACCTCAAAGAGACAGAAAACAACCACAAGGAGATACAAAGAGAAACACAATGAAACAACAAACAAAAGAACACAAACAGATGCAAAGGAACTACAAAGATACACAAATGACAAGATAGTGCAAAGGAAAAAACAACCAAAGAATACACAAATATACGTCAAGAGACACCATATGACTTCAAAGAGACAAAGACAACTACAGAAAGATGCAAATAAGCTACCAAGAGACACAAGATGACTACAAGGAGACACAGAATGATCCAAAAGACACCAGCATACCTTAAAGAGACACAAAATGACGTCAGACTTTCGTCAATGACTTGCAAAACACCAAGGAGACGTAGAGGAATTGTAAAGAGACAAAAAATGACAACAAAGACATGAAAAGGGACACACAACAACCAAAGAGACACAAATATACTTCAAAAAGACACAAAACAACCACAAGGAGATGCAAAGAAACTGCAAAGAGACAAAAAATGACCAGAAAAAAGACAAAAATATACCTCAAAGAGACACAAAATGACCTCAAAGAGATACAAAGGAACTACAAAGAGACACAAACAACAACAAAGACTGGCAAAGGGCCCCACAACGACCAAAGAAGATGCCATGAGACATGAAATGACTTCAAAGAAACAAAAACAACTGCTGAGAGATGCAAATAAATTACAAAGAGACACACATATACTTTAAAGAGATACAAAATGACTTCATAGAGATGCAATGGAACCACAAAGAGACACAAAACAACTACAAAGAGATGCAAAGGACCTACAAAAATACATAAAATGACCAGAAAAAAAGATAAAAAATGTACCTCATGAAGGAACAAAATGTCTACAACGAGACATAAAAGCACAAAAAGATGCATACGGACAGCAAAAAGAACAAAACAAATGAAAAAAGAGGTAAGACATTTTGCATCTCTGTGGTAAGGGGCCCAACGTCTCATAATCCACCATGTTCAGAACCTCATCCTGTTATTTTATGCTCTTCTCTGTCTCCTTATATTGTACAGTTACTGCTTTCAAAAGGTCTTTGGCTTCTTGCTTTTCTGCTAATGAAACACAGCAGTGCACCAAACTGATTTGATTGTTAGAATATGTGATCTTGAGTATAATGTAGACATTGAGTTTTAAGTACAACATTGTTTGGTTTGTGTTTTGAGCAGAGCCCATTCTGCTCTGTGTCACATAATGGGATGATTTGTCAAAAGCACAACAGTAATCAGCTAAATGATATCAGCGGGTGCTTTAGAGTTTACAGCAAGTTTGTGAGTGAGCAATTCTCATCACTGAGGTACGCATTCATGCCCAGCATGCATCCAGAAATGATGTTGATGTCATTACTGCAGCAGTTTAATTGCCATTACTAGTGTATCATGCCGAGTGCCCCCCAACATGCCAGAATCAAACACCTCAAACACATTTGCTGCCAATGATTTTGATTGGACACTGTAGAAAACATTACCTCAAAGTTAATTTTTCTAATCAAGCCTCCTGTGCTGGACTTAGTCCTCAGCTATTCACAGCACTGCCAACTTTCCCATTTCCTTTCATACGCTCATTAAGTCTTCAGCAAAGTCAACCACCTCCAATCTGATGTCTGAGCAATTATCAGCTTCAGTCGGGCTGTGACGTTTGACGGTGCAGTGTTTAACACCGCGTGCCTTTTTAGTCTGATGAGACAGAGCGACCTTTGAGGCACAACAGGAGAAAATCACCATGTAGCTAATGTCACTGTCACAAACCCTATTAAGCTTCATGTCCTCATACATGTGCAAAGAAAACCTTGACTCTGGAAATTAGAGTATTAGCAAAAAAAGGTCATCATTTCCATTTGTTTCTGTTAGGTTAGACTCATCAGAAACTGTGTGTATGAATGTGTGTGTGTGCATCCTCAAAGTAAATTTGAGAAAAAAAATCAAAACATTAACCCAGGTTATTTCATCATGACTGCACAGCTAGAAATAGCTTAATAAACACTGGGAATGATGGGAGTGGAGGGTAAAATGCTCAACGTCCGCTCATCAGCCTCAGAAAAGTGTCTGTTTTGCTAAGAGGCTAATTTCTAATGTGTCTCTGACTACAGGAAGGGGACAGGCCAAGTGACCTTGGAAGGATATGATGACGACGAGGCTGTATTACGCAAACAGCATCAGCAGCATGCACAGCCGTCTCTGTGTGTGGGCTCTGATGCTCTTTCCATTTTAAAAGGACATTAGGGCTAATGGTAATGGTATCTCGGAGGTTTCCAAGCCTCTTTCCTGTACTGCCCTATATACGAGCAGCAAAAGAGCATAGTCCATTAAGAAAGCAAACAATGGATATTTTTCATAGGCCACACAGGGCACAGGGTAAACATGTCTATGCCACAAACAATTAGCGTCGTATTGTGTGGTTTAGCAATTTAGCAACGCTCAAGGTTCTGACATTATCCTTTGGTAACACAAACAAATTGACAGGAAGGGATGAATGAAAGAGGGCATTTTCTGAATAAAAGGGTGACAAGAAATGCACTGCAGACCACTGTCCTATCTTGCAGTGTTAACAAAGGTGTAAAATAATTTGTGTATCCGCCCCGTGATTCAAATCTGCTCCAAAATTTGATGGGATCTTCCTTGGCCCATGCTTCCCCCCTCCACCAAGTTTCAGCAAAATCAGGGCAGTAGCACTTCATTAATCCTGCTAACAAACGAACAAACAGAACTGAAAACATCACCTACTGGGCGGAGGTAATAAGGGGTAAACATTTCCAGGAATCTGGACACAAAGCCATTAACACAACCACTTGACATTTAAGCATCAGTTCCCGAGAACAAAGGTTACTATTGGTGCAGAGAAATGCCTTGTAAAAAAACAATCTATTGTATGTGTGCATTATGCGTGTGGGTGAGCGTGTTTTTCCACGCTGCTAAGATGAAAAGGCTTTTTCCGATTACGTCCTTTGTGTGTGAACGGTGCACACTTAATCTTCAGCGGTGAGTCTCGCGGAAACATGGAGTTTGGCACCTTTCATCAGACTCTTAACACAGATGTGAGAACCTGCATCGTTTGATCCACCGCAGGATTAGAGATGGCCACAGTCTCCTTCTGGCTCAGTAGCTGCACAGAGCTGACAGCAGCTGAACGATAAGCCTGCCATTCTGCCCACTGACTGTGAAGTCAGCGCAGCTAATTAGCAGTTCTGTCCTGGGCTGATTCATTTATTCAGTGTAGCCTCATTTATTTAATCGCGTGAAGGTAATTCATTTGCATATAGTTTCATTGTTTTCACTTCCCAACTTTACTAACCATGGCCACTTTATTTTAGATATGATTAAAAGCTGTTCACTTCATTATAACCAGTCAACTGTGCAGTGGATGATGTGCAATACTTCCTCCAACATCTTCCTCACAGATCCATTGTGCCATTGTTAAAAAAGCCTGGGAGCAAAGTGTGTAAATAAACCCCGTGCTAGCCGCTCCAGGAGGGTCAATAAAACTACAAGCTGAAATGCATTTAGAGATCCTCAATGAGAATCTCATTGTTCATTCTACCCCTGCGATTTGCGAGGATACCCCAGCCAATCAATACAAGGACCATTAGGCTTAACAAACCTGCTCCGTCTATAAACTGCACAAAGGCTCTGGAAAGGCAACAGCATGTATACTAGGACAGCCTGTCTACCTGTGAGGCAGTTTGTTTGTTTGTTTGTTTGTTTGTTTGTTTGTTTGTTTGTTTTATTAAGATCCCCCTTAGCTTTTGCACAGCAGCAGCTATTCTTCCTGTGGTCTTCATGATTCTTCCCATGACAATACAAAACATACAGTAAACATCACTAAAACAATAACAAGACAGATACACATACACAAATACACAACAACAACAACAATAATAACAAAAAACGTACAATACATGCTCCATACTGAATCACTGTATCCAATGTTGTCACATTACAGGAATGCCCTGGCCACACAATAAAAAATAAATAAATAAATAAAAACAATTAATTAACAATTAATCTTGTCTTGTGAAAAGCACTTCAGAAAATATTAGGTTAATTACTACAGTTCCTTGATAAATAGTATGCTCTAAACTTGATTTTGAAATTATCAACTTTTTTCAGTTTTGTAATATAGTTGGGGAGTGAATTCCACTCTTTCATTGCCCTATACATTACCGTACGCTGCACAGACGTATTGGATTTAGACAATACGTCAGTGGATATAGAGATAGAGTGCCGAAGTCACGCCCCTTCCGGTGAAGCTCATGGGACCTTAGATGGGAAAAAATATGAATGGTACTGAATGAGGAGAGAAATATTATCTTTTCGTCCCATTTGAGTTGTGACATGACATCCAAATATGTCGTTAATTAATTTAAAACATAAATTTTAAGGTAAAGAAAGTCATACTTTGTGATAAAACTGTTGAGATATAAGCTTTTGAAAAAACGTAATTAGAAAGACTACACAGGAGGCGGTCGCGTATGTGACGTCCCAGCTTTTGCTCGCTTCCTGCAGCTTGGAGTGACTGCAGCCTGGCACAAAACACAGAGACATCTTCAATCATAAATTAATTAATCATAAAATAGTGGAATTTCAGCGGGGAGGCCAAGCTGCAGGAAGCGAGCGAAAGCTATGATGTCACATACGCGACCTCCTCCTGTGTACTCTTGAGTCTTTCTAATTAAAAAGCTTATATCTCAACAGTTTTATCACAAAGTATGACTTTCTTGACCTTAAAATTTATGTTTTAAATTCATTAACAACATATTTGGATTTCATGTCACAACTCAAACGGGACCAAAAGATAATATTTCTCTCCTCATTCACTGCCATTCATATTTTTTCCGATCTAAGGTCCCATGAGCTCTACCAGAAGGGGCGTGACTTCGGCACTCTATATGAGTGGGTATAGTATATGAGATATTTTGTGGTTTCAATTATGTGTTTTTGGACGTTTGAATCTGGGGCACCATAAGCCTCCATTCGGTGGAGTTGTGTTGCTACCCCCTCGCCCCTTGGATCTCCGCAAGTGTTGTGAGGACTCTAAAACTTCACCTGAGCCTCCATTGGCATGAGGGTGAGTAGATCATGGGTGAATTTTCATTTTTGGGTGCACTAGTCCTTTAAGTCACAAATGTCCAATCCCAGAAACGCCCCTACACCTGACCTGCGCAAGGCTGCTGTGGATTTGCCTCTTGACAAAAATTAATAAGGTCAGCAAATGTTGAAAGGTTAAAATCAGGCAATTAATCTGATAAATATTACTAATATTTGTTCATTAATGGGCCCCTGGTTTCCTAGCATTTTGCAGAAGTGGCCCCCGGGTAAAGCAAGTTGAGTATCTCTGCTGTAAGGCCTCAGAGGCTGATGATTTGTACAAAGCAGGTTGTCGTTTTATTCTGACATGAACACGTGGTGACGCAGATAACCCCCCAACTACATGCAGTAACACCTCTAATGTATGCGTGTATGTGCTCTGTTTATACTGCACTGTTTGCTGTGATTTGACACTTAACAAATGGAGTAATACATGATCATTTTTTCCACAATTAAACTTCTATTACAGCAGGGTTTTTTTATTATTATTCCTGTCAGTCATGTCACTCTCTGGCAACTAGCTTTATGTGGCTGCAAGACTGAGATATGGAACTTAAAAGACACAGGACAAAACCTAATAGAGGAACCACCGCCTTGTGCAGCAGGCTGACACAAAACACCAAGATTCAGCATTCAAAATGAGAGCTGCTGCGCTTAAATACACTACTAAAAATAATAATTTAGTGATCAAAAGTCACTATGGCAGAGTTTGGAGGAACAAATATGCTGTTTATTGTTATTCAATCACTATTCGTTGAAAAATATTTATTGAATTTTGAGTTATTCGCTTACAATGGTGTGTTAACAACCATTATCTGGAAGTAATGAGCCATTTAAGGTCATTTTTTTTTCCTCCTTTTTGTGCATAACAATGCCCATTCACTGTAACATACTACTGTTTCATCAACATTATAATGCTTATTACCTGATTTAACAGCTTTGCCGCACGACTGCTACTTCTAAAATGAAAAACATAGTACAGAACAGTTTTATGATGATGTCCGCTTTTAAAAAACCGGGAAAGATTAGAAATGAAGAACAACGCAGCAAATGTTCCCGTGCAGAACTCCACACAGGAACATTTTGTTGTGTGTTCACCCACACATGTGAGCGGAAACACACTGAGAGATCCTGCAACTCAGAATTTTATTTCACCACTTAATTGCCTTACTTAGCCTCACTGCTTTTGTAATGGGTAATTGGTTGTCATGACAAACACTCAGTCTATTTATAGCTCAGAGGCTTGTGCAAAAAAGAAAAACCCTCTGAAAAAAAAACCATTTGAAGACAGGCAAGCTTTCCGCGACTCCAGAAGGTATAATAAAGGTGATGATAGCCGGTCATTTTTCTTCTCCACGAATAATCTGTCAGCCTGGCGCAGGGAGACTCTTCAGGACAAAATGGACCCCAGCTTTTGGTTACATACAATAAAATAGTCATTCAGTATTCAGCCCTAACAGCGTACTGTCATATTGAGAGAGGACTAAAGCATCCTGCCCCTGCTGAGAGAAGCTAAATAGCTTTTCAGGCGTTCATATACTGAAAGAAAAAGACACAGTGAATAATTGTGTTGGTGTCATGCTGATAAAATGCAAACACATTAAAAAGCGTGTCTCCGCCGAGAGTTCAAGTTTTTTTCTTTGCGAGGCGGTAGACGTGTAGTCATGACACGTAAGCGTCAAGCACAGCAGACAGCATTCTCCGTGACCTCCGGCTCTGTTTTACCTAAACACATGCATTATTTATATTACAAGGACGTGAATAGACATGACTGTGAGGTATCTGTGACCTCCAAGTCTCGATCATGCAACTGAAGGGATGTCTTTCGTTGACAGTCTAAGACGGCTTCATTGCTTTCTGTTCGCTCAGCAAGGTTAGTGGATATGTTCATAAGTGATTTTTTCACAGCTTTGTGAGAGCCAGATATGTTTTCAGGACTCCCTGTCATTCTGATATGGTAGGTTTTCATTGGTTTAATGACAAAAATAGGGCAATATAAACTGTTTCTAGCTTGTCAGAGAGCAAACATCAACTAGTGTAGCCCAGCAGATGTGTTGAGAAAAGTGGCTTAATATCCAGCTTACTGACTGACTAGAGTTTTAAATGCATTATTTAAAGTATGACTCAAATGGGTGGTGATTGCTTTTTGGCCCCTTGAAGGCAACAGAACAGTGATAAACACAGCACTGTCGCCTCATGGTAGGTGTGGGAATCACTAGAGGACCCACAATATGATATTATCATGATACTTAGATAACGATACGATATTATTGCGATATGCTGAATATTGCGATAAAATGTATTGCGATATATCGTGATTTATTACCTTTTATTCCAACTGCATATTATTTCCCCTAAGGAAAACTAATCTTAATTTCAGTTTTACTTCATAAATTTCTAATGTCTGTTCATCAGCTTCAATCTTTTTTTTTTGCAGCAAAATGTGATGCAAAGCAGACAGACTGACTGACAAACACTGCCATAAATAGGGCTGCAACTAACGATTATTTTCATTGTCGACTAATCTGTTGATTATTTCTTCGATTAGCTGACTAATCATTTTAACGAAAAATGTGTTAAAATGTTGAAAAATGTCAGTCTGTCTCTCCCAAACTAGACTCACAAGTCAGTCTTTAGACGCTTTGCTTAACTAAAGACTGATGACTTTCTCCCCGATTTCGTGTTTAGATGGGCGGATACAATTTCAGAGTTAAAAAAAACTCCCTATGTTGCAGAACCAATAGTAAATCCACAGGGCGGTCCTTCGGTGGCTCGCTGAACTCTTGTGCTCGTAAACATAGTCCGACTGCGTTAAAAGTTTTAAACAACGTCGCTGTAAGTCCTTCATTTCCACAATCTTGTGGACTGAGCACATGTTTGATAAAACGGAGTTAAATCTCTCGGTATCCATTTACAAGCTCGGACAAGAAAAGGGGGAGCGCACATTTCCGGGAGGGTGTGTCCTTTTAAAAAATGCAAGAGGTGTTGCTTTGTTGCCGGCCGTTTTCTGTGGTGTATTAAACACACTTTAGAAAGGAGTGTCCCCAGACTATCAGAAGGCAGAGATCTGTGATTGTCTGGTGGCGAGACTACTCCCAAACCACAAAATTATGTCATCTAATGTCTTGTTTCGTACTCATGCCAAAGGGTTGTAGTTCACCATCATAGGAGAGTACGTAAAGCTGCCAATATGTGAACATAAGAAGCTGCAATGAGAGTATTTTGGGGTACTTTTATAGTACTTTTCTATGAAAAAAGACTCAAACCGATTAGTTGACTACTAAAATAGTCACCAATTATTTTAATAGTCGATTAGTCATCGATTAGTCGACTAATCACCCATTGTAGCCCTAGTCATAAATGGTGTCATAAACAACTGCATGCACCTGACGAACTGAGCTGTTGGCAGATTTAACGCCCTCTGCGAGGGCAGATCAAGTGCTTAAGCAAAAAGAATCTCATGCAGGTATCCCTCTAACTGAATGGCTACACTCACGTTAGAAGCTTTGTCTGTTACAGTCACAATCCCCATTCTTGTGCTGCATTTTGCATGAAGTCTGTGCCATGTACTGCTCTAATTTGGATAACGTGAGACAGCAGTCACCAGTCTCCTGTGAGATAATGTGCTGTTATAGTCACATATGAATTCACTGACCTTAAAGTCCAGGGGCCGGTTGCACCAACTGGTCTTTGCTACGCCTGGTCGTAACTCCTAAGACGGTCTTTGTTAAGACTAGTCTTAAGGAGTGGACTTACGCCGGTTGCACCAACAGGGCTTATGCCTGGTCTTAGCTACGCTGGTTTTAGCTGTGCACGTCCATGTGAATGCCCCTCGTGGCCTGCCTAGAGGAGCGCGCTGACGTTAAATGATGCGCCGCTGAATCACCCCGTGTGCTTGACAGATGACAACTGACAGATGACAGTCCCTCTCATCTGTGTTGACAGTTTATTTACACTTTAAGATTTGAAGAAAACATGAAGGATCAACGAAAAACTTTACCAACACTGAAATTAGAAAATTAATCAAGCTGTACAGCAAGCACAGAGACACAAAGTCACAAATAAGAACAAACAGTTGGTATGGGCAGAGATAACGGGGCACATCAATACGTGTTCAGACTCTGGCTGCCTTCATACAGAGGCTGACATGAGGAAGAAGTGGAAAGATCTTCTCAGCAAGGCAAAAAAATACATCTCCTCCAAAATAAATTCATCCAACTGGCGGGGGTCCTCCCCGAAAACCTCAATTTACATTGACATCATTGTTGACGTATCTGGGGAGGATTCTCCTGCCTGGTGGGAAGGCTGGTGGTAGTGCTGCGTTGCAGCCCAACACAAACTGTAAATCCAGTGATAGCTCTCTCAATAAGTTCAAACAGATCTCTCCTACCGAACTGAAACCTCTCAATCAGCTCCTTGTCATTATATAGGCTATGTCAAATTGCTTCTGTCCCTAATTACTCTCTCCCGTCTAAATGCCTGCTCGTATACAGACGGTGGATGAGACATGCCATAATAAAGTTGTGCTCTCTGCGCTCTAGAGCTTGATAATGACCTTACACCTGCTCTTGACTAGGCGTAAGATTTATGCCCAGTCTTAGTGAGAAGAAGTCTTAAGCCCTGTTGGTGCAACCGGCGTAACTATTAGGTCGGACTTAGAACGCCAAGTTACGACCGACTTAACTTAAGACCAGGCTTAAGACCAGTTGGTGCAACCGGCCCCAGGCGTCACAAGCTTCATGCTTCACTTCTCTGTGGAGCTTGGGTACGACTGTGTCGGTAAAAAAAAGCTGGGATGGAGTTACATACCTGGGTTCGTGTGTTTGCCTTTGTTTTCAACAACACTGTATTGACACAGATCTTTGCACATGAATTAGGTGATGGAGTGTGTTATTTTTGTGCTAATTTTGTCAACCTAAGTGTATCCATTGTTAGTTGATGGGTTTAGCGTTAGCTCGGCTGTTAGCGGCTAATGCTATCTCTGGATGGTGGCATGTGAGGTGAGCCCTCATGTCCATAGTATTCCCAGAGTATTTTATTCTCATATGACACTGTTTGTAAATCGCATGTGTCATATCCAAGTCTGTCTTTCCTTCCATGTTAAAAAATCCAAAATAAGTACAGACATTTGATTTAAACGCAGATGGCACATTTCTGATTTCTTTCTGTGGTGCCTCCATCTTTGTTTTGATGAACTTCCTGCCAAATGCTGCTGACTGAGACCTCTGTTGACCTCACCTGGGAAAAAACCATCAGCACCATCTAGTGGACCAAAAAGCAATTGATTTTAGTATTCTAGTACCAAATGTATTGAATGCGTATTAATGACATATATAATAAAAGATCGATACTGGGGTGATAATGACAGCAACTTTTTGAGAGCAACCATATGGCAGCAACGTTGTGGCGAGTGGAATGTTTGTTTAATGCAAACACATTGCCAAAGTCGAATTAGTTGAACGACTAATACGACAAATCTGACCAGATAATCCACAGATTACTGGATAATGTCTTTCCACCGAGAGAGGATTTCATTATTAGCGCTAGCAACTTACGACCTTTAATTGTGTATTTATCTTCCTGTATATCTGTAACCAATAGATCAACTAGTTTCAGAATGAGCTCTCTTTATTTGCATTTGTTAAAAAATTACAGGCTAATAGCTGTTCCTAATTTCCTCACAGTATCATTCATTTCCTGTATTTTTCTTTCAGCTTCATGACCTTTTCACCTTCCAGACCTTTATTAGCCAATTAGAGATGGTTAGCTGCTCTACACAAAACATCTCTTGGATCATGATTGAAGGTTCTCTTACACACTGCTGAGCTTCCAAACACCCACACCCATTGTCACACACAAACACACGCACACCCTTTCCTTAAATCTTGCTGGTAACCACGGTGACAGGCAAAACAGAGGGGAGAAAAGATTGGAGGGAAGTTGATTTACTCGGATGGGGAAGGTGAGGAGAGGGTTGTCTTGCAGAATGAGGTTTATTCAGGTGCAATGAAAATGTAGGCGACCGTAGAAAATAATGGAACAACATGAAAATCATCAATAACTCACTCGCTTACAGTCGGGGGAAAAAAGATTCAGTTTTCCCTCTTCTTCACCCACACCGAGCCAGTCCTGTTCCACACACACACACTTTTTAGTAGGCATTAACACTCTTCATTGGAGGAGTATGCTGCTCATCTTATTCCAAAACACAGGTTTAAATGCCTTCTCAAAAACTATTTTCTTTCCTCCACCAGAATACAGCAGCAACCCTCAAGTAGTAGATATAACAGTGTCCTGAGTTGTTTGGAGGGTTGAACACACAAGAAATGAAATCAATGGTTTCTTTGTGCGCTTGTGTGACAGAGAAAATGGGTGGAATTACACCAGCTTGTGCAATTACATGAGTCAGAGATATAACACAGACAGAGAGAGAAGGAGAACAAGAGAGCAGGATAGATAAACACTGAGACAGTAAAAGAATATTGTCCAAGCTGCACTTTCTTCCTTGATTAAACACTTTTATTATCACTTTATCCTTGAAACATCTCGGCGACACACATGGTGCAGCCGGTCAGTGGTCACACACTCTTGACACAAAACTGTACTGACAAATACATTTTCAAATGTAAAGGGTATTAATCAAGTGAGAAGGACGCTGCTGATCCTCAGGCTTCAGCTGTGATTGATTTGTGCTGACTGATTGATTGATTTAGTCCAAACAAGCAGTGAGTTGGCATTTTCTGACACCCTTGAAGAGAATCCGCGGCGACAAACCCTATCACTCAAACACCTCGGAGGCACTACTGATTAAGTCAGTCACACAACAGACATGCTTGCATGCTTTTTCCTCCAGTCATGCATGACATAAAGTCTTCCATCACTCTAGAGGATAATAAATTAAGTTTTCTGTCTGTCATTGTCCTGAGTAAAGCCCTCTCTCAGGGGGGACAAAGCCCCTTGTTGTTTGCCCACGGGAAAAAGATGAGCTGTTCTATAAAAACTCATCCCATGTCCAGGGACCAGTATGTTTGCGCTTCAAATGTTTTTTTAACCTCAATCTATTTTTTTTTTCAGTCCCACATCAATTCTGCTCAATCTAAGATAAAAACACTCTTTTTTCCTATTGTTTTTCCAGTACACTGCCCCACAATGTTTTGTTTATCCAGGCAGGGGTGCATCAACAAGTTCTCATCCCAACTTGTCAAATACTGCTGCTTTGTCAGAGGACCTTCATGTCAGAACATGACGTGCCAAGTACCCTCCTGTGTCAGCTGTAGATGTTCAAGAACAGAGTGTCAATTTACGCTCATTATGCGCATTGTGTCTTTTCAAACATACACTTCCGCTTTCACAGGAAATGTACAGTTTCTGCTCATTAATCCAGTCTTTTTCAAAATAAACTTATAATGTAAGAAAACAATTTGTTTTTAGGGTTTATTTCCTAGACATACTAGCACACACTTCTGGTTGCACACGGGAAACAAATGTAGCCTCCTGGGTAAAAGTCTAGAGTTTGTTTGACCCATCCACCTCCATACAGATATTCTCACTTTTTATGCTATTGCTGTTGCCGGCAGAGTCACAAAAGCCCCGTTTCCACCAAGCAGTACAGTACAGTTTAGTTCATTGCAATTTTTTTACTTTTCCACTGTGAAAAGTTGTGGATGGTACCAAAGGAACCGTTCCATTCCATCCCCATTTTTGGTCCCTCCTCTGTTGGAGTACCTAGCACACAGATCTGGTACTAAAAGGTGGAGCTGTGAACACTGCAGTCTGTTGATTGGTCAATAGAGGACGGTCACTCTGCTCAGGGCTGAGTTGTGGCTGGTTTTGAGGCTCATGTAACCACTGTTCATACCACAGAGTTTTTTTATTAGTAGACTATAACTGTAAAATGAATGTTCCGCTGCCTCTTGCAGCAGCTGTAGTCGGTAACTTAATTCACTGGTAACTTTTAGGGTGGAACATTAACTTCTAATGTTACTCAATGCATGAGTTGAAGACGTGAATCCTTCAACTCACGTTAAATTTCACTGTGACAACTCTGACCATTACTTTAGTTTTTATATGACATACACTTTTAGTAGTGAGTGGATCTTAAAGCGTTTATATATATTAATTTTCACCTGGGTTATGTGAACTGTATATAGTCTAATCCTCACTGGGAGAAAAAAAGTACAGTAGGCTTCAGCAATTAATTCCCAAGCTTGCCTGAGAAGGACTAAATGCACAAACCCGCTATTTCGAAATATCCCATGGAGAGAGACCCTCACTGCAGCCTGTTTATTTTTTGTTCTGAAAATGTCAGCGTGCAGCCTTGTTCTGTGGATGATAAACAAGGTTCAGACTTCCATCTGCGTCACCGATAATTAGGAAATACAGTGAGTGCTGGACGGAGCAGTGAGTGACAACAACCCCGCCCACATTTAGGAGTACTGTTTACAGTGGAAACGCTAAGGTCTAGGTACCATGTCTGAAGGGTTAGTTTTGGTTCAAAGGTACCATATCGAAAGTGTTTGGTGGAAACGGGACCAAACTGCCACCTGAGGTATATTTTACCATCCCGAAAGGTGCCTCTGTGCATCAGTGTCTGACGCCGACTGACTTAATAGTGGTATTTGACAAGGCTAGGCACAGCGTCAGGGGAGGCAAGCTAGGCACATGTTTGGGGCCCCCCAGAAATCTTTGGAAAAGGGGCCCCTGATGGCTACTCATATTGGCAAATGCAACAACAACTAAAATCTTTCATAAAGGCTCCTACGACATTGATACCGTTAGTTAAGACAGTGAGCTAGCTACATATATGTCATACATACGTTAGGCGTGATCAGCACAGTGAAATGAACATTCCTTCCTATAGTCTCCAGAATTGAAAGGAAAAAAACACAAGACGAAGAGGAAAAACATCACAAGGTTTTGTTGCTTATACTTTCTCCTTCTTCCTTTTATAATCACTTTAGCTTTGAAAAAGAATCCACCACAAGTGTTGGAGTCGGGAAGTCATTTGACTGCTCTGTTAAGGAGCTGTTTTTGTTTCACAGTATCACAGGTCCTTGCATCACGCAGACACGCCAGACGTGACTTTTTGGGGTGTTCAAAAAAGACTCCAGTCGAAAATGTCATGCTCAGATGCTAACCAGACCTGAAGCTGTTGATTTCTCAGCTTTACAGGGTGCTGTGCTGCTGGGCGCAGAGGTGTGGGTGTGACACCGGATGGAAAGAAAGAAAGGAGAAAAAAAACTGTGGCCTGCATTTGGCAGCTGCTCCTTTAAGCTCACACACGGGAAAGACACACACACACACGCACACACACACACACACACACACACACACAAACATGCACACATATCAATCTCTGCTGTCACGATATCCCTGCCTGTCACCATGGTAACACTCTAAAACTACAGCTGTCTGACAGAGGATTGACTATAGACAGAAGTAACTTGCTGTGATTTGTGTATTTTGAGGATATGCGTAGGCCCACACATGCATGCAAACTGCAAAAGATGCTGAGCTTTGGGACAATTGTTGGTAATAACCATTGAATCTAGCACCCAGTTCCTCAGTACATACTGTGTAATGGCGCCAATTTCATTCCAATATCACCACATATTGAGACAGATGCTATTTTTCCGAACTGAAATTACTTCCAGAAATGCTGCGGGGAATATTTCAGTCTTCTCTCCTCTTGTGAAATTGTCCCTGCTCCAACAGACCCCTCAGACATGCCCCAGGTATGTTTTTGCTGAGCGACATTTTGTGGTAGATGTCCCCATCTGAGACATATATCGATCCGGGCTGAGAAGGTGACTGGAGATTGATCGTAATGTTTGACAGGCCCATTTCCTAAACCTCTAAGTCCAGCTCTCTGAGAACGCTTCAGGTGAGACAGAAATAAACTAATGAAAATGACCTGTTTGTCGAGGCCCCACAAATCAATGCGTGCTGCAGTCATGTAAGAGACTTCCCGAGACGGCAGAGAAATTAACTGTCAGCTCTGAGGAATATCAACGAAATTACTCAGTCTTTCTTTATCAAAATGAAACATCTTTGGCTCTGATAATCCGCAGTTGTAAATGGAGAACATTTGATTGAAATGTTGTATTCAGCACTGTATCTGGGTGAGCGCTGTGACGCATAAGGATACTGATTATTCAAAACCAATCATAAAGAGATTCAAATCATCCTTTGGAAAGAGCCTTAACTTTGACAATATGTCGGACCATGTTTAATCATGACGGCTCTCTGTAAGGCTGCATGTGTGTGTGTGAGACAGGCATACATAGAAAAGATATACAGCATTTAGGGGGATGGTACATACAGAATAATGTAATAGCACTTGAGTGACTAATGTAATGTAACACTTTACAAAAAAGTCAATATGGTGAAGTAACTTCATCACAATTAAAAGGTCAGTTTGCAGCCTTTGTGAGCCTTTAAGGAGGTCTGACATGAAGCACTTTGATATATTTCAAAGCAGCATGCGACATCTAACACAGCTTTTAGCAAACTGCAGGTGCATCGGTCCAAAAACCTGCTAAATTATTACTGCTATGTGGTCAAACACAAGATACATTAACAAAGAACATAAGTCATAAACACACCAATGAGGACAGACATAAAGAAGAACAAACTGTAGGGTTTTGACAGGTAATCGTCATGCAACCTCATATGATCCACCTTTGTGGCAGTATTTGTACAGTAATGATGCTTTTGATACTTTAATTAACACCTTATTTTATACTGTTTATGTTATTTCTCTGGGGGCGGCACGGTGGTGTGGTGGACCTCTCGCCTCACAGCAAGAGGGTTGCCTGTTCGATCCCGGGCGGGGGAGCCCCTCTGTGCGGAGTTTGCATGTTCTCCCCGTGTCAGCGTGGGTTCTCTCCGGGCACTCCGGCTTCCTCCCACAGTCCAAAGACATGCAGATTGGGGACTAGGTTAATTGATAACTCTAAATTGTCCATAGGTGTGAATGTGAGCGTGAATGGTTGTCTGTCTCTATGTGTCAGCCCTGCGATAGTCTGGTGACCTGTCCAGGGTGTACCCTGCCTCTTGCCCGATGTAGCTGGGATAGGCTCCAGCCCCCCTGCGACCCTGGTTCCTTCAAGTTGATACATGTAAATATGTTGAACCTTTCAATACTATTGTAAAGTACATGCGTGTCCAACAGTTAGTGCTGGCAACTTCTCAAAACTTCTTCTGAATGCATCGCTAGTCATCATCTATGAGTTTATATAAATAAAGACAAGATGGTCATTTTAATGCGCTGAAAAGTGCTTTGAACACGTAGTCGGATTTTTTCGCTCGGAACGTCGTGCGGAAGTGTAGCAGCCCGAGGATCCTGAGTTGACGTGGCATGACGTTACAGCAATGGCGGCCCCCTTCGCTTCGAGATAAATAATTTTTCTTAGGTAAAAAAAAATGCATCTCAATGACGTCTTTAAGCAAATTCTCCATTGCTACACGTAATTTGAACATTCCGTGTATAATTATACGCAGAATTAGTAACATTGCCAACACTATACATTAGCAAAACGTCTTTGACCTCTTCATTTAGCCAAAAAGGCTAACAACATCAGCCCAGCTCCATTGGGCTACCGTAAAGATAGCCTTGTACAGATGTATTTGTTTACGTCCAAAGTCCGATGTGAGGCGATGAACGCACTTTTTCCGGAAGTAGGGGCTTTTCCAGGCTTTTCACGTCAGGTCCTCGGAAACCTCCAAGCCCTCTGAACGCAGCTTTAAGCCAGCTGATGATGTCACCTGCAACTCAGCGGGTGATATTGCTGACAGCTGGTTTTCGAAATAAGGCTGGTCACCTGTTTCAACAGCCAATCAGCTTGTAGTGGCATCTATTGGTCGAGTCAGACTATTGGTGAGTTAGCTTGCCTCAGCATGTGCTCCTTTCTCGCCGAGCTCTGTTTTCATCCTCACGGTGTACCGGTGTTGGACGGTAGGTTGTTGCTGCTGCTTGTATATGTGCTTATGTCCCCACACACACATTCTCGTTGACTGATTACTTAGTGCTGGTTATCCATATTATTGTCACATATTTATCATGAATACAGTCCACCTGATGCTTGTTTTGTTTATGTTTCACCATTTCATCACTACCACAAATGCAGCTGTAGCCAGTATCTCACTATCACTATCCTCATTCATATGTTAAGAAGCTCAACCAAACAAAAAGGTCAAAAAATGTCAAGGTCAAAGTTTAACAAAAAGGTCTATCTCTGTAGGCATCCCCTCCACAATGCTGTCAGACAATCTGAGCCCATCTTTGGTCTGAACTGGGCTTTAGAGGAACAAGTAGCAGGTGTCCAACTTCCCTCAGCAGCCTTACCTTACAACTTAAAGGTCACGAATACACCAAAGTTGAAAAGAGGACCATTTGAGGAGCACCTGAACACACCCTAGGCCTTGGCTGATGTCTGTCTTGACTTAAGTCTGATTTAATCTGTCCTTGTTCGCAAACTCTGTGCCATTGCTGCACTATGCTACTCCGTGTTACAGATTCCTTAGAACCTGGATGTTAGACAAGCTGACTCGATACATACCGAACGCTAAAAAGAATCATTTAAAAAGTTTGGTTCGTTCATTTTCGCCCATCACTATCTATGTTTAGTTTTAGTTAAAAATAGGACTGTTGCTTCACACACACATAATTACTTTTAACCTTCCACCAAAGTAAAAATCCCACATGAAAAGAATAACTGTATGTCCTTTGCCTCTTGGTTTTCCTATTTCTGAGTGTTTCATCAGTGCTGCCGTGCTCATTAGATTGACTGAGTTACCTCATCACCATTCATCAGTCTTAGATCCTCAGGTCTCACTGCTGTTATATATCACCATAACTCAGTGTTTCACCTGTGCTCCTCATTAGATTTACCAGCGTTGACTCAGAATGGTTTGAATGAAACAATTTACTTCTCCAGTTGCTTTTGGGTGAGTGTGAAAGAGAGGGGATTGGGACACATTAATTAGCCACACAGTTTCATAAAAGAACCTGATAATGTGTTTACTAAAAATAGCTAACATGACTAATTGCTTAAAGAAGACAATCAATGCCTTTTATAAGCAAATGTGTGCAATTATTTCTCAGACAGACTTTATTTCTTTTGAAAAAGAGCAGATAAGCAGCAGACTTCTGTCCCTGCTTCGACGACTGTCTCAAGAAACCTTGACACTGCAATAAAAAGGCTACATCGGCATTACAAATTGAATTCAATAATAACAGCAGAATATCTCTACGGCAATTCAAAGTAAGTTACTTGGCGTGTCAGCAAAAAAGCACAATAAAATTGCAATTACATATCATGAGGAGTCAAAGTAGCTAGGTGAAAAACAAATCTTTTCAAATAACAGGCATTTCAGATTGATATGGAAAAGTGTTTATTGAGCAAAGTGAGTCTGTGGAGACAAAGCAAGACAGATAGGTGTCAGACTGTGGGCGACAGAGGGCTGATAGTGCCCAGGGTTCAATGGGAGACAACACCACAGATGTAATGGGACATGGTCTGACACACTGGCTCAATAGAAGAACTGGCTGCACTCCTTCATAAAAGCCACAGAGTCACTGAAAGCAAGATTCCAGAAGGAAGAGGCTTCAGTCTCTCACATCTTAATCACAGTAGAAGTCAATGTCCTGGAACAAAAAAGCAAAATAAAATTTAAAAAACATGAGATTAAAGTCGACAGCCACTCCAGAAAATTAAAGTATTCATCTCAGATATTGTCCCATAAAAGAGACAAACACTCACAGCTGTGGGAATCTGAACCGTGTCTTGTGTAAACTTTTGTGTCTCCTTCACCACAGTCGCAGGGAAGTATCCGATGATGCCCATCTGGTTCACGTACCGCTCACTGTAAACCTGCCAGGGAAAATAACACAGCCTATCTGAGAAATTAATATGCACCACATTATATATGCTTTACATTTAACCTTCTGTACTAAACTTTAAGACATTTAAATGTGTGCTCGTTTCAGCTAGAATGAAATTAATTATTTCTGACATTTTGCTCTTGTCAGAAAGGCCAGAAAGTTTCCACTTGTTTGTCACAGCTGCTGCGCGCCCTGCCTTGCATTTGTAACTGTAAGCTGCACTGATTATGAATAACATGGAAGAAATATTTACATACACTTCCAGACCAGAAGACTCCGGCGCCCTCCTCTGGTACGAGTTTAGAATACACATAGACCATCTGACCCCTCCTGATGTTGATGAATCTGCAGTCAGGAGCTATGAAGTCATCCAAGGCTGTGGCCATGGACAGAACATCTAGTAATGGTCAGAAAACAAAAAAAGGAAAGGGAATACATGACAAAAATCCTTTGAAAGTTATCAAGTGCATGCATTTTATTACGTCACAGTTTCCCCACTGCTTCTCTCCCCTTATGCTCTGACTTACGTGAGCACTCTGCATCTCCACAGATCTTGTTGTCTGCTAGTTTATCCATCCGAATGACCCCCACAGTCTGGTGCAGAAGTCCCACACAGAGCAGAATCACCAGTGGATAACTCATGCTGACCGAAAAGAGCAGAAACCAAGACGGCGTTGTGTGTTTGCCTGCAGATGTGAAAGTGGATGTTTAAAGGAATTTAAGGCTGTCAAAAAAAATCCCAAAACAGTTTTCTCAGCCAGGACTGAATGGGCTGAACCCCTACATCAGAGGTTGACTGACCAATCAGTGCTGAGTCTCAGAAATGCCACACTGTGGAAGTATTCCCACAGGGGAGTTGGCTGGCTTTTCTAAACTTTTCTTTGCAGGAACAGGCAGTCACAGTTCATGTGAACTGTTTGTCTTGAGATCTGTATAAAAGCAAGTTCATGCAGGTCTTTTGAAGAAGTAGCACAGTTTTGGACAGGCAAAAATGTCCTTGATAAGCAGTATGACATCATTTAAGGTATTTTAACTAGAGGTCAAATCTAAATATCATCAGTAATTGGGAGCAAATGTAATGTAATGTCAGCTTGCTGGCAACAACTGGTTTGCAAGACAAATGTGTTAAACAAATCTACACAAACCCAGTCTAAGTAACATTTGGGCCACACATGATAGTCAACACTATCAGGAAATGGAGGAAATGGAGTGATACACAGTCAGACCCACTTTGAAATGGCGCCAAAAGCTATGGCCAACATATTTGTTAGTCAAAGTTAACTTCCTTTGAATTACATTTTGCATTGCAAACCTCTCTGTCATCCCGTGAGCCCCAGAGGTCCACAGAGTCTGGACCAAAACAGGAGTCATATTTTCAACCTAACACCTGATGGCACTCTTGTCCCCTCGTCATAGCCAAGAAAGTGAAGCGCTCAAGAGTCTCTCTGTTTGTTTGTTGGTTGTTGCCAGGTGAAAAATGACAAACAATGTCATGAGGGCAATAGTCTACTGTAATGCTGTTGGATACATATGATGGTAAGTGTTAAGAAGACAAGCCAGACTAAACTCAGTGTTCAAGAAGAGGCCGTCAGTCTATTTTATTCTATTACTATAAAGCAACTTCAGCTTATTCAGAATGCTGCTGCTAGTGTCCTGACAAAAACTAGGAAATATTACAACATTTCTCCACTTCTAAAATCCTTACCCTGGTTACCTGTAACACAGAGAACTGATTTCAAAATCTTGCTGTGGCTCAGTGCCCAAATATATCTCTGACATGCTTCTAACATATGAACCGTCTAGGATCCTGAGGACAACTGGGGCTGGCCTACTGACCGTTCCAAGAGTCAGAACAAATAATGGTGTAGCAGATGATGTTTGAGAACTGACCACTTTTAAGTCAAAGCTCAAAACATTCCTTTTTTACACTGCCTACTGCACCCTGTAATGACTGCAAAATTATTTTTAAATCATATTTTTTTTCTTTGCACCTCTTGTCTGCTGTTGTTAATGGTGTTTTTTAAACTGTAAATCAGTTAGTAATTAATTTTCTTGACTCTTTTCCGTATCCTTTATTATGTTTTATATTTCACCGCTCTGTAGATCACTTTGAGTTACCCTTGTGTATGAAATGTGCCATACAAATAAAGCTGCCTTTTCTGTTCCTGTTATGTTGAATCGAAAGTGAAAAAAAACCCATTCAGGTACATCTGACTGATCACACTGAAAACATGCCATTGGTGGTAAAATAATAATGCCAAACTTTGTGAAACTAATTCAGATTTTGTATTATTCTGTCGTTTTCTCTGTTTCAGGTTTTTAGCGTGAATATCATTCGCTTCTTCTTATTCTTCTTATTATTAGTGAATACAGCTTAAATGCTATAATTTCAATTATATAATGTGTCTTAAGCTGATGACACAATTTTAGGTCTTATGGCATCATCTTTCGGCTGTACCCTGCTCTAAAGTCCTAGTAAACACTATGTAATTATTTCCTTTTTCGTCTGATGCAAAGCTCTGCAAAACAGCGTCCATCTGTGTGTGCATACGCTGTCATCACCCGGGTAGCTAGGCGGGCGGGGTTTAAACCACATACAACCCAGTGCGAACCAGAAAAAAAAAAACAACCGCCCACTCGCGCTCCCCAGCTGTACAAATCAAGCACCGCCTTTGACATTTCGCTCTCTGACGTAAGCACACTGTTAACTCAAAACGACAGTCTCGGACGGGGCTGTTATTGTTCGGTTTGAAGAGTTGGGGGCGGTCGGCGCTTTGTTTTTATTTTGGGGGGCTTTAAGCTGCCACCAGCTGGCTTATTCGAGTCTAAAACAACCACCTGCATGCCCGGGTCGAGGTTTGTTTAATTAGCACAGCATCTTTTTTATCCAGGTAGTGGTAAGCTAACAAGTTAGGTCCCAAAGTAGCTGATGGATGCGCGGGTATCGGAGTTATTCGGCTCAGGAAATGGACACGGCTCGGGATCTCACGGTGCATCCAGCGTCAAGCCGGGAAACGGCTACGGGGTAGCCCCTAAAAAGGCTTGTGTCAAGCACAACAAGAAATCCAAGGCTCGATTCTCCCGCAACTTCAAACCGAGCAATAACACTCCGTATCTACCTCCAGAGGTAAGGCTGAAAATACGCGCACAACTACCGCTAGCATAGTCAAGCTAATGTGATTTACGACCCATAACAACGGCTGCTAATAATAATGTGAGCCTAAATGGTGTCTGTGTGGTTATTATGGTATGTAAATACTAGTAATGGTGCGTTCACCGACCTTGGGTTAGCTATCTGACACAGAGTAAGTCTGTCAACCGACCTGGGAAGTGACACGTAGCTAGTCTGTAACCTCAAGTAAAATGAATGGGATGAATACTTTAAGCTAGCATTAGCAACTTATAATTTGTTTGCCACACTAGTGAGAGAAATATGTGTTTAATTAAACGACACTTGTTAAAGTTGGCTAGTTTTAGCTAGGTTAGCTAGCATAAGAGGAACAGCTGTGTTTGTAAATATCTAAAGGGGGGTGGGTGTGTGCTCGGTCGACCTACAGCTAGCTAGTGTTACCGTTTTGACCCGACATTGACTCATCCAAGGACTATGTTACTACACAGTAACGACATATTACTATGATCATTTGTTTATAAAGTTAATTACCTAGACTTTCAACTCACTAAACATTTAAAGTGACCATTGTTTTGTCAGGGACATGAAAGAAAGAATTGTGATGACCTTAAACTCCACATAAAAACAGCTTAGGTTCAGGGTTAGATTCAACATTAATTTAAGCTTTGCATGCATCTTATCCCTGAATTTAAAGAAATTAGACATATCCCCTCATTACTATGCTCACGAACTCATAATGGGACATGTCTCGACATATTTCCTGGCTCCAGCTGTTGTTTCAGCTGATCCTCAGCATGTAACCAGCCCCACTGTCCTGCAGTGAGCACACCTGTAGGAATATTGGCCAATTTACCCTTTAAATGTATATTGATATTTACACATGCATGTGCTTTGTCTAATACTACATTAAGTAACTGTGCGTGAAGGCTAGCTAAGCAGTTAGTCAGCTTGTATAGCTGTCAGTGACTACCTATTCACCGTAGTGCACCGACCACTCATTCAGTCAGTCCGATTGCTTTTCTTTGTGTCTTTTAACAAATCAATAGCCTGTTGTCTCACTTCTCTACAGTCTGACAGTTGTTGTTCCTGTTCTGTGTCTGTCTGTCTCTCTTTGTCTCTCCCTTAGGCCGAAGAGGGGAATATAGAGTACAAGGTAAGCAGTTAAGTTGTCTTAACTAGTGGCTTTATTGAACACTGTAATGATGAACAGCTCATGGTTAAGTCAGCCTCTTCATGGCAAGAGTGGAGGTTATAGATGAAGGTCAGTCATCATTATAATAAGCTGTCAGCAATGTGTAGGTAATGTGACAGAATATATAAGAGCCGTCTCACATGGTCTACCATGGAAAACCAACACCACAGTGGATTAGCAAGAGGATTTTTAGTATCTGGACAGCTGCCTCCCCCGCCACATCAATATGACTTTGACCAACACAAAGCGTTGACCTGAGAATGAGACTCAACAATTAATCCTTCTTCAGAATTACATGCTGCACCTTTAACTTCTCACAATCACGGTTAAAGTTCAGCACTAATTTTCTGAGTCTTACCCTTGTCTAGCTGAAGCTGGTGAACCCCACGCAGTACCGCTTTGAGCACCTGGCAACGCAAATGAAATGGCGACTGCAGGAGGGTCGAGGCGAAGCTGTCTATCAAATAGGTGTCGAGGATAATGGCATGCTGGTGGGACTGTCAGAGGATGATATGAGGACGTCACTGAAGACTCTGCATAGGCTGGCAGAGAAGTAAGTCAAGATATCAGATTCACTTTTTTTTAAGTTTAGTGTGTTGACACAGTCTGACATCAAATTATAACCCTAACCAAACAAATAGTAATTAAAAATGTGCCAAGGCTATTAAGTGATTATATGCTGTGTTTCTTTTTTCTAACAGAGTTGGAGCTGACATCGCTGTTCTCAGAGAAAGAGAGGTGGACTATGACTCTGACGTGCCTCGTATGATTGCTGAAGTTCTCATTCGCAAGGTGCCAGATGACCAGCAGGTTAGTGGGGCTACTGTGTAAGCATGTTAATATTTTGTTGTTTATCTGCTCTTTTTTTAATCCCTGCTTATTCTTTGTGTTATTCCTGCAGTTTTTGGACCTGCGGGTAGCTGTACTGGGTAATGTGGACTCGGGCAAGTCCACTCTGTTAGGTGTTTTGACACAGGGTGAGCTGGACAATGGACGGGGGAGAGCGAGGCTCAACCTCTTCAGGCATCTACATGAGATCCAGACTGGACGCACCTCAAGCATCAGCTTTGAAATCCTTGGCTTTAATAGTAAAGGAGAGGTGAGAGACGATCCAATGCCAGAGAATAAATAATTCGCACTCCATTTGTTATGAAGAGCGGCAACATTACGTTGTGGTTCTCACAGGGTTTCCTTAATAAGATGTTCAAGAAGATCATAGTATTAATGTTGTGATGTATTTATTACTCAGGAAAATACTGCATCTGCAAGTAGTGTCAGCTACACCTTCAAATGAATAACTGAGGAATATGTACGTTGGTAGGTATTTAAGATCATGGCACTCATAACATGATTGCTTATTTTCCTAGGTTGTGAATTACAGTGAGTCTCGAACAGCAGAGGAGATTTGTGAGAGTGCGTCTAAAATGATCACATTCATTGATCTGGCTGGTCACCACAAGTACCTGAAGACCACCATCTTTGGCCTCACCAGCTACTGTCCGGATTTCGCTATGCTGGTCGTCAGCGCAAATACCGGCATTGGTGAGCATTAATTGATTCATTCAAATTTCTAATGATGCTTTGAGCATCGTCGTGTCACAATTAAAATACACTGGTGTCTCTCTGTGTGCACGTCGTCTAGTCACTTTACTATTCAGACAAGACAAGCTGAAAGGGGAGCTGTCGCAGGGTCACAGGCCGGTAATAGACATTTGCCAGGCCAGTCTGACAGAGAGCCTATGTTTGTGTACACCTTTAGTGGACTTGGCCAGCTGTGGCTTTGCAAACATGTGATATCTGAGCTTATGTAACAGACTGCTATTCCTACCACAGTTGCTTTACCTCTCCTTCTCCTCCCTGCCTGCCACTACTGAAATATCTCAAATACCATCTTTTCATAACAGAGTCCTCTGACCTGCTGGAGGTGGCTCTGTGCTCCTGAGCATAAAGTAGAAATTTTTAACTTTCAGCCACTCCCTTTTTTTGCGAAGTGTTGCATAGAAAATGATTGGGGATGAATTTCACATGGCGCCACACTGAGTGGGTCTTCATCGTCACTTTGGCACTACATTTGAACGGCCTATTTTATTGATAGATTTTGTATTAGCGCATCATATCCCTTCACCAACCCAGACTTTTTATGATTATGGCAATGACTGTGCAGGAAGCTTTTACGATACTCACGTCCGGGAGCGACATACTTTGAAACCTGAGCAGCTGAAACAGGCGGAACAGGCTAGGCAGCTCTTTGCATTACTTGTATAGACGTAATGTTTGTTTACTCTTTTGTTTGTTTTCTATTTTTGGCTGTGATAGTAAACAGTAGTATTTGGGGGGAAAATAGTTATCAGAAGTGGAATTCGAACACATACCTCCAGGGGAGACTGTGACCTAATTGCAGCACTTTTGACTGCTCAGGCACTCTGACATATTTGTGTTTGTGGTAATTCTTAAGTGGGAGGAGGAGGGGCTCTGATGGACACTGCAAGTGGGATCAAATTAGAACAAACCATTAATGCTTAATGCATGTTCTGTGCTTTTAAAAGCAGTCGCCTTGAACAGCATAGGTTTATTGAGAGGTCTGAGGTTATGTTTGATTTTTGCAAGTGGCAAGGAGACACGTAGATGTAACCTGAGCCTTGGAGACAACACTTGTTACTTAGCAGTCCAGCTCACAGCCTGCTGGAGGTATTAGGTGAACTATATTCAGCTGCTGTTAATGTATGGCTGGCAGTTTTCAAGTTATTGTAAGGTCATTTTGTATATATGGTTTCACTGATTTTGCAAAAGGCTGCAAACGTGAGCATGAATCACACCCAAGTTTGGTGTTTGAGTTATCTTTGAAAAATAACAAAATTAGTTAAATAACAAAATGGTGAATTTTCTCACCCATATTTTGCCGTTTTTAGTGGTAAACAAAGAAACAAAAGCGATGTCGCCTATGTACAGTAGTAAAATAACCCCCTGTGGGCGTTGCCGTGTTTGCGTGGGTGTGTGCTCTAAACTTGGGCATGCTGGGGGAAATGGGGTCAAGAATGAGGGCCACCTTTGCTATGCACCAGACAGAAGGAGGACACAGTGTCTGCAACCCTAGAGCCACAGCTTTAATTATGAAACAGGGTAATGGAGCTGTGTAACGCATAGGGCTCATCTGAGGTTGTATCTGTGACGAGCCAAAAAGCCAGAGGGCGGGTAATCACCTCCTATCGTTCTGTGACACTTTACCAAATATCTTGGCACCTCCATAAGGGATGAGGGGACATTGATTTCTCCTATGCACGTTCACCTCAGATGCTCTTAAAATAACACACAACTAGCAAAACAACCTGCTGCTCAGCTGATGAGGGGGTAAAGGTATTTTAAGTCTCTGCCAACCTGTATATGTGCGTTACAAGTCAGTATCCTGAACCTACTTTGGCATATAGGGGGATTTGAGACCTATATCCGCACCAATACATAATCGAGGGCCCTATGAAATCTGATTTCCATTTAAATTTTAAATTTTCTGAATCCTGCCTTTTACGATTTAAGCACATTTTCTCATCAGAAGGAGTGTTCAGTCATGATGTGGATGAATAAATTTCACCAATTCAATAAGAAAATATTCAAAATGTAATGAACAATATTGCACTATTTTTCTCAAAGAAAGGGCTTTGATAAAGTTATAAAACAAGAAATTCCACCCTTTCTAAAATAAAGAGCTTCTCATGTGAAGTGCTGCTCTGCTCTAAATTTAGCTGTTAAGTGTTACATTTCAGAGGTTTTTTGATGACTTAGCTCTCTCAGAAGGCCTCTCCCACATGACTGCAGGCTGCAACAGTAATTTCATTGTCAGTTTTTCTCCCCAGCAACACAACATCAAAGAATAAATGAATTTCCTTCACTATTTAGTGTTTTTTTTTTTTTAACGTATAAGGGACACAGGTAACATGCTTTATACTCCCTGTGAATTTAATCCAGTAAATCTTATTTCCTTCTTATTCTTATCCTCCTTCTTATTATGTTACTCTGTTAACAGCTTACTTTGAAAAGCGGATGTAGTCATAGTGAATCCTGGGTTGTGACGATGCAATTACAGGTCAAAGTACGGGCACACTCCAATTATAGAAGCAGCTGGTTTGACCACAGATGCAAATGACAGCTGGCGTGATGCAGAGCACAGGAAGCACCAGCCGGGAAGCACAGAAGGACAGGATTTCACCTAGTGTCTCTGATTGATAAAAGGCTGTGGTCAAGCTCACATCTCCATGGTCAAACCAGCCTTCACTGAAGTCGGAGGCAACACAGGCAGAGCAGAGCAGCTGACCCGGTGTTACCCTGGTGTTGGCGGCTGGTGTGTGAGGAGGAGCTGGTGAAACATCAAATCAGAAAGGATGGGACAGAAGCAGTGTGCCCATAAGTGACAGTAAAACAGAGCAGCATAGTTTTTTGTTTGTTCAGCTTAAGTGCTCTAAAAAAAACCACTTAGAATGGCAGGGAAAACCCGGAAAGCCAACATTGCTGTATGGCTGCCTCTCACACCTTTTGTCTACAAAGGAGCACAACCCACCAGACATGCATCAAGGACACTGCCGCCACAGCCAAGGCAATTACGTCATGAACATATATGGTCGAATATTCCTGTGCTGATATCCTATCTACATGACATAACAATCATACGTCATGGTAAATTCTACCTGGTCTTATCAGTCTGCACACATGCTCTCCTGACCCTCAGACTCACATTAAGTGCCAGCAGATAAGCTGTGTTTTCTTCGGTCACAAGGGTCCTTTGAATCATGGATGTGGATTTCCTTACACTGTGTGTTCAAAGGGCTGTTTGCTGAGGACACAGGATCCTGTCTGTTCACGTAGTGCAAATTTATCTTTGTCAGAAAATCAAGCATAAAACCTGAAAATGAACTTTGCATTTGTGCACTTGCATGTGAAAGTATGTTTGATAATGTGAAGTGTGAAGTGATGTGAGTGTAGTAAAACCCTCTGACTACACCTAATTCAATTCCTACTTCTTTTTCCTCTCTTCCAGCTGGAACAACACGGGAGCATCTTGGACTTGCCATGGCCCTGAAGGTGCCAATCTTCATCGTCATCAGCAAGGTGGACCTCTGTACGCGAGCCACAGTGGAGCGCACCGTGCGGCAGCTGGAGCGTGTCCTGAAGCAGCCGGGCTGCAACAAGGTGCCCATGATTGTAAGCAGCACAGACGATGCCGTCACAGCAGCGCAGCAGTTCGCCCAGTCACCCAAGTATGAACCAACTACGTATACATAATTTAATATATAAATGAAAGGCGGAATCTTTAATTTAGAAGCCTTATATAAGAGAGAGATCAGCCAGTGATGTCTGTGTGTCCTGATCGCATGCTTGTGCTCTCCCTGGCAGCATCACACCCATCTTCACCTGCTCCAGTGTGTCAGGAGACAGTCTAGACTTGCTCAAGGTTTTCTTCAACATCATCCCGCCTCTAAGCAACAGCAAGGAGCAGGAGGAGCTTATGCAACAGCTAACTGAGTTTCAGGTATGTCTCAGATGAAGTTTGTCCTTATATGCAAGTGATTACCTGGCAGATTAAAACTCAGATGCGGTGTGAATACATACACATAATCTGAATGTGCATCATTGCAGGTGGATGAGATCTACACAGTGCCAGAGGTGGGGACCGTGGTGGGAGGCACTCTCTACAGGTCGGTGTGTTAAAATGCTTATTTCATGCTCATCTACTCAGCATTTAGCACGGGCTCTGTCTGACTTACTGTTCCCTTTGAATACCACCCTTTGCAGTGGTATTTGCCGTGAAGGCGATCACCTTGTAGTGGGGCCCACAGACTCGGGCCAGTTCCACAAGTTGACCATCGGGAGCATCCAAAGGAACCGCTCGGCATGCAGGGTGCTCAGGGCCGGCCAGGCTGCCACACTCGCTCTGGGCAACTTCGATCGCTCATTACTACGCAAGGTCAGACACTTGACGTTGGTGCCAACTCTTCCTTTCTCCCCTTACTGCTCGCCTGTATCAGTGTACAGAGGGAGTGTGTGTTCCATGTATTTTTTTCATGTTAGACAATGAATTCTAATCTCTGTGTACAATGTGTTTGCCACTTGCAGGGTATGGTGATGGTGAGCCCGGAAATGGATCCTACCATCTGCTGGATGTTTGAGGCTGAGATTGTGCTGCTCTTCCACGCCAAGACCTTCCACAAGGGCTTCCAGGTTACTGTGCACATTGGCAATGTGAGACAGACCGCTACAGTGGAGGCTGTGTATGGCAAGGTCGGTCCATCCACTGAGCTACAACTCTCCTGGAATTTGTCCTCTGCTTCTAAAACCTGGGCTTGTTATATCCCAGTGGGTTACATTAAGCAGTTTGACATTTGGTTTATTCTTAATGCTGTCTTTCTTTTGTTTTTCTGTTCTGATCAAACATCACCGTGCCACAGGAGGAGCTGAGGACAGGGGAGAAAGCAGTTGTTCTCTTCAAGTTCATCAAGCACCCAGAATACTTGAAAGTGGGAGCTAAGGTGCTCTTCAGACAGGGCGTGACTAAAGGTATCGGCCACGTCACCAAGCTGCAGCCCATCGCCCAGTACCAGCCACCCCAAAGCGAGGATGACGAAGCCTAAAGTCTTGTGAGGATAACAACAGCAGAAAACACCGTCCCGCCCAAAAGCAAGGTGCTTTACAAACAACCTCCTGCTTCCTCCAAAGGCCACTCTGTCCTGCTCCCTGCACAGGAAATCCCTGTCGCAGGAGTTTGTTGTTTTAGCACCCTTTTCCAAAGCCTTGTTGTCATCATCATCCTCCTCTTCAGCCTTTTTGAATAACTGCTGATATTTTATTCTGCTTTCTGGTTTTGAGGTTTAATGAGTGTTGCTTTTCACGGCACCGATAAGAGGAAAGCCCTCAGCCGCCTCTTTAACACACTCACTTAGCAACATCCACCAAAGTGATATTGTCAAGGAAATTGCTTGCAACGTTGAAGTGCTGCTTACACAGTTTACACCTAAATGCACTCCTAACACACACTTTGAGAAGAGAGGCCCACACACACTTGCACTGAAACCTAAAATTGCAGTGTTGATATACCTTTAGCGGATACTTGTTTACAGTTAAAGTATGAGATGCTTGGACATTAAGGTGTATCACCCAGTGTCACCCCACAGCAGCTTGTCTGTGTGACCAGCATAGTGCCTGACTGATAAGGACAAGCCTCACTGGATGTGAATACCCTAATCATCTTATTTAAGTAACAGCTAATGAGGTATGTGAGATAGTTAAAAGACTGAGATACTTGTCAGTTGTATATAAGCTAAATCATCTTGTTTCAAGCTATAATACTGCTGACAATGGCACTTTATGAAGGTAAAGGAGAGCATAGGTATGCAAAGATAGAACTTGACCCAGTTTGCCAATATGACTCATGTTGGCGATCACCTTGTAAATGGTTTTGTTATGTCACATATGTCTGTGAGAATTCTGTTTTTTATTCACAAATAATGCCTCACGATAGCGCACTGAGATGGTAACGATCTTGCTGCCTATCTTTCAAGTGCTTTAGTTACTCAGGTCAGTTTAGATATTAGACAGCATTCCACGTTCACAGAACTACTCCAGTGGAGGTTTCTGTTGCTGACTTGGGGGGGAGGGAGGTTTAAGGGGGAAAAAAGACAAAGGTGTTTTCCCAAAGAGATGTTTGAATATCGATTATACAGTTCTTGAAGCTGCCTACTGATGCTGCTTTGTTTTAAAGCAATGTGTTGGAGGTACTTGATGTCGTCTCTTCACTTAAGTTACTGATGTCACTAACTTTGAGGGGGTTTAACACAGTGCCTAATGGAACTACTGTTTGAGTAGCCCACCATCACACCCCAAACTTTTACAACTAAAAAAAAAATCTAAGTTGGTGCTACTAATTGAATCAGCTTTTTATATTTAGACGACGACTTTGAAAATGAATGTCGGTTACTCGTCTGTGTTCAAGGCCGCTGTTGGCCTTGTCGTGTCTTATTATAGCATGTTGATGTGACTTATAGATTTGTTGTCCCGCTGACATCAGTGACAGAGAGGACAACTGGGATGTGTGCCGTTTTGTTGCACCCATTTTGTTGTGCACTCAAAGAAAGGAAAACTAAGAACGCATTTCAACCAAAATATTTTATAGCCTTTATGAAGCGTTATCAGGTGTTAAAGTTTGTTTTAATGCATCTGAGAAGTATTTTTTAGATTTCTAGTAGTTTCAGGTGTTACAATTTATTCTATAATGTTTTTCACTGTTTTCGCAATATTCTTAACGACACCAACACATCTCCACTTTTTTCTGATCACGTTTAAGACCTTTTCCCTTTAATTGAAAGCGTAATATTTTTGATTATTTGGGTGAAATGCAATATTTATGTACAGATCCAATTTGTGTATCATGATGTACATGAATAAAAGTTTTATTGTCTCCTTAGCATGTGTTAAATTTTGTCATTTTGTCATCTTAAAATTGCCCAGTGTTTTGAACCGTGTCATCCCACACCCAGTGTGTTGTCCTCTGGCTCACATGTCACAAAGTCATGACTCACCACGCAAAATTGATTTATAAAAGGAGTTGTTATTTCATTTCCCTGGCCCTGTTCCTCCTAATCTGCTCCCCAGCTGATGCAAGCTGACGCAAGAATAAAGTCCTCGTTCAGCTGTCTTTCAACGCTCCAGCGCCACAGAACAATAGGTTCACCATGGTAGGAAAATGAAAACGAAACAGGACTCCGCTCATAATGGTGCAACTGCTCTCATCCTACTGGCAACCGTGCATTTCATCAGCATTTCAAATATGTACTCTCGTCTGACAAAGGACAAACATCTGTCTGTATCTCTTGAGCTCACAAGGAAACATCATCCTGCTCTATATTCAACTGACTAGCGGCATCTGCTGGCACATCAGAATACTACATCACACAAAATTTTAAAAAGTGTCTTTAATATAGTCTGATTCATAAAATTATTCCTTCAAAGTATTGCATGTCATTTTATAATAAAAACCATATGAGAACAAAGTACATAAATAAGCACTTTAAGTAATTTGTAGACACTTATTTACTAAAACAAGCCCTTGTGTATCCCCTTACAAGATAGGTTTCCATTCTTTGAGCATAAACATTAACTGTATTTGCATGTCTGTGATATGCATATGCATATTGTCAGGTTTGTATTTTATTTGGTTTAAAAACACATCTTAAAAGGCAGAAAAGCAGCAGCACTTGAGTCCAAGTTTGAAGCAGAGCAGCGCCAACAGCAGAGGAAAGATGAACATCATCAGTTCTTCTTGAAAAAAGAATCCAGAGTGCCTGTATTTCCACCTTGGGAGCGATGTCTTTTCGGCTGTGGTCCTGACTGGCCTCTGGTTTTTGTCTTGCCTCGTGCCGACTGGGCTCTGAGAGGAGTTAGAGAGATGCTGGAGGTAGAAGAGACAGCAGAAGAAGAGGTGGGTGCTGAATTTGTGGATGAAGAGAGTGAATTCTGGAGATCCAAAGCAAAGTGATAGTCATTGTGTTCAGGCATTTCCCAAACCGACACTTCCTGGCCACAGCGTTCACAGTTCACCAGGTCTTCGCTGGCCACAGTGGAAGGCTGGTGATCTACATCTGGATCCGTGTTCAGCTCATCTCTTAACTCTTCTGGCTGCTGAGATGAGTTATGTTTCTCCTGTGGGCCTGACACAGCAGCAGCAGCAGTGTCATCTGAGTCGTCTTTACTGTCAGGTCCAGGCTCACGTCCCATTTGAGGTTTGTTTGATGCTGAGGCCTGTGAGCTTCTTTCAAGACTCTTCTTGTGGAAGAACGAGGAAATGCCAGACTGGGGGCTTGCTGAACCATTTTTAGAACCAGAGCAATTGGTCTCCAACTGACTTTCAGTGGCTGAGGTTTTGTGAGATGAGGAAGCTGGGAGAATCCCTGTCGATCCTGTATCATCCTCCTCTACGCCTTTTGTAACCTTCTGCCTTTGTTTCCCAGCTGCCTTTTGAAAGAACGACTGGATGGTGCCTGGTCCTTTGCATGCCGAGTCGTTTTTCAGTTCAGCAGGTGTCTGGGTCGAGGGCTGAGTGGAAGAGAGAAGACTTTGGGTTGAAGTGACATCGCTGGAAAGAAAGCCGGCAATGCCGCCTGCTGATGGAGCGTCACTGAATTTGCTCGCTGAGAGTTGGAGCAGGGTGAGGGGTGGAGTCCTGGGGACATGAGGCAAGATGGAGTATAATCAGTCGCACAGATTACCCTCAACCAGTGACTTTAAATATTTCACACTGTGTCATTATGTCCTAATTACCATGCTGCCTGGTGGTTTCCTGCTGTGTTGAGACTCTTGATGATGGCAAAGCTGTCAGCGGACAGTTTGGTCGCTTCGTAGCGTACTAAGGCACAACAGCGAGAGAAGCTGCTCGGCCTCTTGTCCCCCATCTGACGTACACCAACCGTCAACAATTTAGCCACACGACCATTCTGTAAGAAAGAGAGAAATGACAGTTACTGATGTGAAACACAATTATATGTACTATATGTAACAACAACAGGAAGTTCAGCTGAGGAATTAGACAGTGCTGCTGTAATAAGGGAAAGCAATAAATTACACAACCGCACATAACTCACCACTTCTCTGTCCTTAGTAAGTCTCTCCTCCAGCTCAAGGGCCAGTTGATGAAGCCAATATTGTACCTACACGGAGGTTGTTAATAATTAACATGAAAATGTTAAATGCCATCTTCCTTACACATCTAGATACATCAACTACATTCTCTCAAAGTTTCATCACGTCCAGTCAGTATGAGACTAAAGTAAAACACACATTAAGTAATACTTGTCATTTCCTGTTGTAACAAAGGGGAAACAGAGGCCGTTGGCCCATACCTGCTCTTTTGTAGCCAGCGATGTCTTCCCGGGGAAGTTTTTACTGCAGCCAATGGATTTAGGAAGCTGCCTGGGTATCACTGCTTCAAACTCAATCCCCCGACACAAGTCATACAGCCACTGGCTGCAAAGTAGACAGTTCAATGGTAAATGTGGCTGGTAATTAAGTATAAATAAAATGCTGAGAATTCAAGTCCAGTTAATTTTTGGAGCATGTTATCAAACACAGCACTTTTGAAGCACTTTTACCAATCTTATTGCTACAGCAGTATTTGTAATTTTGCTGAGAAAATCTTTGCCCAGATGCATTTTATAAGCACATGGACTCAGGTGAACTAAAAGAGTAAATTAAAATAGTGACTAAGGTAATGAGGTCATTAATTTACCCCGGGTTTTAACAGATCTGGGGAAAACTGCGTTCTCTCTCTATGCACCATGGACGTGGACAGAGACGCTATGTTTGAATAGTTGCTGTTTTATTGTGGATTTTTGTATTATATTTTGTATTTGTTGCATTTTAATGTGTTTTGATTGGCTGCTACCTTGGCCAGGTCTCTCTTGTAAAAGAGATTTTCTGTCTCAATAGGACTTCCTGGTTAAATAAAGGTTAAATAAATAAATAAAAATACATTAGGAACTTAGGCCATGTTATGATTATGTCCATTCCACTTAATATTAAGATGGTATCTGGCATAATAATTGCAAACACCAAGCAAAACCTTTGTCCGTCAGTCATCTTATGAAACTTTTAACGGAATATCTGGCTCATCTTACCCTGTCTTTTCTCCAAAGTGCTGTCCCAGTTCAGCCTGAGAGAAGCGAGTCAGATCCCCCATGTTCTCTATTCCCAGAGTTTCTGTAATGGAGGCACCCAGCTTCCCCCCCAGGTTACGGCTGCAATACAAAAGTGCAGTGAATTTTTAGTCGACTCTTGTTTTCAAACATCTGTGTTGAAGATAAGAGTAACTTGTGATGAGAAGAGTTTTTTTATGGCAGAGTAGTGCTTCGAACTCACATCTTGCCGATGGGAAGAGAGCTGAAAAGTTCTGTCACAGAGTCCAAAGGCAGAACAGTTTGTCTGTTGGGTTTGTTCAGACCACAAGCTAGTTTGGCCAATACCTGGGAAAAGAAGACAGGAAACGATGACCACAGCGATGACAATTACCGCTCTTGAGTATCACACCAACATCATATTTCAAGAAACAAATGTTCCTACCTTGTTGTGTGATATACCTGCTGAACAGCGGAAACCTGTGTGTTTCTCTACAGCTGCTCTCATTTCCTCTACAATGATTGCCCCCAGAGTTAGCTGCAGTTCTGCAGAGTTCTGTTCCCCTAATAGAGGGACAGGTAAGGATGCCAGCCACTGCTGGAGACCTCTGGACCTCTGCCCCTCTGGGGACAAACACAACACTGTTAGAGGGATACTTTCTACCAGATTTTGGGGGTTTTGTCAAGTGTCAACACCAGTTTCCAGTGTCAGGTGCTGAAACCATGAAGTGAGTTCTCAGTTAGTCAAAGCTTGGTTATAGCCTACCTTTATCCAAGGCAGATTCTTCGGCAGATTCTTCCTGTTCAGGTGAGCTTTGTGGGTACCCCTGGATGTAGGTTGTCTTCAGCAGGTGAGGCTCAATTTGACTATCGGTCATGTTTTTCAATCGCTGCTGGACCGCAGCAGTCAGATCGACGTAGGCTTCATCAATGCTGGCTCTCTCAATCACAGCGAAGCGGGACATGACCTCAATCACCTCCACGCTTGCCTCCCTGTAACTACACAGGGGTGAGGTGGTTATCTACTTTACAACTGGTCACAGGAGTGGAGGTATTGAAATAGCACAATATTTTTTATTAAGGCTATGAACAGAAGAATTGGTTTATGGCACAATCTCAGGACAGTACATCACCAGCACTTACTGTGTCAGGTCTGCCTTGCCATGAGACTCACGCACTCGTGCCACCTGGAGATCCTGGCACAGTTTCTTTGCATCGTCCACCCACATGTTCCTGGTGACGCCATGGGCCCTGGCCTCGTAGCTCACAGCTATGATACTAACAGAGGATGATATTTAGTTGAGAACCACATGTTTACAAACCATGATCATAGGAAGTCCAAGATGGGTTATCTGTGGGGAATGAAGGCGGGTGAGTTGCCAACACAGAGACAGCAATTTAAATGGTCCCTGCAACTGAAAACAAACGCAATCTCAAGCTGTCCAATCACAGCATTGACAGGGAAGGAGTGAAAGTCATCGACCAGATGTCAGTGAACAGCCTGAGAAAGAGCAAGAAGGGGGGTATGATCCACTTTCAGTTCCTCATGATGGCAACTTTGCAAAGCCAGTAAGAGGACCCTGAGTTCAGACTGTCATTTCAATCAATTTCATTTCGCTTAGGCCTAGTCATTCTTGTGAGTCTTTTCTGTGATTTAGCTTATCTCATTCTGCAGCTCTTGTTTTGCATCTTAGTTTTCTGAGCTCTATTACATCAAATGTCTAATCTGTACTCCATGATCGATGCTCCTACTACCTCTCAGTGCAGTCAGGGTGCTTTGCCAATATGCAGTAGCTGTGATCATGACAGTAAAGCTTTAATTTACTGAATTTTGGGAGAGAAAGAGGGTTGTTTACGTTACTAACTGCAGCACTGTCTTATGAAGCAGAACAAACCAAGCTAACTGCACAACAGCATCGAGTTAAACTACAAACAGCTTTTTTTCATCACTTTCTAATCGAGGGACTGGCGCTTTCAGTTGCGTTGATCATAAAAACACAGACTCTGTGTCAGAAACTCACCTGCCTCCTTTCCACGTCTTGTACTGGGCCACCACACAGGGAGTGTTCTTCAGAGCTGGGTTGAGCCTCTGCTCCACCTGCACGTAAAAGCAGTCCATGTCCACTAAAGCTACCACTCTCTCCTTCCCGTACTCCATTGCAGAGAGGAGGAGAGTCGGTCAGCGAGGATAAAATATACACCAACTGGCTGGTGGTGCTGTTATTCGCATATCTTTGACTGGCTTACTGAAGCGCAACCGGCGCCGAACCCTTCTCTTGTCGCTTTGTATTTCGCGCAGTCAACCGGAGTTACATAAAAACGTCATCAAAAGGCGACGTAGTGGTGAGTACGTCATTCGTTGTTATAACAGTCAGATAACGGTGGTAACTAGAAATTGTACACGGTCTGTATAAATAATGTAAAATAATCTGCTAACGTTGGCATACACCATAAACCGATAAAAAGTGGGCAAAACTTCGCCACTTTACCCCCAAATGACTGCTTATAGTAACCATAGACATATATACGTAGACGCCGCATCGAGTGGGTTTGCCCGCTGCTGCGATACGTCAACGTCGCCGCCATATTGGATGTGGCAAGGCTGCACTGTAAACTAAGTGAATGGACTTAACTTCATAAAGCGCCTTTCTACAAAGAAATTTACGTTAATGCCTCTCGTTTATTCATTCACACACACACACACACACACACACACACACACACACACACACTAATATACTTGGGAAACAGGCACCAAAAACAATGTATTTGATCTTCTCAGATGGCTAAGATAAGAACTTAGCCATCTGAGAAGATCAAATACATTGTTTTTGGTGCCTAACTTTTTCCCAAGTATATTAGTGTGTGTGTGTGTGTGTGTGTGAATGAATAAACGAGAGGCATTAACGTAAATTTCTTTGTAGAAAGGCGCTTTATGAAATTAAGTCCATTCACTTCTATTAGTTTACAATGCAGCCTTGCCACATCCAATATGGCGGCGACGTTGACGTACGGCTCAGCGCTCGATGCGGCGTCTCCGTATATATGTCTATGATAATAACTCCTCCCTCGAACAGCAAGTGTCCAATCAGGGCTGACAATTTACAGGCGCGAGGGGCTGTCAAACTTTAAATTTGTCAACATGCAGAAAATGTGTGGTTCTGGGTCAGAGGCTCTGGTCAGAGCAGTAGTCAGTATATAGAGAGGTTAAGTCATTTTTTAGCCCTTCAAAAAACAAAAAACTGAAGGTAGGAACTGTAGTAGCGAGTTAACTGGTAAGCTGCAAAAGTTAGCTTACCACCCACAGTAGTGACTTGCCATTTCTGCTAAGAGTTAGCATTTTATTGTTTAAATCAGGGTTCTTTAACATTTTTTAGACCAAGGACCCCTTAGCTAAAAGAGAGACAGAGCAGGAACCCCCCACTATTTTAGTATTGGGTCCTTAGCTGCTTAGGGGCTGTTCTTTACTTGTCAGAGGTCAGGGTGGGGTGTGATTTTTTTTTTTTTCTTTTTTTTTTTTGGCTACAAATATTTTTCCTTGAACCTCCCCGAGTGTCTGGTAAAAAAAGCCTAAGTTTTTCAGTCTGGTCTTGCTCACTGGTTAGTGTCCCCACTGATGTTTAATGGCTGAATGTCTGTTTTATTCCCTCTGCAGTCAATGATCAGCCCCTTGGTCTTGGTGGTGTTGAGGACCAGTCAGCAGCTCATCTCTATATGCCAACTCACCCCCTGAGATAAGTCCCATCACTGTTGTATCATCAGCAAACTTAATGATGGTGTTGCTGGAGTGGGAGTGGAGTCGGACGTGGGTGTGGAGGGTGTAGAGCAGGGTGCTCGCCACACAGCCCTGTGGGGCGCCAGTGCTGAGGTTGAGAGCTCTGGAGATATGGGGGCCTACTTTAACCCTCTGGGAGCAATCTGACAGATGGATGCAGATGGATGAGGAAAGTCCCAGATCTGCCAGTTTTGACACCAATCTGTGGGGGAGGATGGTGTTGAATGCTGAGCTAAAATACATAAAGAGCCGCCTTGCATAGCTGCCCTGCTGCTTAAAGCATTTCATAGCCATTGGTGTCAGTGCCACTGGATGGTAGTCGTTCAGGCTGCTGATGGGGGTCTTTTTTGGCAGTGGGACTATAATAGAGGACTTCAGGCAGGACAGTGGACTTGCATATAGGGATTGGTTGAAGATCCTGGTGAAGACTTTAGCCAGCAGTTTTGCGCAGTCCTTCAACACCAGTCCAGTAACGCCATCAGGTCCCGCAGCTTTCCTCAAAATCACCGTCATCATAGTGCGCACCTCACGCTCCTCCACCGTGAGTATGTGGCTGCTGTGGGTTGTTGGGTGTGATGTGTCAGCCTCTGGTGACTCCACCTCAAAGCGAAGAGGTTCAGCTCCTCCGACTTGTAGCTGGTGATGTGCTGGACCCCCTGCCACACCTGCCTTGTGTTGTTGCTGCTGCTGAGGTGGTCTTCTATTTTTGTCCTGTATGCTGCCTCGGCCTCTCTGATGCCTCTCTTCAGGTTGGCTCTGGCAGCACCATGCAGTACTTTATGTAGCCATGGACAGCAGCCATGTAGTCGTCCAGGTCCTGATGTTCCAAAATTTCCCAGTTGGTTCTCTGAAAGTCCCGCAGCTCATGAGAGGCACCTCTAGGCCAAGTTTTAACAGTCCTTGTAACTGTCTGAGAGACAGTTTTGCAGAGATTTCATTGGAGTATTTCTTTTATATTTTCAGTAAAAATTAATCAATGTTTGAATTCATACAGTCATTAAAATGTGTTAAAATGTAATAAATAAGTTGTTTAAAAAGGGTAACTTTAATTGAAAACTGGACTAAACTACTACACTACCTTAAAAATCATGTCTGGTTAAAAATCCAGTGCCTTTGAATGCAAGTTTCATTTTGAAGTTGAACGTCACAGGCCAAATGAACAGAGTTTCGTGAAGGGCACACCTGATGCATCATGGGTCAGGAAACAATAGGCAGCAGAGAAAGAGACAACATGCCTGCAGAGGAAAGAGCCAAGTGTGGCTGCAGAGGAACAGAGTGCTACGGCTTAAATTAACATTATTCTGCATGGTTCAAGAGGCGCACACGGTGATGTACCTTTAATTGTGTCTTATTTGTGCATAATATTGTTGAAATGACTTTATACCTTTGATATTTTCTGTTGCTGTGTTCACGGACTGGGATCTGTCTATTAACAGATGTTAGCGTGATACACTTAATTGTTTGGGCCTGTCTAATCATAGACACTTGCAAAAGAGACTGTAAAATGACAGACAGATGTATATTTTGACTCATTGATTTTTATATGTTTTATTTTTTGTAGTTTTCACGGTGTCTGATGAAGGAAAGGCGGCAATAAATCAGAAAAAGACATCTGTATGATGCGTGGCCATTATTTATTGGACCGGTGCAGTTACAGTCCTTGTTGTGGTAAGATCACTTTTCTCTGAGGGGGAGTGTATGTTGGAATTAAGAGCAGGGACATGGTCAGATTTCTTACAGACAACTTTCAGGTCTTAAATTAGACTTAATTAATTAATTAATTAAACATAAATGTCTATGCACTGTACACATCTGACTCTAAAGGTAGTAAATGCAAAACAAGTAATATATTGTTTTAAAGTCATAAACACAATGACCAGTAGATTTACATCTCAACCAGCCGAGAAGCGTTTAAAATGAGGAAGTAACCGAGCTAGAATAACCCATCGTAATACTGAATGTGCTCATTTACTCAGGGCACTGCAGACATGACATCTCTATTTGTGCTTCACCTAATACTCGCTGGACTCATGGGTATGTCAGCTAAGCCTTAATAAGAGCACTATGCAGAAATGATAGTCAGGTTTATAATTAAAAGAATGTTAGCTGTTATATTGCTGTTCAGTAATACAGTTTGAGTGAATTTTATATATTTATGTTGTGTTTTAATTACAAAAAAAACTTGATAGAACTTGATACTAACTTGTAACAGATGTGTAATGCAGCTCTGTCACTGAGTAAACTGTAACTGATGGTGATGTACACAATGCTTTTGAATGTACCCCTATAAAATAAATGTCTGCTGTTGTTTCAGGAATCCACAGCCAAATTATTACAGTGAGTCAAGTGTCAGTCAAGGCTGGAGACTCCATCTCCATCCCATGTCTCTATGAGCCGGAATACAAAACCCATGTGAAATACTTGTGTAAAGGAGAGAAATGGAGGTCCTGCTCAGCAGTTAAAACAAACCAGCCAGATAGTTCAGGAAAGTTTTTGATCTCTGATGACCCAAACCAAACTATCTTCACTGTGAAAATGAAAAATCTACAAAATCCCATTAGTTACTGGTGTGCTGTGGAGAAACCAGGTATCATACTTGATGTTAAACAACGTTTTGAGCTGTCATTCACCACAGGTAAAATCCATTAAATGTTTCAAACACACATGAAATGATTTCTGTAAACTACTTGGTGGGAAAAGAAATCTTTTCACTCACATCTCAGGTAATAAAATCAAACTATGCTTTATTTTGTGTTTTTGTCAAGGTACTCCAAGTCTGTATGTGGACCAACAAGAAATAACAGCATATGAAGGAGGAAGTGTGACTGTAAGATGTCACTGTCAAGAAAGAAAAGAACGAAAGTGGTGCAGGCTCTCACACCTGCATCCTGTCAGGTGTGTGTCAGAGCCATCTGGATCAATAGATGGAACAAGAGTGACCATCGATGCAAATGCACGCAATGTTTTCACTGTGACCATGAGTGGACTGAGGACAGACAGCAGTGGCTGGTACTGGTGTGGCATTAAAAACTTTCAGATGCCAGTGCATATAACTGTTCATGCATTAACCTCAACTACAACTACAACGACTCCCAGTACAGCAGGTAAGATACTAACCTTTTTCTATTTATATAAATTAGCAACCTGTCATAATAAGTGGACACAGCAAACGTAACACAAATCAAATCCTGTCAGTTAATCCTGCAATTTAGAATGTATTCATGCAGTTGACCTTAAAATCTGAGAACTACAATATAATAATCCACAATATGCGGTGTAAAAACACATTGTTCTCAATGTGGATTAACATTAAATTTCATGGTTTTTTTTATTCCAGACATTATAACGACACTTCCAACCACTGCCCAGCATTCCTCCCTGCTTACGAGTGCAGAGCCACACACAGCTCAGCCCACAAACTCCGCCATAAACGGGACAGCTGGAGAGAGCCAGCAAGATGAGAACAAGAGGTCTGTATGTCTTTATTTCACTCTGAACAGCTTAACTGGGTTCAGATCTGATTCACAGCTTTTTTTCTGCATATCATCCCCTTCCTACCTTTTGTGTTTACATCACAACTGATATGCTGTATACTGTACGATCTCTTCAAAACACTTAATCACAGATTTGAGCATGGAAGTTTGTTTTTGATTTTTTTATCATTCATTCTTGAGCATAGATTTGTTTTGTTGCATATAGTTCAGTACATTTTCTGTCAGACAAACTCCATGTTAATCATAGATGAAATTGAAATTAAGCTTATGCATTGCATTCTAGTTTTATGAATTCAACCTATGGAAGAAGAATGTATGCATAGGCCAATTTCAGACAACATACACTACCTCTTTATTCGTGCTTAAATGTAACTCTGATCTGCATTCATCCTCTAGTTCCACTATGGTGATCATTCTCACCATCACCCTCATCTTACTGCTGTTGATTGTACTTGCCGCCTTTTTGGGGTGGAAGATGATGAGAAGATGTAAGTCTGCTTTACTCTCTCTGCTAAAACAAATTCAGGAATAAGATATCTGTTATTTTGTAATATCTTTAAAATGTCTTTTAGATAAAAACAAGCTTCAGAGGACGGACATCACTGCGGTAAGATATAGCTATGTGTTTCCCAGTATTGGTAAGACAATAAATGCGTGGTCATCTTCCTCACTGGCATATTTCCTCTTTGCTTGGTACATAAAAGATTTTACAATATGTCCAAATCAGGACATGAAGTAAACAGCATTTCAGGAACATGAACAATCAAGTGTATGATTTACAATGGTTTCAATAAGACTACACTGAGTGTGAGCTACTCAGTGCCTAGATCTACTTAAGCATGGTGCATGGTAATATACTGCAGATAATACAAAACGGAAATAACATGTACAGGCCAACAAGAAATAGATGTATGGATATGATATATGTGGCTCATTTGCAGCTCAATACGGCAAAACTGGAAAATTTTTAAAGCATTGTCTTGTTTTTTAAAGCCTTGATAAAATGAAAGGACAAAGTTTTTTTTATAATCAGAACAATAAATTAGAATTGATTATCAGCAGCAACCCTTCCTTCCTTCAAGTTTTCTCATTCCCAAGTAGCCTCTATGTTGTTGCTGAGAGGTCTCTTCAGCTTCTGTGCTGCTCTAACCAGCACTGTCACACTATGTAAAGTAGGGTCAACACAGACCTTATGTGACAAACAATTGTAAACTTTTAAACCCAAAGAGAAAATTAAACTATTTATAATACTGTACACTGTACATGACTGCTCTTTGCATAAGTTAAACTCCAGATCATATGGCTATCAGTAGGTTTACTGACAGATAAGATGGGTTTGGAAGGGGTTAATGGTATTAAGCATAACGCTGAGTCACACTCCATGACGGCAAACCTCTGATATGCAAAGCGACTTGTCCAGTAATATTCAAATGAACCAAACTGTTCAGTCAGACAGGAGAAAGCAAATAATTGTAACACAGCGTAACATACAATGAGATTAATTTCAAATTTTCAAACTCACCCCTCAGGGCTCACATACTGGGAGTGATCCTGATGTGCAGTATGCCACCATTGTTCATAAGCAACATGTAGCAGACCAGCAGAAGGTAAACCAGATGAGAATATTTTATTTTGTTCAACAAAGCATAAAAGACAACAGTGCCTGAAAATACTTTTGCTTACATTTGCATTTGTCTTTCCCCTGAAATTGCATCACTTTGAGCGTGAATCTCTTTCAACAGAACGAAGACAGTGTGACGTACAGTAACATTGTGTTGAAAGATCGCGTGCGACAAATGGTTCGTGGCATTTAACAATGACAGCTATCTCTTTGTGACTGAAATGGGTTAGTACTGTGGTCATGATTTTCGTCTATAATTATTCAGCATTCTCTTCTCTGTGCTTGTTCTCTCTTACAAGGCTGAACCAGTAGATGGAAGCGTGATCTACAGCACAGTACACTCTAGAAAAGATTAAGTGCGTGTTAGCAGAGAACATGGGAGAACGTCAGTCGTGCAAGTATGGCAACACTGATGAAATCAATCGGATGTGCACTTTATTTGTGGTGTGTTACAAATGCCTGTATAAAAAGAAGTGAACATAGCCACCATGACGTCACCCATTGGTTTGTGGACTGCAATTTTGAAACTTTTTGGCCGTCACCATCTTGTTTTTGGAGCCAGAAGAAACCATATTTGGATGAAAGGGTGGAGCTGTGAAGGATTCCCACTGCTATGCCTCTGTACTGATTGACAGGTCACCATGGTAGCAACCTTTCTATCACGCTCTAAAGTATACCCTGCTTTATTGTCTATTTTACTCTAAATGGGATCATAATTTACAAAATGGACATCATGCTGTATTGAAGAGGACTTGCAACCAGTAATGGAAAAGCTTTACTGAGGTGATAAAGGAAATGAGAAGCAGGGTCATCTTCTCATGGACCCTATGATCCCAGCACAATCGAACTTTTGCTTGCACCCACTGGAGTCACCCTCTTCTGGCTATTAGAAAGAATGCAGGTTTAAGGCACTTACTTTTCAGACCTGGAGGATGAAGGTTAGAACATTTTGGATAAATCAATCAACCCAGCAGTCTGTTATTGGAGACATGTCAAATTAAAGACTTTTAGTCATGGACGTTCTTCTATGCAAACCCACACACATACAGTTTATCAAATACTGTTAAATTTTTCACACACACATGCTAAAAAAAAAGCAAGAATTTAGGAGGCAACGCTAGCACAGTGGTGTTAAAACTTTAAAGGTGTGCTGTGGTGAATTTGTCGCTGTCAGTTTGAAACACTGAGTAAAAGCAAAAGTTTGACTTTGGGTCAAGAGCAGATCAGAGGCCAGTAAAACTGACCAAATTAAGGAAGTGGCTAAATGGTAGAGCAACAGTTTAACTCATATCATCTCTTGATGCAGCTTCTTCAGTCACCAGGTTGACATTTAGCATTTGAAAACTATCATGATCCAGGGAGGACCTTTGTTCATTTTCATCCCTAGCTTTAACAAGATCAAATTTGATTCTCACATCATCCTGTTAGCCTTTATTATAGGGCCAATAGAAAATGTAAAATATGCATCTCTGTTGATTTTATTTTTACTGAAAAGATTTAATTGTTATTTGTTTTTACTTGTGATTTTTTTTTTTTTTACTGTAAAGCACTTCGTTTTTGTAAACTCACATACTCAAAGCAAAATGTAGCAGCGTGATTTTGTGCTTTGCCGTCAAACCAAATGAATGTAATTGCTTAAAAGGAAGAGGAAGAGAAGTTTAGTAATATAGGAAGAAAAAAAAATGAGTCTGTCAGTGCATCGGTCCGTGTCGTTTAGTCTTACTCTGCTGACTCACAGACATGGCTGTTAATCTCAGAGTTCTTCTGATCCTCTGCGGACTCACAGGTCAGTAACCCGTGTCATTTTATGTGCACAGATGTTTAGTCTTATGCTTTAGCTCGTTATGTCAATTCTAAAATGTCAGTCAGATGAGTAACACACCAGTTTGTCTTGAAATTATGAGTAATGTGGGCACAATTATGTGTAAGAGGATTACTGTTGGCGATATGTGCAGTAAAATATTGTCTTTATTCTTGTTGCAGGGATTAACAGCATAACTACAGTCAGTAAAGTGTCAGTGAAGGCTGGAGCCTCAGTCATTATCCCATGTCTGTATGACAAACAATACACAAACCATGTGAAAGGTTTGTGTAAAGGATATCATTGGTCCTCCTGCTTGTATGTAGTTAAAACAAACCGTCGAAATTCTAGAAAGTTTTCAATCTCTGAGGACAAAAGCCAAAGAATCTTCAATGTGACTATAAAAGATGTGACGGCTGACGACACTAATTACTGGTGTGGTGTGGAGATAGATGGAGGGCCCGATGCCAGAGCGTATTTTCAGCTGTCAGTCACCACAGGTAAGAGCCCTTAGGCCTTTAAGCACATTTCAAATCCTTTACAACATTTTAACAGTTATAAGGAAAACCCCAAAGCAGGGTCTCATTGTTTGTTCTGGTGAGTGACTGTTGTCAGGCTACCCACACTTTTCTATTGAATTTGTTTTCCTTTAAGGCACACCCAGTCTATATGTAGCTCAACAGGCGATCACAGGGTTTATTGGAGATGATATAACCATCAATTGCAACTATCAAAACTCTGGAGTAATCAAGTGGTGCAGGCTGGGCGGCTCCTGTGTGACGATGACATCTGGATCATTCTATGGAGCAAGAGTGACCATCAATAGGAGGGTCCCCAATGTTTTCACTGTGACTATGAGTGGACTGAGCACAAAGAGCAGCGGCTGGTATTTGTGTGTCAGTGGAGACATACAGATGCCAGTACATTTAACCGTTACTGTGAAACCTACCACCAGTAAGTACAACAATTATAAAGGTATATTTGTCAAGCACAGGCATTTGATTTGATTTAACATAGAAGAGATATCAGAAATAGATATTGTCATTTTACTCTGCTTATCATTGTCTTGTTTTGGATTATAGCCACTCTTGCAACAACACAGAGGTTCTCCACTTTGTCATCTTCTCCCGATCTCATTCCTAATACTGGAGACGGATCATTTATCAGGTCAGTCTTTGTTTTTACATGCAATTTTTAGAGAACCTAACCTAACTTAGACTTACACTGTATTTTAGCAGTGGTTAAAGGTATACTATGCAGGATTGTCAGTTACTGTTTCTAAATCCGCTGGCGTTTCGGGTCACTATGTTTCGGCGCTGTGTCTTTTGGATGCCTGCTGCTTATGGTCTTACACTCTGTTGCTGCCTTTAAAGCCCCAATCTCATGAGTGCTGTGGTAGCACACACCTATAAATGTCCACGAGCCCAGAAAATAAGAGGTAAATGAGGCAGAGATGGCAGAGAAACTGCCTCACACCTCTAGCGGGTCACAAGACACTGAGAGGGATTACTTGTGTATGAGTCTATGCATTGTTTTTAGAAAATCCTGCACAGTATATAACAGTATAAAAACAGGCCAGTTACCTAACTGATTTGTATTGTGCACCCAATATGTATGCCGCAGAGCTTCCGTTGACCTAAAGAGCCTCCTCATCCCTCTGTGTTTGTTGATCCTCATTGTACTGGTGGCCTTGTTCATCTGGTTTTTGTTGAAAAGACACAGTAAGTCAAAGTCAGACGTTTGATCAATCCCATTTATGCCAAATGTTTGTAATTCCTAAATATATTTTGTTTGACTTTTAGAACAGACCCAAGCAGAATCATCAGCCACAAGAATGGTAAGATACAGTATGTGGATGAATTTTCCAAAATAGGTTTTGAACACTTTCATGATTCCTAGGACAATGCTAATGACTCTTGATGATCCTTTAACTTTTCCCATTGTGCCACCGTGAGTTGCATATTTTTGGTGAGTGAACTGTATCAACTTCTATTGGGTAGACTGATACTGAAATTTGGTACTGGCATTGATGGATGAATTGTACTATCCTTTGTGATCCCTTAACTTTTTATCTAGCGGCATCATTGGGTCAAATTTTCAGTTTGTCCAGTACTTTGGTTTCTAACCAAATTAGTATTAATTTTGTCAGCTGCACCATCTCAGTCATCCTTTTTGCTCTCGCCATGAACATGATAGTCAAGTCAGCAGAGGTGGAGTGCAGGGTAGAGCTTAGATTCTCTGCCCGAGCCCAAGCCGGGTCGTGCAGTAAATGTTCTGTTATAATGTCAATGTTCTGTGAGTTATTGGCATGTTTGGGATTGAATGAGGTGCGGGGGATGAGGAGGGCTGTGTGAGTGCGCATGCTGGTGTGTGTATGAGCGAGCTGGAGGAGAGAGCAGGAGTGCACGGATGGAGTTACAGCTAAGTTGTTGTTTGTTGGTTGTTTTGGCGTGGTTACACCTGGGCGAGGGTGTCTGATGTTTGAAAGACCTGAAACACCCAATGACCCCAGGTTACATCACTGATGATGTGTCCCAGTGCATCCGCAAGAGTATCTTTCAACTCCAAAGATTAACAGGCCTTGAGAGTTTTAGTTATATTTAGTCAACTTTATCCTGATTTTTGTTCTAGTTTTAATCAAAGAAAATACTTGACATCAAGACTGAGAATGAGCATGTCTCTAAATCTTCAGCAGATTTCTTCTGGGGTTTATTCATCTAATTTTGGTGACAGGTTATGGTGGTGAGCTTTGCGCGCTTAGTTTAGTGAATGTTACAGTTACGGTCATTCCTCTGATCATCATGCTTTGTCTTTGCTTTGAAAAGGATTTTTATCTGTACAAAAATAGTTCATGGTGACTTTTTTGTAACAATTTAATATGATTTAAACTGTATGATGGAAAATTCAACGCCTCAACAGCTTTGTATTTCAGTCGTGACAATCAGTTTGCTCTATCGACAAAAAAGACTTGTCTACATGTTGACTATTTTAACATACATGATAATTCCTCTTTTATAAATATAGTTGTGCTCTAATTGATGTATTTTTGACACTGTCTGAAGGAAGGTTTGATGAAGTCCTCTGACGTTTGCTTTGCTCCCTCAACACAGGCTGACGAAGTAACGTACACCACTGTTCAACACAAGAGCAAAACTTCAAGCCAGGTAACCCATAACTGCAGCGATATCTAGAAATCTGGTGTAAAAAAAAAATCTTTAAATATACTGTCTCTCTGCAAAAGAGTATAAGCTGCAGGACTGTGCCACTGCAGAACAATCTCAGGATGTGTTATATCTTGTGGGTTTTTATCAGGAGAACACAGTAACCACTTTCAGAAACCAATGATGCATGTGCCGTTAAAGAAAATATTTTTTAATGAAATGGTTACTAAGATGGAAATTTAGATAAACTCGGACTTTCTGTGAATGACATTTGGTGTCTTCTTCATCACAGGCTGAAGAGGAAGTTGCATACGCTAATATTGGCTTCAAAAGAAAACCATTGGGCCAGGTAACCTTAACACACAATTTGTGGTAAACAATACAAGCCAAGACAGTAATTAGACATTTGTCACATAGCCCATGTGAAGTCTGAGCAAAGTGTCAATCATTTATGTTTAGCTGCATGTGTAATTTATGTAGAAAGTAGTCCCTCCCCCTCAGTGGTAAGTCAGTGGCTCCGGCCTTGATACAGCACACAAAAAGACACACAGGGGACCTTAGTGATTGAACTTCTTTAACGTATTTGACCAAGTGCAAGAATGCTCAATAAGCCGATTTCAAATTCATCAGAACCTGGAAAGTGTTCAATTCTCTGATTATTATCTTGCCCAGAGCTACGCTGAGAATGATGTGGACGTCATGTACAGCTCTGTGGTCACCCTGAAGCAAAAACCTAGAAAAAGGGTAAGTATCATATTGTTTCTCACTTCCTGTTCTTTCATTTCAAATCATCACATTGGTATAACAGAAGAATTTACCATCTAATTACGCCCCTTTTTTAGTCTTTGTCAGATTAAAAACAAATTATCTTTGCTCTTCCTTCTTAATTGTCGTATTTGCTTTCATTCTCCAACAGGTTGAAGCAGAAGATAAGGATGTTGCATACAGCACATTGGCTCAGCACCACCACAACTTTTAAATGTCTGTCTGTCTTTATATGTCTCTATTACTGGACCTTTTTTTGTTTCTTAGACTGGAGTGTTGCAAGGTGTTATCTGCTGTTGTGCAGTAATGTTTTCCTTCTCCTTTTTCATTTGTTTCTGTTAGACCTTTTTTTTTTTTTAACACTTCTCTGCATTTTTGCAACACGGTTCAAAAAAGAATTACCAATTCCCCTGATGTGTATCTTGATTTTACGGTATTATTTATGAGGCGTAAAGCTCAAATTGATATATAATCCTGAACCCGTAATGTATATTAGCCCTAGGTTTAATATATGACTTATATATAACCTAGTATGTCTCGTCTGTGGTTCCTCAAGCACATGTTTTTCATTAAGGGATTGCTCAGTGGTTCTCAGTCAAACTAAGGGGCTTTTTTTTAAGAAATTACAGTCACTGCCTTATTTCATTTATGAAACCACAGGCTAAACGCAGATATTTTAAGTACAAATAGCATGATGTGTAAGTCCAGTAATTCAAAGGGTCCTGGCTTTCTGCCTCAGTGGGACCAATGGGTATACAACATCCTGTGATTGGTCAACAGATGTTAAAAATTCAAAGAAGGTGCTTCATCACCATTCAGGGTTGCTTCTGTGTTTTTGTGTTTTTCTGTGTACTGTGTGTTTCTGTCACTTTTGACATTTACAGTCTCATTTCAGTTGACAAAAAGTGATCTGAAACCAAAGCAGGACACAATTACCGAACATCTGTGTGCAAGATATTTTTTTTAATATTTGAGGTAGTTATGAAAAAGAATATTTTAAATAAATGAAGACAATTCAGTCCATACACCTTGAGTACTTCTTTTTTTTGTAAATTGTGTATTCACCTGACGTAACATCCAGCCAACATTGAGCTAGATTGTTCTCTAGCTGCGTAGATATTTATATACATCTAACTAACCAATATAAAGCAACTTCCTGACAGTGGAGGAAGACGCATTTTGACTGTTGCATTTGCATATTTTGGAAAATTAGGAAGTAGACGATCAGTCTTACAATGCGCTGGTTCGTGTTACTTTGTCTTGACTCACAACGACATGGCTGTTCATCTCCTCTTTCTTCTCCTCCTCACCGGATTAACAGGTCAGTCACAGGGATCATTTTATAACTGTGTGCATATTGTATGCTTCTAATGATAATGTCAGAAGATGATAATAATTATAACTATTATAATTATTATAATAAGTTTGACAAGTAATATCCTACAGTTTGGTATTTCATAGACTGTAGACTGTAATGACCTTATATGTAACAACTAATATAAACAATATGCAGGTCATATGAAGAAAGATTATTGTTAGTGGATAGAACCATTAAAATGCTATTTTTGTTCTTGTTGCAGGAGTTCACAGTGTAACAACAGTCAGTAAAGTGTCAGTGAAGGCTGGAGCTTCAATCTCTATCCCATGTCTCTATGGCTCACGATTCATAAACAATGTCAAATATTTGTGTAAAGGATATTATTGGGACTTCTGCTCTCATGTAGTTCAAACAAACCAAGGAAATTCAGGAAAGTTTTCAATCTCTGATGACAAAAGCCAAAATATCTTCACTGTGACAATAAAAGATCTGGTGGATAAGGACAAAAATTACTGGTGTATTGTGGAGGTTAATGGAGGGTCAGATGTTGGAGAGTATTTTCAGCTGTCAGTCACTAAAGGTAAGAGCTCTTAAAGCATCTCAACACACATCTTAAATTCTTTACACTAAAAAAGGGTCTCACTGTTTGCTGTAACCATTTTGTCACTCAAAAGTAATGAGAGTAAATGTAAAGACTGAAGACAATATTTATCCACCAGTTGTACCTACTGTATATATATAACACCTATGACACATCACAAGCATATGTCAAAGGCTCCTGCAATTTTCAACTGAACACTGTTTGTTTTCCTTTAAGGCACACCCAGTCTCTATGTGGCTAATCAGACGATTACAGGATTTAAAGGAGGCAAAATAACCATCAGTTGTCACTATAGAAACTCTGGAGAAACCAAGTGGTGCAGGCTGGGCAGCTCCTGTGTGACAAATCCATCTGGATCAATAGATGAAACAAAAGTGACCGTCAATGCAAGTGTCCCCAATGTTTTCACTGTGACTATGAGTGGACTGAGTGCACAGAGCAGCGGCTGGTATTTGTGTGTCAGTGGAGACCTGCAGATGCCAGTACTTGTAACTGTTGATAAGCAACCAACCACCAGTAAGTACTAAGTATTTATAAATACTAAACATACATTTGTAAATTATAGATGTTTGTAAAGTAAAATCATTTGCTGTTTAACCATATTATCGCCCGTTCATGAACCTGTGAACTTTACCTGTTTTTGCAGACGCACCACCTACAACAACTCAGCGTAACAAAAGGTCAGTGTAACTACTGCACACTGTTGGACTGTTTTATCAAGTCTGTTTATCTGTGTGCTTTAAATGTATGTTGCAGTGTTTCAGTTGATCTTAAGAGCTTCATCATCCCTCTGGGTTTGCTGATCTTCGTGGTAATGGTGACTTTGTTCATCTTGTTTATGCTGAAAAGACAAAGTAAGTCTACGCTGTTTTTTGATAAATCCAATTCATGCCAAAACTGTTTGTTATTCATAAACATTTTACCATAATATAGACTATTGTTCATCGAGTTTTAATTCACTTTTAGAGCAGAGCAAAGACGAATCATCGGCCACAGCGACAGTAAGATATGCTGCTTCATTATATAAAAACTAGAATAGAGAATAGCGTAGAAACTTAGTTGAGCACATCTGTGATCACAAATACAGTTAATAAGTTTATGGTTATTTGTTCATACTTATTCATGTTCTGTCCTCTGCTCTTTTAACACAGGCCAAAGAGGAAGTAACGTACAGTGTTGTTAAGAAAAAGAGAAAAACTCCAGCCCAGGTAAGGGACTGTATGAAAATTGTTGGGGCTGAACCCTTGCAAATATTGCTTTACTTTGTTTTTTACTATTGTATGAAATAAGGTTTTGTGAAATTCCTACTGAAGTATTTTTATGACATGGTTTATGCCTTTTTCTTTTTCTTTTTTTTTCAGATGTGGTCATGTTGATGTAATCTAATCAGATGTTGTTTAATATAATGGTTTAAAGCTATTATTTTAATAATGTTTGGTTTTCTTTTCATCAGGCACAAGAGGATGTAACATACAGCAATGTAAAGCACAAGAGAAAAACTCCAGCCCAGGTAAGGGACTGTATGAAAATTGTTGGGGCTGATCTCTTACAAATATGTCTTTATTTTGTTTTTACTATTGTATGAAATAAGGTTTTCTGAAAGTCCAGCTGCATTTTCAGTAAACTTTTATGGTAATTGCTACGGAACTATTATTATGATTATTATTATGCCTTTTTTTTCCCAAAAGTGGTCATGTTGATGTAATCTAATCAGATGTCGTGTAATATAATGGTTTAAAGCTGTTATTTTAATAATGTTTGGTTTTCTTTTCATCAGGCACACGAGGAAGTAACATACATCAATGTAAAGCAGAAGAGAAAAACTCCAGACGAGGTAACCCTAAACCATCAAAACCACAACTTGTAGTATACAACACAAGTGCATGAAAAGACACATAAGTACACTCAAATAACATTTATTGTTTAATCATACATATGAGTAATTGAATAAAGCAAAAAGAGATTTTTAAAGAAAAGGTTTAACTGTTCAGTTGATTTATGCTTCCTGTCTGTGTCTTCTTTCTTACCCAGAGGTCGGATGCTAAGAGTGATGTGGACGTGACGTACAGCTCTGTGGTTATTGTTGAACAACAAACTAAGGGTACATTTTAAGAATTTCACATGCACTGTACACAGTGAAGCTTTTTTCCCACATTTTTTTCATAGCCACACTGGCACCGTGGCTATATGGATGGTGATGTCAGTCTGTCGGTCAGTAAGTCCATCCCTTTGGTTCAGTCTGAAATATCACAGCAGGTACTGGGTGAATTATTATTAAATTTGGCACAGACATTTCTAGTGTCCAGTGGAATGAATTTAAACAACTGTGGTGATCCCTTAATTTTTTGTTTGGCACCATCAACAGGTCAGATTCTTAATGTCTTATTAATGACCAAATACCTGCAAACATAATGATATTCCCATCAGCCTTAGCTTGCTTTGTGTATTGTGCTAATTCCCAAATGTCAGTATGTTAACATGCTAAACTAAGATGATGAATATGCACAGTCCTGCATTTAGATATTGTCATTATTGGCATGTCAGCATGCTAAAGTTAGCATTAAGACATACTATTTTGTTATAATATTGCGCCCTGACCTTTGACCCTCTTGCTCATACATGTGTTACCTTGGAGATAAAAGAAAACGGCATTCACAGACCTCGGCAGAGACGCAGGTCAAACCAGAGAGCTTTGATCTTGTTGCTTTTCAATATATGTAGTTTAAATTTTTATGTAATAACTGCGTACAGTGTAGATTCTAACATGCAATATCATAATCACAACAGTAAACCTGTATATGCATTTCTCTGTCTTTATTTCCATAGTTATGGCCTGTTGTTGTTGGTTATCTTTATGATGATTTTGTTAACTTAAAAAAATAATATTACTATTACTATTATTATTATTAGTGGTAGTAGTAGTAGACTGGTCATCTGTCACTTGTATTCGCTGTCATCTGGCACTGGGGCACTGTCAATGAGCTGTCAATGAGCTCCAGTCGCCAAGATTTAATATCCAATTAGCAGTCAGAAGGAGAATTGGGTGAAAGAGTGGAAGTCGGCTTGGTGGATAGACGGAGCTGGGTGTCATCTTCATAGCCGTGGAATTGAATACCAAATTTTTTGAAGATTTGGCCAAGAGGTAGAGAATAGATAATAAATAATAAATAAAAGAGGACCTAAGACAGAGCCCTGAGGAACACCACTAGTAACTGCAGAAGAGTTAGATTTGAAATTTCTGATTTGAGCAAAGTGAGTGTGGCCAGAGAGATATGATTTAAATCAGTCAAGAGTAGTGCCAGTGATGCCAATGGTAACTAGTCTCTCTAGAGGGCTGTTATGTGAAATGGTATCAAAGGCTGCACTTAGATCAAGAAGAAAGAGAATAGTTAAAAGCCCAGAGTCAGCTGCCACTGAGAGATCATTAGTGATTTCTTACCAAAGCTGTCTCAGTCCTGTGAAAGGAGTGAAAACTAGACTAAAATTGTTCAGACAGACTGTTGTGATTAAGGTGAATGTGGACCTGAGCTGCCACTGATCTTTCACGTATTTTAGAGAGGAACAGTAAATTTGAAATTGTTCAGAAATTGTTCAAATTGTTAGGATCAAATTATTATTATTATTATTATTATTTGGTCATCAGTCACTTGAATTCGCTGTCATCTGTCATCGTGGCTTCTGACAGCTGTCAATGAGCTCAGCTGATGTGATGTATCTCTTGCTGCGCAGAGGACTGTGGGTCAGAATAGCCAGAAAAGAATGCTGCGTAGTGCAAAATGTGACCAGATGCAGTACCACATCCTGGTATTTTTGGCATACTGCATTTGATATATTATGTATTAGCACATACTAATTCTTTCTTGGACATTCTAAGTAGTATGTATGGGTACTGAAATGCAAAGTAAGTCTGATTTAGTGTTGATTTAGATTTTTTTTAACTGTTATTCTTTTCTTCTGTTCTGCAACAGGTTTAAGCAAAAGATGAGGATGTAACATATAGCAGCTCAGCAACAACAAAACCTGTAAATGTTACCAAATGTTGCCCCTACCCCACATCTTATCTGTCTATCACTGGACTCTTTTTTTCTAGATGATTGTGTTGTCATCTGTTCTGTGGTTCTACAGTAGCTTCTTTTTTGTTTTGAGGATTTACACCTTTTTTCTCATCATCTTCTGCATGGCTGCAGAATATTTGACACAAAAACCCCTTACCAAAAACTATAATGATGATATAATCCATCTTACAATCCTTCTTAAGCTGAAGAGGGTCCAAAAGTGTTGACAGAAATGATCCTACCCTCTCATAGAGGTTAAAAGCATCTTTAGACGCTCCAGAACTTGCAAGAAGTTTTTTTGTCTGTACTTGTATCATGAACACTGATGCTGTTTGTTAAGTGCTGATGTAAAATGACTGCTGCTGTTTAAATTATGAAACAAGAAAATAAAGTTAAACTGTATACACACAAATCAGTTCAACAATTGATGTGTCAGTTTCTGTTGTCGCCGCTCTCCTCTTTGATTCATAGTGTGTTTGCCACTCTTATAAGTTTGATATAGAAATGATGACATTTACAACCGATGATCTGCACATTCATTAAGATTATAGGAATGATTACTACTTCATTTTGCCTTGAATATGTGCTTAACAGTGACATCTACCCCAAACAGCAGGTACAGCAATCCAAGTTGAATTTGCAAATTTAAAATCAATGTTTTATATGGACACATGTACATACAACTTTTAATAGTGCAGAGATGTCATAGTGTGTAATAGTAGACTCAAACTTCATATGTCATAAATGGTGTTATAAACTCAAATACTGTCTGTGGTACATACAGTGGTAGATGTTATATTAATGTTATCAAAGCAAGTCTATCACATCATATACAATGAGTGATTTTGCACTTTGGGCTGCTAATGTAAAAATGTGCAGAGTCATTTTTGGCAAATAAAGCCTGCTGTAGTGGGCTCGGTTTTAAGACTTTAGTGGTGACATGGGTATCATATTAAGCTAATTAAATCTGATCTGGTCTAATAAAATGCTGTATTGTGTTTTTTTAAAATAATATTTGGTTTGCATCTTCATCAGACTAAAGAGGAAGTAAAATGTAGCAATGTCTGCCACATAAAAAAGCAGTAGCCCCATATCACTAGCACCCCAACTTGTATTACACAATCTAAGTACCAAAAATGACACGTAACAGCATGTAAAATCAGGAAATAAGAAACCAGCCTGTCGTCTTTCGCTGCTCACTCTCCATCATGTCTGTTCATCTGCATTTTCTTCTCATCCTCACTGGACTAACAGGTCAGTCATAAGGGTCTTATTAGAACCTAAAATGTGGGGTTTTAATGCATCTAATTTTTTAATATTAGTTGTCATACCCTTTCTATTATGAACACCTACAACAGGCACATTCTAAAGGAAACATAAACATCAAAATCCCGCATATTTTTTCTTGTTGCAGGGATTAACAGCATAACTACAGTCAGTAAAGTGTCAGTGAAGGCTGGAGCCTCAGTCATTATCCCATGTCTGTACGACAAACGATACATAAACCATGTGAAAGGTTTGTGTAAAGGATATCATTGGTCCTCCTGCTCGTATGTGGTTAAAACAAACTGTTGAAATTTAGGAAAGTTTTCAATCTCTGAGGACAAAAGCCGAAGAATCTTCACTGTGACAATTAAAGATGTGACATATAAGGACACTGATTACTGGTGTGCTGTGGAGATAGATGGAGGGTCAGATATCAGAAAGAATTTTCAGCTGTCAGTCACCAGAGGTAAGAGCCCTCAAAGCATCTTTATGCACATTACTGATGTGGGCCTCAAAGGACAATGTGCTGTCCAGGATGACACCCAGACTCTTAACCTGAGTGGAAGGACAGACTTTGGAGTTGCATGTGGTCAGAGAGAAACGGTTTGGTTTAGCCAAAGTAGATTCAGGCTCTACAAGGAGAACCTCTGTTTTATCACTGCTAAGTTTGAGGAAGTTGTACGAGAGACAAGGTTTGATATCCAGTAAGCAGTCAGAAAGGGAATTGGGTGGTCTGAAGATTTGGCCAAGAGTTAGAGGGTAAATAATCAATAAAAGAGGACCTAGGACAGAGCCCTGAGGAACACCACTAGTGACTGGAAAAGAGTTGAATTGGAAATTTCTGATTTGACCAAAGTGAGTGTGGCCAGAGAGATATGATTTAAACCAGTCAAGAGCAGTGCCAGTGATACCAATGGTAACTGGTCTCTCTAGAGGGGTGTTATGTGAAATGGTATCAAAGGCTACACTTAGATCAAGAAGAAAGAGAATAGTTAAAAGCCCAGAGTCAGCTGCCACTGAGAGATCATCAGTGATTTTTACCAAAGCTGTCTCAGTCCTGTGAAAGGAGTGAAAACTAGACGAAAATTGTTCAGACAGATTGTTGTGATTAAGGTGAGAGTGGACCTGAGCTGCCACTGATCTTTCACGTATTTTAGAGAGAAACGGTAAATTTGAAATTGTTCAGAAATTGTTCAAGTTTTTAGGACCAAATTATCATTATTATTATTATTATTATTATTATTATTATTATTGTTATTGTTATTATTATTATTCGACTGGTCATCAGTCACTTGAATTCACTGTCATCTGTCACTGTGGCTTCTGACAGCTGTCAATGAGCTGTTACCAAGCTGTTTGCGGCTCAGTCAATGTGATGTATCTCTTGCTGCGCAGAGGATTGTGCACTGCTTCATTTTGCGTTGATTATGAATAATCTTGTTTGCAGCTTCATCAGACTAAAGAGGAAGTAAAGTGCAGCAATGTTTTCATTCATTTTTCATCAAAAAGAGGTAGCCCCATATCACTAACACGCTAACACGTACGGTGAGTACACTTAAACAGCATATAAAATCAGGAAATAAGAAATCAGTCTGTCATTGTCTTTCGCTGCTCACTCGCCATCATGCCTGCAATCAGCCTGCATTTTCTTCTCATCCTCACTGGACTAACAGGTCAGTCATAAGGGTCTTATTACAACCTAAAATATGGAGTTTTAATGCATCTAATTCTTTGAATATAAGGTGTAATACCCTTCACTTTGTATTTCAAATATGAAGTACTGTAATGACCTTATATGTAAAAACAACTAATATAAACAATATGCAGGTCATATGAAGATAAATTATTGTTAGTGAATATAACCAATAAAATGCTATTTTTGTTCTTGTTGCAGGAGTTCACAGTGTAACTACAATCAGTAAAGTGTCAGTGAAAGCTGGAGCCTCAGTCATTATCCCATGTCTGTACGACAAACGATACATAAACCATGTGAAAGGTTTGTGTAAAGGATATTACTGGGACTTCTGCTCATATGTAGTTCAAACAAACCAAGGAAATTCAAGGGTTTCAATCTCTGATGACAAAAGCCAAAGAATCTTCACTGTGACTATTAAAGATCTGACGGCTGAGGACACTGATTACTGGTGTGCTGTGAAGATTGATGCAGGGCCCGATGCCAGTGTGTATTTTCACCTGTCAGTCACCAGAGGTAAGAACCCTCAAAGCATCTTTATGCTCAAATTGTTTGTGACATTTTAACAATTAGGTGGGAAAAAAAATCTAAGCAGGATCTCAATGTTTGCTTTGGAGACTTATTGTTGTCAGGCTTCCCACACTTTTCTATTGAATTTGTTTTCCTTTAAGGCACACCCAGTCTATATGTGGATCATCAGACGATTACAGGATTTAAAGGAGGCAAAATAACCATCAGTTGTCACTATAGAAACTCTGGAGAAGCCAAGTGGTGCAGGCTGGGCAGCTCCTGTGTGACAAGTCCATCTGGATCAATAGATGGAGCAACAGTGACCATCAATGCAAGTGTCCCCAATGTTTTCACTGTGACTATGAGTGGACTGAGTGCACAGAGCAGTGGCTGGTATTTCTGTGCTAGTGGAGACCTGCAGATGCCAGTACTTGTAACTGTTGATAAGCAACCAACCAGTAAGTACTGAGTATTTATAAATAGTAAACATACATTTGTGAATTATAAATATTTCTACAGTAAAATCATTTGTACATTTTTTAACAAGCTGTTCAACCATCTTATCACCTGCATTTGCAGACGTACCACCCACCACAGTTCAGCATAGAGAAAGGTCAGAGACCTTTGCATTTGTATGCAACTACTGTACATTGTTGGACTGTTTTAACTAGTCCATTTATCTGTGTGCGTTAAATGTATGTTGCAGTGTTTCAGTTGACCTAAAGCACTTCATCGTCCCTCTGGGTTTGCTGATCTTCATTGAAGGATTTAGTCTAATGATTTTAGACTATAATGTGGGGCTGTTTGTTTGTTTGTTTTTTAATTCATTTGCATTGTGTGCTTCAAATTTCAGTCCTCTTGATCACTTAAAGATTTTCAGTATCCGTCTGGCTGTGTTGATCTTCATTGTAATGGTGACCTCGTTCACCTTGTTTATGTTCAAAAGACACAGTAAGTATGGTGAACTGATGAAACCAATATGTGTAAAAACAAATCTGGTTATTCTGACGTATTTAATTTGAAATGAGGACTGCTGTGCGTTATTGTTTTTAAGCACGGAGAAGTCAGTAAAAAATGTTTTTACTGTCTGTCTTTTAGAGCAGACCAACAAAGAATCATCAGCCACAACAACTGTAAAATATGAGGAAAAATATGACCGCATTAAACCATAAAAGTAATGAATGTAATCATTGTCATTTGTGTTACTACAGTTCTATACTGTATCTTTATTGTTATTTTAAGCGGATACAGTAATTAGAGCTCAACCAAGCATCAACCAGCGTCTTTGATCACAAAACTATAATGTTTTATTATAAAGACGGTCATGTGGGTGTGGATCTAATTTAATCTAATTTAAAATGTTGCAGTGTTACTGTAAAGTACATTTGTTTTTCAACTTCAACACAGGCTGAAAAGGAAGCAACATACAGTAACACTGAGCACATGGCAAAAACATCAAGGGAGGTAAACATATAAAGTGCTGATACACTGTCTCTAAAGTGGTGGGGCGTTGGTTCCTTCTGAATAAACCACAAGTGACTTGCAGACGTGTGAAGTTTATAAAAAACACTTTTTTAAAAGTAATTTCCAGCACAGAGTTTTTACGGCTACTTGACAGAGACAGCAAACTAGCTCGATGACACAGCCAAACCCAAGACCAGTTGGGAACCACTGTAACACATGATAGGAATGCCAAAACACAAAGACAACTTTTAATCAAAATTCATCAAAAACATATCATATGTGTCTCTTCTTCTTTACACAGAGGTCTCATGTGGAGAGTGAAGTGGAGCAATAAAGTTCTGTCGTTAAAGCCTCAAACAAAGGGTAAATATTAAGATACCTGAACCAAGTCTGACACTTGTCACGTAATGCGGTTCCGTATTTTTTGCACCAGTTTTCCTTTACTCTTTCTTCCTCATTTGAATTTCCCCTTGTTCTCCAACAGGTTGATGAAAGACAAGTTGTTCTTTTTTCTTTGTGCCATGCATTTGTATCCAGCTGCAAGACATTACAAGGAGGCTGATTGTTTTACAAGGGCATAGATGGACAAATCTTTAAGCTTATCTGCAGTACATTTGTATTGGGTTTACTGCTCTACTTATTAGGCATAAATTCACAATAATACAATCCTGATTTCTATTTTCAGAATGTTTATAAAGCCATGCTGTAGCCTATTGTATTTTATCTCTGTTTTTTAATGTATATACTCTTAATTCCTTTGAAAGTCACTGAACATTTATATTGCATGTTAGCAGAATATGAAGTGGTCTTAAATGTCACTGAATAAAGACAAATTTGCATCATGGAACACAAAATTATTTTATTCCACCAGCTTTGTGAAGCTGCAGACATTATCAGTGCATTGTCATGAGAGGGAGGAAGATGATGATAAAACCTTATTTTTGTTACAACTGGTGAGAGACAGACCACATTTTGTATATTAGACTACATAACTTCTCTTATTGTGGCTACTGCTACATGTCAGTAGCATGGATAGCTGCTCTTGTCTTTTGAAACTTTGGGTCCATTCTAGTGGTGGTGTAGTGGTGCAGGAATGAGAAATAAAACCCAGAAACAAGTCAACATTTTAGCACTGCCCATTCCCTTGTTTTGAAGTCAACTGATTGTTTTAATGGGTTTTTGGTTAGATGTCTGACATGAGGTCTGTGGTTAATGCAAGCTTAAAATGCTTGAAGCCCTTACTACTTAGCTGTTCCCAGGACTGTACTCTTCTGGACAGATGTTGCACCTGGAATCTGCTGGAGCCACTCTCCTAGTTTGGGGGTCACAGCCCTGAGTGCTGTCGCTCGGGATTGCTACATCTATCACCACTGCCTTCTTCTGTTGATTGTCAATCAACATGATGTGCGGTTGGTTAGCCATCACCAGTTTGTCAGTCTGGTTCTGGAAGTCCCACAGGATCTTAGCTCAGCCGTTCTCAACCACCTTAGAAGGTGTCATTCATTCTGACCTTGGGACTTCCAGCCCAAACTCTGTGCAGATGTTCCTGTACACTATGCCAGCCACTTGGTTAAGGCGTTCCATGTACGCTGGTCCTGCCTGCATCTTACACCCTGCTACTATGTGCTGAACTGTCTCAGGAGCATCTTTGCACAGCCTGCACTTGGGGTCCTGTCTGCTGTGGTAGACCCCTGCTTCTGTTGATCTTGTAAGTGCCTGTTTTTGTGCTGCCAATATTAGTGCTTCTGTGCTGTGTTACAGTTCAGCCTTTTCCATATATTGAGCCTTATGTGTGTAGATATTTGTTGTTGTTATTTACTGGAAAGCAGCAAGCTGCTCAGAAAAAGCTGATTAAAGCTATTTCAAGAGAGATCTAAAGTCAGGTATGATAGGCTACGCAGTCATTATTTTGTGCTTTAAAGTATTACCCCACAAAACAAATAAATGCACAATATATGGCTCCTTACAGTGGCACAGCTATTGGGCTTTTTAGTGTAATAGTGGCAGAAACCGGCTTCCATACTTTCTTGCAATTGTGCACACTAAAGTCTTTTTGCACCCCCAATAATCCTTTATTGATCTTAGCAAATACAAACAAACTTCAAGTCCGATAGCTCAGGTAATATCTGTCTGAGGTTAAGCCAAGAAGTATATTGCATATGAAATGAAGGAAATCTGACAAAAATACTATTACTATTACCACCACTAATAATAATAATAATAATAATAAATAATTAAATAAAATTAAAAAATAAAACTATATATAAATAACAAAAGAAAAAAACAGGGCTATCTCAAATTAATTTGAAAAAATCTATAAATGAAAACAGTTTAAGAGCTTTCTTTTTCCTTCATTATGAAATGAAGGAAATCTAACAAAATAATAATAGTAGTAATAATAATAATAATAATAATAATAATAATAATAATAATAATGAATACGTTAATAAATAAATAAATAAATTAAAAAAATAAAAATATATATAAATAACACAAAAGAACAAAACAGGGATATCTCAGATTAATTCTAAAAAATCTATTAATGAAAACAGTTTAAGAGCTTTTTTGTATTTTCCTTCATTATGAAATGAAGGAAATCGGGAAAAAATAATAAAAATGTATAATAATAATGAATAATTAAATAAAATTGAAAAAAATAAAAGATATATAAATGACACAAAAGAAAAAAACAGGGCTATCTCAAATTAATTTGAAAAAAGTCTATTAATGAAAACAGTTCAAGAGCTTTCTTGTATTTATCAAGTTTCAGTAACCTACTACAGAGTTTTAACTCATTCTTCCAGTGGTTCAGACAGGGTTTAGTCTTAAAGTATTTTCATTCATGAATGAAAAACTTACCCAGTAATAAAACAATATTAAGGACAAAGTCCACATCCTTGTTTTTAACGCCAACACTCCGCAGTCTAGGGTGACATATCATTTTTTTTTTTTTTTTTTTAGAAACTTTATTTGCAAAAGTCAACATATAAATAACATTTAGAGCCAGGAGTAAATAACAAAAAACAAGGCATACATATGAAACAATAATTAAAAAACAAAAATCATCCTAACCTGTGACGCAACACGCCTTGACGGGGCGCCATTTTTACTCAGGCACGTACGCGGCCGCCCGGGGTCCTGAGCCGGGATGTGATAGCTCTGGATTTCGTTGCAGTGCAGTCTCCTTCAGCTCGCCCTTCTACCGGTGACGCCAGCTCGGGCCGTGCGGTGCGAGGAACATCTCTGATAAAGTCACTTTAGTTTACCGCTAACCCCATCTTCTACTGGTAAGGCAGCCATTTAATACGCCAGACACTGTTATACAGCTCCGTAACCAAGGAAAAGTTGTGTTAAAGCTTGCTATACGCACACCGGTACTCTGCATGCTAGCAAAGTTAGCTTAGCTAGCTGCACTCGGCATGCTGCGTCTGACACATGTCAAGTTAAAGCGGGGGAGTTTGGCTTTGTATCACACGTCTCATGCTGCTAAGAAAGCGGCGGCAGGTCTGCAAAGCTACTCTAAGAAAACACTCACAGCCTGCTACTTTGAAGCTAGAGATAATTTTGTTAGCGTCCACACGGCCTAGTTAGTTGGCAGCAGTGAGGTAGCTGGCTGACAATGCGAGTGAACTGCTTAATTAACCCATCCCCGGTAATTGGCCCGGGCATGTGCCTTGCCACGCCTAGCCGTGCTTGCCAATTCACGTGAAGGAGTCGTTTAATGAGAGCCAGGCCTGAACCAGGCACACCAGTGCGGCAAAATGGCTCCTCTCTGAGTCAGTAACCTTGCCTGTCGGCTGTCACACACTTGTAACGTTATGGCTGTGACTACCTGCAACCCAGGAATGTTGTCGCTGTGCCAGGCACGCTGAATTAAAAGTGAAACCAACTATGTGAAAGTGTACATATCAGCACGTACGCCCTCAACTTGGTAACATGAAACTCATCCCATGTTAGTGTTGCACAATGTGTTATATAGACTGAGCTGATGCATACAGTAAATACAGGTCAGTTTGTACAGCAAGGAAGATCCATGTATCTGATCATCAACAGGATAGTTGTGAGACATTGGCTAAATGCACACTATGCAAAGCATGACAGAAAGAACAGATAGTGTAGCATAGCACAGCTTGTCTACTTGTGCTTTAAGATGTGCCTGAAAACATGCTCAAATTGTTTGCGCTCAAATAATTGTGACAATGTGGCAATTGGCATTTGTATACTGACCTTACAATCCAATACTAGGATGTGGACATGCACACTACCTTTTATTATGAGACAGCAATTCCTACTTTTAAGTCCAAAATTGTTTTCCCTACCCATTGACCTGATAACTCACCACTAACAATTTCACACACAGACCTTGAATTTGCACCTGTGAAATCAGCGTGTGTAACACTCCTTGTTGCACAGTGGAGATGAGTTGCTAATGATGATCATGGAATTCTGGAGAAGTTATGATTTCAAATCAAGTTTATTTACTGTAGCACATCTAAAACACATAGCTGACCAAAGTGCTGTACAAATTAAAATGACACACAAATATATAGCAGTATAAAATGTACACAAATATTAAACGGAATAAAACCAGTACAGTTAAAAGACATTGTTCGGACGATCTAAGAGGTCGGGAGTTGAAGTAGGAGCAGAGAAGTTCAGCAATATACTATACAATTTAGTCTACATAACTACATTTAAGCTTGTGGGAATATATTTTAAGTCAGAAGAATAATTTAAAGATTTTGTTTTGCTTTGTTCCACAGATACAATGGCTGTGCCTCCCTGCTACGCTGACCTGGGCAAGTCTGCCAAGGACATCTTCAACAAAGGCTATGGTACGGTTTCTTACACTTTGACTAAGTGTTGAGATGTTTAAATGTATGTACTGTCAAGTGTAGTTGATATTGTAGACAAGCTCTGAAACCATTTGAATGCATTGTTTTCCTCAGGATTTGGCTTGGTGAAGCTCGATGTCAAGACGAAGTCAGCCAGTGGAGTGGTAAGGTCATTTCTATATGGATTAAGAGTGTAATAACTGTATAGTAACTGAAATGATGAAACAGCACATTAAAGTCACATAGGATAATGTAGATTTTCCATATGAAAGTTAAGTCACAGCAATTTATGTCTGCGGCACTTCCTGGCTCTGCTTTAAAAATACTTTTTCGGGCTTTCCAAAGCGGTGTAAGAAGGTAGCACAACGCAACTTTTCCAGGCAGGAAGGACAGAACTCGCATTTCGATTGTTATACTTTTGAGTTTGAGTGTTTTGTCCTGTTTGACTTTGAAATTTGGGATGTGCTACCTTCTTACACTTTATTTTGAACTTGATCATCGGTTCTCACACCGCATTGAAAAAGAAGAATCCCATTGTTGAAGTGCAGCCTCCTTTTCGTCAGCCATAAAGGTAGCAAGCCACCAGAAAGAAGTCGTCCAACCACAGTAAATGTGCCACTCATCGTTTTTAACAATATCACATCAGTGTAAATTACAAGGTCTTCAAGTAATTTTTGAGAGATCACAGAGAGATCAAAGAATGACTGACTGCCAAATGTGATGAGAGCCCTGAATGAGTTTCTTTTCATTCATAGTTGTTTTTAACACTTGTAACTTGTCTTTAAACATTTCTCATAATTGTCATTTCTCTAAAATTGTCCCTTGCAGGAATTCAAAACAGCTGGTTCCTCTAACACCGACACCAGCAAAGTTGCAGGCAGCCTGGAAACTAAATACAAGAGGGCAGAGTACGGCCTGACCTTCACTGAGAAGTGGAACACCGACAACACCTTGGGAACAGAAATCACTGTTGAAGATCAGGTGAGGAAAATATTCAAAGATTTTCTCCACTTGTTGCATATCAACAGGTGTCTAAAATAAATGTCAATCCAGTGGGCACTGCGGGGCATTCATTTCCTTTAATATCAAATGGTTTCTGTTATTGTTTGTCACAGATTGCCAAGGGACTGAAGCTGACTTTTGACACAACCTTCTCACCAAACACTGGGTAAGATACTGGGCATGTAATCAATAATGAATTCAAGCTCAAGGTTGTTTCCTGTGAATTTTACTTTAAGTCACTGTTCAACATACTCAACAGACTTCTGCTCTGCCTGCTGCTCCTCTACATGAGTCACTTTTGCAACCTGATCTGTGCCGTCCATGCTTCTGACAAGTGTAGTTGCCGGCCATGTGACTCCAGTCCCAATATGGAACAAGTGTGTAGTAACACATCACAGCGGTTGGCTGTCGGATTTTGCCCATTTGTGTGCTTCAATATGTTTTGCAGTTTGTTGTCCTCTGGAAGAAATGAACAAAAAACAAGTTATACTAGTGAGCCTAGCTGCTCTGGCAATCCCTGATGTGTTTACTTTCTATGAGGTGTAAATCACATGAGCGTGGCACACACCCAGAGGAAGCACGTCCTCTTGTGTTCAAGGCTACAGTGTCATGATCAGACTGGGAAGTAAACGCCAGCACACTTTGGCAAACTGGACTTTTGTGTCAGCAGTGACTCAAGGCTTCTGATTCAGAGCTGGTGAAATGGTGACATGGCTTATTTCTTTGAGTGTTCCAGCAGTGTGGACTTTGGAGAAAATCATTTTCATATCTCGTTTGCTACCCGAGCTGGCAGCTGGCAGAGGGCATACGTTTAGAAGTATCTCTGGGGGATCATAAATATATGACAGTGGTTCCCAGAGTAGGTTTTGCAACACCCTGAGGTGCCTCGAGGACAGGGCAAGGGTGCCATAAGACTTGTTTATTTCTATGTTAATGTGCTTTTTGAAAATTAGTTTTTCACCACAGTAAGAAAGATGCAACATTTTCATAAACTTATTGTATGTTGTGTCTCTAAGCACATCAGAACAGAGGACATAAGCAGTGAATATCTAAAATCAGCCTCGACAAACGTTTCCTATAAAGTGTGCTGTGGTTTGAAATAAGTTTGGAAAGCTGGGCGGACACTGTACAAATTTTAGCCCCAACTGTTTAAGACCTGTCTAAACGATCAACCTGGCTCTGGAGTGAATTGATGGATATCTGGCATGTCAGAAGTTTGAGAATTCCCACATGTGCTGTCAAAATATCTGTTACAAACTGTATTTGTCTTGATTTAATTGTACAGTAGTTTACATGCCGTGTTTAGAGACTGCTGTGCAAAACAGACAGACCATATTGTCTGCATCTTCCAGCGATCTGCGGCTCCATATTCTTTTTTTTTTAGAATTGCACAAAATATTGCTGCCTTTTCTCTCATTTCGTCAACATTGTTGAGAATGCACCCACCCGGTTTAAATACAATGTGTTGGCATCGTCACCGACCCACTGTGCTTCTCATCCACAGCAAGAAGAGCGGCAAAGTTAAGACCGCCTACAAGCGCGAGTACGTCAACCTGGGCTGCGATGTCGACTTCGACTTCGCCGGCCCCACCATCCACGGAGCTGCTGTCGTCGGCTACGAGGGGTGGCTCGCCGGTTACCAGATGAGCTTCGACACTGCCAAATCCAAGATGACCCAGAACAACTTCGCCATTGGCTACAAGACAGGAGACTTCCAGTTGCACACCAATGTGTAAGTAGAATATCTTTTACAGGAAGGCTGGATTATTATCATCTGTCAGCACGTAGTACTCTGCAATAGGATGAAACCTTCAGTTTATTTGATCTAGTGTCTATTGTGTCAGTATGATTATGGGTTCTTTTACTACTATACAAAGTGCAGAGCTTTAACAATCTAAAGAGAAATATAAAATGCAACAAAGCAGCTCCTTCCTGTCCAACATGAAGTTTGTTTACTTGTGCCAAACACCAGCAGAGTAATACAAGTCAGAAATGGCACACATTTAGTCTGTGTGCTCAGAGTGGCTTAAATTTGAATCATGACAAAGTCTGCCGTTCATTGTGTGTGTAATTAAGCTACATGGAAACATGGTCACATTAATTAAACAATGGCAGCAAGATGTTTAACATTCATTTCAAGCCAAAGTTGCAGCTCTAACAGTAAAATGTGCTGTGCTACAGAGAGTTGTGTAATTCATCCAGTACAGTCATCTTGTATCACTGCCAATTTACAACTGGGGTGGAAAAACTCATCTGTTGTTTCACTCCACAAAATGCCAACAATGGAAGCATTTTTTCCCACACTAAAGCTTGTTGATCAGTCCCAGTTGGTTTTGGAGCTACTGATTCCTGGTTTAAAATGCAATACATCAAACCAACGATGCTACAGAGGCCATCGTTTCTCCAAGGTCTGCTTGGCTAATTTGTCTATCAATCAGATCTTTCCAAGGAAAGCAGTTTTTCCTATTTGGAGGCGTTCCCTCACAGAGTCATAACAGCACACTACTAACTAGGGGTGGGGGATATGTCCTTAAAATAATATCATGACATTTCAGAGATTTTTCCGATAGCGATATTCTCAACAATGTGACAAATTAGTTAATATAGATAAGTTATATAATTTTACACTTTTTGCCTTCAAATATTCCGTAAAAACTAAACGAAAATGATCTCATTTCTTTAGTTTGTGAACAACAACAGTAACTCAGAGTGAGATTCAGATCCTGTATACAGTATTAATATTTCAACAAAATGAAATCTGCCACAAATTACACATTTAAACAGCTCCCAAATACAAAAAATGTATCCTGGGATCTATATATATATAAATCAACAGGTGAGTTCCTTCAATTTTAGCAAAATCCCAAATTACTGAGTTGGGTTTTTTTCCCCACTTGGACCTTTTTCTGCTCTGCCATTTCTCCTCTAATCATCACGCTGTAACCTGAGACAGGCTGTTATACCACAACTATCGCACATTCACATATGTAGTTTTTTTGTAGAGCCACGAGCGTCACATAGGTTGACATTACCAAAGGTTTGTGACAAAATCACGTCACAACACTGACTGCCGTGTGCATAAGGCGAGAGAGGAGAAGGAGAGACACTGTGCTGCTGCCAGAGGAGCCGCTGAATGAGTTCCCTCTGTGCGGAAACTCGCTAAAAGAGTGTGAGAAGTCTGGGGGTGTTCATAAAACGTTTAGGACGACAGAGTTTACTCCACACTACTGAAGCTGCTCCACTTTTTGGAACCACCACAGAGCTGTGTTTACCGTTGCCATGGCTAACCGTATGACGTCAATATGTCAACAAGCCAAAATATCGCGAGTATCACAATTTGAATTTTTCATGATATTAAAAATTATTCTGGTATTATTGTGAACGAGATATGGCACACCCCTACTGCTTATAAAATACATGATAGTGACAGTTGAGTTCCTACAAGCCCCAGCACTTCAGTTAGAAATTCCAACTTTGTCTGCTGTAGTATGAAATCTGTTATGCTTATGCTCTTTAAAGCAATGATGGTGCTGAGTTCGGAGGCTCCATCTACCAGAAGGTGAGCGACAAGCTGGAGACGGCAGTCAACCTGGCCTGGACCGCCGGCAGCAACAGCACACGCTTCGGTATTGCAGCCAAATACCAGCTGGACAAGGATGCCTCCGTCAGTGTAAGTAGAGCAGCAGAGGCTTTCAGAATGGGCGGATGATGCAAAGGGAAATGTGACAATTAAACTGTCACTAACTGACTTTTATGTTTGTTTTTCTCCGCAGGCTAAAGTGAACAACAATAGCCTTGTTGGTGTCGGGTACACCCAGACTCTTAGACCAGGTAAGGTGGTTTCCAACAGGTTCATGGACAGCTGAGGGATGTTTCCGAAGTGTTTTATTGATCGAGTTCCTTAGATAGATAAACAGCTCTATTTTTAGTACGCACAAGGCCACACTGGAGTCCTTGCACACAGCACTTAATTTTTGAGCAAATGCACTCTCCGTGACCTAGAATACATTCATTTATAGCACTAACACTTAACAGCCTGTGTTCTCCTTTCAAGCCTCATTCTCAGAAGTTTCACAACCCATGTTTTAGGAAAGTAATTTTGCGTATACTTTGCACCTGTAATGGCTAACTTTGGTTCCTCTCGCCTGTGCAGGTGTGAAACTCACCCTGTCTGGCCTGGTCGATGGCAAGAACATCAACGCAGGAGGCCACAAGCTGGGTCTGGGCTTGGAACTGGAAGCCTAAGCTCTCAACATACTGCAAGGGACTCGGGAATATCAGAAGAATCTGGCCTTAAGTGTATGTCCAACTCAAACCAGCAAGGGGATATCTTTGGAGAGATCGGTTCAAAGGCTACGACAACAAACTCTAACTTGTTGAGTACCACTTCAAGTTGGTGCTTCTGTCATTGGTATACCTTACCTTTTGTCGCTTTATACTTTGTAGTCGCATCTATTCAAGAGACAGTTGGTGGCATTTTATTTATAAATCATGTCATTGTTTCTGTCCAGCACTGCCATAATAATGAAATCAAATACAATCCCTTTGCCTGTCATCAAGTCTGTGGCTTTATTGTGGTAATCCCCAAACGGTCGACATCAGTTGACGACTTTGTGTGGTGAGCGCCGTCATACCTTCTCTCTGATTTTACAATCACGACTATCTGGTATTCCTTTGTCATCTACACAGTTTTAATTTCCAAACCTTGTTAAGTACACTAGTCTTCTTCTGCTATTATTTAAATACTGCTGCAACCCTTCCTGTTTATGCACTTGAGGACAAACTGAAGCTCTGTGATGTTTTGTTTCGCGTCGGCCATCTGGGTTTGTGATGTTCTGTTGAAGCTGCACGTGTGACCTTCCCTTAAACTGGGCAGTTTTTGGGTTGCTTTAAGTCCGGTCTGTAAGTTTGAAAGAAACCAGTACACATGGCCGACCAAGCAGAATTAGTTTTTGTTCATCCTGTACTAACAGACAACTTTGGGGGCACGTTATTAATGTTCACAGTAATGCCAAACTATCATCGTCTGGGAGAGGTGTAACACAAAGTTGCACTTGTGCTTCCCTGTGCTGGGCACTGACAAAGCCCACAGGAAGTCTTGGAGGTCCTTGTGTGTGTGTGTGTATACATTTTCAATAAAGTCTCTGAACTCCACAAATGCATTTTTTATATGTTTTATAAGAATGCCACTAACAGCAACTCATTAACAAGCTTGTTTAGGTAATTTTAACCCTTTAGAGACCTGTGTCAGAGTGAGATGTGATGGGTCATAGTTAAATGTGAATTTATGAATTATGCTGCTTTTATATGCAATCAGGCAGACGGAAAACTGTGGGCGGCACAAATGACGAAATGGTAGAAAGGTGAAATGAAACCTGCATGACGGTATGTTTTGATGGTGATGCTAAATTTGTTAAAAAGTGCAAAAAAAATTAAGGGAACATTTAATCGTCAGTCTAACACCAAGTTAGTTAAACTTCATGGATATCTGTGTGTCCATTTAGGAAGCACAAGTGATTGTGAACAAGTTTCATCTGCTTTGGTGCAAATGAAAGTGACAACAGGTGCAACGGAGAGGCAAAAGCAAGACAACCCCCAAAAAGGGAATGGTTTTATATGTGGTGGCCACAGGCAATTGCTCTCTCCTTATCCTTCCTGACTGATTCTAATCTAGTTTTGTGTTCTGCTAGTGTCACTACTGGTAGCATGAGGTGGTACCTGCAGTCCACTCAGGTTGCACAGGTAGCCCAGCTCCTCCAGGATGGCACATCCATATGTGTGGTTGCAAGAAGGTTTGCTGTGTCTCCCAGCACAGTCTCAAGAGCATAGAGGAGATAGCAGGAGAGCTGGACAGGGCCGTAGAAGGGCATCAACCCGGCAGCAGGACAAGTATCTGCTCCTTATGTGAGGAGGAACAGGAGGAGCACTGCCAGAGCCCCACAAAATGACCTCCAGCAGGCTACTGGCGTGCATGTTTCTGACAGTCTGGTCAGAAACATGCACGCCAGTAGCCTGCTGGAGGTCTCCATGAGGGTGGCATGAGGGCCTGATGTCCTCTAGTGGGACCTGTGCTCACAGCCCAGCATTGTGCAGCTCCACTGGCATTCGTGAGAGAACACCAGAATTGGCAGTTCTGCAATTGGCGCCCTGTTCTCTTCACAAATGAGAGCAGGTTCAGGCTATGCACATGTGACAGGTGTGAAAGAGTCTGGAGACAGCGTGGTGAACATTATACTGCCTGTAACATCACCCAGCATGACTGGTTTGGTGGTGGGTCAGTGATGGTCTGGAGAGGCATATCCTTGGAGGGTTGCACAGACCTCCATGTCATAGCCAACGGTACCCTGACTGCTGTTAGGTACTGTGATGAAATCCGCAAAGCGCCTGTTAGACATTATGCTGGTGCAGGACAATGTCTGGCCTCATGTGGCCAGAGAGTGTAGGCAGTTCCTGGATTATGAAGGTGTTGATGCCATGGCCTGGCCCTCTTGTTCCCCTGACCTAAATCCAGTTGAGTACCTATGGGATGTAATGTATCAGTGCATCTGACGCCACCAAGTACCACCACAGACTGGTCCAGGAAGTTAGACACAAAGTGGTCAAGAGACATGTACAATAAACAAGCTTACAATTAATATGAGCCGTCATGAGCAGATTCATTGGGAGTTAGGAGACCAAAAGAACATCACCTCCCTTTTCTATATGTATACATTTGAATGATAAAAGTCATGGTTAAGATGGACTCGCTATTTTTTTATATGCCCAACTATGAGTCACTTGTCTTGCCCTCTAATGGCACTAACATGATTGTGTGCAGTAACAAACTGAACATTACAAGGTTACAGGAAACGGAGGAAGTCAGCTGTCTGTCTATGAATGGTGCCCCTGACTCTCGTTGCAGTGGCCAAGTCGTAGCTGCCCAGAGTGCAGGCAGGATATTGTGTACCAAAGACTGGTTTATTGTCACTCTTTTGTGGAATAGCCCCTCTTGTGTGAAATAATGGTTATTGCTATTAATTCAGTGTTCTGATACTGATAGACAGCAACCGTTAGCACTTGCTCTCAACATCCGATAGATGAAGGCTCCAGTGGCAAAGCAGCAAACCTGCAGTAAGTGATTTTTTCCCCCTCTGGGAGCAAAATGTCAGATAAAATCCAGTATAAAAAAATAATGTGCCCCCACTTAAGAAAAAAACAGAAAAGAAAAGGAAACGTTGATTTAAATGTTCTACAGCAGATGTTAAGAACCAACAGTACTACAACCCTACAACAGCTGTTCAAGCAGATATGTCATAAAGGTTGCCATAAACTGCTAAAACCTCACCTTAGGTCTTCATAAAGCAAACCATATCTTCTCTAGCTTCAAAAATTGTGATGTATCTCTGACCCAGTGTTTAAAAGGGGGGGTTGCCTGCTTCCAATCAAATAATATAAGTCTTCTGGCTAAAAGAGTGACAAAAGAAATGCAACACCGAATACCAAAAATGGCCATAAAAGGATTTGGATCAAATCCTTTCAAAAATTCCTACAATTATTTTGGAAAGGGTTTCAAAATTGGAGAACCAGTAAAGTGAGAGACCCAGGCAAGACCAGAATGTATACGCCAGTGTTGCAGGTGAACTTGTACATCTATTACAAGAATCATTGACTGAGGGGTGAATCTTTGAGATTGGGAGGTCTGTGTACCACCTTGTGCCTGGCACATATTGATGAGTGTATTAACCATCTTTAGATTTTACGTTCAGATCAACCTGCCACCCCACTCTCAATGCTTCAAAAGATGTTGTCCGTAAAGATAAAAGTTTCAGTAAAACACTCAGAGGACGTTTTATTTTGGCATTGCGTTTATTTGTCAGTACATACCAAAGCAGACACAATTTCAAATGTAGCTTTGAATCTTTTACATTCATAATGACATAAGTTGAGTGGTGAGACAAAATATTTGAATGCATCACATGAAAAATTCAAAGGCGAAGCTGTCAAACATAAAAGAATCATGCTCTCTCATTTTAAAACAGCCATTCTGAAGAGGAGTCACAGCGTCCCTCTTTTTGCTTGGCTCAGCTTGTGCCTTTTGCATTTGCATTTTAAGCCATTTTAGCTTCACTGTCCCTGATATTCGCCTATCAACTGCTGCCTCATTAGATTTAAGGTGGAAATGTGTTTAATCCTCACTTCCTCTACCTCAGCAGTTATTCCCTCTGACTTTTGGTGCATTTATTTATCCAACTTTCTGCTCTCCACTTTCTCAGTTTTACCCTGAGGTTCTTTTATTTTCTCTGAAACTTCAGACAGCTTTGATTTCTCAGCCTGGCTTCCTTCCGGTGCCCCCTGATGCAACTCTTTGATTTCTGCATTGACAGCTGTCTTCTCCCTTGGCAATGCAGTTTGGACAGTTTGGGTTTCATCCCCACTGTTTGGCTTCTGATCCTGCATGTCAGGAAGACTCGTCACGTCAGATTTAAGAGAAGACTCTTTATCTTGACCTTTATTGCTGACATCTTCAACGCATTCTGCTACTTTATCCTCACCTTTCGCGGCTTCAGACTTACTGATTTCCTTTGACTCTGTATGACTGTTTTCCTTTGCCTCGCTCTTGGGGTTTGTACTTGAAGACATTTGAGCCCTTTCTGAAAGTTGCCCCGTCTCTGCGGACAGATTGCTTTTTTGCTCTCCTGTAAAATCTGCGGTTGTCTCAGCTGTTTCTGAAATGGTAACCTTATCTTGCACTTGAACGCTGCTTAGCTCTCGAGGCTTGTCTGATTCTTTGGACACCTGGGCTGAGGGCTCGTCAACGGGCTCCTTCGCTTGAGCTGGGGTAAAACTATCTTTCTCGGCGTCTCCTTTTTTACCATCATCAGATTTTTTCAGAGGTTCATCCTCTGCAGGGACCTCTGGCTTTGAAGATAGATCATTCTGAACTGTTACCACTGTCTCTGCAGCTTCTTTCTCTTCTTTTTCAGCTACTCTCTGATGTTCCTTTCCTTCCTCATCAAGGCTCTCGCTTAACAAAGCTTCACTTTCGGTATTTTTATCTATGCCACTGTCCCCTTCATCGTCAACTGCCTCAATCTCCTCTTTACTTTCTTGACCTTTTCCACCATCGTCACCTCCATTCACTACATTTTCTGCTGATGCTACTTGATTCGGCTCACTATCAGACACCTGCTCACCTTCCTCCTCTCGACTGTCTTTATTATCACTCTCTTCCTCACTGCCCCCTTTATCTCTTTTGGTACACTCCTGCTCGTCTTTTTCCACCTCTGTCTCCTCCGATCCCGTCTCCTCAAACTCTGACATCTCAATTTCTCTCGTGGTCTCGGTTATGATCTCCTCGACAAACTTGTACTGCGGCTCAGCTCGTCTGTGCGGGCCTCCCGGGCGGCTGAGGCAAGGCAGGGTGTAAACGGGGGACTGGTGGTAGATGTAGGGCAGGGAGATTTGGGTTTCTGACATGGTGGAGAGCCGAGCCTCCTCGCCACAGAGGAGTTTCCTGAAAAAAAGGGGAGACATTGTAACATGGATGAATTTAGATACTTTTTATGTCTTTAAATAGATTTGTTTTTTGCCGTTTTAGTATATTATTACTATACTTATTAGGACATTATTGATGTTTTTGTTTTTACAGTAGTGTGCCACTGTAATTGCTGTGATTGTAGTAGACACTTCACTTTGTTTAACTGCAATATTCGTAAATGCAGTGTTCTTAATAGATGATGAAGAATGAAGATTATCGAGGAAAATTATGGAAAACTGAGGTTTTTCAATGAGCTTGTCACTTTAAAATGCCTTGGTAATAATAATGATGACTATGACTAGTGTACCAGTGGGAATTGGGGGAACCAGCCCAGTTTAAGGACAATGAATCCCTTAGTCTCGCTCACCAGGTCTGGCTGGGCCGACTCTCACTTTAAGATTGGAGAAAAAAACGCCCCGGCTGCTTGTATTTCTTTCAACCAATCACAATTATTCTGGGCGGTGCCACAGCCAACGGTGCGCTTGCAAAAATACAGGGGAAACAGGTTTTGGTGTAACACGCCCACAAAAATATCGCCTACAGGACCTGAACCATGGCAGAAAAATGGCTACATCCCTGCAAGATCAAACACCGCAAAAGTTAGTATAGGACGTGTTGAAAACGGTTGAAAACTGCTACAGAACCAGAGGTGGTAGGGCGGGACTTCAGCGGGTGGCTCGTTCCGCCTAATGAGAGGCTGATCTATGCAGCGAACTTCCGCCCACTCAGATTATGAATAATGCCGGGTTCACACTACACGACATTTTTGTCTGTTCTGGCAGTCACTGTGAAATTACTCGATTGTGGAGTCATAAAATCGTACTGTGACTTGACAGACTTCACGATGGTCCACGACCAATCATCCCCGGACATCTCTCACGACGTTCGGGATGTCATTGGGTTATTCTTGTCTTTTTTTTTTTTTTTTTTGTATACAAGTAAGTTTTTTGTATATAAGTTTTTACTGGTTTGAAAGGCTTGGTAAGTGGCATACATATATTATTTTGGCACGTATTTTCTTATAATATGGAGGTGGACTCCAGTACATAAAGAAAAATTAGCAAATAATCTGGAAGGAAAGAGAAGGAAACAAACTAACAAACAATAACATGTCACATATATGTATGTCCTTGTACATCTCTCAACAGGGTCACATAGTCACAGAGCAAGATCATAATTATGTAGGCTTAAGTATATTCTGTTTTGATATGAGTCCATAACCATTCCTAAAGGGATACTCCTTTCTCCTGATCACCATTTATTCCACTAAGCATACATTCATAAAATGCTATTTCCACCATTGCATTAACACATTCTTTCAATTCCAAGGCCTTTGTTTTTTTTCAGTGTCTTAGAACAACTCCACAGACAGTTATTAGACCCACAATAATAACAGAAAATGCACGTTTGGATACGTTTGGTATTTGCAACCGATCCCCACACAACTTTGGACTTTAAATTGATTTCTGAACCAAGCCAACAACTTAAAAGTTCTAATACTCTAATCCAGAGTGGTCAGACCACATCACAGTCCCATATACAGTGCAGGAAAGTTCCTGATTTAGTTTTACATTTCCAGCAGCAACAACTTCATTCTGTAGAGTCGTAACGGTGAATGATAATATCTATACAGTACCTGATATTCTTTATTGTGTCCTATTTTTAACATTATTATTATTATTTCAGTCACTGTGTCTGTTCATGTGCCAGCCAAAATGTTATTGTAGTAACGCAAAAAGTGCCGTCAGATGGCAGCAGCTACATTTGAAGCACTGCATGCAAACTATGCAAGTCACTGAATCCTCCACAACAAGTTCCTGCAGATGTTTCACAATAAAAGCCTATTTATACAATGAAGAGATTCTCTCAACTGAAATTATAAAGGGCTTTTAATTTCAACACATACAGGAAGTGTTGTGCATGATGCATTAAATTTACCAGGGAAAACAGAAGCGGATTAAAAGTAAAAATATAAAGACACAGACGGAATAATATATAAAGGATCCATTGAGCTGGAGGAGTTGGTACCCTCTGCTATTTTCTTTTAATTTTATTTATTCCTTTATACCCTCCATTATGAAGAAACGCACAAGTTGCTGCACAGTTGTCCACGGCAGCAGAGCGCTCTGTGTTCCTATTGGTCAAAGTGATGGCTGTGACGGGGAGACGTCATGAACAAACATGTTCCAGACGTGTCGTCGGTTGTTGTCGACTATGACACACTACACAAGATGAAACGACGCATTAGCACGTTTGACACTCGTTGTTCACGATTCAAGCCAAAATAAAACCCCAAAGTATGTCAGTACGCAATTCCTTAGCTCTAAATATTGGCATAGTTTTCAACTAACCTATACAGACGACTAAAACAGCCTTCTTGATTCCTGAAATTCAGTTACGACTTTTGGTTTGCTTGGCCACCCCATCTGGCCACCCCTGAACAATTTCTGGGAGCACCACTGGCTGTCACTTGAACTATTTTACCTTAAGGATTTAAGGTAAATGCATTCAGTACGCCTTACCTGTACGACATTATCTCCACGTCCAAGGCCATCTTCACATTTAACAGGTCCTGGTATTCCCGCAGGTACGCAGACATGTCAAATTTGCAATTTATGAGCTCATTCTCAAGTTCTTTGATGGTGTTCTGGAGCAAGAGAGGAGAAAAGACATGTTACTGCATATCACGTGGAAAGTGGTCAATAAATAAATAAACAGATAAACAAACTGTCTCACCTGGTAATGAATCATTTCCTCCTTGTGGTGATCCTCCACGTCATGGAGTTGCTTCTCCAGCGCTTCCCTGGTGCCTTTAGCGCAGTCCAGCTCGATGTTCTTGGCCTGCAGACGCCTCCTGTACTCCTGGATCTCCTGCTGGGTCGCTTTTAACGCCTCTCTCTTGATCTCAGCTGCCTCCGTTAATCTTGCAAACTGAGATCGGAAAGTTTCTCCCATCTGCTGGACGTCAGAGACGGTATGACCTTCCAGTTGTGCCCTTATATCCCGAAGTGCCGCAGTGACGCCTGGGTTGCCAAATTCATGCGCCCTGACAGTCACCTGCGCATCCTGGATGTGGTCACACATCTCTGACACCTCTGCTTCATGGTTCCTCTTTAGGAAGTGGATTTCATCCACGAGGGTTTGGGCTTTCTTGTCCAGCTGCAGTTTCGCCTGATACGCGTCACTGATGTCCTTCTTGAGGACCACAATCCTGCTCTCTGCGTCCGATCTGCTCCGCGCCTCCTGATCATACTGTCCCCTCAGCTTGGACAGCTCTTCCTCGAGATTCTGATGCTCGATTTCAATCTGGTGCTTCTGATGAGTGATGTCTTGAACCAGCTGTCTCAGCTTCCTCAGCTCCGGTCCATACTCCTCCTCCAAACAGGATGCGGGCTTCGCTTTGCCCCTGATCTGCCCTATCTCCTTCTCCAGCAGCTGGTTCTGGTACTCCAGATGGTGCACCTTGTCTATGAATCCTGCAAGACGATCATTCAAGCCATGCATCAGTTCTTTCTCATTAAACTTTCCAGATAGCGGCTTGGTCAGATTCATGCCCGTGGACGCGACGCTGGTGTCTAATGCGGAGCGTTTGGGCTTGTATTGTAGATACTCATCTGGAGTGTTTCTGTGCGGGAAGACGAATCTGGTGTCCATGCTGTGGCTCAGGCTGTGGTGGTGGTGAATGTCCGGTGCAGAGATGCTCCATGCGGGCTTTTTATAGCCGTCGCCATCTGCTCGGTCTGCAGAACGGAGCTGTCCGCGGTGCTGAAAAGGTGTAGCATCAGCTGATGGTTCAATGAAAGCTTACACTACGGTTTGTCGCAGACAGCAGTGACGTAGGTGAGCTGACTGGAGATGCAGGTCCCAGTGCAGTTAACCCTCTGTGTAGTATTATTATTATTATTATGTGTCAGAGTGGTTAAGTTGTTACTTAAATAACACCAGTCCACGGTGTTTCACGATTTGCTTTTAGCAGATGACGTCATTTAAACGCCAGATGCCCATTCTGTCCAGCCGGAGTGTCAAACATAGGGCTCGGGGGCTAGAACCGGGCCGCCAAAGGGTCCACTCGGGCCCACTTTATGACTTTGCACACCTGATATCGAGGCTAAAGGGGGATTTATACTTGTGCGGCAGAGCCTTTGTGAGCATTTCTACTTGTGCAGTGGTGTGTCTGTGTCACTGTGCAGTTACACCTCCAAAACACTAGTCAGCAGTGGAGGTTTCTGTGAAGTGCACACATTAAACACACATTAAACATGGCTTAATATCGACAGTTTCCAACACAAGTACACAAATCAGCTTCATTATAACTCGCAGCATTCACAGACAAAGCACTTGTCTTTTGCTGGACATGTTTTCCCCACAAATACAACATGCTAACATTTTTAGCACAAGCCTATGGTATTTTACATTGTATAAATTAGCCTAGTGGCTAGCGGACTTTTTCTCTACTCATATGAAGCTAGGTACAACAGCAACAATTAGCAAAGGTAACATTACAAGATTCGGCTTCATTACAACTCACAAGGTCCACAGACAAAACAACTGTTTTATACTCAACAAGTTTGCCAAACAAATACAACATGCTAACGTTATTAGCACAAGCCTACGGCATTTTACATTGTTTAGCCTAGCGACGAGCTGAGATTTCCTCTACTCATATAAATGACAGGATAAATCCTGAAATATAAATCCCCAAAGGATAAATTACACACACAACTTAAAATGCTATTTTGTGGAGGATTTATTGTCTTCACAATTGATTGTTTCTTATCTGTGAAATTAAATCAGCTTACAAAAATAGACAGGAGGTCTGTATCACAGCGATGCATAGTTACATTTCTGGGGAGGTGCACGTCAGGCTATGGCGTAGGGTACAGCGTAGGCTCTACGTCGATGCAAAGCTTACGGCATAGGTACAGCGTCAATTTGACGCAGTAGTATAAATTCTGCCTAAGAGGTGCCAGGTTTCAGGAGCAGGCTAAACAGCGTGTAGATACTTAATGTAAAATGCTGCTTCAGAGGCTTTTCCTCCCTGACCAGAATAAAGGTCTCTGAAATAACAATGAATACCTACTGTGATCAGATATGGAAAATTGTGGAAAACATTGTCAACCAGCAGCTTCAGTACAAAAGATTCTGTGTCAGACTTATGTCTTAGAACAATGTGGGTGGAAACCTGTTCAGTGCCCGATGTTGTGTTCACACTGGGTGTAAATAAAACAATTTGATTTAATTTTAGGCTTCAGATAATATATCAATTATGAATAATTCATTTGATCTAGCTCCAACAGACAGTGCATGGACACACAATATTAAGTAGCCAACAACCTGGTTTTATACATCTGAAGAACTTCTACAACTACAAAAAAATGAACTGCTTGGCAACCAGAGCAGGCATCTAATTGAGACAGGCGTGTATTTGTCAAAATGTGTAGCCACACCGGGCTAGTAACCGGGCGTTTAATTGGGACGAGGCTTGCTGCCCCCACAACCCGGCTGCAGATAAGCGGATGAAAATGGATGGATGGAGTCCTGCTTGCCTTCAGCTAGTTCTAGAGCAAGAATATATCACACTGGAGTCCCAGTGTAGTTCAAGGAGAATGTTTTACTGCTTCAAACTCTGTCATGTATACAAAAACAATTTAAGAACACAAATGAACACCATGTCTTTATCTCACTGTAAGGATCTTTAGAAGACGTAGTTTCCACTTGCGTCATTTTGTTATTTTGATGTGTGAGCTGTTGTGGTCACAGTGTAAGGTAGCTACAAACAGAGCCGATCATATCAGCCTGAAAACAAAATGACATGTTTCATGTTCTGTAACAAAGAAAACCACTATTTTTGTTTTAAATGTTTGTCTGATCCTGAGCTGCAGCTCCGTGGTACTGATTGATTTTGATATTGAAACTGTATATTTGTTTTATTTACAGCTCTTTTATGATCACTGTCCTCTTGAAGACAGTAAACACAGGAAGTAAACAAGAAGTTGCAATGTTTAATCTGCTGAACTGTGTGGGTGACAAAAAAAGCACAGGAGGCACTTTACTCAGCATTTATATTTATTATCCAAACTAAAGCACCATTAAGACAAAGTGTAGCTTTTTAACTGGCGTTTTTAGCGTTTAATGACAATGGACAGCCCGTCACCTATAGTGAGCATGCTCAGATCGATCCTCTCGTCCTTGTGTAGCTTCTTATTGAGGTGATCCAGAGTCTGGGAGTTGAGGTCACCAGGAAGAGGATTCACAACCTTTCCGCTCCACAGCACCTTCAAGTACAGAAACAACAGTGCTGTTTCATTCTGTTCACACTCAAAACAAGCTGAACAACTCTTAATATAAAGCATGACAGATCCTGCCTGTGTAAAGTGTGCTTACATTGTCAATCGCAATGATGCCCCCAGGTCGTATGAGCTGCAGGGACGTCTCATAGTATCTGTCATAGTTGAATTTATCAGCATCGATGAACACAAAGTCATATGTTCCAGTTTCCCCGGCCGCTATCAACTCACCTGATGAAACAGAGATGAAGTTTAAAATGTACAAATGACTGAGTTTTATCAGAAATCCTGACTGGTATTTATAAAGGCACTTACTCAGTGTCTTCATGGCTATTTGATGATGCACATCTATCTTGTTTTCAACTCCAGCCTAGAGAAGAGGTTACACTGTGTGAGAATTGTGCAGGGGGTTTAAGTGGTTCTTCCTCTTTAATTGTTTTCAAAGAGAATGTTAGAGAAGGCTAAAACAGGAATTGATTTCACTGCTTGGCTCTGCATCTTTATGTGACACAGTTTCCTGAGCAGACACCTTTTTTACACTCCAGCCTGCAACATTTTGTGAAGACACACTGACAGATGGTAGATGTGCAGTGTGCTGTCAGCTGCACAATTTTGCTCCGACAGAGGCAACGATCAATCTTAATTAACTTGCAAAAATGCCAAATTCAAGTGTTACATAAGTGCCAGGCTGTGTAATGCAACCTAAGTTAAGATTAAAGGTTTAATGAATAAATCCTGATTTTTACAATATCCACTTTAATTTTGTGGAGACAACATGAGTCAAGACATTTTCTCACCTCTTTAAAAAACGGTTTGGCGATGTCGATGTAAGTCTCTTCTATTTCACACGCTACCACATGTCCATTCTCTGGCATGGCCAAAGCCATGCTCAGTGTATTGTACCCCGTGTACATCCCTGCAGAATAAATATAATATTAAAACTGAGTCACTTCAGAATTTGAGATTTAGTCCTTTACAGATGATTAAACAAGAAGAGAGTCTTCTATGGAAGCAAAGAAAAGCCGTATGTGGATTTGAATCCCAACGACTGACGACTTAACACCCATTCTCCATTCTTCACCCATCTAACCCTAATGACACACAAGATGGCAACTCACATGTGACCCCAACGACTCTGTAAGGGTTCACACCCACACAGAGTTTAAAGCCTGCGACTCCGCACCAGTCCTTCAGAACTGAAGACACCTCTTGGATGAGAGGTGAAACGTCTTCAAGAAACTCAAGCAAGTCCAGTTGCCTTCGATATGGCACTTAAGATTACCATGACCTGGATGACTGAGAATCTTCATCGACATGTTGGCATTGTATGTTTCTGCAAAACATGGATATATTCGTGCGTTATTATGTACCGAATACATTAAAAGTTTGTATTTCAGCAACGCTGTTGTTAAGCACAGTGGCTTGAGCGTGATACACTTCTTCAAAAAAACACCAGGCAGAAGTCTGCACATCAGTTTCGTCTACTTTTTGTCATCGCATACAGTACACATGCTGAGCAAATCAAGCGTATCGTTAAATGTAATTGGGCCAATCGCGACAACCCCATGGCTAGACCTTTCAGTGAATTTCATAATGCTAATGATTTCCTTTTACGCATAGAGGGCATTGAGCTCATTAAACCTTTGGTCAGGGAGGGTGACAGAATACAGAATCTCAATCAAGGGAAGCTTAAACTGGATCCTTTAAAGCATCCTGGTCTCAATGAGGATATACACTTCACGTGTTGTTTGCAATTTGTCATAATTTTCTACAAGCCACAAACCTTTTTTCTGGGTATCTTACCTCTGTTTTTTTTCATTACTGTCTATTTGTTTCACCTGTCATGCCATTATACAGGTCGTGTGATGGCCTACGGTTGGTTCCTGCCACTACAGGCGAGGCCATACCTGCGTTGTTTTGTTTGAAGGTTTGAAAGCCCTGACGAAGACCTGCAGTGGTCGTAACATGTTGGCGCTTTTATGATTTAGCCACAACAATAAAGGCTTTTTAATATTTCCTTCCTGGTTTTCCATATTGTTTAGGAGTGCCTGGATTACCTTCCTGTGATTCCTGTTGTTTCCCCTTCTCCATGAGCACCTGACGCAAGATTTTGATCTATGTTTGTATATATCGAGCAACCAGTTGCCTTTTTCTTTTTCTAATGCTGTAGTTGGGTATGGTGAGGAAAAACTTGGAAATTGTTTTGGCTTAAAATACCCACATAATCCTGGCTGGAAACGCAGTAATGTCTCGATAGGCCTATTTGTGGCCCAGTGGAAACAGTGATAGGCCGCTGCACAAAAAGCTGATGGAAATGTAGCAATGTTTCACTAAAAAACAATCAGTTTTGTTGTTTGTTGGTCTCAAACAGTGGTCTGCAGCTCGTCAGGTGTCTCGCCTGGGTGACATGTCAACCACCATCCCCTCCACCTCCCAATGACAGTCGGCTTATATACATGTAACCAGAAGTATGTCACTGTAGGAATGTGATATGACACGTATGAAACGTATAAATATAATGTATCCTTGCTTTGCAGGAACGTACAACAGCATCATTTTCGTCTGGTGACTGCGCTGCATTTCCAGACCTAAAAATTCTGCAGCTTAAATTGGATCGCTCAAATTCAGATACCAAAATTCAAGATTAAAAAAGTCAAACTTTAACATCGATTGAGCCTGACTTGAACTGACCCGACCAGATCAGCAGAATTTGATTTTCAACATTAACTATTCAGCAGTGATTTAATTTCACAGGTCTTTCAGTTGCTTTTAAAATTATTACAGCTCCTTTTGCTTCCATAGTCTTCTAATTGATCTCACATGATCTCACCAATTTCAATGGCTTTAGTTGCATTTATCAGTTTGATGAGATTTGCCATAAACTGGGCCTGTTCACTGGGAACCATCATGACGCTCCAGGGGTCTTCAAGGGTCCTCTGAAATGAAAACATAAAAACATTTATATCATTATATTGTCCGACTCAATGGATAAACAGCTCCTCATAAGCTGTGTAGTGTTTTTCTGGCACTGTGCTGCCCTCTAGTGGTCATAGAGAGCTTGTATACAGTTGTAATTAGGTATTCCTTGTAAGTTTATTGTAGTTGTATTGAGAGTAAACATGATAGAATTTAAATGTGACACAAACTGAACAAATGCTACTGATGTATCTTAAGATACTTTTTTTCAGTATGTAGGATCTGCAGGCACAGATCTACTGAGTTTTCTCCGTTAGAGCTACAAACTGAGAAACTGTGATGTACCCAGCACACATGAACACTTGATCTAACATTATGAAATCTCGTTACATCTAAATGTTGTAGTTGTATTGTTGGTGTTGCTGCTGGGATGATTTGATGTTGTGTTGTCTTGCTATTGTCACTGCTGAAGCCGTTGTGTCATGAATATGTCCTATTTTGCAACTGTCTTTTTTTATATAACAGTGTCTTTCAGCAGAGAAATTATTCTGTTTCCTGCCCAGAGACTACAGATGAAAATTAAGTTGTTGCTAACTCTGGTGCAGCTAAGTAGCTGTGCACTGTCCCTGTTTAATAAATGAAATAAATAAATAAAGTTCCAAAGTTTGACCGAAAGTTTAGAGGCAACAACTTCAAAGCTACAGTCATCTTTAGTTTTTAGCCTGGAGCTTGGGATGACCAACCAGCCTTCCTCTGACCTGAATAACCTGCTGGTGGCTTCAGCATGTTGATAAATGTTCGCAGGCGCCTGTCCATGCTAAGCTAAGGGATGATCGAATAAAACTGAATTTCAGAGAATAAATTCAAGACATCTGATTGGTTGTAGCATGGGGTCTTTAGGCTGCCAAATGCAAGTATGATGCTGAATGTATTAAACTATGTGGACCTTGAACTGAGGACCCCGTGGCTGGACCAGTTGGGAACAACTGGCTGAAGTTATCACCTCTATCTCAGAATGAGACGTAATAGTGTGTGAGGACTTACCAGTCTGAGTTTGGTGAGGACTGGGTGCTCCCTCACCGAGTTGTTGACAACATACTGCAGCACAGGATCGTCCTTCCCTTTGCTGTGGCTCTTACCCATTAAGGCAGACTTTCCCACGCCTGAAACAGAACAGCAGCTACCGTTAACACCAATCCAATAAATCTCTGCCAGATCATACAGAAAAATACCATCCCATACCTGATAGTACAACAGCAAGTCCAATGCAACAAATCATTTGGATACCTGAAGCCATTTTGTCCTAGGCTCTGGGCTTTGTCAAAGAAAGTCTCAACAGTTGTGGTTAAATCCACCAACTCTCTCTGTGTCAGTCCTATTTGTACTGCCTGTGTTTGTTCTGCTTAACCATTGACAGGGCGGTGCAGCGTATTGATTTTTCAGGTATGTTGCAAAAGTAGGGAACAAGCACACTTTGGACTGTTTTATCTGTGTGTTTTGCTCTCACTGTCTCCCTGAATGTGTGCTATTACTCAGTGCTGTGCATCACTGCAACTACATTGTATCTCATAAGACAACACTTTCCTCACTGTGTAAATTCCTGTGTGAGCAGATGATAAAAACACACGAAAGACACTCTCTAAATTAAATTGAAGTTCATAAAGCTTTATAAAGTATCCAAAAAGAGACCCACGTTTTTGGTGACTGTTTTTACACTAACACACAGCTGAGTACACAGATCATTATGAAACATTTGAGATGTGTTTGGGGCCCAGGCAGAAATATGGATATTTTATTTTTCAGCACTTTACAATCCATGGCTGACACAGAAGCCCTACAGAGAGAATCTGACTGTACAATACTGCCACCCACTGGTGGAAGGGTCAACTTATTGTTTATTTATTTTCTGGTACAGTCCTCTGGGATGTTCAATGATAAGAGTGAATTAACAGTGTTGTTGTCCAGCATTTTTTTTTTCGTTACACCATTTGTTATTAAATGTGCTTGCATGAAGACTTAGTTTGGAAAGTTTTATAGCAAAGCAATAAAGAAATATGCCATCAAGAGCTCATAATCCTTGTGCTCCTGAGCTTTTACAGTTATTGATTATGACTGCACAAGAGACACCCTTGGAAATGTTGACCTTTCTTAGTAAATCCAAGGTTGTAACTCAAACTACTATGCAGTCTGAGTGTGTGTGTTCAAATGCAAAAGGAAGCCTTAAAGAGAAGTGGCATAATGTGGCTACACACGGCTGTGTGGTAAACTGCAGCATATTCTGAATTCTCTGGAATCATGTTTGTCCTTTCTGGGCTACTGTAGAAACATGCAGGTGCAACATGGTGGACTAATTGAATGAGGACGCTCCCTATGTAGATATCAAAGACTTATTCTAAGGTAATGAAAACATTCTTATTGTCATGTAAGTTTTAGCTAAAGAAAACTCACCTATATTATTTTGTTATTTTTTGTGTTCAAATCTAACTCGTGAGCTCGTAGTTACACCTCCAAACCACCAGTCGGCGTTTGTGTGAAGTGCTGTGAAGTTTAGTTGATTCAAAACACACATTAAACACACATTAAACATGGCTTAATAGTGACAATTTCAAACACAAGTACACAAATCGTCTTGTTATAATTTGCAGGATTCACAGACAAAGCATTTGCCTTTTGCTCGACACAGTTTTCCCACTAATACAACATGCTAACGTTATTAGCACAAGCCTAAGGCATTTTACATTGTAAAAATAAGCCTAGCGAATAGCCGTCTTTTTGGGAGGGTATCTATGTTTCCCGGGTTCTATGTTCCCCACTTAACCCTGCAAAAGAGGTTCTATGTTCCCCGTTTACACAAAAAATGTTCTATGTTTCCCCGGTTCTATGTTCCCTGCTCAACCAAGTGGGAAACATAGAACCCTTTTTGTGTACCTTAAAGTGAAGTGAGCTCAAAATGAGTAGGTAATGAGTACTGAATCATTACCTACTCATTAGTTACCCTTTTTTGTGTAAGATACACACAATTACAGTAGTTATTGAGGACCTAATGAGGAACTAACTATTAGTTAATGGTCAGATCTAATGGTGTGGGGTATCACTATTGAGGGAAGTCTTGCATAAGGAATACTCATCCATGATGATAGTATCCCATAGAACGTCCATTATCCAGCTCAAATGTCATATTTTGAAAGCAGTTAGACAGAAAACTTGTGTAGTACTTCATTTATGTTTTCTATGACACAACATTTAACACAGTTGACAAATTCATGAATCAACAGTTTATTTTCATTAAAATATTTAAAAAGTAATTTGAGGTTAAGAATGCCAATTAATGAATTTCGCACATTCAGGGGGTATATTATGGAAACAACAACATTGTTTATCAAAAAAGTATAGTCATTTCTTCACCTTTTGGTTGATGTGAAATGTACCCCTAATTATAGAATGACTCATAAGTTGTCATAAGAACTTATGAAATATCTCTTGACGTGAAATTGAAACCTCATCTAGCAACATTAGATACTTATGGTACCAATCTTGGTTATAATGTCAAAGAAGTCAAGATTATGATCCATTTTCTGGCATAGACATCTTTGTCTTATAGTGCTGATGTTGCAAATAGTCTACAAAAGCATGACATTACCTGATGTTATGATTTTAGAAATCCAAGAGTAACTTAAGAAAATAAAATATCAGTGGTTGACATGCTGTGTTAACTCAGATTTTATTGAAGTAGAATAGAAAGGTTACATTTGCAACGTTCTCATTACAAATTTGTCTGCTTCCATCCTCTACCGTCTGAAGGTTAGCGTTAGCAACGTAGCAAGTGGCTTGTGTCACGTTCTGTAAGCCCCTGTTCCACAGCTGATTGAACTTTGACCCCTTTCTTTCTGTCAGTCAACCACATCCAACATGAAGATGCAAACAAAGTATTAACAATGCATTGGTTAGCAATATGTTTGCATTATGTTGATTTAATAGGCTTCTTTCAACATTATTATTTTCCATAATTCAACCTAGTCCATTGTGCACAATTACAGGTTGAATGAGGGCAGAATGTTTTCCACCTATCCACTGAAGCTGATATTTGGTATTAGATATTATATCATATTATATTATATTATAATCCTGTGGGGGGTGCTCCGGGAGTATGGGGTTGTAAGCCCCTTGCTAGGGGCCATCCAGTCCCTGTACCGAAGGAGCGCGAGTCTGGTTCGCGTGGCCGGCAGTAAGTCAGACCTATTCCCAGTAAGAGTTGGACTCTGCCAGGGCTGCCCTTTGTCACCGGTTCTGTTCATAACTTTCATGGACAGAATTTCTAGGCGCAGCCGAGTGGTGGAGTGTGTCAGCTTCGGTGACAGGAGGATCTTGTCCCTGCTTTTTGCGGATGACGTGGTCCTCCTAGCCCCATCGATCAGTGACCTCCAGCTCTTGCTGGGACGGTTCACAGCTGAGTGTGAAGTGGCTGGGATAAGAATCAGCACCTCCAAGTCTGAGGCCATGGTCCTCAGCCGGAAAAGGGTGGATTGCCCACTCCAGGTCGGGGGGGAGGTCCTGCCTCAGGTGGAGGAGTTTAAGTATCTTGGGATCTTGTTCACGAGTGAGGGTACGATGGAGCAGGAGATTGACAGGCGGATTGGGGCGGCGTCAGCAGTGATGCAGGCGCTTATCCGGTCCGTTATGGTGAAGAGGGAGCTTAGCCAGAAAGCGAACCTCTCGATTTACCGGTCATCTATGTTGCAACCCTCACCTATGGTCACGAGCTCTGGGTAGTGACTGAAAGAACGATATCGCAAGTGCAAGCGGCCGAAATGAGTTTCCTCCATAGGGTGGCTGGGCTCAGCCTTAGAGATAGGGTGAGGAGCTCAGACATCTGGTAAGGATGCCTTTTGGACGCCTCCCTTGGGAGGTGTCTCGGGCATGTCCAACTGGGAGGAGACCTCGGGCCGCCCCAGAGCACGCTGGAGGGATTACATCGCCCGGCTGGCCTGGGAACGCCTCGGGGTCCCCTCGGAAGAGCTGACAGAAGTGGCTGGGGAGAGGACTGTCTGGGCTTCTTTGCTGAGGCTGCTGCCCCTGCGACCCGGCCCCGGATAAGCGGAGGAAGACGAGTACGAGTATATTATATTATTTTATATTACAGTAGGCTATATTATAAACAATGCACTGCATTTACTTTGACCCAAAGATGAGTCAGGGGAAGTCAGGGAAGAGGAGGAAGATGATTCACAGCAAGGGGCAGCAGGTTGAGTATACAGTAACTTGAATCTATTGTAGGTCAGTCTTTTTTCAAAATTTTCTCCTGGGGGACCATGCCCCTGGACCCCCCTAGTTAGACCACGCTTAAGCCCCGGATGTCTACAGTGTCTGGCACTGCCTCTGACTGCCAGTCAGCTCTCTGCTGTGAGTTTACCTGTTCCGCTGCCTGTGATTTCTTGCACTGTGGATTACCTTACAGCATGGCTGCACATTCTGCCTTTGCGTGTCCGCCACAGAATCCACTCATCATCACTGCTGGCTCCTCAGTGGTTACGACCTACCTACAGTCGGCTCCTCACAAATGTGTTGGTTTCCCTTGTGTGTTCCCCTTCTATCGAACCCTCTGCTCATCGCATTTAAAAATCTCTCTCTTCTTCAGGACTTGAGTTAAGGATGTGACGGTGTTGTCCTCTTCCTTCGCTCGTACAACAGGATGTAAGCACCCCTCTCCTGCTGCTCACAGACTAAATTGCCAGATGTCTCAAAGACCATTGAATCATTGTAGGTGAGCCAAAGATCATCCGGTTCGTCCGGACTGTAGTCTGGGTGGATGCCTTCGCTGATGTAGTGTCCTGTGAAGAGAGAGATCTTGATTAATATCTTAAAACATAGTGGAGGTTATGAAGGTTAACTGATAACAGACAAAGGGGTACTTTTTAGAATCACGACAGCTCGGCGTATAACTCACCTATAAAGCATTATTATTTATTTCTTAACCATTCATAAAACCATTAGTTACAACTTAGAGAGTGGTATCAAAAAGATTCTGAATATGACATGATGTTTAAAACTTTTATGGTTTTCTACATAAAATATAAGAAGGTAGCAGAAAAGAGTTCCAAATAAAGCAGAGAGTGCTAATAACTAAATTTATCAATCAAAATAGTAAAAAATAACCATCAATTTCACACAGAAAAGGATAAAGTTCCACTAAAAACTACTCAGAATAAATAAAGTGAATAAGTGTAATTGGTTAATTCCATCAGGACCTGAAACGTTTCTATCTACAACATGACAGAGGACGACAGACGATCACATTCAGCCTTCAGTGTGCGCTTCTCTTACCCATTTCTGTGGAGCCAAAATGGCTGATGACACTGATCAAGCTGTAGCAGCCTCCATCCTCCTGTGAAGGAACACATAACACATTCATAAGAGTTAGCTTCACATGTACACACACAAAACAACAGCACACACTGTCCACATGTTTACTTTCACATGAGCCTGATTTTTGTGTTTCTGTTTTTCTTAACCTGTGTGGAGGAGACCGGCAGGTCCCTTATCAGCCTGACAGGGTCATCAACCTTCTCAAGCTCAGAGAAGGGAGAGAAGCGAAACCTCTTCAGCTGCAGGATGAGCACTCTGATGGAGAAGGTATGAAAATATGAAAGGATTAATGTTGAGCCTAAAGACAAAGTGGAGCAACACATTCTCATCCCAACTCGTCAGATACTGACGCTTTGTCAGTGGACCTACACCTTAAAATATGACACCCTAGGTACCCCCCTGCGTCAGCTTTGGATATTCAGGGACGACATGATAATCTACGCTCCTTACATGTGTCTTTTCAAATACACTCCTGTTTTCACAGGTAATGTGCAGTTTCTGCTCGTTACGTGCATACGTTCTCTCTCAAAATAAACTTGCAATGTAGGAAAAAGACTTCATTTATATATTTACTTCCTTTCTATGTCAGGTTCAGGCAACTAATGTTAGATGTAGACAAAAACCAACATGGTTTTGCTTAAAATAGGTTCAGTCGTTACCAGTGTCGTTATGTTACATACATCACGTGACACACTAGCACACTATGTTATTATTAAAATAACTCCACTGATTTTGGTTTCACACTGGAAGTGAACAGTTGGCTCCCAGCTGAAAGTCCAGAGTCTGTTTGACCCATTCGCCTCCTCTCCTGCCTGCCCTACACAGACTTTCTTTCCCTTTATACTACAGTTTTTGCAGGCAGCGTCACAAACTGCTGCTGCTTGGTGCGTGTCATACTGCCACAAAGGGTGCCTCTGTGCGTCGGTGTCGGACGCTGAGATTAACTGACTCTCAAGGGTCCCTCAGGGTCAGTCAACCCCAGTTTGGGAACCACCCAGGTCAGGTGATCATTTATGTCAGATGTGATGTCACTTACTGTGGCAGAGTGAGGAAGGATGATCTGCAGCTCGATGTGTTCCCTCCGCAGTCACACCTGAACTCCACCTCCGTCTCCTGCAGAGCAGCACAGAGAAACAGGCTGTGTATTATGAACACAACTACAACACGTCCACATGCTCAGACAGAGGCAGTGTATGCGTGTGTGTGTGTGTGTGTGTGTGTGTGTGTGTGTGTGTCTGTAGTGTTTGTTGCATGATGTTTTAGATCAGTCAGTGACCATGTGACTGAAGGAGGATTTGTGGATCTTACCTTAATTTGTGGATTTGTGGATCTTACCTTCTTAAGGTACTCCTGGAGCATCTCCTCCACAGAGCCTCCAGGGATGAGGTCTAGAGACAGGTTTGTAAATTCCTCCTGTCTCACTGACTGTGCTCCACAGCTGCATATTAAAGAGACAATACACATTAATATTGGCTGCAGTGGTCACAACACAATTTTGTTTCGTAGCAGGACAAGAGCAGGGCTTATTCAAGACCAGATCATTAAGGTGGCACCATTGAAAATTGACCGTGTGTGACCCTGAACTGTGCAGTCTCACCTTTTGCATGTCCTGGTGTTCTCCATTGTGATCACAAGGTGATTGTCTACAGGGCAGGTATGAGTGCCCATGAAAGCTGCTGTCTCCTGCAGCAGAGGGGCCAGACCTCTCATCTGTTCCAAGACTGCAGTCAGGAACTCATGAGCGTCCTGAATACACAGAGAAGAGTTTAAACACAGAGCACAGACAGTCAGGAGGTGAAACAACAGAATGTAAAGCCAGCTGACTCACCTCTTGCAGAGTGTCCCAGAACGCAGGTGCCTGGACAGAGACCACATCCTTAAATGACTCCAGGAGGGGGATTTTAACTTGAGCGTATATGGATGAATGAACGTCCCTGACATCCATCAAGCTTCTGCAGAAGGCGAGACGAAAAAAAGAGACATTTTTGCATGTGTTTCATTTTGGTACTCAGGTTTGTGGAAAAACTTGAGAATGACGTAAGTGTGAATGTGTGTGTGTTGCTGTACCTCATCAGTTGAGCCTCAGGTACTGAGCTCGAGACCTGCTCCATGCAACTGATGCCCCTAATGAAGTCCTCTAATGTTAGGAGACTCTACAGGCTTGCGTTCATATAGCAGGTCTCTGATCTGACACACACACACAGCGAGTCAAAACACACGTCAGTATTCATTCTTCACTGACCAATCACAAACAGGTATTTCAGTTTGATTTGATGGATTCATCTCTCGTTACAACTTTGACTCATGTGCAGATGTACTCACCTGAAGCAGTCGATGGGGCTATCCAGAGAACTATCAGTGTCCCAGATGTCATTTGTTTCATTGCTATGGAGATAAAACAAAAACACACAAAACACATGGTTAATAAACAAGCAAGAGGCTGACAGAGCAGAGTGTGTGTTTATAAGTTGCTGCCTCTGTGACAAAGTTGGTTGAGGAAGCTAACGTAACCCCTGGTGTAACCCCAGACAGTATAGGCATAGCTGTAGCTTTTGCTATTTCAGTCTGTTTTCAGTTCATGACGGTTAACTGGAACATTTTGGTGTAGTGATACACAAAATGTAGTGACAGCTTTTCACTTACTCGTTGAGTCGGGCCAGCTTCTCCTCAAGGTCAGTGATGTCGGCTGAATTTGCCTGCGTGACGTCATCCAGTGAGCAAAACGACATCACGTCATCATGCTTGTCCTGTTGTTCGTTGTTGCAGGGCTGCTGCTGTAAGAAGAAATAGTCATCGTCAGGAGGCAGAACATACACAAAAAGACTCCCAGGTAAAATTAATAAATAAAATATTTTAAGAATACTTTAGTTACAGAATATCACTGCAAGATTTAAACTAAAGCAACCACCGAAAAACTGGAAGAACATGATTTCATTAAGGTTACTTATAGTTAAAAATATATGTTAGGAAAAGTTTATCTATGTGAGAATATTAGTCAGTGAATATAAGAGGAATTAAGAAAAATTATCAACTTTTTATGTTCCTGACAGACACTGAAAGCAGCATGGAATGAATGTCACTACCTCCTCTCAGGGTTTGGTGAGTCCGTCTTTTCAGCGTTGGTGATGCTGACTGGTGTGATGCGATGTTTTCTCTGTTGGAGGAAAAACAAACTTGAATTGTTCAATAATGCAAACATAACAATTAACTATATCAGTACTCCCACTGAGTCCTGGCTGGTGAATATCTGGTGACATTGGCTCTTTTCTGTGAAACATACCCCGTAGTTGATCAACAGCCAATGCCAAAAATTCCTCATGGCTTCCTTCTGTGACGCAGTTTGAGCATCTGAGGTGGTGTCAGTAGGTCTAAAGTGAAACATGGTTTGTTATTTTACAGAGATAAATCATACAAACACTCTGTGTCCTTGTGCTCATCTCTGGAGTATTGTGGGGAAAATTAAAGAGTTATTAAACAACATGTCTATAGAAACAAAAACACACTCTGAATGAGCGTCTTACCTTTCCTGTGGGGCTGAAGGCCTCCTACCAGGAACACTTTCCTTCTGTAGAGTGAAAACCAAAGCAATATTATGAGAAAACTGTTTTAAACTTCTTTTTTTTGCAGCCATTTCCAACTAAAATGTTTAAATACAAATGTTACAGTCTACTAAAATGAGATTAATGTGAAGCTCTGACACTCTGACGTCAAACATACGTTAAGGTAACCAAAGAGGCGATTCCCCCATTTCTTCTTCTTCGCCTGTTGGTCCTCCCAAGCCTCAGCTGTCTTTGCTGAGACTGGAGCAGCAGGTACATCCTGGACACCGCCACTGGTGGTTAAGAGAGACACAGTTAGTTTTTCTACTTTCGAGGCCAGATAAATGAATCATAAATCATTTGTTTCCAGAAAAAAAATCACTCTCACAGTTAACACAATCACAAACAATTTGCGTCAAACTTAAATACTTGACACTAAAAACACTGATCTCAGACAGTTTGTACATTTTGCCTGTATATTTATTATTTTATTTTTTTAGCGCTCCAAGATTTTGCCAGTTAAAAAACAATGAAAATTTTGCTTTCAAATCTCAGGTCTGCAGCTCTGGCACTAACTCTTAAAGGTTTGGATTACTACCAAGAAACTACATACTAAAAAAATGTAAATACTTGTATTAATACTACTTTATTTCTGGTAAAATCCCTCTAAACCCTTAATAAAGGCAGCGAATGAAACAGACCACTGAAGTGTATTTTGTATTGAAGTGTATGTCCTTACCTTGTCTGATGGCTGGAGTGCTGTTTCTTCTCATCAGCCACAGTCTTCTTATGAGATTGTTGTTTCTTCTGTTAAGAATAAAGAAAAATAAGATGAACATTGCCTGCAAATTAAAATGCCTTTACAGAGTAGTCCAGGAATGAGTCCTAAAACCCGAAAATGAGTTTGCATTTTTGGACACTTGGTTTCCTTATCTTGAAATCAGTGAGTTTTTTGAATCTGGTTTTGGTTAGGTGCCTGAAATACGGTCTGTGCTTAACACCAAGGACTTCCACACTTGTGAAATTTTAAGCCTTTAGGTGTCTTACAAAGGTGGTTGCTAACAAGTGATCAAATGAGACTACAGTGCGTCATCACGTTGACAGCTTCACAGCCTTGCTGGGGTAGTGAATGAAGTAATTTAGATAACATTAGATTTTACTTCCGCTGATTACATTTACACTTCAAAAATCATAATAGTGGTGTAAATATTTGAAGTGTATTTGCTGTACAAAACAAACAAGTATCAAACTGTTGTTTTCCTGCAATAATCGAATATAACGGGAAAATCCCCTGGGCTTTTGTCGAGGGAATCAGGATAACACTGGCATCTGTGTCAGCCTACAAAAAAACCTCTAGATAGACTATAATTTGACTGCAAGTATCGAAAAACACACTGAAGTCATGGAAACTTTTTCATTTCACAAGGTCACATTAAAAGCCATGGATCTACAGAAAGATAGATAGAGACAAACCTTTCGGCCAAAAATACGTTGTCCGAGCATCTTCGTGGTGTTGTGGATCTCTTTAGAAATTCGAGTCAAGTTGTGATGTCTGTCTGCACTGTTTGACTGCTGGATTCAAACTGTCTGTTGCAACATTCCACTTGTACTTACAAACTTTTGGCTCCATCTAAGAGGTTCCACAGAACTACGTTCTGTTCCGAATGCAAGTGATGGAACACATTCTGCATCTTTTAATTTTCCTAATATCAACATCTCTGTAATATATTCAAAAACAATGTATAAAAAATGTCAGGTATAAACCAGAACACAACAATACATGAGATACACGTCAAATATGTTGATACCATTCGAAATCAATGCAAATGGAGCCTCTGGGATTTTTCCTTCACCAAAACATAACTGCTCTGTAGTAAGATGGATTAAACCAGATGGAACGGCATTGATTGCAGAATTGTATTCATATAATGTGACCAGCCAGGACTGTTCACGGTGTTATGATAAGCCACCGGTCAGCCACATGACACCTGTCACAGCAGTATGATATGTGGACAGGCGGCATCAGATGGAAGTGTACTTTGAAAAGACACAATACATTTAACAGGCGTAAAATGACCCATCCCAGACAACACATTGTCGCTCTGACCTTGTCACATATCCACATTTGGTCATGGACTTTCTACATCCACATACAATGTGGAAGGTACCCTGGGTGCGTTGGTTGTTGACGTTCTGGGACACCGTGTCAAGTTCTCTGTTACATGCATTGTCTTCTTTCAAAATAAAGGCACTACATCAGTACAACACCGCAAATTTATGTTTTTTTTCCTTCAATGACAAACACAGGCAGTTAGGTTTAGGAAAAAAGAACAGGGTTTGGCTTTATAAGCTCACAGGACACAAACACTGCTCTCCCGGGGTGAAAATTGGTGTTTGTTGGGTGTTGGTGTTTATTGTTGTGCCATTAAACTGTAATGGTAACCAGCTGCTTATCATGCCAGTAAGTACTCTAATTTTGTGTAGCTTAGTTCCTCAGTAACTACTCTAATTTTGTGTAGCTTAGTTCCTCAGTAACTACTCATTAGTTCGTCATTAGTTCCTCAGTAACTACTCTAATTTTGTGTAGCTTAGTTCCACAGTAACTAGTCTAATTTTGTGTACCTTAGTTCCTCAGTAACTACTCATTAGTTCCTCATTAGTTCCTCAGTAACTACTCTAATTTTGTGTACCTTAGTTTCTCAGTATCTACTCATTAGTTCGTCATTAGTTCCTCAGTAACTACTCTAATTTTGTGTAGCTTAGTTCCACAGTAACTAGTCTAATTTTGTGTACCTTAGTTCCTCAGTAACTATTAGTTCCTCATTAGTTCCTCAGTAACTAGTCTAATTTTGTGTACCTTAGTTCCTCAGTATCTACTCATTAGTTCGTCATTAGTTCCTCAGTAACTACTCATTAGTTCGTCATTAGTTCCTCAGTAACTACTCCTATTTTGTGTAGCTTAGTTCCTCAGTAACTAGTCTAATTTTGTGTACCTTAGTTCCTCAGTAACTACTCATTAGTTCCTCAGTAACTAGTCTAATTTTGTGTACCTTATTGTAAAGTGTTACTCTGTTACCCAACTGTTTTATACTAAAAACATTTTCCAAACAAGTATAACATGCTAACGTTATTAGCACAACCCTATGGGAATTTACATTGAATAAATTAGCCTAGCAAATAGCGGAGATTTCCCCTGCCTGAGTGCACCGCTGCTAGGCAACGGCAACATGGCCACCAAGGCTAACAATGTAGCAAGCTAGGGAGCTGGGAGCTAGTCACGTCATGCAGGTAATTCAAAGGTAAGGGGGAAATGAGGCCGTTGGGAATATCATTTTTCTCATACGTATTATAAAAAAATGAAAAACAACTCTTTAGCACTACAATTTCAACATACTAACTTACCATCTGCCGATGAATTAGATTCCATGGCCTCCTCGTTTTCTGAAAACATGTCTCAACTCGTGGACTTGGGAGCTTCCACTAAATTTCGACCTAAGAGGTTGTAAATACTACATGACGGGGGCGTTCAAATTCACTCCTTGATCCACCCCATTTGAACACAGCACTATGTTCCATTTCTGCCAATATATCCCCCTAACTCTTACACACTGGGCTATCAAGCTGCTCTGGCAGCTGTTGGTGGCCCAACACCTACATTGGTGATTTTTCATATGTCACCCATATGTGTATGTTGCTGTGTGACTGCCACAGGGTGTCTACAGGTCAATAAAAAGTCTTAAATTGTCTTAAATAAAGTTTTCTTAATATAAGGCCTTAAAAGTAAGAAATTGTCTTAAATTCAGATTTGATTGGTCTTAAATATTTTCTGTCACATTTCTCCAGCCTGACAGACCCAATGACTACAATCATCGGACAGAACGAAGAATTGCAGTAATAAATAGCATTTATGACAGCTATGAGATTGTGTTTTCTTTTTACATTAAACACATTAAACTTTGTTTAACTTTGGTCTTAAATTTCATATAAGGTGAATTGAAAATGTCTTACTGTAAGTTGTCTTAAATTTAACTTGGTTATATCTGTGGACACCCTGCGCCGTCAGTGAGTTAGCTGACTTGATGAGTCTTCTCTGCTTGTGCTTACTGTCAGACATATTCATTGTACCATTTATGGTAACAGCTCTGCTCTCATAGACACCGCTTACGTTTGATATAGAAACTGGACACACAGCTACAGAGGGAGAGGTCAACATGGGCACTTTATCCTGTCAAAGTGCCAGCAATGGTGACAAAGAGGAACAGGAGTAATAAGTGCAGTGATACTGACATAAAAGCGGAGCCTAGCAACTTGTATATGTGAGTATATGAGTGTATTTCACAAAGCCAGACCTGTGCTTTATGAATTGAAATCATGTTTTCAGATGCTTTACAGGAAGTATATCCACTTCCTTCTTTCAAAAGTAATTGTTTTTTAACATTTAACATTTTCTTTGAGCTTATCTGTAAAGCAGGCAAAGTTTAATGAGCACAGTGTTTTGCAGAGGAAGACTGGTGGAGTGTTTTCATGAGCCACACGTTAGATCGTCTCGTCTTGCAACTTCAAAAACAGGACCGGGAAAGACGACGGTAGCCAGGAATGTTCAAAAAGGGATTTTAGGGATGTGAGTGGGATGTGAGGTCTCTCCAAGGACACAGAGCTTCCTCTGTCTATTCCCTAATTAAGAATGCACAGATACAAACAAAAACACGCCACCGACAAGAGCGCATCAACTAAATGAGCCGTGACATGAACTGTCTCTAAAAAAAGGGTTTGAGTTGTGACGAGGAAAGGAAGGGGATCTCTCTGAGTGCACACACAGTTCTGCTGAGGTCCTCTCGGTGAAAATGAGATGCCGTGTTTTTCCACCATCCCTCTCGCTCTCTCTCCAGCTGCTTCAGGCCTCTGCTTATGTGACGCTAATTGTTTCTGCTACTTGTGCCAAGTACCTACTCTTCCCCAGCACATTCTACAGACAGGCCCTGGTCCCTCAGCTGCTTTTTGTGTCTGTTTAAGGAATGAAAAAATGTGTGCTGCCATCTGCAGCGAGCACACCACTGTTCCTCCTCGCGGCCGTGACTGTCAGAGTGCCACAATGATACACATTCACACACTCTCTCAGAGGTAGAGAAAAAAAAAACGCGATGTGGTGGAGAAACAAGAAAACAAAACTGACACATACAACTGCTAATATGAAACAAAATAATTCAAGAGGTTCCTGTTTTGATGCATTTAGCGCGTGGGAGGAAAGACACTGTACATCTTAAAAAAGGCTTTTAAATTTTGCAAACCATGCAGACAAGAAATACCAGTAGGTATATAGTATATTTAAAACCAGGCCTGTCTTAAAACGTATGTGCTGGTCTGTATTTGATTTGCCAAACTCCTGAGATAAGTCCAAAATATATATATATGAAAGTTTTTAGACCTTTCAGCACTGGTGCGTTCACACAAGCTACACTTCTCTTTATTTTGTTTAGTACCTATATGTGAACAGCAAGTGGCAGTGTTGTTTAGCTAATCCACAGTCTTCTCCATGCACACAGGCTCGTGGCACAAAGAGAGCCAGGCCCTGTCTGGGAAGTAATATCACTTTCCTCTTGTTGAATTGACCTGTGACACCGTCGCAGAGTACACAGAGCGGCACATATTGACATGCTTGTAATGCCACATGGCTGTTACATCCTCCGTGTGTTTATCACGGGGAGGCTGCTTGTGATGCGCTCTAATAACAGCAGTCAGCTTGGCACCGTCTCAGCAGGCAGATAAGCACGCATGAATATTAAGTGATGCTAATCACAATGGAGAGACCGACGTCAAAACGACTGACAGACATTTTCTCGGCATTCAATTGACATCTTCAGATTTGTCCTCCGTTTGACAGCAGCGTCTCCCAACATGACAAGTCTGTTTAAAGCTTCCGGAAGAGGCTCACACACGTGCGCACGCACCAGCAACACACCATTAGAGATGCATTGACACTGATTTTACTCAAACTGGGCCACTGTGCTGCCGTGCAAGACCCGAACAAGCGTTTTCTCGACACACACACACACACACACACACACACACACACACACACACGTGCACGCAAAGAGCCTCAGTTTATGTAGGCCACTTGGAGAGTTGCAGAATGTAGATGAGGATATAGCAAAATATTCTCCCAAATAATGCTTTTCAATCATGGAAATCTGGATTTATCACTGCTGTATTAAACTACAGTGTATTTCGGAGCGCGAATGTTGAGGATAAGCCATTCAATTCATTATCATCCTCTCTTTGTGTATTCAAGCCGTTCAGAACAAAACAGAAATGAATGGCAGGTGTGGTTGTTTGACTTTCAAATCACCTAGGCATCTATTCTATTAACCTGGCCTGTAAATAAATACATAATTCAATTTCCATGGAGTCACACAATAAGTTGACAGTCCTCAAAAAGATCAAACAGGCTGCTCCAGGGCACGTGAGCCACGGTGAAAAAAACCTTGGCTATATGAAAGGTGTTGACACCTTGAGCAAGCCACAAAAAGAGACAAATGTCATATCCTCAGAAACAATTACTGGGTGAACCACTGGTTTTTAAAGCCAGCAGGTGTCCCGGCTATGCTCTGCCTTCGTAGCAGTGCTGAATTATATTTGAGCTGCCCTGTTCCTCTTAAACAGCGTGCTTCCTCTGGTGTTATGTGCACAGAAAGTCACATTTTTATTTGTTCATCTTCACAAAGACAAACTCAATCTTTGCCCCGGCTCCTGTCCACAGTCACTTCATCCTCCCTCCCTATTAGTCTCACTGTCATCTGACTGCCGTGTCCCATTGTGACCGCACTTGAGGCGCTAATGATAATGTTATAACCCAGACCAATTTGCCATGGCAATCAGACTCGCTTAATTGAGTTGATTATAAGCCCTCTGTCTGAGATGACCCCTCCGGACTTGGGAAAAGGGAACAGAGAGAGACGGAGGGTGTGGATGCAGGGATGGACGCTTTCTCCAGGCATTCCATCACTGCGCAGGAGACACATGGGATATGACTGTTTGGAGGCAGACGCATATGTGTGTGCGTGCGTCCGTGACAATTCTTCTTGTGTGGGGTGTTGGGAGATGGCGTGTTGGGAGAACAGGCCTTCAGGGAGGTGTAAAGGAGGAGAGGGGTGGGACAGTGGGGCTGAGTGGGGGGGGGGATTGGGCTTGGGATTCGACATCACAACACAGCCTCTGTAATAGACCCGGACACAGACCACATCTGAAGTTAATCCAATCAGGGGGAAGCATGGCGCTCCCATCCGCTCAAGACACACAAACATAAGGTCAAGAGCAGCTTGTATTAGCGCGATGATGTCAGGGAGAAGTGGTGTAGTTAATTGACTTTCAGTATGTTTTAAAGGCGAAGAGAGATAGAGACGTGAAGGAAAGCAGAGGGTCTGCAGCAGGTCCAAGCCAAGCAGATGGAAACTGAAGGCCAAATGAGTCAGGATTTTTATTAGCTGGTTGAAATCAGCATTTTGAGCGTTTTAGTGTTTGGCTGCGGCAGGGTATTTACAGCACCTGTTTACTGTTTATTTGCTTGTGACCTGTGTGTGTGTGCTTGCAAACTTCATGACAAGGGCAACACATTCTCACCCCGACCTCGTCAAATATCGACATTTGGTCATGGATGCGTTGGTTGGTGACCTTGTGAGACGCCGTGTCAAGTCCTGCCTGTTACATGCACTGTCTTCTTTCAAAATACACTTCCGTTTTCACAGGAAATTTACTCTCTACATACAGTCTCTTTCAAAATAAATGCACTACGTCAGTACAACAACACAAAGTGACATTTTTTTTCCTCCAACAACTAACGCACATGGTTGGGTTTAGGCCACAAAAATACGTGGTTAGGTTTAGGAAAGAAGAGCAGGGTTTGGCTTTATAATCGTAAGGCACGTGAACACCACTTTCCTGGGTGAAAGTCGGTGTTTGTTTGGACCCATCCACCACCCCACCCACACACCCCATTTGGACTTTCGCTGCCTTTCAGTTTTGTCCCGCTGCGTTTCCCCCTGAACCTGCCGAGAGCCGCCAACAGGAGACATGTCCTCATCATTATTTAGAACATGTGCATTCGTCTTCAGTGTTTGAAGAATGATTTTGTCTGTAGCACTGAGTATTCAAAAAATATTTGGTAAGATTTGTTATCATGTTTACTTATTCTTTAATTGTAGTCTAGATTTTGATCAAAGTTTTAAATTCATTTATTTATTTTAGTGACGTTCTTGTATAGCTGCTTGTGTTTAGACATTTGACATTAGAGAAATCTGGCTCCTTTTCCTAAATGAAATATAGCTTTGTATTTCATAAAGTATGTTGTAATGCCTATGACTAATGAACCATTTAACCCAAGAGTGATTTGTTCTCTTTGCAAGGGCGTAGGTTTTGTTTCAACATTTTGAGGGACACGTCTGAAAACGTGAGACAATTTTTAGCACCAGACACTTCACTTTGTGCATTATGGTGAATTTGTTTGCATCAGTTAACTAATGTCTTTAATTTTGTCTAAATGAAAGTCCTCTACTACTTTAATGTTTCTGTAGTGTGAGACAAATGCACATGTTATAAATATTGAGGGATGACGTGTCTCCTGTGTCCCTGCTGAAATCTACATCTCTGCCTTCTGGGAGTATTTCTGTAGAGGTGTAAAGAAGTAAACTACGCAGATGTAACTGTATGATATCTCAAAATAAATAATCAAATATTAGAAAAAAGTCCCCAAATTATTTTTTTTCTTGCAGCTCCTTAGGTCAGCTTGCGTTGTGTGTGTGTGTGTGCATGTGGCAGTTGGGAACCAGTGATTTAGAGAAATTACAGTACAGATAGACAGGAAACAGTTTTGTATGCTTTGTCGGCTGCCGTGTGACATTTTTGTTAATTGAGTAAAAATCAATATAATCATTCAGCATATATCTGAGAGCTACAATTATCCATCCAATGTCATTTTGCTGAGGGAGCTGTGGTTCGTTCAGTTCTGCGTAATCCTCACACATGCCACATGACATACTGCTTCAGCGCTATAACCAAACTAGATGAACAGAGTTACCCATCTAAACGTGGAAATGAGTTTAACAATGGGGGACACCGTGGCAGAGCTTCACTGAGAATTGTACTCTTTCATTTACAGTAAAACAGGACACACTAATAAGGGACACAGTGCTGTAATATCTGGGGATGGAAAGCAAATGTGCTTTTGAGAGCCAAGTATACTGGTCCCTTTCATAGGCGACTTGGTTCCACCCATGATCGAATGCAACATTCTAAAAGGACTATTTACTCTTTTCATTTCCTCTTGTGTATTACAGACGAAGGAGCGTGTGGCTTGCTGTATGAAAACAGGGCCTGGCCTAATGTTGCATGAAGACCATGGTGAATTCATATTGATGGGAAAGCAGCCTCTGAAGCCCAGCAGCCATGATTTTTTCATAAGCCACCGGGAACAAGAAGTCAGTCAGCTGACAGGTGCTAACGCCGCCAATTGTGCCGTGGATAAGAGATGGGACATGGAGAAAAGAGGGGGAGAGAGAGAGAGAAAGAGAAAGCAAAGGCAACAACTGGCTCCTCTTTTTCTAAGCACTTCTGTGTGTGTACGTGCTGCGTTGTGTGTGCTCCCTGCACCCTGTTCCCTTCTATAGCTGGAGAGGATTTTACGGAGGAGACTGTGTAAACACCAGAATGCATGTCAAATATGATGAGTCTTGATAGCTGTAAAACATACCCAAGGACTGCTCCTCACTTATTATCTACAACCAGAGCCCTGGAGCTATGTCTGCATCCTTCTGCCTTCCCTCCACGCATGTCGCGCCACAAGTCCCTCTCTGGAAAGCATTGATTATTTTGGCATGAGCCAGGGAGAAAGAGAGGTGTGATTTCTTTTGTGTTTCCTCAAGAAAAAAAAATCAGCAAAAATAAATATTTTTGTGAGCATGGTGCAGCCACAAGAAAAATATGAGCACATTGGGGAAGAAATAAAGATGATGGATTTGCTAGCTGACGTGTGCGTATGCTTGTGTGCCTTGTGTAAGAGCGTATGTGCGTGTGTGTGTGTGTGTTTGGGCTCTGCAGAGTTTTTGGCTGCTACAATTGGTGCATTGTTGTTCATGTGCATGTCGTTTTCTGAACTGTACATCTAGAATAGTATTATCTGTATGTAATTGTGTGCCTGTGTTTGCTGTGTATGTGAAAGAGGCAGAAAGAGCGCGTGCTGGAGAGAGCGACCGGAGCTGCAGGCGGTGTGAGGCTCCAGGGAACCACTTGAGATTGCAGGCAGAGGGACTGATAAGGCAGCTAGCCATTCATCAGGCCAAATGAAGGCAGTAAAGTTGACTGGAGGAGCCCAGGCATCGCCCCAGGATGGCAGTCGGCCTCTCAGTGGAGACCTGTGACTAACACATGTGAGCAGGCATGCATGCATGTACATACACACACAAATAGCAGAAGAATGGGGTAAAGAAGGCAGGATGAATGGACTGGGAGGAGGTGTAGTATTCAGGACTCAGGCTCAGGAGAGGAGGGGGATAGAAGTATAACGGACCTCCAGGAGCAAGAGGCGCCATCTCCTCAGAGCTACACCCAGCGACTGAGGCTCCTGTCTGGGGTACACGTGGCCCACTCTACTCAGAAAACATCCATCAGACAGATATTACAGTAATCCAGAGGTGATACATTAGCTTGGGTGCCAGGGGGACAGTGTGTGCCAGTGATGGATACCTCTAGAGCTCCCTGCCGTTGTCACAGGGGCCTCTCAGAGAGAGAACTGCTGCAGCTCAGCTCAGCGCAGCTAACACTTTCCTGCTTTATGTCACTGCTTGAATTTATTCCATAGTAATGCTCTTTGTATTTTATTCTTAATCACACCACCCAGAGGATGGAGACATATTTCCACCAAAGAAAGTGCTACGAAGTTGCACACTTATGAAAGCAATACATTACTTAAGCACTTAGGCCAGCCAAAGAGGAGAGATGAAGCTACTTTAGAGTGTTGCTGGTGTGTTTATAAGACTATATTAGTGTCTCACTGGTGCTTTGATAGAGCTTGTACCATCAATTTGCACAAAGACTCTATCTTTGCTTACATAAATCCCACCTCGGGGTTATTATGAATCAGATTTATTTGCTCCGCTTATGTTTATTATTGTGTTTTATGGTTTATATTCTGTGTTAAACGCCATCAATAGGACTGCAGAGCATGTGTGTCTCATCCTGCAAGGGATGAAAATGGTTTATGGAGCTGTGAGTGCCAATAAAGAGGCAGCCACAGCCTTTCGGATGTACATCTTTAATGTTTTATGCATGATGAACTCAATAGTTTAGCACAGGTTCAAGGCCAAATGGTAAGCGCTGACAGGACTTCTCGAAGGCGGTTACATGCTACAGGCACAGGGCGGAGATTGAGCTGTGTGCTTGAGTGGGGATCCTGCCATACTTTGTTGATCTGTCCGCATGTGCACCTGCCAAATGGACAGAGTGAAGCAAACCCACATGGGAGGCCAACAGCTCCTCCTCCGCCGTCTGCGTCCAGTTGGTCATCTGGACACAGTCATTCCTGATGTTGTCTTGGACCAATAAAGAGGTGTGGTGTGGGAACTGTAGGCCATGTAAGCGATCTGTCTCGAACAAGATGAAAAGCAGACGGTCCACCAAGGACAGCAGGACAGATTGATGTTATCACCAAGGCAGCATACAGTGACACAGTCTCTTCAAAATGTTCTGTAGCGGGCAATCATAAGAAAATAAAGGCAACCAACGTGGGGCCTCCTTTTAATAGATCACTGCCCGATCGATCATGGTATCGACCTTTGGAAATACGCTGCTTTCTATTGAAATGTTTCCTCTGTTGAAGTGCTGGACACAAGGCTAACCGGTCAAATGTGTACCACAGGATGATGCTAAAATTGACCTAAGGAAAGCAAACAAAGCAGATCAGTAGAACCATTGTTCGTACTACAGTCATGTTTGAAGCCATGGATATTTTATGTGTTTACCCCGCTAATTTCACAATAACCTCTGTCCACAAGGTTCTGATAACAACTTATTTTGACCTCTCTTTGGAAAAAAATACTATTACTGTATACCTATACAACAATTATTAATTTTAAAGGAGCAGTGTGTAGGATTTAGTGGCATCTAGTGGGGAGGACTGTAGATTGCAACCAGGTGAAACTTCTTTTTAGGATTCTTCAGTGTTCATTGTTCAGGAAGTTCTCCTCCAAAACAATCAGACTAGTTGGTGAAAACCAATAAAAGCACTGACTTAAGCAGCTCATGTTGCAAATGAGCGTTTCTGCAGCATTGTTCAGCTTGTTGCAGAAAGGTTGCTAGCCTAGCAACTGCTAATGTGTGCTCACCTTTTGTCCTGATAACTTAGGATCCAGACGTTCAGGAGGTTTTTAGCGGCAGCCGAATTATCCGCAGAGGTCTCCTCCTCTCTTAAACAAACACATATAATGATATAAACCCGTAAAAAACTGAGTAGAGCTGTTTCGTGTGAGAAATCCGTGTTTATCCAGTGCTGTTCAGCTTGTCCCAAAGGGGCTGCTAGCTATGGTGGCCCATGCGAAAAAGGAAATGGCCCTATCTAGAGCCAGTGTTTGGTTTGTCCATTCTTGGCTACTGTAGAAACATAGCGATGCAATATGGCAGACACCATAGATGAGGAATTGCTCCCGATGTTGATATAAATAGCTAATTTCGAAGTTACAAAAATCACAGTTCTTATTTTTGGGTGTTTAAACACTAAAGAAACATAGTTATTATAATATATTCCATTTCAGACAATATATCCCCCTAAATCTTATACATTCATTCATTCATTCGTTCATTTTCCGTCACCGCTTATCCTGGTAGGGGTCCCGATTGTGCTGGAGCCCTTTCCAGCTGACACTGGTTGAGACGCAGGATACACCCTGGACAGGTCATCGTACTATCACAGGGCTGACACATAGAGACAGACAACCATTCACGCTCACATTCACACCTATGGAAAATTTAGAGTCACCAGATAACCTGCATGTCTTTGGACTGTGGGAGGAAGCCGGAGTACCTGGAGAAAAACCCATGCTGACACAGGCAGAACATGCAAACTCCACACAGAAGGGCTCTCCCACCCTGTGTTCAAACCGGAACCCTCTTGCTGTGAAGCGACAATGCTAACCACTGCACCACATTTATAACTGCAGACGTGATGGCTGATGATGAAGTGATCGTAAAGAACCCCGTATCTCTTACATAATGTGTTCCTTTTTAAGAGAGGTAAACTAAAGACCTAAAAAGAAGAAGAGAATAAGCATGAACCAAAAGGATTTTGCAACCTGGCAACATAAATGTTGTTCTGTAGTTTTCTACTGATCTATAAAGCAGTAATAAAATAATTTTTAGCCATTAATAACCATTTTATTAGGAATGCATTATTAGAATGTGGTACCATGTAAATAAAAGCAGTTAAATGAACCAAATAAAATGTAATACCAGAGAATCGTAGTCGAATTCCCTTCACAAACATTTGCCAATAATCATACACAAAGCACTAACGGGACCGCCGCATCACTTCAAGATGTTTATTGCTTCAAGGCCAGGTGAGAACGATCGGCTCCATCATGATTCACAGACCCAGATTTCACAAAGTTTATATGCCAGGTGTAAATGAGAGAATGTGTGGATTTCCTCGTGTTTCCACCCTAGCGCCTGTCTCTGCTGTGAGTGAGTCTTTGATAGCTGTTACACTGTGAGACAGACAGGCCTGTGCCGAGACGATGGCATCAAAAAGCCGACGATTGACAGCTACTGACAGCCATCTTCCTCCTAAACACACTTCAGGTCCCCTGCGCTCCATCTCCCCCCCCCTCCTCTCTCTGTCTTTTCTCTCTCTGTCGGGGGAAATTGAGGAGACTCAGAGATAAAGAGAGGGATGTCGTAAACTGGCACCTGTCATCATGTTTTGTTTTGGTCAGGGCACAGAGAACATTCGTAAAGTTTTAAAAGACATTTTGAAGGATTTAGTACTTTCACAGCTAGAATTTGAATCTCCAGGTGATGCACGCAGTCCCTCACACTGGTTTTTGGGCTAAGCATAAGGTGATGGTTAAACAGAAATGTGCGTGTGTGAGACTTCTTTTGAGCTAACAGGCTGACAATTTCCCATGCGAGATCAATCTGTAATTAATTTTTGACATTAATTTGGCTAAATATGCTACAACAAAGTATTTACTGGAGATATTTAGCCTCTTAGTTTCCAAGACGTGCCACCTCAATGTGAAACGCTGTCACCGAGACTGAGATGCCTGACATGAAACACAAAGAAAGTGAGATCTTTGGCAGGCAGATATGCACATGCATGCACACACCACTCATACACATAAAACAAGCGCTGCATTCGTGCATCAGATTCACACATATTTGCATGCCGTTTTCATGCAAACACACAGGCAAACATGCACGCACCTGGATTTCTCAGGTTGTTGCTGTGTTTCATCAGCACCAGTCAGAGCCAGTGTTCCTTCGCCATACTCAACCTGTGGAGCCATTATCTCCTGACACACTTATCCTCCTCTAAATGATTTCTCTTCATCTTCTGCAAGTCACCTAATCAAAGTTGAAAGCTTAATGCCATTCAGAGATCCCACTGCTTTCAACCGCACTCACTGTCATTATGAAAATGAATGGCGGCAGCTGAGAACTCAGATGTTCTTTCACATCATGACGGAGTGTCTCTTAATGTGTCTTGTGATCTTTACCGTTGCCGTCTTTGAGTGAAGGCCTCGGTTGGGGACTCGACTAATCACGTTACACATCTTACACATTGCATTTGGTTTCTATATCTGCTCCGCGTCTCCCTTTCTCGCCCGCACTCTGTCTCAATGGTGTACGTGTTGCTCATCGAGATCATTAGTGCATGTTGAAAAGAGCACAGACAGAAGGGAAATATAAAGTTTCACTCAACTTGAAGCCGCTGGGCTCTTCGTGTAATGACAGAACATTGGCTCCAAGGAGTCTAATAAGACGGGAATTGTCAGGGTCCTCATTGGACAGAAGAGGAGGAGGAGGAAGGCTTGAGGTAAATGTCTTTCTGCTCCGGAAAACTGGCATGGATGTTCACAAATGTTTCTGTATTGTTTCATGTCAGCGCTGCAAAAACAAAAACAATCCACACACGCTGAAAAAAAAATTGAAAAGTGATTTCCTTGTTTCCAGAGTGTTCCATAAATAAGATGATATTATACTGAAGCAAGTAATCTCGGCATAAACTCAGCGTGACACGTAATTAGTTTTCGAGGTCGTCGTGTTTTTGTTGAGCGGAGGTGCTGACGTTCCTCGGCACAGCTCTGTGAGTTTGTCTTTGGGTTGTCACTGCTGTAGCAACTTCTGCACAGTGGAAATTTATTTGGAGACTTTTTATTGAAAGAACCTATCACCAGCTGCATTTTCCAGAGTTATCTTCCAGATGTGCCATCGGGAGGACGGGATGACATCTCCATCTCACCCCTAATCCGCAGCCGTCTGCTGGGTGTATTTGCTCAGGTTTTATATGTGTTTACAGAGAATGTAATTACCTCTTTTAGACATGCAGCTGTTAGAAAAACTGATTTTATGGATCACGGCCATTGCCAAAAAATGTAAGCTCTCTGAGCTTAATTTGTCAATTATTAAATCATAATTACATTTCCTTTAAAGCCATTAGCTACAGGGGTTTAACAATCATTTTGCGTTAGGCCACTAACTTTTCCTGAGCTTTTCACAAAAGAAAAAATCATTTAAATCTCAATAATGTGTCTGGCTTCTTTCCCCCAATTTAGCTAACAAAGTGCAGAAATGATTCACGGCAGATACTTCATAATTAGATCACAACTTGATGGGCTAGAATTTATTAATTATGAAGACACATACACGGAGACTTTAATGCAATTTTTCTCCACACTTCGTCTCCGTGCTCCGACTTCATCGGCACATTGCTCACTCATCTGTAGTCAGCTGCTGGGTCGAGTTACCAAGTTGCGGCGACACATTGTTACAACAAATTATGCACAAGCACGGACAGGCCAGCCTCTAAGTGATGGCCACAATATGCATTTGCCTTTAAAACTTAAAGGGGGAGTTTAATTTATCGAGGGTGTCACATGGCAGGAGTGAGTAATTATTCCCAACACCCTGTGGACCACAGTGGTTAATGTATTCCAGGGCCCTAGGGGGAGCTGTCAGAAGGAGGACACCCTTACTGCTGCTCTGCTCACTGACCATGTTGGATGGTGCAGGATCCAAGCTTCTCAATACACAGCCACAAATCACTCTCTGAGGCTATGTAAGTGTGTATTTTTCCCTCGGTGTTTCCCCAAATGCTGAAGAAACAGTCCGAGAAGTTTCAGCAGGTTTGTTTTTTCTCCAGAAAGGGAAGTTATTATAGATTTGCTGTTGGTTTTGAAGTCTGAGCCATCAAACATTTATGTTTATCACTTGAGGGGACCATTGTTTTGTTGACTTCCTGTCTGCTGTTCAGTGTGAGGTTCTGGCAAATAGTCATTTCTTGTCTGAGCAGCTGTTGACAATAACTTATCAAGCAGGAGAATACAGACTCTCCCTTTGATGTCGGCATTGTTTGGGGAGACGGGCAGTACCTGGGTCACACTGTGTTTACTGTGTTTAGGTCTGCTTTCCTTGTAATCCAGCTTAGTGCTCAGTGTAAAGGTTCAGCAATGACTTTTACATGTTTTTATTAGCTTTACCACATTTGGTTTGCCATCTGTGCTTTATAATAACCACCTATTTTGTTATATAACTATCTTTTCACTTGTTTGAAATTGCTATAATCAGTGTGTTTATATTAGTAAAGGATAAATGTGAATGTGAGAGGTGTCAGCTTTATCCTCTGATCTGAAGACACACCATAACCTCCTTCTGCCTGTGTGTGTTTTTCAGACACTGTGTCACTAGAAACATCATCCTCCTGAAGTGTTGACTCCGTGGTCGACAAGGTGAAGCTCTCATCTCCCATGAACAAGGCATCTGAAACAGAAGGTCATCAATATGTATTATTATTAATAGATGAATGTGAATATGAGAGGTGTCAGCTGTTCCACTCACACTGCAGACAGAGAAATTTAGCAACAGGCCGGTGAGCATTGTGGCTGCTGGAGAGCCAGATATTTCCCTCAGAGGTTAGTAAATGGACCTGCACTCGGCACATTCACCCATTCACACGCACATTCATACACTTGTGGTCGAGGGTACTCACACCTTCATTCACTCACACACCGATGGAACAGCCATCAGGAGCAATTTGGGGCTCAGTATCTTGGTCTTCGACACTTCGACTTCGACACATACGTCGACATGCAGGCTGGAGGCTGGATTGAACCGCTGATCAGATTAGTGGACGATCTGCTCTACCTCCTGAGCCACAGCTGCCCCACAGCTGATTTATCTTGTGACCAGAAACACAATTGAAAATGAATGTTGATGTTGCTCTGTAGCCGATGAATTACAGGCAGCTGTTTGCACACCGTATGGACATAAAACTGATGATACGTCAGCGTTGTGTCGACCACTAACACAGTCACCAGAACAAATGTTGGCATTGTACGTTTCTGCAAACCATGGATATGTTTAACATGTTTCATATGTAGCGGATATATTGGAACTTTATTTTTCAATTTTCAATTTTATGTTGCGACAACACTATGATTAACATGTGGTTAGGTTTAGGCAGGAAAACCACTGGGTTAGGGTTAGGAAAACATGTTTTGGCTTAAAATACCCCATTTGGTTGCCACAAACACGGCTGGACATGCTATTAAAAAATACCCACATTTGTTGGTCTTGAACAGTCATCTGCTGCTGTCTGCTGCCTGGCAGCCATTGAGATGTGACACTATCCACCTACTCCTCCTACTTTTGATGAGAAACTCAGCGATACATGTGGGCTCAACTATGTGAAACGGGTGCCATTTGGGTCCGCAACATTTGATGGGATTCATAAGGCATAAAACATGTGTCAGTGTGTATTTCCAAGGTTAAAGCTATTAATTGAAGTATTCTTAATTAAATAATATCTGAGAAAATGCTTTTCTTACAAAATAGTATTCCATTTTTAATCATTTTCAATTAGTACATGGTCATTTTGGCCCTGTCCTAATTGGCCAACGTGGAATTTGCATCTAACATATTAACAAAAAAAATCTTATTTTATAAATATGTATTTTTTTATTTTCAGGATTATATGTATATTGCTGTTAACATAAAGTATATTCATTCAAATTAAAAACATTATTTTTTGTGAAAAAAGTTATGATTTGTGTGTCCCGTAGTTTGACCTACCACCCCATCACACTTACTTTTTGTCAATGAAAAATGTACTGTTGGTTTAAATCTTCAGTACAGCAGCACAACTAATGGAAGCTTATGGTGCCCCAGATTCAAACGTCCAAAAACACATAATTGAAACCACAAAATATCTCCATACTGCTCGTCCGTAGTGATCCAAGTGTCCTGAAGCCCCGACATAAAAAGTTGCTACCCCCTCTCCCCTGGGACATCTGTGGTTTGCAGAAACGTACAATACCAACGATTTATTCTGGCGACTGGCCTGTCACAACTTGTTCCCTGGCCTCCAAGCAGCCAAAAAAAATAAATTAATGCAGGTTTATAGCAGATACTTCATTGCACATTGCATATCTGCTTCTAGATCTCTGCATTAACCTAAAGTAAACAGAACAAAGGACGATCTTTAGTTACATGCACCAGATTTCAGTACCGTACTTCATTATAAAAAGTTTAAAAATGCCCTATTTTACGACATCAGTGCATCTTTTTTTGTTTTTTTGTTTTTTTTTAATCCTCCAAAAACAAATCCCTTTCCAGTCATGGCCTCACCCAAATTTCTAATTAAGTTCCTTGAAGAGGCTTTGTGACACCCTGCTAACCGAAAAACTAAACCTCTGTGAGTGTGTCATCTTACATTAGTAGAAAAAAGCAGAATCACTGAGAAACCACACATAAATCAAGATCCAGCTTTCTTTCCATTCACACAGTATAAAGGTTTTGTTCATTAAGTCACTGAACGTTCAGTCGTCATGAGTTGACACGCTTTGGAACATGGTGTTGGGGGGCATTTGTCTGGAAGCGCTGTGAAACTGCTTTCACAGGGTTCAAGCAAAGTGTAACTTTGATTTCCAGCCTTCACACTACCCATGAGTGTAGCTCGAAGACAAATAAGAGGCCTTGCTCTTTTAAACAGCGCTGATAATAACCGTGCCTTTTGCATCCATGAGAGATCTCCCATTATCTATTGACTCAGTCTCACCCTGTGTCTCGGTGACTTACGCCTCCCTCTAATTCCCATTACCGGGAACACTGTACCCTTATCAAGGGAAACAATAAGCCACTTGTCAGCGCAGCAAGAAAATATGAGGAAGCATCTGCCCGGTCCGGAGGAACTCATGACTCTGTGGTGAAAAAGCGCTTCGCCTCCCTCCTTCTGTCAGCCCTCCCTCTCCTCACCCCTCCCCCTGTGTCAGTCCTCCCTGTGACCTCTAGGAAGGCGTGGTGGCGTGGTGGCAGGGTGGCAGCGGTGGTGTGGAGGCGACTAAACAGCAGAGTAAATCTGATCATCAGGGGATAAGTCAGAAATTGAATTTTGCTTCCTCCACAGGGGGCAGGGTTTCCACGTGCTGCAGTTTGGGGATATGTTTGGGATGCACAGGTGGGAGGTAAAGGAGGGGCTGCAGGGTGGAGGAGGACACCCACTCTTTTCTCGTCTTCCACCCCCGAATAGAAGCCCTGCTCCTGAGCCGTAAACCTGTCACAGAGATATGTCTCTGTCGATGATGGCATCCGACTTTTTTTTTTTCCCCAACCGCCCCTGTGCTGGGCTGTTATCTCCTTCCTCCCTGCTATGTCTCCCTGCTCTTTAAGACAAAGGGTAATAAAGCTATAAATTGTGTGGTCTGCGGAAGGTATGGACATTCTGTCTGGGAGACGCTGTAAGAACTGCCATAAAGCACCCTCAAAGTCATAGCTGAAGATTTACAGTTATTTAACATCCTCCTCTTCCCCTAAATCACAGTGATAAGAGAATTAAGTGATGGCTATAGGTTCTTTGTCCTTAGTCTATTGATTTTCTTCGCCCCTCAGAAGGATCCTGAACATTATAATTATTGAGCCCTGCAGTTTGATGCAGGTTTACAGAGTGGGAGAGGAGCCCCCAGTTCGATTCTAACACAGTTAAAACAAAAGGCACCCGTTTTTCAATTTGGTAATGGGCTTCCAATTATGCTTCATTTACCTTGTTTGGCCAGAAAATGGTTTATCCGAGGCCTCTGTGCTATAAACAGCTTCTTTGTGCGGTGACAAAACCTCAGTAACAGCTCTATTTATCTCCAATGCAGGGCCCTGCTTCTTCAGCAATTATTCAGCCATGTGAATAGGAGGATTTTTTTTTGTAACGCAGTTTTTTCATTAAGAGCATGTCTCCCGTTGTTAGTCATTTTCTCGATACAGTGATCTGTGACATCACAGGAGCATCTCCGCTAGATAAAAATCAAGATCTACTGATGTGTGTCACTGTTTATCCCCACATTATGAAAGCTTTATCCTCTTTATAAACTGTTGGTCTGAAGACATAACATAATCTTCTCCTTCTGTCTCTCTGTGTTTTTCAGACTCTTTGTCACTAAAAATCCTCCTCAAGTGTTGACTCCGTGGTCGACAAGGTGAAGCTCTCATCTCCCATGAGCAAGGCGTCTGAAACAGTAGGTCATTAATATGTTATCATCCACAGCAGATTTATAGATTCATCCAGAAGAGGATAATTCAACTGCTGAGTTATTTCTCCTGTAGTGCTGAACAAACAAAACACTTGTACATGTGTGAGTCTGCTCAGAGGTGTCATTTGTACGCTTTGTGAGCCGGTACTGTAGGTGCATTTGTTTGTTTGAACGTGCGTGACATTTGAATGGCATTTATGTCGTTGTGGGACCTATCTGCCTTCTATAAACTGATATTTTACTTTTAACATTTACTGTATTTTATTAAATATGATGTTAAACTAGCCTGAAATGACCTTATGTACAGTGTGACAAAGGCTCCCGACTTAACATGTCATTGCCGTGTCTGAAATTGCACACTATGTACTGCATACGCAATATGTGTAATATCGTTTAACAAACTTTTATATGAATAAACTGTAGTAGGTATCTTTTTAGACACTTCTTGGGAGCCTGCATGCCAGTTGGAGAATTGTAACCATGGTAACTTGTGCCTAGCCCCGACATACAAAGTTGTTTGGAAAAACATCATTTGAACTCTGTTTTTAGCCTCATTGTAGCCTGCAGCTCTAACTGCCTCTCTGTGGTCCGCGCTCACGTGTGCGCACTTGCGCGCGAGACCAGTGAAAGCACGTGAACACACATGAAGGTGGTGCCCATGTCTCACAGTCTTGCGCATTAGGTGTGCAGTTGTGCTGCTACCCACTCCCCCCCCGGATCTCCGCAAGTGTTGTGAGGACACTAAAACTTCAACTGAGCCTCCCTCGGCATGAGGGTGAGTAGATAATGGCTGAATTTTCATTTTTGGGTGCACTATCCCTTTAAGGAGCAAACAACTATTTGCCGCAGAGGAGTAATGACACCCTGAGCAGAAAATAAAGTCACGCTCCCTCTGTGCGTGTTGTAATTTGAGCTTCTCTGTGGCTTGTTGTAGTAGGCGTGCCGATTGCATGTGCATGTAAGTCCCTATGTGTGTTCCACTGGCTAGCTAATCACTGCACTTACACGGTGTCCTTGCTGAAGCCTAACACCCACTCTCTGGTTCCCCCACCAGGTTAACAATGTTAGCTTTGGCAGCATTGTTGCTGTTCTAGCACTGTTAGCGCTGTTAGCAGTGTTAGTGCTAGCTGCCGACGTTTCGGCTCAGCCACCTCCATGTTTGCTTGCCTGCACTGCTCTCATCAGAGTCTGAGCCATGTGCAGGCAATCCCGCCTCAGACTTTGAGTTTTGCATATTGCTCCTTTAAGGTCTGGTTAAGTTTAGGCAACTAAAAAGCTCGGTAATGGTTAGAAAAGACTGTGGTATTGGTTACAAGAAACCAATGTTGACTGTTGGTAAGATGTTCGACCTGTGCTGTTATAGGCAGTCCCTTGGTACACCCAAACTCCACCCAAGAGGTTTCACGCTATGACAGTGTCATGCTGCCTCTGCCTTTTCATTATGACAAAGAACTGTCTGTATGACAACCAGAGGTCACTTGTCAGACATTATAAAAACATATCATTGCAAGTGTTTGAAGAAGTGACAGATTCTTTAGTTTTTCTCTTGATGACAGTCTCAAACCATTGAATACACCGCCACACGTCTCTTCTATAAAGTACACGTGGATACACTCTCTCCCGCTCTTTTTTCAAAATCTTTTTTCATGTATAAAGACACACACCCAGAAACACAAACATACAAACACACACACACATGCGCCCACACACACACACACACATTCACACATACCCCTCAGGCGCCACAGAGGGCCACAGCCCCACTTACCACTGCCTGACAGTTGGCTTCTTAACAAAGACGCAGGGAATATAATTAAATCATTTACCTTTGATACCCAGCCAGCTTTGTAATTAATTAATTCACACAGGGCGTGCAGGAATTACATTCACCAAGAGACGAGGGAGGAAGAAAAAAAAACAAAAAGTTGCTCTGTATACTTTGGGGACAAACCCCGACGCTTTGCCCTCCCCCCTCTCTTTCTCCCCGTCGTCCACCTTGCTGCAGCAGTGTCCTCAGAGACGGGGAGTAAAGAAGTTAAGTGCTTCTCTAGTTGAAATAATGACCCTGTGCTGATGTTTAGGCCTCATCAGCCTGAGTGCCTGAGGCCAGATCAGGCTGAGGCAGGAGGACAGGCTTTGCTTACACATCCCTCTCATTTGGTCTGACCTTTGCGGTGGCTGTGATGTGGGAAGGCGATTGCTGTCAACATCATCACTGTCACACGGTCCCAGAAATAGCCTCTGTGGAGATCTGCAGTACCTTTGGAGGAGCAGGGCGTAATGAACACTTACACAGGTTATGATGTAAAATCCAAATATCATGTCAGATGTGGGAAAGTCCTCCCTGAGAGCGAGCCTTAGGTTACAGATTTGACACAAACATTAGTGACACTATCTCTGCATGGCACTGCAATCAGTAATATAGCTATATATATATACAGTACAGGCCAAAAGTTTGGACACACCTTCTCATTCAATGCGTTTTCTTTATTTTCATGACTATTTACATTGTAGATTCTCACTGAAGGCATCAAAACTATGAATGAACACATGTGGAGTTATGTACTTAACAAAAAAAGGTGAAATAACTGAAAACATGTTTTATATTCTAGTTTCTTCAAAATAGCCACCCTTTGCTCTGATTACTGCTTTGCACACTCTTGGCATTCTCTCCATGAGCTTCAAGAGGTAGTCACCTGAAATGGTTTTCCAACAGTCTTGAAGGAGTTCCCAGAGGTGTTTAGCACTTGTTGGCCCCTTTGCCTTCACTCTGCGGTCCAGCTCACCCCAAACCATCTCGATTGGGTTCAGGTCCGGTGACTGTGGAGGCCAGGTCATCTGCAGCACTCCATCACTCTCCTTCTTGGTCAAATAGCCCTTACACAGCCTGGAGGTGTGTTTGGGGTCATTGTCCTGTTGAAAAATAAATGATCGTCCAACTAAACGCAAACCGGATGGGATGGCATGTCGCTGCAGGATGCTGTGGTAGCCATGCTGGTTCAGTGTGCCTTCAATTTTGAATAAATCCCCAACAGTGTCACCAGCAAAACACCCCCACACCATCACACCTCCTCCTCCATGCTTCACAGTGGGAACCAGGCATGTGGAATCCATCCGTTCACCTTTTCTGCGTCTCACAAAGACACAGCGGTTGGAACCAAAGATCACAAATTTGGACTCATCAGACCAAAGCACAGATTTCCACTGGTCTAATGTCCATTCCTTGTGTTTCTTGGCCCAAACAAATCTCTTCTGCTTGTTGCCTCTCCTTAGCAGTGGTTTCCTAGCAGCTATTTGACCATGAAGGCCTGATTCGCGCAGTCTCCTCTTAACAGTTGTTCTAGAGATGGGTCTGCTGCTAGAACTCTGTGTGGCATTCATCTGGTCTCTGATCTGAGCTGCTGTTAACTTGCAATTTCTGAGGCTGGTGACTCAGATGAACTTATCCTCAGAAGCAGAGGTGACTCTTGGTCTTCCTTTCCTGGGTCGGTCCTCATGTGTGCCAGTTTCGTTGTAGCGCTTGATGGTTTTTGCGACTCCACTTGGGGACACATTTAAAGTTTTTGCAATTTTCCGGACTGACTGACCTTCATTTCTTAAAGTAATGATGGCCACTCGTTTTTCTTTAGTTAGCTGATTGGTTCTTGCCATAATATGAATTTTAACAGTTGTCCAATAGGGCTGTCGGCTGTGTATTAACCTGACTTCTGCACAACACAACTGATGGTCCCAACCCCATTGATAAAGCAAGAAATTCCAGTAATTAACCCTGATAAGGCACACCTGTGAAGTGGAAACCATTTCAGGTGACTACCTCTTGAAGCTCATGGAGAGAATGCCAAGAGTGTGCAAAGCAGTAATCAGAGCAAAGGGTGGCTATTTTGAAGAAACTAGAATATAAAACATGTTTTCAGTTATTTCACCTTTTTTTGTTAAGTACATAACTCCACATGTGTTCATTCATAGTTTTGATGCCTTCAGTGAGAATCTACAATGTAAATAGTCATGAAAATAAAGAAAACGCATTGAATGAGAAGATGTGTCCAAACTTTTGGCCTGTACTGTATGTATATATATAACAATATCATGTCTTCATAATACTGTCATTAAGTTGTCTCTACATTGTGTGCGGTGTCTGCTGGTGTTTTGATTGCATGAGAAGAGCTTTGGTGGTATGAAGAAGTAGTCTGATATGTACTTTGTGCTGTCTGTTAGTTGTTTGCCTTGGGTGTGTTTTTGCTGAAATCATTATCACATTTTTGCATTGGATCTGAGTCAGAGTACCTCTGTAGCAAGACGCTCAGAAGGCAGCCCGAAGCAAATTCTTCAGTGTCATCTTTTTGCCTTTCCAAGAACATCAAGCATGTGAATCAATGAGCCTTCATCAACGATCTAATTTTTTACCCCTCCATATTGCTCAGCGACTGCACTGCCAGTCAAGGAGAAAAAATACAGCACTGTTGTTTTCTTCTTTCTTTTTTTTTCCACAGCATTTGTAAATTACTGCCACTGCAAAGTTAAAAGCATCTGAAAACCACTTCTGTAAATTATTGTCGATAAATTGTAATGAATCACACGGACCTGCGAGAAGTTTGATTTATAATTTGGGGCTGACGGCGTGAGGATATATGGCCCCGAGAGCCGCTGGGAGGATTTGGTGGGCTCCACAGGCGCATTCATCATTCTATACTGAAGCCATTTTTTAATGTGTACCACTATTACGTCTTGTACTGTTCTACCTATAATAGGACCATATACTGGCTCCTGAATGTCAGCCATTCGCTCAGCTAGTTTCTATAGTTTATAAAGTGCGGTTTCTTCTCAAGTCTGTGGAAAATCAAACCGCTCTCTCAGGAGACTGCAGAATTTTATTTTCACATAAAAGTGTGGCAAAGTCTGTCTTATATTATCCATTTTCCATTCTGTTATTGTTTCTCATCGACTGAAGATATACAGTACAATAATGGCTATCTGACTACTATCATCCAGCCCACTCACTAGCTTCTGCCAGAGCTTTTCTTGTCTTTATTAGCTAAATCTCTAAAGACAACAATACAAAAACTGAGCAGACTTTAAGATGCAACTGAAACCTCCAACCTCCAAAAAAAGTCACTAAGTTATTTAGTTAAACTGCTATTTCCATATCAAGACGGATTTGATTTCCTTTAATTAAAATTATAGTTCACACTTAAGTTTAACCTCTTTTTCAGCAGTATATAAACTGATTGTTAACATTATTGCCCATTTTTAGTTGGAAGCACATATATTTTCACATATTTTTGTCTAGTAGTGCTCAGCCTAGGAGTTGGGCCCTTCCACGGTGTCACAAGATGAATCTGAGGGGACATGAGATGAATAAAGGAGCAGGAAAGAAGAAAAATAATTAATAGAAGAAAAATAAATTAAGTTCTTCCATACGAATTGTTTTTTTCATTTAGACTTTCTCTAATCTTTTTGTGAAGTAATTGCTTATTTAACCTCCTTGAGAGTTTAGAGTGGAAATGTCTCTTTCGCGAAATTGCTAACAACTCATATAAACTCGCTCATACTTAAACGACATGTTAATATCCCCTGGCTTCCAAGACAACTTATATGACCATCCCCAAAATGAAATATATATTCATCCTGATGGTCACTGTAACTGACATGAGGAAATTACAATTGGCACGCCATCTTGCACCTATTGTCTTGACACAAATTGAGACTTGACATTGGACAACATTAAGATACATATTACCCAGCAATCTTCACTGCATATCTGATAAAAAATATCAAAGAAAGTAAAAAAAAACAAAAAACACTTAATTGAATAGTTTTTATAGTTTATTTTTAGATTTTATAGCTTATGTGAAAAAAATCATATAATTTTGTTTGAGATAGCTACTATTTAAACCATGACATAGGTGGATTTGCCTTTTTGAGGACGTATATAACAAATGGCATCATTCTTAAATTAGGATCATTCTTTTTTATCATTCCTCTTTGAACGCACGCATATATACAAGGTGGCAATCTGAATCACTTGGAAGGGCCCGCTCTCTCTATGGGCCCCTCCACCCCAAGGGCCCCAGTGCAACTGCACTGCCTGCACTGTCTATATTTACTCCCTCAATCACAGTTTGAGACATTTAACATTATGATCAGTCGCAATTACACCATGACAAATTTTGGTTAGGTTTAGAAAAAAAAAAAATCATGGTTTGGCCTTAAATTAGTACTTTTGTTACTAACATAACATAACGTGTGTCATGTGGCAGACGTCACATCAGTCAGTAGTGTAGTATGCTATACATGCTAGCCTACAGCCTACGTTGTTATTTAAATAAGTCAACAATAACTTCAGGTCTTCTGGGTGAAAGTCCTGTGCTTGCTTGACACATCTACTATCCCTCCCCCCAACCTTATAGGGACTTCTTCGACACATTCTCACTCCAAACTAATCACATATGGGCGTTTAGTCATGGATCTTTCACATCCAGATAGGATGTGCAAGGTACCCTGGGTGCATTTGTTGATGAGGTTCTTGGACGCCATGTCAAGTCAAGACATACATGCAAAATACACTTCCCTTTTCACAAGAAATTTAACATTTACATACAGTCTCTTTCAAAATAAAAGCACTACATCAGTATAACAACGTCAATTGAGTTTTTTTCCTTCGACAACAAACACACAGTTGGGTTTAGGCAACAAAAGCACACGGTTAGATTTAGAAAAAAAAACAGGGTTTGGCTTTAAAATCTTACGGGACGCTAACACCACTCCCTCGGGTCAAAGTCGGTGTTGGACCTAAAGTGTATATTTTTCTGTGTACTGTAGTGGAGTATAAATATAAAGTTGCATAAAATGGAGATACTCAAGTATAGTACAGCTACCTTAAAACTGTACTTGCTCAGTACTTGAGTAAATGTTCAAAGTTACTTTCCATTACTAATAATCACATTAAAGGACCTATTTTATGTTGTCCTTACAAATGTATAATCCACTGTTAGCCTACTCACCCATGTAGTTGTGACTATGCCATGAGATGATACCATGTTAGCATTACAGCCAGCAACCTGGAGAACTCTACACAAGATGCTCTTTTAACAATCTTTATTTTCTATGTTTGATGGCTGTTGAACTGTAACAGCTACAAGCATTTTTCTAGTATAAAAGTATACTCTCCTCCACCCAGGCCTCCAGGTCAAGATATTGCATTTATCAGATGGGTTAGAACTAGAGCTTTCATCTCCTGTGGCCATGAGCAGACCAAGGACAGTCATGCGGTGACAGTATTTACATCCCTCTGAGATCTAAAGAGCATTTACCCCAAACCATATGCTGCCTTCATAATGGTTAGTGATATTTCTGCGAACGCACCCAACAATTAACGAGGGAGAAATGGGGCTAGCGTTAACCTCCGGGTACTCCTTGGATGTTAACACCCCTCTCCCTGAGCCTCCTCTCTCCCTCTGCCTGCCCTTCTCCCTGCTCCCCTTGTCCAACTCTCTCCATCCTCTCACCCTCTCCCCACCCTTCATCCATCCCTCTCCTTCCCTGTGCTTGGGGTCCAGTGGAAGTGATTTATCTTAGCGTGAAAAGACTTGTGATGACGCCGACACAGGAGGCCCCGGGCCCTTGGCATTGAATGCTTCGATGGCGTTTGCATGAAGTTCACGGCCCCGGAGCCACGATAAATGTCAAGTGCAACAAACGTCCTGTAAATAAGATAGAGCACTGCCAAAGCCGCAGTCTGCTTATTGACTGCCGGAGCAGAAGGTGGTGTCTATGTGTGTGTGCATGCGCGCGTGTGTGTCAATGTATAAAGCCAGCCTTATCCTCTCTCAGAATAAAAAGCAACAAATCTTGGATTTCATAGAAGCAGCCTATACTCTCAGAGCGGTTATGAGTTTTCCTCTGCAGGGGTTTTATTCGAGTGCTATGTAAAAGTGAGGAAATGTTGAAGGTGAAAACCATTATAGATATGTCACTGAAAGACTGTGTGTTCTGCACGTTGCTCCACACGAAATCTGCCTCACTGCAATGTACAGTCTACAGTATGGCATTTTATTTTGTATCACATATGACAGAAAACTGTTATTAGGCATGCTTTCTTCTTTTTTCAACAGGCTACACAAAATCTAAATTTTCTCCTTTTCACTTGATATGTGAAAACTAATTCATCAGTACTTTTTTATGTAGAAACAACTCCAATTTTAGGCCCTGCTCTGTGCTGCCACCCAATGGATCCCAGCTGGATTCAATGTAAAATTAAAAACGTAAGAAAAAGGCCCCAGACTTTCCTCTGAACTCACCCAGACATGCATTAAAATTGCAGTAATACAGGGATATAAAGAAGCTTCTGAGATGTGAAATTTGTTGAATAATGCGATGCGTGATATTTCCAATCCAGAACATAGTGTACGTACAGTAGGAGCTGCATCTGCCTCTGTACAGCTCAGGACACACATACTTCTGCCATGTGCTCATCCACCAGCACTCGTGGCCTGAGGCCAGCAGACAAATGTTGGCCTTGGTTATAACACACACCATAGCTGTACTTTTATTAAGCGACGCTCTCAGATAATGTCAGCCCACACTTCCCCAGCATATCTGTGTGTGCGGTGTGCCTTCATTTATAAAACTACTGCATGTAAAAACATCTAAAAATTGTTCTTCAAAAGAAGACACTTACCCGAGATAGAGGCTGAGTCCCCACCCTTTTTTTTCACCGAGATGACAAGGTGCCTTTATTTAATTCTGAGATGTCATTCGAGGACTTGGCGAAGTCATCGCGGGACTCAAGCGCATACTTCAAAGTATCATTTTATTTGATCAACCTCTCCTACTTCAGGAATTTCCCTGTTGGTTGAAAATGAGGAAGAGAGCAGGAACAGGGCTTCACGCTATTAGAGTTATCTGGGGAAGTACAGTCCTGCATATATCACCTCCGCCGGTGTCATCCCCAGTTGATAAACTGCATTTCCTGTCAGTGGAGGACACTGAAGGTTACAGCTGAGATTAAAAAGAACAAAACAACCTCCCAACTTGAATGGTGACACATTCTACCTGCTGAAGCGCTCTAAATCATTGCGATAATTCAGACGAGCGGAAGTGTATGAACCCTTGATGAATCCTCCAGTGGTCCCTAAATATGGACGTAATGACAGCTTTTAACATATTTGAGACTTCCCACATGAATGAAGGCATCCAACCGTGGGGACATGTGCTCACGCACTTACATCTGACATAAAACATGCAGCAATATGCAAACATTTGCCTACATGCACTCAGCTGATTAAACAGACGCATAAATTATTGTACCCTGTCATTTTTTTTTCTTTTTTATATAAAGGCACTGAGTTGTTCCTCCCTCCATTGAAATGACTCACAAACATCACCAGCAGCACTTAGAGTTGGTTCTGCCCAGAGAGCGTGGCCTGCTGTATATCCAACCCTCAGCAGTGACCATAAGCTGCGTTTGTTCACCAGCTCCAGACACACTGAGGCAATTTATGAGCCTCTGGCTGCAGGCTGATTAGAGCAGTGCTTGTAAAATGTATTTTGGCATGTATGCAGGGTTTTACTGGAGCTCCCTCTGTCACACATCACCCATACATCAGCACTGAAAGAGAGAGGTGAAACAAGAGCAGCAGAGGGAGGGTGGTGGCGTCAGTGTCGAGGGAAGGCATTGTTTAATCCTCAAAAGCCTTCATTTTGGAAATGGTTTCCCTCAAACTGTCAACACCTTGTATTTTTAAGGGATGGACATTAGATGAAGTTTGATAATTATAACTTTCACTGTCGATGTTCAGTTTTAAATAGGCCTGCTGTTATATGTATTATTAACATCAGTTCTGATGTATAGAAGACTCTGAAATATGTCTGTCGTCTGTGTCGACCAGACAACACAACAGCATGTGCAGTTGTTCCCTGGCCTCTCTCCAAAACATGTCCGAGCTTCTCAGGAAGTATCCATGAGCTCTGCTACCTGTCACCCAACTTTCAGCATGATTTGTGACAGCACCGTCTGACCAGAACAATTGCATTAACAAGCGCCGGAAGGCCCTGCCTGTCAGGCTCCGCTGATACCATGTGAGATCTTTATTAAATTACAATTACGAGACGACAAATCCTCTCATTGTTCCACCTTATGGACTGCGCTTGGACACGTGCCACTGTCACATGAGCGCAGGGTGAGTCATTTCTCAGGAACGGGTCTTTACCCTTCTGGCGTCCTGTCCTCCATAGCAACAAACCTGCTGGGAGAAATATGAAGTGAGTGCAAGCTACGTCGAAGACAATTAGATTTGTAAGAGAGGCGAATTCATTTTCTCAGACAAAACCATATTTCTGTGATGCCATTCTTCTGTAGGCTACTTGTTTTCGTGGATAGTTTCACTTTGGGCCACTTTCACGGGTTGGTTAGGTAAATGTGATAGCCACAGGACAGCAGACCTCTTCCATTGGCCTGTTATATCAATAAAAGCACCGGTGTAATTAAAAACATTCATGATAGCTGCATTCCATTTAGCTTAAGTAACACCAGGGTGTTGGTATTGTAAAAGCTGGCTATTGGCACATTTGATGAAACCAAGCTATCATTAATGTTATTAGTAACACCTGTGCTGTTAATGCTAAAGTTCAAATGTCTGCTTTCATGAGGCTGCCAGCCTGCTTCTCTGCCTGCTCTTTGTAAGGAGTAGAATTGTGCATATGGCACAAACACAGTGAGGACAAATGTGAAACAGTGTTCTGATGAAAAACAGTCAAATGTGGGGAAAATACATCTCCTGCTGATTAAAATATTAGATGGCAACTGAGTGCCTGCATTGTTTAAAGCAGCGGTTCCCAACTGGTCCAGCCACGGGGTCCAGATTTCTCCTTAGTCATTAGTTCAAGGTCCACACAGTTACAATGTTCAGCGTCATACTTGCATTCGGCCATGTTGTTGAGCTAGTAAGCTGTCTCTGTTAAGTAGCCGTCTGTTATTCACTCTCTACAGCAGGAAGTGGCATTTCAAAATAAAGCTCTGTGCTGGAAATTCACTGTACTTCAAAATAAAGTATGTTTTTTACAAACTTCACACATTTGTGAGTCACATGCAGCCCATTCAGAATGGACCGGTGACCCACATTTGGCCCACAACCCACCAGTTGGGAACCACAGCTAGCTAATTAGCTTAATTACACATAATGTAAATAAATATATATTGTTAATGTTACACGACTTGTTGTACATTACTCCCTGATGTAACACGCCTTTAAAGCAAATGGGACACACTCAAACATCGTCATACAAAATTGCAAGCGCACAGCATGGATATGTAAAGAAAACTGGATACAGTGTTGGAGGCAAGCCCCCATTCAAAGACGCTCAGTGGTACATGAAGCCAAAAAAAGTTCAACCCAGAAAAACATCTATAAGAAATCCTTCATTCCCTCTGCAATAACCCCACTGAACAATCTAAAATAGACACTGATCTTTAACCTGCTTAAATCAGCTGCTGTCTTAACAGTCCTTTTGTTATATTTGATTTAAATGTGTTTTGACTGTGAATCGTGTATTGCTGAGCCTTGTCAAAGGAGAATTTCTGTCCTGTACCGTTGGGACAGACGATAAACTTTATTTATCTGTCTACCTGGATCCTCATATCCATGGGCTCATAGTAAACAAAAAAAAGGACACTAGCGTTTTCTTTAACCCCACCTCCCAACTGCTCGGTCTCTGGGTTGTTCATTTGAATAACAGTAAGAAAATAACTCCTGATTCAGCATACAGATTAAAATAAGAGTTCATACTGGGAAGTTGATATACCTCAAAAAATATGAAAATCAATTTTAAAAAAAATACATCCTCTGATTCGCATATGTCTCTTTCACAACGCAAGTCTAAGTCTTTTTTTGGCACCATGGCATCATGTGACTAACCCAGAAGTTGCAAGCACACAATTTGGCCACTATGTCAAATTGACTTTAAAGTCCAGCTCTATTCCAGTTGACAGAGGGTCAACCATGTTTTCAGATTTCCCACGATAGTTTAACGTCTCACTTTGAAACAGAAGTGTAAATATTTAAGTTTCAATCTTCGTAGGTTAAAGAAGCTAGCTAGTATTCCTGACTTCTGATTGTATTTCATGAATTCAAATTTTACATTTTGTCGATACACATAAAAAAATAAAAAGAAACAGCTTGACAGATGTGAATATTCAATGAAACACTCACATATAACTATGAATATAAGTTCCCACAAATGTTGTGCATGTAACAGAGTGGCTCTGGTAAAATTCCGAGGTAGACATTGAAGTGTTCATCAGCAATATTGTCAAGCAGGTCCACTAAGAAGCAAATAAACAATTACTCTGACCCAACCGCTTGCTGCATTAGTGTTATTTATGACCCTAGTGTAAATATAAATTGAGGTGAATAGGAAATGAAGCCCTCTCCAGGGTGTCATTCAAGTCATGCTGGCAAGCAGTAATTCTCACATGTAGAAAACAATATAGTCTGCATATGATAATGCTTCCGGTGGATAAAATATGCTTTATACTTGGCATGTGTGTGGGCTGAGGCAATCACATATGCAGAGAAGCAGAAAGCGCTCCGGAAGGATCAATAAAGTGCATAGGATTTGGGATTTATGATGACGTCGTATCGATCAATTAGGAGCTGACTGTTTGAGGCACTCAGAGGTGCCAATGGGTATTATAGCTAAATCAGGGCTTAGACAGAATTACTGTATAAAAGAAGATAAACTACAGCATTTCAGTCTGACAATTACTGCTGCACCTTTTCAGAGGCTGATGAGTGTAGACAAAGACAAAGTGAGTGTGATGCAGCACTGTCGGCACATGGAGGAAGTCGCTGTTTGTCTCCATGAAACTGAAAATGGGATTTTATGTGGCTTAGTAAAATTTGTTTAAATGTTATAAGCCCATCAAAGCCGGAAAAAAAAATTCTTTCTCTCTTTCTTAAACATCAAACATGCATGTCAGGTATGTAATAATACGTTTATGTTGCACAATATCTACCTTCATTTCTGCTCTGTGATGCTTTGTAGATCTTAAGTCACAACATTTTCACTCATCCTCAAGAACATACAAATGTCTGAGAGAGGGCCAGAATGAGATAGACAGAGATAAAAACCCTCCTCCTGTGACTTCTCAGGGGGAATGGAGTCATTTAGTAGATTTCTCTCTGTGCGCCTATCATTCAAACCGAGCTGCTCTCACCACACAGCTGATAATCATACATATTCTATGCGCCCGAGCGCCATAAATCTCTGTCCCTGTTTCATCCCTCCGTCATTCATCAATCACGCAGGGAGCAGGATGAAACGCCGCCTGCTTGAAAATATATCATATTAGTACCTGGGATGTTTACCAAGATAATGTGAGACAACAGCAGAGGGTGAAATATAGCACCACAGCATTCCTTAAATTAAAACCACTCCTCCTCCCCTTCAGACCACCCTCTGCTTTGGGAGTCTGACTCTCCTGTCTACAAGGAGTGCTGAAGACTCTGCCCATGTGTCCTTACCCTTCTGTCACCTTGATATGTAACTAACTTTTAAGAGGAGATATTTAAAAAACAAAAATATCTATTGTAGTGTGTAGTTCAACACAGGTTCACAGTATCTAAATTATGTATCCTCTGACATATGCAGTGACGTATTAGCTAGCAAGTGTGTGGAACTACTTTAGAACTACAGTGGTGGTAGATGCAGTTCTTCAATGTAGAAGTTCTGTCCTCAAATCACAGCAGTCACTGTCTTCAACCTTACTGTTGCCACATGCCAGACACCCACTCCAGATGTCCAGATGGCACAGTTGGGTTTCATAAAGCCAATACTGATCAATGACAGGAAGTTTTGAATGGCTCAGAACTCAATTGAGTGGACAGCGAACATCCCTTTTCAATATCCCTGTACCAATCTTGTAATTGGTCATCAGTGTTTGAATAGGCCTTTGATACTTTACATCTATATTTCATTCTTCTGTCCTTTTTTCCATTTTCTATATTGCTCCCCTGGTGACTGACTTTTGTCATTGACAAATATCTTCAATCTGCAGTTTCATGAAACGTTGACTTGCTGCCATGATATCACTAAAAGTTTGTCAGTGTTGAACTTTAATTGAGTTACCTGCTGAAGTACAACGTGTACAAGTTATTCCATGCCCACATTAGGAGTGTTAGACTCATGGATGTACTGTGTTAAGTGCGCTGGATAAAGTGGCGTATAGTCAGATTTGCTGCAAGTTTTTTTCCAGTGGCCAAGTGCGGTACTGCAGACAGCAGTTCAGTTCGTTACACATTATAACAATTATTTTGGCATTTCAATTGTCAAAAGTTGTGGATGGTACTAATAGAACTGTGCCATTCTGTCCTGTTTTTTTCATTTCACCTCTGCTGGGGTACCAACCACACTATCAGATACTTAAAGATGGAGCTAGCAGTCCACTGATTGGTCAAGAGAGAATCGTCGTCCTTGTTCCACAAGGACTCAGTAAACAAATTCGCTATTGTCAAATATTTCATCCACTGGGACAGAGACTATACATGCTCTAGTGTTTTTTTTTGTTTTGTTTGGAAAATGTTCATGTGAAAACCCGTTCCATGGACAGTCAGCGAGGTGCAGATGTTCCTCAGCATCACCCGTGAAGAGGAAATACAGTGAAAGCTGGACGAGCAGTGATGCTGCTCTTTCTTTCCACTATCAACCCTCACCTACTACTGTCTACCTGTCTGAGTACTATCTGTGGTGGAAAACCTAAACAGAGGGTTTAGGTACATTTCTGTACTGGTTACGTACTGGTCCAAAAGGTACTATACCAAAAGTGTTTGGTGGAAATGTGGGTAAAGATACATACTTTTTGTATTCTCAATTTTCAAACCCAGAAGTTTGACATTTGTACAATATCTTTCTGGATTGTTTGTTTTAACAAGTTAAAGAATTTGTAGGACCCAGCGGTTTCAGATGTTTAACCCTCCGTCAATTACTTCAGCTGGAGCACACCAATGCCAAAGGGTTTCTATAACCTGAAACACTGCATTTGTATAGAACGGATAATGTAATATTACATAATTTGATATGGATATCAGTTTGGACCAAACAGTGACTCCCTGAGAGAAACCACCCATCGCAAAGCTCCCCAAGAATTACCTTTAAGGGCTTTTTTACCACCAATAGGAATGCTGAAGTGGTGCACTGTAAATGCCCAAAAGACGTGAATTTTCGCAAGAGAGTAGGGGTTTCCTCAGCATGCTAACAAGCTAAACTAAGAGACAGTTTTTTTCAAAACTTACCAGATAATCCGACCTCCTCACTCACTTTCCTCCAAGCGAGCTCCTTTTTATTCCCGTTTGTATAAAAGTAGGATGTGGTGTCAAGGAGCTGGGGTAGCCACATTTGTCTGTGTTTTTCTTACGTTTTTTTCTCATTAGGAGTGGTTATTTGTGTTCTTAAAATGGTGGCTGCCGGTGCTGCACTGACTCATGTTTTTAACCAATCAACTACTTATGTCTGGACCAATCATTGTACACTTAGGTCACTCATGGTTCTTGCTGTGCTGGGAGAATACCTACCCAGTAATAGGAGCTAAAAAAGTCCCTCAAAATGGCGTTCCAAGAACCAATCATTCCTAGTTACCATGATGCAGAGCCAACAATAGGGTTGGGTTTTAGAGCTAGGTTCTTAGAATTATGAAAAGACTAGAATTGCTACCAGTGTTGCCTACTTACAGTTTTTCTTCTGCCCCTTTAAATTCTTACAAAAAGTAGTCATCGGTGTTGCCATCAAGGCCCTTAGAAGTATTTGTAGTTGTTACAAGTAGTCATTTTTCTGTAAACCTGATATATAACAAACGGAATAGAGTTAAAATGTTGTGCGTAGACTGTTGGACAGACTCTACGTATTCATCATTCCACTGGGAATTTCTCTGTCTATATTTTAGTCCTGTGTGAGCACATGTTAGCAGTAGTTTTCTATCCACTTTAGTTGACAAATAAGTCAATGAAACTTACATTACACTGTATCTTCCCCCACATTAACAACGCTTATGCTATTGAATTTCCATTGGCACATGCTGATGGCGTATCATACTGAAAATCATTGGCAGCAATTACCTCCATCCAGTATCTCTTTTATATTATTCGCCAATGGGGAAAAAGATGGAGTCCTACTGTATCAGCACTGTGCAAATTCAAAACTGACCACATATTAACCAACATTTAAATGTATGTGGTTACAATTTAAGTGGAATTTTTGTATTCAAATATTAAAGAGATTACACAGTGGCTCATTTCAATGGTCCTTTGGAATTTTTGAGAATACCGGATTCTGTAGATATTTGGATTTTTGCACAGGTCTGTGTGCACCAAAGCTTACCCCCAGGACAGTAAGCAGGCTGTGTATAATACTCTGCTCAAGCTGAAGGTTCTCTCCCTCTCTGGTATATCCCCTTTTAGATTAGAAATGTAATTTGGGGAGATGAATGCATTCTATTCCAGTTTGCTGTGATCAGGAGTACTGCTGTGCGGAAAACAGCATTGCTTCCCGATTATTGAATTTTTATGGCCAGGTAATTAATTGCAGATTCCCTGTTTTGTTCTATTTCTTCCTCTCTGACATTTTAATTTCGACAAAAAGCCACGGTCTCCACACGGCCCTTCTCTGGAGATCCTAATGGCCTATAAAACATGATGACTTATAGATATGGCAGAGACTTCACTTCGCCAATGATTGTTTGAAACCTTGCTGATCACACAGAATTTAGTCCCCCTCTTGCTTCCTCCCTCCCGCCATCTCATCCCCGCCTTTCCTTCCCAACCTCCTGAATTCATTTCTTGTCAATTAAACTGCAGCTACAGTGTCCCATCTGAAGAATAGGAATCTATCAATGTGTCATCGACCAGGAATTCATTATTGGATGCGGCCTGGTAACTTTTCAAAAGCAGCGTTCGGGCCATTATTCCTTAAAGACGATTGTCATTACTTGACCAGGCAGGCGAGTGTCCTTGGCTTGCATTGCAAGCACTGCATTTAAGGGCAAGGGGGAATCAATCGTAGCGGAGGGTGACAGATGCCATATCTCAAGGCAGACAGGTTTGAATGCTTATATCAAATCAGAATCCTTTGCTGGCACAGGGAACATTAGTTACCCTGGTGTCAGGAGCACATGTAGGCCACAGCCAGCCATCCAGGAGGAAAGAGGGGGAAGGCGGTTTGTTATTTTATGCAGGTCTGCTAAAATGTCTTGAGATATTGATGAGCTACTTTAGATCATTCTTCTCTTTGCATAATAAGAGCATATTCAATGCCTGGGCTTTTGTAATGTACGTTTAATTTTATTCTTAAATAACAGTAACATAATAGCAAGATGCATTTTTACATGTAGTGGCTACAACTGGCTTGCAAAAAAAATAAAAATCTTTCATAATAAATTGGTAAAATGATGCATGCTATAATGCCAATTCAGCAAGATTATGCTAAGACTATGGTTCATTACATTAGGCACTGAACAGACCGTATTAGCATTTAACAATGGACTCCCTATTACGGAGAGATACAAAAGACATGATATAAATATGTCTAGCACACTAACCTTTGTTGTGTTCCCCGCTACTCTAATATATGTCCACGGGATATCTATCCAGGACTATTTATTTATCATCCCTCCTTTGCTTCTTTCTTCTTTTTGCTGTCCCCTCGTCATGGTGCTTTTTTCTGCTGTGTAAGCATAAGTCCGCACAACATATCACTCCTGAAGCATACCCCCTCCTAACCTTCAAGAGTTCTCCCTGCACAATCTCCACGGCTCTGTAATGGCTGATGCAGTTACCATATTTCAGCCCTAATTGGGTCGAAGCTACAGAGCCAATTTGGGAGGGTAGTTTGGAAGAGAGTTCCTCTGCGACATTGTTAGGCATTGAGTCTTCTGTGTTGCCAGGTGTGGATTGTAATTGCCACTGAATGAAAAGAGCACCTCAGAAGTGAGGGGCCGTTGTGGTTTCTTTGGGGGTATGTGGGTGCTTTATCCACAGCAGTGTTTTCCTCTGCTTCTGCTCAATAAGTCAATACAGACAAGATGAGATTGGGTGACTTGTCTTGTTTACATCTTTTAGGTTTGTTTTTGGAGGAGTTCTGTTGCCTTGGGAGAGCAGCGTTTGTTCTATGCAACCAAGTTGTGCACTCATCAAAATGACATATTACTTACAAAGCACCCACTGTATTCTATTTTCCGCCTTCATCCTATTTTCTTCTGTGTGGCAAATGTGCTATCTCGTCCATGAAGCATTGCTCAGAGACGAAGATGCGTTTCACTGTCTGACCTTAGCTGCCGCTCCTCAGAGCCAGGATCTATGGCAGCCATTTTCTCTCTAGCCAGTCATGAAGAAGCAAGAGATGTAAATGTCAGTCTGTGTCTCCTTAACACTCAATAAAGGGCTGGGATTGGGCCCTCCGCTCCGCCAGTCGATTGGCCATCTAATGAGGAGAGGCCTTACCATAACTCTACAAGATTCACTACTGTTTGCGTTTCACCAGAGGCCCTAGAACAGTAATAATTCCAAGTGGATAAATGTTTTCCCGATAACAAGCTGAAATAACCTGTCGGTTTGAAGTTGATGTAGAAAAGAAGAATCACACAATTAGTGATCAGTGGGGATTTATTCTGGTAGCAGGAGACAGAAGGCAGGAGGAGCTTAGTCCTTTTCTCTTGACCTGCAAATATCAAGACTACCTCAGTCAGATGTGCTTTTTCTTCTGTATTTCCTCAACCTGTGTGCCATCTGTCACAGGCTTTACTTCTGTAGCAGCCCTTCGTGTTTTTTTTTTCTTTACCTCTAAATGTCCCCTCACACCAGCATTTAGCTTGTTAATGTAATTGAAGTCACTCTGAGGGAAGGTGTTATGGATGATGCTCTTGCAATGAGACAATGCTCCCTAATCTCCGTTTATCTAGAGGCTACTTCCCACCTTGAAAAAGAGAGGTAGCACCGAAATCCATTTAGATTTGTTGAAAAGATAATAATAAAGAAGGTTTTAAATTAAAGACATCCGTTACTTCAAATCATGTTAATGGCTCGGTCTACAGCCACCTTTAACTGCATTGATTATTCAAAAGCAGACAAAACGGTCTTTTATAGCGACTTATTTGAAATTTTGATTTGGTTTGTTAATTGGCACTTTCTCTGCAATAATTTTCAAATAAAGGGCTTATTTAAGTATCCTAAAAAGACAGAGATTACATTGTGTCAGTCCATTATGCCTTTCCACACCTTATAATGTTACAAGGCACTCTAAGGTTGATTAATAGCAACCAATTTCGTCATAAAGAGGTAGGACTACTGTAGCTATTGTAATTAACCTTTAAGTGTGATGGACTTTACCGTATATTGCCCATTTCTATTACTGACCCACATATATCACACCGGAATACGCAGCCCTTCCTTGAATCCGAGGCCTCCCAGGAGCCTCGGCATACACTATGTGTCCAATGACATCATATCCCCACGGGAGAGTGAATTATCTTGTTTTCGCCAGATCTCTCATATGTATTTTCTCTGCTGTTCCTGCACAAATGTATCATTTAAACCATTAGCAGCACCTAGCTCTTTCATTAGAATGAACTATATCATCCCCTCCCCAGAGGCCCCCGCAAGCCACCGGACTGTGAGAATACATTTCACCGAGAAGGAATATTGAAGGCGGCAACATGCCTAGGTAAAGTATTACTTAATTTATACTGCTAATGTATAACATTGATTCTCTGTGGGGAAAATAAAGGACAACATATTTTCAGAGCCCACATCATTAAGGTTTAATAATTTAGACCCAGTTAGCGTGATAATAAATATACTGGGGGAACTTAAGTGAGGGTTTTGGTGATGAATGCAATTAGAAAACGTTGCACTTACATAGAAGAGTAATATGAATGGGGTGTAGAAATTAATTGGAGTTGGAGCAATGGTATGGCCTGTGGTGTTTCACGGGAGGGATAAAAAACAGCCTATTTTTCCAAGAGCCCTATCCAGAATACTAACTATCCTCTGCACGCTGAGTTCCCCTATCGATATCTACATAACTAACAAATGGCTGGCCTAAAAAATGGGCTCCTGCTGCTTCTTTTTTTCCCGAGTGCAGGTTTGCGCTCTGAAATTAAAAGACGGTGATAATGTGCGTTTGGGATTCTTGTGGAGGGTTTCTTTTTATTGCTGTTTGGACGCATGGCTCTGTACATTACCCATCATGCTTCTAGTGCATCATTAGTTGGGGAATAATGGGATAACAGTCGCTGCTCCATATGCAGGCCCTAAGATTCATCCGCTTCATACAGTATGTATCAGCAGGACTGTGGTAGCTCCTCGAATACATTTATTATACTGTACAATTTCAACTCCTTATAATGAAGTTGCATAAAAAAAATGTAAAGCAGTACTTAAAGTCAACGACAAAATTTAAAGCAAAGGGTTTAACTGAGTTATTTTTGAAAAATATTCCTATCCTTTTGTCTTTAGTCATTAGAGTTCTGATTCATAGAATGACTGTCTTCATCTAGACTTGGTTTATTTTACATTTGTACAAACAAAAAATGTGGCTTTAAATTAATCGCTGTCTTGGATGATTAACAGAAATGAGACAGAGTTTGTAAAGTGACACACACAAGCTTCTTTTGTTCCAAACAAAACGGGTGTTGCCAAAAACATAAGAAGTCACAAACTGTCCCAGAGCATCAACAACCAGCACACCCAGGGTACCTTACACGTCATATCTCCATGACCAAATGTTGCTATGTGACGAGGTATTATAATACAAGAACCATTTGATTGTGTTAAGGTAATTGTTCCACCTTCTATCAGTTAGCATTGCTAATGGTTCGACCCCAGCCGGTAGCCCCTTGCTGTACATCATTCAGTCTCTTTCCCCCTTTCACACTTGACTTTCCTATCATTTAAAGGCAAAACTGCCCAAAAAACATCTTTAAAAAAAAAAAAAGTTGCATATTATTACTTAGTGTAAGGTTGTCTTAATCTACCTGATTTTATCAGGTGCATAAAGCTCCATTCATACCCCTGAAATTATTTGTACGTTCTCTGACTGCCCGTTCACACCAAACAGGCCCTTCCAACAAGACTGAGGGAGGCCTATGAGGAGAAGTATGCGTTTTGTAGCATTGATAATGTTCCAGTCAAAGTCCTTCCTCTTATGAAAAAAGATGGAGGTTTTTGAAGAGCTTTCCCAGAGCTAGATTTTACACCCCACCAAAAGATTAATAGTACGCCGCCCTTGAAAAATGAAATTCAAAGGTATCAAAAAGCTCCTAGGGATTAGAGCCAGGGAGCCTGATATCAAGCCCAGTTTACTCTTTATGATGTCATTTTCTTTTTATGGAGGAAGCATGGGGTGAAAGCTCAAGGCAGATATGGGATCCAGGTTTGGGGGTAATCTCCCATATACCACAGTGCATAAATCTGCTCCATTGATCTCTGGAATCATGCTTCTATTGACAACAGCGAGTCTCTCCTTTTGAAAAGTGATAACTGCGCAGGGCAGTCCCACTAAACATTTATGGATGTCATTCCTGCCTTGGTCTGGGCCCCTGCTCTGTAATAGCTTTTAGCGTCATGTAACACTCCTACGTGTGAGTGAATGCACAAATGTGTCCGAGACCCTGCTGAGTAAGTTTACGCTAGCCGTTAATCATTGTCCGAGCCAGCTGGCTGTAGGCACTGGGCAGGTGGGCCTGTCAGGTTGGCAGCCTCAATCATGCAGCACTGAAACTGGAGCCCTCAGGGACAACCATGCCCCTGGTGTCTCTAAAGTCCCACGTCAACTGGTGCTTACCAAGTGCTATTTTGACTGATACTTAAGATTATAGTCCAGTGTGTTGAACTTGCTCGAGAGCTGTAATTAAATCCCAATAAACAGACACATAAAATTGAAAAGGAAGACGTGATGATTATATTTTCTCTCCGGTTTCTTAACAGTGAAACATTAGTTGGATTGATTCACTTTGTGGAATTGGATATCTCTCCCCCATACTGTGAATATGGTCCTGAATATGGTCCTTTCCGATATTTTTCAATGTGGCTATTACTCTTGTATTTTTGCTTATTATGACCTCTGGTCATAATGGACATTTTACTCCATTGTAGAGGACTTATAGAACAATGCTGATCAGGGATCTTGAGCCTCCTACAGCTTTTAAAACAATGTAAAGTAACAGAAATCATCAAAAACACTTGTTTTTGAGTGTGACTAACAAAAAGGAAACAAACAGGAATACTTCTATAGCTGAGTAGGCCATTTGCACAGAGCTAACACACAAGTATAAATCCAGCTAATGAGCAAAGATGTAAGGGTTAGCGTTAGAACTAGCCAATCACAGCACAGTAGGGCAGGACTAGGTGGAACACCACTGTACTTGCTGACTTACCTTTCATTTGTGTATACCTGTATGAGGCTCTGGCTTACTTTTGATTTAGTAAGGAAGTTCCAGCAAACACAAGAAAATTAGTTTGTCTATGCAAGTTTCTCAAATGCAAAATCAAATAACAAGGGATACACCATGGCCATGGCTTTACTGGCCAGCTGTTTTTCAGTTTGCTGCTGACATTAAACCATCAACCCATCAATCAAGATTCCTCATCTGAAGGTCTTCTTCCCAAATCTCCCTGACATCTAACTAGCTCATTGATGGACAGAAGGTCAGAGGTGTTTAGCATTTTCCACTGTAAGTTAACACTGACAAGAGAGAGAGAGCTGTGTGTCCTGTTCTTCCATCCATCGTCCTGAAGTGGCTCTGACAGGCAAGCATCTGTGCCCCCAGGAGCTGACAAGTCTCCTGTGAACCAAACAGGAATGCTGGGACCCCGGATTAGTAATGTGGCCTGTGATGAGGATGTTCTGTGGGCTGATTGGAGCGTTGGGGGTTAAAAATGGACAGTGACTAGTCAGTTTTGTTGCTGTTGTTGACAGCAACAAAACTGTGGATCAGATGTTGATCTGTGGATCAGGTGTTGTTTGTGTGGATACTGATTTATATGTTTCCCTAAGCTTAAAAAATGATGCCACTTAAAGGTCACAGTACAGTAATTGTCTTTGTCTAGTTGCTCATTAGTGGCACTCTGTTACTTCTGTCTATTAAATGTAAAGGATTATCTGGGTGGTGTAACTTTTAAAGGCTCTTTAAAATCAAGTTTGTGTGTTTAAGGAGCAAGTGCCAAACATTTTTTATCTGGATCAGAATGCTCCGGATTTGGAAATCCCATGTTTTGCTATTCCGGATCAGCTAATCATCTTATTTTTGTGCCGGTTTTTAAAATCAGCATTGAACTGTATCACCCTGATCCAGATACAAACGTTTAAAGATGACCAAATCTGGATAATCAGTGCTCAACTTGGGATTACATATCAAAATGTAGGCTACTAGCTACATGAAGAACGACAGATAGAATCGCCAGCTTGGGGTAGCAACTACTTTTGGCTCTGTCATTGTGATTGATATAAAGTGATAAATGGAAGTTATGTTAGTTGATATTGGCAGCCATTTGGGGGATTGTTTTATGGGGATAAAATACCCTTTTTTAACTTTACTGCACTAAAAGGCTTAATATGTAGCCTAATGTCTACTCTATACACTTTATCCCTCCAATGATGAAACAAATCAAGTGCAAAATATAAATGAATGCATATTATGACTTCTTGACCTCGGTGCTGTGTTTGACACTGTCTGTCATACCATTCTCATCAATAGAGTAAATTGTTCCGTAGGTATATTTGGAACTGCTCTTAAATGGTTTGAATCATATTTCTCAGACAGAGAATTTTCTGTGTCCAATGGTAATTTTGTTTCGTCTTAGCTCTGCTGATGTGTGGGGTGCCACAGGGATCTATTCTTGGTCCTATTTTGTTTTCACTTTATATGCTTCCATTAGTATGCATTATCAGTATTTTTAATGGGATATGCTACCACCGTTATGCTGATGACACCCAAATCTGTCCTTTAAGCTGGATAATGTTAGCTGTCTGAGCACTTTAATGGAGTGCTTCACTGCTATTGTCATTTTTAACAGCTAAACTCAGACAAGACAGAGGTAATAATCTCTGGCCCGGATCACCTAGCAAGGAAGTTTCAGCTGTTTATTGGTCCTCTGGCAACTAAAATCTACAGTGACCCATTTAGGTACACTTTTGATTCTCAATTGGACTTTGAACCTCACTTCAATAATCTCATTAAATCCTGCTACTTCCACCTTTTCAAAAGTAAATCAGCTGTGTCTTTTCTGACAACAAAAGTTAAGGTGGCAAAAGTCCAAGTAGGGCAGACATGAGGGGCGATGGATGGGTCCAACAACCACTGACTTTCACCTGAGAAGCTGGTGTTTGCTTCCTGTAAGAATGTACAGCCTAACCCTGTTCTTTTTCCCTAAACCCAATCATGTGCATGTATTGGCTAAATGTAACCACATGTTTTTTGTTGGATTTAAAAAACGGAAATTTGCGGTGTTATACTGATGTTGTGAGAGGCTGTATGCGAACTGTACATTTCTTGTGAAGGGGAAGTGTATTTTGAAAAGACACAATGCTTGTAACAAGCTTAAGTTGACATGGCGTCCCAGAACGTCCACAACCAGCGCACCTGGGCTACCTTGCACATCATATGTGGACTCGAAAGGTCCATGACCACATGTCATTATGTGACGAGGTCGGACTGAGAATGTGTTGGGTTTGCAAGTATACAGCAGAGACTAGATTAAACATATTAATTATTGAGCTTTAGGCTTGATGGTAGGCAAATGTTTTTTAACGTCGGACAGAGCCAAGCTAACTGTTTCCCCCTGCTTCCAGTCTTTATGCTAAGCTATGCTAATAGCTTCCTGGCTCTGGCTTCATTAACGTACAGATATGAGAGTGGTATTTATCGCCTCATCAAACTTGCGACAAGAAAACAAATTAGCATATTTCCCCAAAATGTCAAGCTGTTCCTTTAAACCAACAGAGTAATTCATGTGCCACCTTCCACATTTCCACCAGGAGGCATGTGCATGCATACGTGTGCAAACACTAGCTTGTAAAGCACATGAAAACTCACTTACTGTGTTGTGAGCGATCACAAGATGAGTGATTAAAGTCAGCAATGAATTAGCAGCTCCAGTGTGCTGGGAGCATGTTGGTACAGTTTATAAACGGCTTGAAAACAAACCAGCTTGGCCTTTCTTGAGTTTCACACGGCCATCAAACTGTCAGGTCCAGGAACAGGCGTCTACCCTTTAGTGTCTCCTCATCTCTTGCTGTGCCAGTAAATTCTCTAAAGAGCAAAGACTTCTTTACTGCAATCTTTTAGCTTTACACTGACAGCTATCACAGCCCTCCTCTTTCTCTCAACTTACATGCATATAATAGCGGCACTTGTAAATCTTTTGTAAGACATATTAATTAAACAGTCAGGGATGATGTGACACTTTACTTTCAGTGTAATTTTGGTCGAGAACTTTCTAAAAGAGTCCTCGACACATAGAACATATTCCCCTGCACAGAGCTTTTTCCTTCACCGTCATTTCAGCATGAATTCTCTGCAACTTGCAACAGTGATAAGTCACCCTGGTCTTGATATTATCTCCTGAGCCCAGTTTCCCTGCAAAAGTTACAGTGAAATTTGTGATCCTGTGTAATGAGAGTTGAGGGTGCCACAAGAAATCACAGTCATAAAGCCAGGGTGCTGTAGATTATATTGACAGCATACACACATGCACATTGCACACATATTCACTCGCAGCTCTGTTTCCAGTCTCCTGTTTGGAGCTGCGTTCCTGTGGGCAAGATTTATAAAAACTCCAGTGACAACACGTCCTGTTTGGCCTTTAAGACCTACATAAGTGGTGCTGTGCTGAGGCCAGCTGGGTATTAATAGTTGGCATGGGAGAACGTAAATTATTGCTCTCTTACCAAAAATGTCATTCAATCCCTAACGCTACTTGTCAAGCTTGTCCTCTTGAACTGCTCAGTAAATCAAACCATATGTTCTACCCCAGGAAATATTCCAAATCTACAGGCTCAGCAATAGCCAAATCAACTTATCAATCAAACCTCATGCCAATCAATTTGAGTCGGAGAGTAATTCTTTCTCTAAAGGAGATCGTGTCCTCCACGCTGTCCTCTATTCTGCAACTGGCATCCACTTGTCCAACTGTTTAATTAAGAGACTTTGTGTCTGTGAGGCATTCATTAGCTGCCATGTCCTGTTGTCCTGCCTGTCACAACACAGGTTGTAAAAAGAGATACGTGAGGCCTATTTTGAGCTGGGATGACCCGGGGGTCAGTTGAGGATGAGGGCAAAGTGTGAAGGAAAGGACTGGCATTGTGTTAACATGAGATCACCATGCAACTTGCATGGCCTCAGCTGCAGTTCACACAATCGGAGCATTAGAGAAAGCTGAAGTTATATTCAACTTAAATCAGTCAGTTTGTGTGTTTTTATGAAGCTGAATTGTGTTTGGGAGACGAGGATGCTTTATATACAGTGGGAGACAGCCAACCATGCTGTTATGCAGTTAACCATTAAAGATTCAGTGTGTAGGATTTAGCAGGACATATTGGCAGAAGTGGAATATTACATTCATACCTATGTTTTCATTAGTGCATAATCACCTGAAACTAAGAATCACTGTGCTTTCGTTACCTTAGAATGAGCCGTTTATATCTAAATACAGGTCCTTTATCACTGGCCATTCGCTTTTCTACATTTTCATGTCGACCACCGTAGTTATCCTACATGCTTGATGCACGGGAGAAGTTTCAGTTTGTTGCAATCTGCAACCTCACCACTAGATGCCACTAAAGTCAACACAGTAGACCAGGGGTGTCAAACATATGGCCGGCCAAAGGGTCCTATCTGGCCCACTAGATGACTACACGAAGAGGTGCCAGGTTTCAGGAGCAAGTTAAACAATACATTGCCAACTTCATGTAAAATTCTGCTTCAGAGGCTTTTCCACCCTGACCAGGATACAGCTCTCTGATATAACAATAAATACTTACTGTGACCATGTTTAAAGCTATGTATCACACCTGTATCAGGAAATGTATGGATAGATACACATGTAATGACAGTGAGAAGTAGACTTACTGAATGTCGAAAAACTGAGACATACTGTTGAAATTGCACTTATTTTTCTAAGACATCTCAGGCCGTGTAAAAGGATGAACGTCTACAGAATGTGCTTCTAATTCTTTTCACACAAACAGGAAAAATATTGGCGCTGATGTTACTTACAGGTTGTTGTGCGATGGTTTTATTGGTCCAACCCATCTGAGATCAAATTAGGTTGTATGTGGCCCATGAACTAAAATAAGTTTAACACCAATGCACTAGACCTTTTAGATAATTTGGTTTATACTAGAACCATTAAGAGATGTTGCCCTTGAATCACATTAATCTGCAATCATTTTGAGATATATATAATTTGCAACAGTTGTTTTTTCACAATTTACTAATGTCTAGATATCTTCAAATAGACAGTTAACCCAAATTACAAAAAGATAAATTCTTACGTACCCTCTAGTTGTAGCGTACTGTATAATATAGTAATGTATATTGAAATTGGATAAGGCAAACCTTTCAAAATTACATATCCATTGCCGAGCTAAACAGAATCCAACTTCGTTCAGCTAATAAAGTTTGATAGCAACATATTTTAGAGATAATTTCCATGCAAAGACTTCCATTCCATTATGTGAGGAATCCGGTGATAATTTTATTTTAATATTTTAACATTTCATATCTTAAGTATGAGTGTTACACAAATAATAAAAAAAAAATTAAAAAAACAAAACAAAACATTTAAATGTTTACTCTAAAGGGAGAAGCAGCAATTGACTGAATTGCCATAGGCTGCATTATCAGCATTGTCTAAAGCAGAACTATGTCATAAAACAAAAGACATAAAACACTTGTTTTTATTAATCTTACACAAAATGTCAAGTTAAAAATAAAATGTTAAAAATACATGAAAATCAGTCTCCATTCTGATCTTGTTGCAGGTTAAATGCACACTTCAAATCATTACTCTGTCGAACGCAATGAGATCAAAAAGGTTAATATCTGGATCCCACAAGAGTTTCTATTCCCTTCAAACTGCTTTAAAAGAGCCGAGCATGATCCGGTTCATGGGAAATAAGGGGTAGTTTTAAACGCAGTTAGCACTGATGACACCCAGCGGAATTGTTTACCTAAATATGATTTAGTGATAAATGAACTCAAATGTGTCGTTGTCCCCGGCTCCATGTGTAAATCCTCTCGGCATCGCTGCTGAAGCGGTCACGACGACGGGAATGGATTCCCTCGCTGGCCTGTGAACATCTGCTGGGCCATTTAGCCAGCTAATAGATCAGCCTGGAAAGAGAGGGAGAGAGAGCAGAGGAGGTGCAGGTGTTCCTGGCCAGAGCCAGAAGACATCAAACCAAAAGCCCAGGCCAAATCCACCAGAGCACAGGCTGAATGACTCACAGCATCTCACAGATAATAAAACAAGCATAAAGTTTGCGTAAGGTACAGGTGGGGGTATTTTGCACCATACTCAGGAGAGACCAGGCACAGGCCGGGTACAGGGAGAAAGGTAATTGGATGCATATGGGAGGAGGTAAATGAAAGAATTTTGAGAATATCTCTGTGGAATACCTAATGGGGACAGGACAGAAAAGGAAATTAAAAATTATTCGAAGCAGATGGACTGTTCTTTGAGTTTTTCAGGGAAATTTATTAGTGCCGCGAAAGAAATGTGTCTGTTTATTTTGTGCTGCCATGAAATGAATGACCTGCTGAGTTGCGCTTGTGTTAGTTTATGACTGCCTGGCCATTATTCATAATTTAGAATGCATTTGTTATCGATTCATGATTTAGTGTGATTTATTGGTGCTTGTCAGATTTCATTCAAAACTCCACCAGTTTTGTTTCAGCAGCAGGCCCAGAGTTTATGAAAAATACAAACAAAGTTGGGCAAAATGCGGATACAGTTTCATTTGTACCTTATTACATAACAGCTTTGGCTGGATTCAAATGGTGCCTCGGCATAATTCATTTGTTCCTGTTATTTCCTTATTGCCAACAACAATAAAATGAAATGTTCTAGAATACAGTATCAGTCAAGAAACACTTTGTAATGGAAATGTTGATGGGAAAACGTCAAAACCCCTCCAAGTTCAGACACTGTTTAAAGTTCAGTGTGGTCAGGTAGGAACATAATATTAACAATTGATCAGGAACAGCAGTTATGTATTAGGGAGCCTATCCGTAGAGGATTTGTTAGGAAGCTGTTTTGCTCCTACAGCAAAGCATCATTAAATCTACTGGCTCTGGACGTCTGGGAACATAAAGGTTAGCGCTGATATTAACCCAACATATGGTTCAAATTTAGAAGAAATATCTCAAGATTAAAAGTCTCACAGTATAAAAGGGTCAGCTCAATCTGTTGCAGTTGTATACATTCTGGTGTGAATTTAGCCCTACTTATAAGTTAACCTTTAATTTCCCCAACATGACTGTCTGAGCAGGATTTTTATCACATTCACTGTCACCTCAACTCTCCTTTTTCCTCATGATGATTAACAAGAACAAACACTGTTATTGATGCAAAGCAGATGATGTGAGGCTCAGCCAATATCATCAAACTGTGGAACCAGTAGACTTAAAGTTCAGATCTAACTAACACCAGCTATTGTTAAAAGCAGCAGCAGTTAAAAACCTAAGCTTTAGACATATTTTTTTTTAAATAACTGCTGTTTTTCTGTCGGCCTGTCCTTTGGGGATCGTACATTTTACATTTGGAACCAGACGAATGTTTTGTTAACTGGGTCACATTGTCTGCTTTTATACTTTCTTGTTGGCCATGTGCCTAAAAAAGCAAAATGTTAAGCCCGGGTCAAAGAACTTAAAAACACTAAAAAATGGTAAATCTCTGCACAGAATTTAACATTTTGTATTAATTGTATTTCTGTCTATGGATTCAAATGTCCCTACCTGTGCTCTGCTCACACAGGTGTTTTCACTTATTTCGCCTGATTCGACCTTGTCTAAGGACGAGCTAAGGATTGTCATGTACAGATTGTGCTTTATTGACAGCTGCCTGACCCATGTGTTAGTTTTGTTGTGTTACTTGCACCGTACTTGTTGACAAGGACTGGTGTCCTCACCCAGCTTCAACCAGAGCAGAGGTTTAATTAGCCAGGATGGGTGAAAACATCTGTGCAGAGTTTAATATCCACTGCAGCATAGTGAGAAACAATATGCAACAATATGTACAATTATGTAAGTTCTTTATGATTCATTTGTTTTCAGCTAACTTGATAATAATTGTAAAATGTTGAACCGCTGAGTTACAAGCCTGTTCAATGCAGTCACCAAAATAAATGTTAGCACTGTACATTTGAGCTCATAACATTGAAACACTGCCGGTAATTACGTAATATAAGGGGCAGGAAAGTCCATATAGGGCAGATGGGTGGGGTGGTGGATTGGTCAAACAAACCCAGGACCCAGGACTTTCACCCAGGAGTGTGCTTTTGTTTCCATCCTGGCATTGGTAGCGGCATCCACAAACATCAACAGCAGACGCAGAAAGATACCTAATGTGTAAAATATAGACGTGAGAGGCAACTGACAAAGCAGCAACATATGATGACTTGGGATGAGAATGCGTTGAACATTTGTACATTATTATGTAGTGGATATGTTGAAACCATAGAAATAGAATGAGAGTAGATTATAGGTTTCTGTTAAAGCCAGCGTAGCTGGACGGTCAGAGTGGCAGACATTTGTATGTGTACCGTTGCTGTTGCAGCTGTTGCAGCAACTCCAGCAGTACGTTTTAAAGTAGGCAATCAGTTACTTTTTAAATATTACCATACTGTTATTTCACTGTTTATTTTGTTGCCATTAATTGTATATTTTTCAAACACAATATCTGACTGAATGTCTGAATTATTAACTAGACAACTAAAAAGACTAGCTGATACTGTTTTGGTAAGTTTTATTTTGTTCCTGTTGAGTTTGAACGAAGTGTGTTTTACGATGAGTTAAACATTAGTTCGGTAAAAGAGAGAAACTTAGGGTGACCTTAAGCTTACCTGGTAGAGTGTGGGCCCTATATAGACTGAGACCTACACAGCGGCCTGGGTTGGATTCCAGCCCGAGGCTCTTTGCTGCATGTCATCCCCCCTCTCTCTCCCACATTTCCTATGTATCTGAGCTGTCTTATCAACAAAAGGCAAAAAAATAATCTAAAGAGAGAAACTTAAGATAAGATAAGATGTACTTTATTGATCCCCAGAGGGGAAATTCAAGTATTGTAGCAGCACAAGACAAAAAGACATTAAATAGAATAAGATAAAAGAGAAAAAAAAATAATGATTGATGAAAAAAGATAAAATAAAAATAAAATTACTACATCAATACATAATACAGTTTTTTTCTGTGTAATCAGGAAAATAGGTCTAAAAATAAGACAAAACAGCAGTCTCAAACTTGTGAGCGTGACACACTTTAAGGCCTCACTGACCTGTGTTGCTACCATTACAAATGACAACAATCCTCATTTTCTTTTTTACTAGTTAAATTACCACAGTTAAGACTTTAATGTCCTTTCTATTCATTCTGTGGTTGAAACTGGCAATAAAATACAGGGTTTTGTTGTTTGTTAGGGAGCTTTCAGACCTAGATTGCATTTGCTTTGGTCTAAATCAGGGACTTATTTTGTTACAAAGCTGACCAGATAAAATGCCTGCGCCAGAAAGCTGCTCTTGATTGGTCAGAATTTCCATGCGGGAAAAATCCAGGAAGTAAGCAAAACATTGAAGAAGAGTACACTTGCAAGATAAATGTGACACTTTCTAATGTCACAATGGAGGGACAACTACGCAGGTTGATTTTAGCACTGCTCATCGTGGACTATATTGCTGTCATTGTTCATTTTAGTCAAACCATACAGTTTGAAAACGAGGCGCGGCTCCAACTAGAAAACAATGTTTTGATGCATTGGATGTGCTGAATGTGCATATTAAGGCAGTACAGGAGGAGGTGCACATTAATAATCCTCCAGGACTGTAACATGCTCATGTTTAACCCAAACTATGTGTCATGTGACTGCAGTTGGTTCGGATCGATGTCGGAACACGTTCTCACCACAAACGAACCGCATCAGAGTTGTGAAGTGAATCATAAAACCAGAGGAGGCGAATGATTCTGACTGAGACATCTCTGTCTGTCTCTGTTTTTTTTTTTTTTGTGTGTGTGCTTTTTTTTTATCTGTGAAGAAATGAAAAGTCTTTTAGAGTCTCATACCTCCAATAGTACACCTGGTCCTAACAAAGATATACAGTTTTTGGCTCTGGGTATAATCTTTAGTTTAGAGTTGATATTGAATTGACTTGATATTGAATATCAAGTGAATCGACCACCTCTTCAAGAAGGTCTGGTTGTTTTGGTGCGCATCCAAATGTGATTGCTGTGTTCACAACAACCCAAACCAACCGCACTTAGGGGGCAATTGAACTTGAGTTCGATTGAACCTAACCAAACAGGGCAGAAAGCACCCTTAAGCCTAGTTCACATTACCTGATTTTCACCCTGATTTTGTAATCTTTTGAGTGTTCATACCTGGCGACGTGTGTTTCTGTCAGCGGGAGTCTCGCCAACTGCGTTACGACCTGTGTGTACACACCACAAGATTTCACCACCGAGCCTTCGCCGACAGAGCCCCAGATAACGCAGTGACGTCACCAAACTATGTTTTTTAACTTGGGAGACGACACATCATAAAGGCTTGGATATTCTTCCCAGTGTTGAATCAGATCTGCCTCCAGGGCCTGGGTCCAAACACAATGCGCTCCCCGTGATCCTGTGGACGCTGCCATTGTTGTTGTTGCTTGCCGGCTTGTCAGTGTTGCCAGATCTTGGGAGAGAAACAAGCAACCAGGGCTATGGAAACAAGCCCAAAAGAAGCGACTATCATGTGTTTAAATAACTTACTAGACGGATATATATAGAGGAAGGTGACGTTTAGAGAGCAAGCCCAAATAAGCAACTCCACTTTAGAAACAAGCCCAAAGTCACGGATAATAAGCGGACCTGGCAAGTGTCAACCCTGTGGCTTGTCTTCACATTTCTTCCGTCCTCCTGCGTGCTGACGTGGGAAGTATCCCACCTCTCATTGGCTGATGCTCTTTGTCAGTTGTGTCACACTTCTCCAGTTTTCTAGCATGCCAGATATCCAGTCCAAGGCACAGACGAGGGGGTGACTTGCCATCTTGCCATCATCCATCACTTTCTCCTCCTGATGATAAAGTCAGCTTACATACATGCAATAAGAAGTACATCATTATATAAACATTGATATAATATGTATAAAACATACCAGCATAACATAATTATGGTTTGCAGAAATGTACAATGCCAACATTTTCTCCTGGTGACTGGGCTGGCTGGTTTTATGAGGCGCTTTGCATCTAAAACCAAATCAAAGGCAGAACACCACCTCACTGTAAACACATTAAGACTGTACATTGTGTTGTGTTGTGCTTCTCTTCACTGTACTATTATATAAATATCAACTCTAAACTAAAGATTATACCCAGAGCCAAAAACATACTATATATCTTTGTTAGGACCAGGTGTACTATTGGAGGTATGAGACTCTAACAGACTTTTCATTTCTTCGCAGATAAAAAAAAAAAAGCACACACACACATACAACAACAAAAAAAAAAAAAACAGAGACAGACAGAGATGTCTCAGTCTGAATCATTCGCCTCCTCTTCATATGTGCCCCTCAGAGCTGCAGGCCAAGAAGGGAGATATGTTGTGAGAATTGTGAGAACAAAAACAATTCTCACCTTGAGATAAACAAGAGGCATCACCGAGGCCTGCTCCCTTCCTGCTTCGCTCAGCAAACAGTTCCATCCAGGACAACGAGGAATTCAACCAAGAGTGGAGTTCACCCACTGTCAGTATAAATAAAAAACTAGATCCAATGAGTTCTGACAAAGCAGTGCGTAATGGGATTTGATGTCTGTGGGCGTAGATGAGGAGACAAAGTTGGAATCAATAGAACAAATAAAACAGATACTTGAAGCAGAAATAAAAGAGAGAAAAGAAATCATAAACTTGTTTGCATAGTTGAAGAAAAGCTTTGTTCTTCTGCAACACAACAAAACCATCCAAGTGTTATTTTGTTTGGTGAAACCCTAAATGTCACGCAGCCTAAAATAGTCATGCTCTCAGGAACAATTAGCTTGAGTTGAAATTTAATCAAAACCAAATTAATTTAGGTAAACGTAAGAGCAGGTACAGCGTGATGGTTTGACTTGTGCGATTATCTCTGGAGCAGTAAGCAGACACGCCCTCACATCACTGGACTGTGCCTGTTTCATCAGGATCTAAACCGAGCTGTACCTTTCAAGTCTCAGATCGGCACAGCTGACGGAAACAAACAAAACCCCTCCTGACAGCTCAAAAGCCTTTCTGTGTCTGTCTGAGGTTAGTGACGCTCCGCGAGCTGACACATGGTAGAGGAAACAATTGCTTCATTAGTAAGAGGTGAAATAGTTTCAAAAAGACCTCGTACACTGCGCTGTGAGGGAATTAATACGCTCCAGATTGCTGCTTCAAGTGAAGTAAATTAAGTTCATGGCTGACAAAATCATTTGGTGATAGAGCTGCTTCTCTGTATTTTATAGGTCTTTGGCATTACTGACAAAAAGGGCAGCGACTGTTACGTGTGGGTTGACCCCCGTTAGAATGGAAAATGATGAGAATTAGCTTAATTGAGGGTAAAGCACCGGGGAGGTGTCCAATCAAAATGTATAAATGTGATCAAATAGACCACATATTATTACACTGACTCTTAACCGCGGAAAAATTGGAATAATGTTGCATTTACAATAATCCAGTATTAATGCCAAGAGAGGCTCAGATGTGGCACTGTGGTAATATACAGATTTGGTAAAAGAAAACATCAATGTACAGTACACCATTAGATTAAAGTTATAACCCTTTTGATTTTCGTTATTTCAAACTCATTTTTTTCAGCATTAGGCATTCAATGTATGTGTTTGCATTTTGCCCCCAGTGCAGGATTCAAAATGTGTGGCAACACACACAGAATATTTTAATGCCTAAAGATGGACAACATGAGTGCTCCTTAAAGAGAAGCCAAAACATCTCAATTGCCCCCTGGTGGCTGGCTGTGGTATAGGTCATAAACCCCACCCACTCCATGTTAGTGGATACATGAGCCAAACTAAAAAATCAACGTACATGTCAAATTATTTTTTTCAGAAATATAATTTCTGCTATTTTATGTAGTTCTTATCACGTTGATGAATGTTTAAGTATTTGTTTTTTTATCCCGAAAAACAGTCTATGGCAGTGGTTTTCAATCTGTTTCTGTCCAAAATCTTAAGGCACACCCGTATTTACATCTGTGCGCAATAGCTGCTATAACATGTGTTATCACTCTTATCATGACATAAAACAATAAGAATGAGAAAAAAATGAGACAGGTAGCTTCCGTGATGCTGTTTACTCACAGTTTTCTTTCTCTTTTCACTAAAGCCATTCATTGTGCCACTCATGGCTTTCTCCTTTTAAATGTGATCATCCCTCACACTGGCTACCATTCAGAGCTTTTGATGTGTCACACACTTATAATTCCCACACGCGAATGGCAAGTTTTTTAAAATTAAATTCCCATGGCACACCTGGATTGGCATCACGGCACACCATTTGAGAACCACTGGTCTTTGGAAAATATTTACATACGTGGTTGACAAATGCTGGTTCATGTCATAGACTGTCTAGAATAATGGACGTAGCTACGGTGATGTCACCCATTGGTTTGTGGACTGCTGTTTTAAAGCCTGGAGTCTGACATTTTGACTGTCACCATCTTGTTTTTTACGAGCCAGAAGTGACGACATTTAGATGAGAGGGTAGAGCTGTGGAAGAATGAGGGGTGGATCTAACTCACAAATTGTAGCGACACTTCACAAACACCCTGTCAATCAACATGCCCGGTCCTTTATTATGTGTAACTTTAAGCCTTGACAAAGCATAAACGGTTGAGTTATATAAAAATTCCCCCCTGGACAGTTGTCACGAGTGTTGAAATTAGCTACAGAGACCAAAACTGTACTTTTTACCAGGCTGTAAATATGTTTTAACATGGGTGTCTGTGGGGATTGACTCGCCTTTGGAGCCAGCCTCAAGTGGCCGTTCGAGGAACTGTAGTTCTCAGCACTTCCCCATTGGTTTAATTTTCTAGCCCTGGAGGTTGGTGCTTGGTGCAAGCACACAAAGGATATAATGTAGAACAGCAGATCCCAACTGGTGGGTTGCGGTCCAGAAGTGGGTCACAGGCCCATTCTGTATGGACTGGAAGTGACCCACAAGCAGGTCAAGTTTGTTAAAAACACACTTTATTCTGAAGTACAGTGAATTTCTGGCACAGGGCTTTTACTTTGAAGGGCCATTTCCTGCTGTAGAGTAAGTGACTAATGGACAGCCACTTGAATGGGACAGCAAAGTAGCTCTAAGACATGGCAAAACTAAAGTATGACGTTGAAAATATTAAACTGTGGGACCTTAAACTAGATACAGAGGAGAAATCTGGACCCCATGGATGGGCCAGTTGGGAACCACTGATGTAGACAGCAAAGATTCAATCACTGAGTTCAGTACCACCAAGTCGGATCACATTGTTCAAAGTCTCCATTAGTCTTTTTTGTTTAAACACCATGACATCATGAATCCCCTCAACCCACAGTTTGGTTTGGTGCACTGTAATCAGATACAGGAGTTTGTCTTCTTCTGTTGCATGTCTGACAGAGCAGCTGCCGTGTCATTTTGAACGGACCTCTGGGAGCTGTATTATTGAAACACACTTGCTGTTACCCTCATTAACCACAAGTGGTGGTGTTGGACTTGCATTGGACTCAAGTGAATGACAGTGTTGCTCCAGATCTGTAAACAGGCAACTGTTTGCTAGCACGTTTGCCATAAAAACTTAACAAGGTGATAATATGTCAGTGTTATATTTACAGCTTGTTGTGCTGCTCCCAGGTGGCCAAAAAATCAATTAATGGAGGTTTATGGATTTTGACTACAAAGAACTTTCTCAGCAATACCTCTTCCCATTGGTCTATGATATCATAGGTCACTTGACAATAATGTGAAACCTGTCATCACTTTTTTTGCAACTTGAGATAATTCAGATTTCCTACTACGAGGATACAAAGCATCAAGTTAAGAGTTAAAGTTCCATCAGGGAGGCTGCAATTAGTTACAGAATCTGCCACCCCCGATGCACGAACACAACCATCACGACCCAACTCTCACACTATCCCATAATGAACGAGAGGCTTGCCTGAATTGAATTGGCATGTCAGCGGGAGAGCAGGGCTTTGTCGCTGTAATGGATGCCAACATACTTAACCCCACCATTTTAGACATTAGCTTCCACCACTGGAACTCCTGAGAGGGCTGCTTCTGGAAACACTTTTCCTACCCACTCCGCTTATAGCCCCCCCCCTCGAATGTTTGGCAGAGAGGAAGATCTTATGATTATACCAGCTTTTGTTTTTATCCTCACCGTGCCTGGATGGGTTTGGATTTCTAAGAAGTTCAAGATGTGGCAGACAGATGGGGAGAGACAGAGTTAAGGTGAGAGGGAAAAGAAAGCAGAGTAGAGAACAAGACTGTTTGAACTGAGAGTGTAATGTAGTCAGGGTGGAATCTGTCACTCAGCTTATTGCATGTTGATGACTCAGGGTAGTTTCAGCTGTAAGCAGCTCCTGATTTATGGACAGTCAGTGAACTCCTGCGGGCAGCGAGGTAGGGAGGAGAGGGAGATCACAGCCCCACAACCGCAACAGGGCCTCCTTTTTTCAACAGAGAGAGCGAGAAGGACTGAGAGAGGGAGGCAGGGACTGCATTTTTCCCCATCATGCCAGACTGCTTTGCACGGCAATTAGCTGTGTCCTCATTTAGTTTGCCCCGTCCCAAAGGGTAATGAAAGTCATACATCATCTTCAGGGCCTGCTAATTATCCAGCTCAGTTGCAGGTAAGCTTTGTAACCATGAGAAGGCCCTGTCGCCCAGATATTTATTGCTCTTCCAATAAGCGGGTAAAAAATACTCTCTTGAAAGGTTGCCTGTACCAGGCACCTCACATCCTTGACATACCTTTTCGCAAATGTGCTAGTCAAAGGGGAAATGTCTTCATTCCACATAAATCATCTCTTCTAGTGCGGCAACAAAATGTTCGGCCAGAGCTGTGCGCAAGTGCTGGAAACTGGAGAACATAAACATTTTGGGGGTCAGCTTGTCTGTGTTGATTTACATGCGGATGGCTAATGGAGGAAACACAAGTGAAATACTGTGCTCAGTAACGGCACGGCTGGGGGACTTTGGCTGTTCCTGCTGTTTCAGTACCTATTATTGAGAGACATGCATGTTTGGATTGTGCCGCTCAGCTCTGAAACGCATTACAGTTTCCTTGTCACACTGAATATACTTATTTGGGTAACAAAACCAAATATTTGCAGGTAATCTTACCTCGATACTAATGAAGACGAAATACTTAAGGATATATTTATCCTAATACAATTTAGTTACGTTTGAAGAAATGAGAAATACATATACATTTTCCACAATTGAGTTTATTTCCTTTCTCCAATTATATTTAAAATCCGAAACAGCTGTAAAGATACAATTAGTAGTCACCAAAAACTTGTAAAATATGTTTAATGACTATATTGTAACATGCTGAACTTAAAGGTATACTTTGCAGGATTTTGCTAACAAACAATGCATAGAGTCATACGAAACTAATACCTTTTCAATCATTACTTGTGTAGGCGGTTCTCATGTACTGTTCATACGTATATCTACGAAAAGTAATGCACCACAGTTTGTGTATAACCCCCGTAATCTGGAGGGCTGCAATCGCATGGCCAATGCACTGACGGGAGTAAGGAAGTATTTTAAAGACTGAGAGTCCAGGTAAAGATGTAGGTTGATGTGGTAGATAGGTCAATAAACATAGGGCTTTCCCCCAGGAGACTGGTGTTAGGGACCGTGTGAAACCAAGTGAACTTTGAGTTATTTGAGGGTACGTCGTCACCATGTTTCTTTTGCTATTCTACGTAACTTAATATTAATCACGTATCATAACAACACCATTAGTGGGGCACTTATTCGAAAGATATACAAATCGTTATACGAGTATATGTCGACCTACAACCCACTATAAGTATGTGGCGCTGTACGTAGACTCTGCCCTCTGCCCTCTGCCCGTATTATCCTATTGTCTTCTTATTTTGTTATGTTCGAGACACTCCTGAGCACAATGCGCAGGTGAGGTTGGGGCTTTATGAAACATTAGCGACCAGGTGCCAGACTGTAAGCAACACACATTTAAGAGGAAGCTACGAAAATCATGGACACAGTGTCGAACAATGCAAATATAGCTAGGTCAAACACCTAGCGGACAAAGCTCGTAGTGTATCTGGACTTGGCTTTCACTTCCACTTTTGTTTGTGGGCACTGTTTTCTGTTGGACAGCTAACGTTAGGTGCCAGCGGTTAGCTTCGTTAGCTAGCTAAATATTGGCTTTTCCATCATAACCAATGCAACCTTCCTACAATAGTAGTACACGCAGCCAGTGTAAGGAGGAGGGGTCAAGTTTGAATGCTATGTTTACTAAACAGCAATTCCTGCATGGTATACCTTTGAAGTATATCCATATATACCTTCCTCATAGGTGTGTTTAAAACAGCCTCAAGATGTAGTATGTGTGTGAATATTAGAACTGGTATGGCTGAGACAGACAGGCAGATGATAGTGAATACGACATGGATGAAAAGTGACGGCAGAGTAGTCACTGCCATCTTGGCTAAGACGACACTATAAATCCAATGTGATGCCCTGACATGTTCAGGCCCACATCCGCTGTCACCTACATATACAGATAGGGAATCTGTCTTGGTCCACTGATTGTGGCCCTCATTCCTTTCTGCTTTCCTGCTGTCATCTTCACCCCGCCATCCTATCTGCCTTGAGCCTGGCAGCTAGTGCAGTCTGGGTATTGGAGTCTGGAGAGCATGGGGTGAGAGCTGGAGGCAGAGAGGAGACTAATTGTCAAGGTTATGCCTCGGAAGATGATTGATGTCAGGCTGGGCTTTCCTGTCAGCCTGTCAGGAGGCAGGAATGTTTAATGTTCTCATTATTGGTTACGCTGTTGTGTATATTTCTCTGTCAGCGCCGCCGAGCCATCTGAACTGCCAAAGCACTTCAAAGGCCTGCAGGTCATTTATCTTCCCCTGACGCTCCCAATGCTCAGCCTCAGCTGAGTGCCAGTGATTTGTTATGACTTGAGAGCTGGCTGACAGACAGGTCCTCTGTAAGGAGGGGGAAAAAAGGAATCCTTTTTGTCACACTGTGAAAACATCAATGTTCCCGTAATGGGCTACAACTGTCAGTGGAGGCCAGCACCTGACAGTTGTGTGGCCTCACTAATTTGCAGTCCCGGTGACTTGCACTCTTCCCGGTTTAGATTTGGTTGTGGTGTCACATACAAACACGCCGCCATCTGTTGTTCGCCGCCATAGGGAGGGCGGAGGAGAAGACGGAAGGCTATGCTAATTGAAGACACGTCGCCATTTCGTATTAATCATCGAGCCTACGTATCTTTTCTTTTGAAGTCAGGGCCGAGCGATGAAGAGAAAAATAAGTCTGTCTCACACGAAGACAGGGAGGAAGATATGGCTCAGCAGCGCTGTCCAGAAACACGGGTGGAAATAGAGCGAGGGGAAGGCGAAGGATAAGAGATACAGGAAGGAGGTAGGGAGGAGGGAGGTCTTACAGAGGGGATGAGAGGAGGCTAGAGGGGAAGAAAAGGAAGAGGTGAGGAAAGGGGAGGGGCACGGGTGCAGCGAGAGAGAGGGAAGAGAGGAAAATCAGATCTTTGTTTCCTTTCCCAGGCCATGACATGATTAATCGTTTTCTTCTGATCTAATTTTGGAACATGAAAAACAGCACATTTGTCTTGAAGAAAAATGATGTGCCGCACAGTGCAGATGGAAATTTCAAGCCCTGAAAAAGATTAAAGTGAAATTCCACTCCTTAGACCTAATCATGAGTTGTAGATTATACTGTCGTCTTAACCAGATGGTGGGTTTGATTCCCCGGACCCTTCCTCATATTAATGAATGCTAGACTGTTATATTTGACTTTGGTAAGTGAAATGTCTATCAGGCCTAATGGACTGCCAGCCAAACTAACACACGCTGCACCTCTTTCTGCTCTTCCTGCATTTTTCATGCCTTCGACTGGTGCTCTATGCAGAACGCTGTGCTTCCCCCGTCCATTTCTCACTGTGTTGTCGCCCGCCCTGCCTGCTAAATATTTTCACACAGAGGGTGGAGAACAAGAGCAAACTTGTGTCCACAGCTAATTTCCTCCCATAGGTTAGGGCTATAACTCTGGACTTACAAGCGTCACCTGGGGCAAGCAGGGACGGGAACTCAATACTAATATGATTAAGCCTCCAGTCAATATGACTGCATACACGGCAGTATGTTAACCAACCTAATTATGAGAGGGGTGATAAAAGGAGGGAAGTGGGTGGCCGGGCATTTCATCTCGGCACACATACAGTTGCCCTGTGGCACTGTCCTTTCCCTACCAGAGACCCTCGCGCACACACACACACACACACACACACACACACACACACACACACATGTTCGCACACACACAAACAGGCCTGTATTTCATTTCGAGGAGAGCCCATTTTTCACTTGCCACAGACAAATTGGGTTGCGCGATTAGTTGTAGCAAACTACCCTCTGCAAAACTGGCTCCTGTCTCTAATGTTACATTTTCAGAGGAGAAATGGATCCATCTGTTGCATAACATCTTGTTATGACATTATATTCCCATCAGAGCAGGATGATGACAGTGCACAGTATTTATTAAGTAACACTGGTACTAATTTCACTATCTGCGGGACTCTCTAAGCTCTACTGCAAAACAACTGACATCAGCTTTATTTAATGTTGCTATCCATTATTCTTTTGCTCCATCTGTTTACTTTAGGGGAATAGTCCCACCTCATGAAAATACAGAGACAAGACTTTGGACGGTTGTGTGGGTCGTTTTGGCTGCTAGTCGACCACTTGGAGGCCTTTTCTTCCTTTTCATGCCTAAGCTAACTTTGCTTACATTTTGTCTCATAAGGTAAATCCAGTGTAATGCTGTCCACTTTCTGGCCCGGCTTTTGCTCTGCTGTCTGTTCCTGGACAGCCAGAACTGTAAAAATCTGGTAGTTGACGAACTCTCGTGGCAGGCTGCCACTCTCTTTGTTCGCTATTATAGAAAATGCAAATGTTTGGAGGAAAATCTATGAACAGGGAAAAGACTAGGGAGAGCAAAAGGGAGGGAGCCAGCACAAAACTTTATTCATGAATATGCCAGGCGCAGACTCAAAACAACAGCCCCCTGAAACTTGGACGCCGTCGCAAACCGCGAACATGAACGGAGGGGAGACAGAGAGAGCACAATGCCAATATGTCACACGCTAAATAGTTTTAAATTAGAGCCTGTATACGCCTGTTGGAGACTACATTCATCATACTCAACGTTGGTCTGTTTCTTGCAACCCTGGCAGTAAGAGCTTCCACATGCCAGTGTCGGCGCTGGGGAGAAACAGAATCGGGTTATCAGCAGAAGTTTACTTGTCTTTAATCAGCCTGTAGCTAATTACCAGGCTTCCACACAGCGTGGCCATAAGTCATTAATCATACAGGGCGTCTGGGAGCTCTCAGCTTTGTCCCAGACCACTGCAGTAGACAGGAGCTCCCTTTTCCATGATGGAGCTCTTTCCCTCTCTCTCTTTTTCTCCCTCGGAGCGACGATGCCTCTAGTGGCGATGGCGTCGGCCATTAGGGTGTAAATTACAGGCCCCGGCGTAGATACCCAAACAAAGGCTGTCTGTTGTACTTCCTGATTCTCCTCCCAGCAGCCTTCTCCATGCTTTTCGTACAAAAGATGACTTCAGCTGCACTTAAGCAAAACTCACAGTGAAATGCACATGTGCACGCCAAAATGTGCTGCGTTTGTCGGTGCTTCTTGGCAATGTATTGTCAGTTAACACATCTACAGGATGATGTCAGTGTTTTTGTGGCAAACTCACTTGCTAGTTAGCTTGACAGACGTTGGGTTCTATCAGAAGTTGCCATGGAGAACAGTGTGCTGGTAATATTTCGCAGTGAAAGTGGAGGTGAGAAATAAAATTGTCATTTAGCCGGACCAGGTGATACATCATTCTGTCTGCGCCGCAACGCCCTCGCTCACCAGTGACTAAATGGGCCAGGGCTGTTTTCAAATTAAAGCACAGAGGTGCTGAGGTCTCCACAAGGATCCATCCATGGCGCTCTGACGGCAACATTTTTAATCTGCCGTCCATACAGCTAAAAGGTTCATCTACGTGACAGTCAGAGACAGATTATTCTGTTGAAACATGTCCAATGGTTACATCCAACCAGCCAACGCCATGTGTAAAATAGCAGGACAACAAGCATGGGAGGGAGAGGGAAACGAGGGACTTGGATGCAGAGAGAGACAGAGCAGAGAGGATGTCTTCTTCCATCACTGTGATTCCTCGGACAGCTCCATTCACTGTCCTCCATCACTCTTTGACAGGGGATATTTCCTGCAACCCAACGCTGTTTCCGTGCTACTGAAATTCGGCGCTCAAATGTACACATACGAGCATCATTCCAAAGGAAAAAAAAATCTCTGAAAGGCCCTGGCAACTGCAAAGTGAAGCTTTCAGCTGCTTTTCATGCTACTGCATGGCAAACTCCCATGGTTGGCTGAACGTCTCCATCAACCAGGTTGAACAAAACATCCCTTTGTGCACCTTGGAGGTCAAACCTGTTTCCCATCAGGTATAACACATACATGTAACACACAAAATATGTGGTGTTAAGTGAAATTCTTAATGTTGGATGTGCAGATTTTTGTCAGGAAGCAAGGTAGGTTGCCATTTCCGTCTGGCTCCTCAACTATTTTAGCACAAGGTTGTGAAGACAGACGGTGCATCATGTAAAAGTAAAAGACTGGCATCAAATGAAAGATTGTTTAAAGTCAGAGCTGCCAAAGCTTTATGCCCATCATTTATCTTGTTACCAATAGATCAAATTCACTTCATGGCAGAGTCATAAAAATGTATGAGAATGTAAATGGCTGAGTGACCCATTCATCTTGTTTAAAGTGGCAAATGTAACATGCTTCTCATCCTCGGTGATAAACTCATACTTCACTCTTTTATGAAGGATTCATTGTTGATGGTGAAACGTCCTGAATTTCATTACGGCGGCAGGTAGACAGGCTCTGCCAAGGTACTCCTGCTGTAGTACGGTATGTGTAAATCATTCAAGCTGTCTTATGCCGAGGACGGACCTGGATGCTGTAATTTTTTTCGCAACTAACTAAAAGCTGACCCTTAACATTTTCTGCAGCCATTTTGTTAAAGCTCACAGTGTTTTATCCAAAAGTCAAACTGAACACTCGCTATTTTTAAAGCCAGCTCACCCTTTTAAAAAACGATAGTATGTGACATTTTCACTACGTGTGTTTTTCTTTGATGCCGTCTCCTGAAAAATAACATCAATCACTCCGGTTTCCTCACAAGAAGAAAAAGTACATGTGAGTGACTCCCATTTGGCTTCCCTCAGCCTCAAAAGTTGTATTTCAAAAAACCTCAGCAGACAAAAAAAAAATGCAATCATGCCACTAAAACTCAATATTTCTGCTGGACATAGTGAGTGGTGAGTGAATCAAAGGGCAGGTTTTTCCCTCACGCCAACCCACCCACAAACACACACACACACACACACACACACACACACACACATTCAAAGTGCTCACATACACACAAATTCGCATACACACATGCTCCTAGACAGAAACATACACACATTAGTCGACAGGGCAGTACACTGAGGTGGTTTATGCTTCTTGTCAGTTGGAGGGCGTGATGAAGTAATGATTAATATGGGGGATGTTTGGAAATGTAAATCTGTGCTGCAGGACAAATAAACCAGGGGGGTTTCAGGGGATGATTAAATGGACATTTCACAGTTGATTGAGCATGCAAAAAGTCATCCATTTCCCCCTAACTCTGTAAACAGCAACGGCTACCCCCTTTCCTGTGAAGTATATGATGGTCGTTGTGGTTTTATATGCACACACAGGCCATTGAAGACGAATGAGTGGCTCAATTTATATAACCACTGGGATCTCCTGATTAGGTAATTTATATGGAGGACAGGTTTATAACTGCTAACTCACCGTCATGTCCCGCAACAATTACTCCTGAAATCCGGCTGTAAAAGCAGACAGTAAATTCTGCATTTTTCTTTTGCTGTCATCAGGGCCCATAACCTGAGATCTGATTTTCAATAAATCTTTTCTGCATGAAACGGAGGGCAATTACATCAAGAGAGAGAGACTTTCAAAATTGATCCAAGTAGTGAGGAGTGGCATGGAGAGTGTCTATCTGAGATTGCAAACAGTGGCCCCTGTGAATCTAAAAAGCCTCCAATTTACAGTATGCACCACACATATTTGAGAAAATGTGTCATCTCTTACTGAGTCAGGAACTCATCTACTGAGGGCGAAGGTAACAAAGCATGTTCACATGTAACTGGTGGACTTTAGTGTCATCTGTGCTGTGTTGATATGAAGAGGCCCAGATTGTGGGTATCTTTAGAGGCGATCTCCGTTTATTTCTGACAGCAAGAGGTAAAAAACAAAATCCTCTGTCAGTTACGACCATATTAACTCGAGCCCCTACACAAATGAACTGACACAGGACTATGTTAGCATAAAATTAGCTTAACGGTGCTAAAACACGGAAATTACTGCGAGAGCAATGCCGCTTACCTCTCCCATAGAGTACAACAGCAAAAGGAAAGAGATAAGGCGGGAGACACACCTTTATAGGTGGGGTGCCCCCAAAGGTGAATGTAGAGGTACAGAAACTGAGTATCAGGCGTTCAACATATTGACTATGGAGGCCTAAGCATGTCAGGTGACTGAATTACCACTGGATGTCATGTAAATTCCTGCAACCTCAGTTTGAATATACCCATAAACATACATTACAGCTATAAGCTACAGCCTTCATCACAAAGCCAAATATAATCATTGGAAATATACATGATTGTAGGGCAGTTTATTTTGCTGTTGACCCGGTGACAGAGATCCAAATGAGCTTTACTGTCATTGTTTCCACAAAGGAAATTAGAGTTGCATCTCCAATTAGGTGCAGATATATATAAAAAAAAATACATAAATGTATAAAATATTCCATCAAAATTTTTAAAAGATTATTTTTAGGGTTTTTGCCTTTATTAGAGAACAGCTTTAAAGTGACAGGAAACAGGAGAGAAACAATGGGGATGACACGCAGTAAAGGGTTGCAGGTTGCAATCAAGGACTGCTAAGGACTCAGCCTGTATGGGGCCCACACTCTACCTGGTCTACTCGGTGCCTTTCTGCAAACCACACATATGTTATATTTGCACGTTTGATACGTATCATATCAATGTTTCTAAAGTGACGTATGAGCTGACTTTGTCATCAGCATGTGGAGGGGATGGTGGATGATGTGTCATCTAGGTGAAACACTTGCCGAGCTTCTGACCACGTTCAAGACCAACATACAACAAAAATGTTTTTTGGCGAGTCATTGCAGTGTTCGTAGCGGCTTTTCATCCACGTAAACACGGGTGTTTTTATAGTGATCTGTGAAAATTATATCACAATATTTTTAGGCTATATCTCGATACACGATATATATTTTTAAATCTCCTCAAAAGCACTTAATTAATGCTGGGACTGGGAGGCAATTTCAACATAACAATAGTTCTGACCAAATGCCCTTTCTTTTTCTTTTTTTGATATTAACACAATGAGATTTTTGATTAGTTATCAACAATAATGTGGATATAACAGCTAACTCGGTTATGACAAGTGTTAAAACAAATAAAAAGTCTGCTAAGGTCATAAATATACCTCACTTTAAAACCAGGGAAAAACACCATTTGTGCCTTCTCACGATACAACAATATCCAATATAATATCCAACATAAAAAGTGGTTGTTTTTTACCAACATTGCTGCTTTTCCAGTGAGGATTGTGCCCCCAAAACTGGATCTTAAAAGCCAACACATGATCTTCCCTAACAGTTACCAGTGGTTTTGTGCCTAATATAACCACATTAACCACAGCCATGCTGAAATGTGAAATTTCCATTTGTTCGCTACACAATATCTACACAATTGTGCAAATGTAACGTGTCAGTGGTTTGCAGAAACATACAGTGCCAACATTTTTCCTGGCAACAGGGTGGAGAAAGCAATACCATTAAGATATTAATATCAGCACTGTGAGACATAAATTTACTGAGAAAAATATGATAATAAAATCAGAAATGGAAGTGTGGAATACATACAAATGACAGCAGTTGAAAATTATAAAGTCAGAAGGTCATCTACGACTTTACTGTTCTCACAGTTGACAAGAAAATACATTGGACATTTGACTGTAGGTAAACAGTGAAGTAAGCTCCCTCGGACCAGTGTCTTTAAGACGCAGTGGTGTTTGGCTGAAGCACAAAGGACTTACACTGTTCTGTTGTTGGCACAGCCGAGTAAAACTCAGAGACAAGCTGGTCAGGTTGGTCAGAAGATCAATAGACCATTTTATTTTATAGTACTTTAGATTTCATAAGCGATTGGATTGTTGGAAAAAGATCTCGGCTGGCTGATGATTCATCTGCAGTAAATGTACAAAGTTTCAAACATGATCTATCGTCTGTCTGCCATATTACTTATTTACAATAAGGTAAAAATATGGTCCGATTCTCTGGTCTTTTTACTACTAAGTAATTATAAGAAAATACACAGCACCTCTCCGCTACGTTCTAGTTTACGTGCCAGATTTGAAAAAGAAAACATACAAGTTACATTAAAACTCATTTAAAGTTTTACACTGTGGTCCGGCGTTCACAGAAAATTGGTCTCGACATCTCTCTCAGTGCATGTTGGTTTGTTCTGGACAGCATCTGGTGCGAAGTGGATGTGTGCTATTAACAAGTCCTCTGGTTGGGGTCCCACCTCAGCATGGCTGCTTGTAAATGGCACTCTCTTATGGAGACAAATCACCCACTGGTTAGGGTTTCAATGAAAGGGGATACAGTTAGAGTACATAAATATAGCCGTAGGAAACACCACTAACCATGTGATACTCAAACGATAGACTTTTTGTGGCCGTGAGCCAGGTTTCACTCCGAAGAGACTCGGCTACCAGAACAGCTAAAAGCTCACAGTATACAGTGTGTATGGAAATTAAATCTGCGGCAGAGCCCCGGCTCAGATAGTTTTCAACAAGCACATTTAGCTGAACAGATGAGACGGATGAACCATTAAATAGCCCACAGAAAAACACAGGGACAACTGTGTGTGTGTTGCTCTGCGCTGCTCAGCCTTCAGTGTGTGTGTTTCAGCCCAAAGAGATGTCTGTAGAGGAACTAGAAAGTAATCAGGGAAGATAGGACTAGAAAGATATATCCCTGCGAGTGCTTATTAAAACCTGACATGCAGAATCGCGCGTGTGTGTTTGTGAGGAGAGTGTCGAGTGTGAACATGCATAAAATGTAGAATTAATAACTGGTACGGAAATGAAAGAAAATGAAGTGAATTGCCAGGATCTTTTTTGCCTGCATGATAAGACAAAGCAGGAATTAGCTCTGCGAATACAGTTAACAATAAAACTTTACATACATGATTACTGATTGTTGACATTAATGTTATGGAAAGGAATAAAGAGTTTCCCCAATACTGATCATATGTGATTAACTGGATGATTGAGCGATTTAATGATAATTGTAATTAATTAAAAGCGGTTTTCTGCTTGTCTTCATAGCTGAAAAGATTCCTACCATGAAGTCAGTAGTCTCTGTCCCCCAAATGTGATCATCTCACACTGCTGACAGACAGTGGAGCACTTCATCATGAGACAGTGTATCACACAGCTCACGGATCAAATTAGCAATTACAGCCTCGGAGTTCACGAGATTTAAGGAGAAGAAGAAGAAAAAAAAAAAGAAAGCATTTTGCATCTCACATGGTTGACTTCCCCATCATCTTCATATTTGTTCACAGCTGTCACATTGATTCTCTTTCTTTTCACCAGGAACAAGGGGATATTGTTCCATCGCTTCAGAGTGAAAGCATGCAGGCACTCAACCTGTCGAAACCATGCTGGGCTGTGTTGAGCTCTGAACTGGAAAATGCTGGCTGCCTCCCTGCAGTTTTGGACTGTCTGAAGCAGTGGTTCTCAAACATTTTCATGTCACAGAGCCCCAGATAGACACACATTAGGCCAAAGACTCTGCAGCCAGTACGATTACATCCCCTTGACTCCCATACGATAAAATATTCGCCGTTGCTTTAAACGGAATTGTATAACCATATGTGTGCTACAGTCATCCTGCTGATACACCCTGTACATTGGATTATTCAAATGATTTAAAATTTAACTTCACCAAACCCCCTTAAATCCTTCAAACTTACTCTCAATGTGCTTTCAGACCTAGAGTTAGCTTTCTTTGGTCCGTGCATTGCATTGAATTCGCCAAATGCACATATTAAGGCAGTATGAGGAGACGTACATACTTGTTTAACCCAAACAATGCGTAATGCAACTTGGATCGAGGTCGCAACACATTCTCAGCACAAACGAACTGCACCAGAGTTCGTTTGAAACCAGACCGAGACCACCTCTTCAAGAAGGACTTGGTCTGGTTGTTTTGGTGCACACCCGAGTGCGATTGCTGTGTTCACACCTGCCCAAATGAACCACACTTAGGGGGCAAACAAATTTGAGTTCGATTGAACTGAAGCAAACAGGGCAGGTGGGAAAGCACCATGAATTGAACCACTGGTCTAAGCTCTACACGCATAGAGGTATTTTTGAAACTGGATAATTTTACCCTCTGTTTTTTTTTTTTTAAAGATATTTTTTGGGCCATTTTTGCCTTTAATGGACAGGACAGGTAAGCGTGAAGGGGGGAGAGAGAGGGGGGATGACATGCAGCAAAGGGCCACAGGCTGGATCCGAACCCGGGCCGCTGCGGCAACAGCCTTGTACATGGAGCTCCTGCTCTACCACTAAGCCACCGACGCCTCTACCCTCTGTTTTAAGAAGATTCCGTCCACATGACCTTCACTTTACAAATTATCTCTGTCCACACTGGAACGTAAAAACGACTCCAAACGCCATCTGCCATCAGCTGTCTTCTGCAGTCTCCCCTCATCACTAACGTTACTTTTCAAAGCACCTTCTGGAGATCTCATTACCTTTGATTCCCCTTCAATACAAGGACGAAAAAGCTCATTCAAGGATACGAGTGATGCTCTGGACATGTGAAAGTTTTCCTTTCAGTCCTCATTGACAGCGATCCCACTCTCAGAATTGTCCCACCATCTGCTGGTTCGACTGGGCCTGATCCAGAACCGTCATTTGTGTCAGACTTTAAACCGCAGACGCTGAGATGGAGCGAAAACAGTGGGCGCAGCAGACGCCTCCGTTCGTCTGTGTGTCTGTTGTTGGTTTCTTATGTGGTCATGCTTGTTTCTGTATTTATTTTGGGGATCTTTTATTTTGGTAAATTTGATTTTTGTCGTGTGACCTCCGACATTTCGGTGACGGCATTTCCTTTAGATTTGCGCTATCCTCTTCACTGGTATTGGACCCCGTGAGGAGAGGTGTGTTTGTGGAAAGCTGGTCGTGAGAAGTTGCTGAAGTGATTTTAATGTGTCTGGTCAGCAAGGCAGAAGTTGTCTTTGTCTCCTTCCTCATCATCCACAAACACAACGCAGAGCTTGTGTCAGGCCAGACCAGTTGCACAACAATCCTAAGTTTAAATGTTAAGTAGTCATTAGACCAAACAGTGCTAACGCTGTCGTCTGCCATTGTTGCTATTGTTTCTGGTGCATGCTCATTGCACCAAGCAACACTAGACATGCCCAAACTGAGGAGATGATGTCATCATTTCCATGTCACTCTATTTTAAATGTCTGCATGGATACAAAGTAACCAGAGTTTTAAAAAGAATCTCCATTGTAGTGGCCCATAACTCTGTTGGCATGAACACAAGAGGCCAAAATGTAGAAGAAAATATCCACTTCCAAAAATATTTGTATGTGCACAGAGAGGGCTTACAGGTAAATGACATGAATGCCATTAGCAAATTGTGCTTTGAACAAGTGCACATTCATCAAAAGAATGGGTGGCTCACTCGTTATCAGAGAGCATAATCAACAGGTGCTCTGTAGTAAACACTCGGATGATTAATCATTTCATATCAAGTCTCAAAATTCAATGAACTGCCAGAGACATTAAACATTAACAGGGAATAACATTTCAAAGAACAATGCCTTTTGATTGGCGGCGTCCATGAAATGAAGTTTGAATGACATTGTAATGAATAATATTCCCCGGCTTTGTTTGCAGACCGATAGATTGGCCTCCCACAAAGAACAGGCGGTGTGTTTGTTTGAACCGGCATTTAGACCGACAAACACATACATTTGCCAAAAAAACAAACCCATTCATATTTCATAATAGGGCTCCCATGTGCACGCTGGGGCTAAATCACACATCAAAATTTAAAACAGATCTATTTTTTATAAGCTCTACATCAGATCACTGGTATTACCTGTGGAGCCGTGGACTGAGGCCTATTCACAGACGCAGACAAAGCACACAACACATTCAGCTGCGCCTCGGCTGCTCCTGGTTATGCAGTGTTTCATGACACCCTGTTTGCAGTGAAGTACTGAGCAGCTTATTAATCAGTGCTGAGAGGTCTCCCATCCATCCAGGCATATGGCTGCTTGCCTGTGGAACATTTTAAAGGCAAGCAGGTCTATACAACAACCATTAAAAGCACAGAGAGCCATATCCCTGTAAATTATTTAGCTGGGAGAGGGTAGTAAATCAGCGTGAGTGTCATATACTGAACATGGCACATGCTGGAGTGAAAAATGCATACAGAGCGACTATTCACACTTGGCGCTGAGCATGGCATTTAAAACCCCGTGTCGTCCGCCATCTCTCCGCAGCCCTGTCAACTTCAGTCACAACTAATTCATTGAAGTTGATTATGAATGATCCATTTTGGGAATTTGTACAGTTGCACTCTGCTGAGTACTGAGCTTATATACACTGGAAGCAGTGGCGTATGTTTTTTTTTTTAAATTTATTTTTTTTGTGTATTGTTATTTCAAACAAAGAGGCAAAAGCTCTCCAGTGCATTGTAAATGGGAAATATGTTCAGCATTAAACTGATGAACACAACACTGACTTGAAGCATTTTGTGGCATTAATGGTTCTGCGAGGAGAGCCTTGCTGAAATTTGTATTTTTCAGAAATGCGAAAGCCTCAACACCCCAAACTAAACATTTTGTAGTTTAACAATAATCAGTCTTCCTTCACACAGCTATTCAAATATTCCATTTGTAATTTTTGAGGCAAGAGTTATTCCTGAACGTCAGTGCTTGAGATCTGGCTTGTCGACAGGCTTCACTGTGACTGACACACTCATCAAAATGAGAATCCTTCTTGCCTGGGGGAACTGTGATACCTGTCAAATGGTGGATATCTTTTAATGTTCCTGTCTCAAATGCATGTCAGAGCAAATGCCAAGTCATAACATCAGTTATTACCTGGATGTTCAACGCCTGATTCCTCTTATTTACCTTAGGTTTCAAAAGATCCCTTCACTTGTCTTTCCCGCTTTCTTTGTGGTGAGAATCATCCCGGTGACAGTTTTTCTATCTTGAAATTTTCAGTAGATTTCATCTGTTTATTTTTTGATTGACTCGTTGGGTGTGCGGAGTGTGTGCATGTGTAAGTTATGTGTGCTTCTTTCTCTCGTAATATTTACAGCCCTAAATGTTGATAGCTTGCATTTCTTAAAGAAAATTAACTATTACACGCTGCCGCATCAGAAACACTCTGCAGGCTCCTGTGTGCTGTGCAGCCTCCAGCTTATTGCTGTACTGCCTGTCTATAGGGGGAGCAGTTCAGCGTAGCAATGTCAACACTTCTCTGTAAGGTCATGTCACATTGTGGAGAGAAAAGCCAGTTTCGTGTCACATTAAACACTTAATCCAAACTCTGGAGGATGCTGAGCATCACACATTAATCTATACAATATAAACACTGTGTATTATTACATGTGTGACTTTAAGCTCTGAGCTTGCACCTTCTCTGCAGCAACCAAATTAAATCAAATATAAAAGATAAGAAATAATGAAGAGGACTCATCCTGACGTGCCATTCCAACAGCTTTGCTCCCATCAAAATCATAAAGTGTCACTGCGTCCCCTGCCTCAGACAACACAGGGAACATCTTACAGGCAGAGTCTGTGTCACATGGTCTGCAGCTGGGATGGACTGCCTGTCCGACTCTCTGAGTTTTGGTTTGACTAGCCCCAGGAAACGAAAGTAGACAGCACAGGTCTTCTTTATCTGTCACAGGACACGGTGCATTTGGACAGATGTAGGAGATATTTTCCGTGTACGGTCTTATCACCATCTTGTGACCTGTGGCACCCCTAAGGGCCCCCTGATACAACTGCTGCCACTCCAAATGGCACCCCCTGGCAAAAATAATTGGAAGCTGAAATTAGTGTTTTAAGAGGCTGTGGCGCACTGATTTTTTAAGCTAGGCAGTGGTAGTGCTGTCTTGTGAACTAGATAAACTTAAGTTCTGTTTCCACCGAGCAGTACGGTACGGTTCAGTTTAGTTCAGTGTACATTTTTTCTGTTTCCACCGTGAAAAGTTGTGGGTGGCACCAATGGAGCCGTTCTGTACCGTCCCCATTTTTGGTCCCTCCTCTGTTGGGGTACCTAGCACACAGATCTGGTACTAAAAGGTGGAGCTGTGAACACTGCAGTCTGTTGATTGGTCAATAGAGGACGGTCACTCTGCTCAGGGCTGAGCTGTGGCTGGTTTTGAGGCTCATGTAACCACTGTTCATACTGTGGAGAGTTTCATTAGTAAACTGCAACTATAAAAAGAAAGGATGTTTTGCTGCCTCTCGCAGCAGCTGGAGTTTGAGAAGAAAATAACTTGATTCACTGGGCAGACTGCCGGCAACTTTTAAGGTGGAATGTTTACTTGTAATGTTACACAATGCATAAGTTGACAGCATGATTTAATCAACAAACCTTAAATTTCACTGTGACAACTTTGACCATTACTAGTCTTTATTGTCTCTCTTGGATGACAGACACTTTTAGTAATGAGTGGATCCTCAAGTGTTTATATATATTAATTTTGACTGGTTTATGTGAACGCCGTACATTCTAATCCTCACTCGGAAAAAAAAAGCATTGTGGAGCTTTGTTCTTGTAGGCTCTGGCAACACTAAACCCCTGAGCTTGCCTAAGAAGGACTAAATGCACAAGCCAGCTATTTTTTAATATCCCATGGAGAGAGACTCTCACTGCAGCCTGTTCTATGTTGTTCTGAAAATGTCGCCATGCAGCCTTGTTCTTTAGACAAAAAACAAGGCTGCATGGCGACATTTTCAGAACAAAATAGAACAGGCAAGAGTGAGAGTTTTAGACAAAAAACAAAACAAAACAAAAATAAGACAAAAAACAAGGTGCAGACTTCCCTCTGTGTCACTGGTAAAGGGGAATTACAGTGAGTGCTGGACAGGGCAGTGAGTGACAACAACCCCGCCCACAACTAAGAGTACTGTTTGCGGTGGAAATGCTAGGGGTCTCGGTACCATGCCTGAAGGGTTACTTTTAGTTCCGAAGGTGTTCCGAAGGTGTTTGGTGGAAATGGGGCTTTAGACATCCATTGATACCTCGTGTCAGCATAGCTTATCAGAAAGAGGGGGCTAAATAAAGATCCAGAGTTAGGCTACATTTTGGTGAGGGGGTCCTTTTGAAGTCTCATCTCAGGATATATGAATGAAAATAGGTTCTATGGGTACCATGAGTTGCCTCTAAACTTGAAAATGCTTGTTCCCAGTAAATGTTTTGTTCCTTACAATAAATGTATTCCGTCAAAAAAAAAGCTGACACCCTGACATCGACTAAAAAAAAACGTCCTTCAACGTCTGCATGATACGCGGCCAGTCACCGTTATAGTTCAACAGCACCCAGTGGTATCCGGAGAAAACGTGGCGGGATAAGAACAAAAATTAAGGCAGCGAAAGTCTAAGTAAGGATGAGTGGAAGGAGTGATGGATGGATCCAACAAACACCGACTTTCATCTGGGAGAGCAGTGTTTGTCCCATAAGATTATAAAGCCAAACCCTGTTTTTTTTCCTGAACCCAACCACGTGTTTTGGTTGCCTAAACATAACCATATGCGTTTGTTGTTGAAGGGGGAAAAAAAGGTCAATTCATGGTGTAATGCGTTTATTTTCAAGGAGTATCAGTATGTGATTTCTTAACACTCCACATTGACATTCAACTACCCTATACTGTATGCTTCAAGACATAAAATGTAGTCATGGCTTTTGGTTTTTGTGTGCCACCCCCAGATTTTCATTGGCCCCATCTGGCCACCCCTGTGAAAAAATTCTGGGGACGCCCCTGTCTGAGACCCTTCAGCATGGGGCTACTACATGACTTTACACAGTCCAGCACTGTGTGCAAAATTTATAGAATAACACATTTTAATGATAAAATCAGTTAGCTTCTTAATAAAACATGAGATCACTAACTTGAACTCAGGCTAAATTAAAACATGATTTATAGCTACTTTACATTATTGTTCTATTTTTCTTGTAAATGTAATCACCCCAAAAATATGCAGCGGTTATAATGTTAAATCTGTTACACTTTCCCATTTCCCTATGACATAATGTTCCTATAACCATATTATCTGGGGAGAAATACAAACGAGCCTTTCTTGATTTTCTTAGACTCTCCACTTTTTACACAATAACATGGCCTACTATTTTAAATAAGCAACTTATTTCAAAAAGGAAAACACAGGAACTTGCTTGTTCAGCATGCGGCCGCCTGTAATGTCCTTGCTACACCTTCTGCAGGGCAGAAGACAACACAAAAAGGGAAAAAACAAATGGATTGTAGGTAATTTGAGGTTCAATTTCTCAGTTAACACTAAAATGCATTAAAGCAATAAAAGTGATGCGAGCCCCCATATTTCCTGGGGCTGTGTTGCTGTACGTCTGGCCCAATTTGTCTCCCAGTCAGGCCCATTAGTCTGCTGCGCTCCCTTCTTAATACGCTCGGCTCCCCCAAATGCCTCAGATCAATGTGTGATGCATCGCAGCATCATCACTTACTGCATGTGGATGAGTTGAGAAATGTCCCCCTCTCCTCTTATTTCCTTGGAGAAGTCTCTATTGAAAGTCATATGGGCACCGGCAGGGAGAAGTAGTTTGGTTTGGGGTTGTGCGGCGTGCTGGGGAGGGAATTGTTTGGTCCACTGACATGAATGAATTGCTGGAGTAATGTGGAGGCTGGTAATAGTTGAATAGTTTATATCAATGTGATAAATATAGCTCTCATAAATCACATAAGTGTTATATATTGCTGTTTTTCACACTTGGCTCTGACCAGGGAACTCTGGAGAATATCATAGTGGAGTGTATACAGAAAGTTCTGGGTCTGCAATGGTTCCTTAAATTGGATAATGGTCCTATGGAGTACCACCATTATACAGAGAACTATTAATGCTCCCATATGCTGCTTTACAGTTTCTGTTTCTCACAAAAAAAAAACAGCTGCTGAGGTGGAAAATGGAGTCAAACACTAAGGCAACTGTGTGCGTTCATGCCATAACTTAAAAAAATATATATATAAGTGAAATAACTACCTGTTAGCGCAGCGGATAAAAGATGCTTTTAACTTTATATCACGTTACTTTGTTAGGTGTAATCATATTTTAAATAAACGAAATAGCACTCAGCTGTGTGAGTGCAGGTAGCATTAGCTAGAAAACATGCTAACCTTAGCTGATAACCATCACAGCAGAAACTTTTCACATACAAATGGTTGTAATAATTAGCTGCATACTGAAGCCACATTTTGATGTCTTTAAATGTATAAAGAAAACATTCTACTTTATGAGGAGCCATCAGGTTAAAATTGGGCCGCAAAACCCTCAAAACAACACCAATAATCATAACCATTTTTTGGCTACGTTGGTATGACAACCAATCAGCCAAGCCCTGTGGGTACGGCTGCCAAAAACATGACGAAGTCTTGTAATGTAACTTTTGGTTGTACACACCTTTTGTTAACTTGACTCAATCTACGCCCACCTCAGTGTGTGATTTGCTTTGAAAACCCCTTTGAGAATGTGCCTGAACTTGCTGCATCCAGCCATTAGTTTTAATGCGTAGGCGGATGTAGCAACCACAACACCTATGGAGCAAGATTTTCCACTAAAGAAAAAGTCATGAAGCCAAATAAGTAGTCACACCCTTCCTCATGGCGAACACATGTTGTGGCTGTACAATAAAGCAGCCAGCAACACATGACACATTTTTCCTTTAACTTAGTTTCGTGTTTAGGGTGAAATCATCATGTGCTTTCTAACAACATGTATAAAATCTGAATTTGTAACAATGAATAACTTTAGTATTCATGTAGCTCTCAGTCTCTCAGATGCTTGTTTTGTCCTCAGGCTAACTAGCATTATACTAGTATGCAAATATTTGGAGATTTTGATAAGACTAGCTTAGGGTTGGTATTTTTCATGTGTTTGTGTGGTTTCTGCTTCAGCTGTGAGTGACAAGTCCTGCTGTGGTGATGCCAGGTCAACTTTAATAATTTTGAGATATTGTATCTTCTAATCTTCAACACATGGGATGATGCACAGAGACTCGACTCACAGCTTACTTGCATCTCAGTGTTATAATGTATTCCGTACGACTCTATCTTCAGCCCAGAGAAAAGTATTGGCATTGTATGCTCCTGCAAACAATGGATATATTGCATTTGCACATTATTGTGTATGGCATACATTGAACTTTATGTTTTAACAATTTCTGTGTGATAAAGTTTAGGCACAAAAAAATACCTGATTATGGTTAAGATCCCCACTGGAAACAGAACATTACTTTTCGTAGCACTATCCTGGCAGGAAACTCAGTGATGTCTTGGCAGCAAACAACTGCTTTTCATGCCACTATCCCCGCTGGAAAAACAGCCACGACTCGGTTTGTTGGTCTCGCACAGTGGTCTCCAGCTTGGCAGGTGTCTCACCTGTGATGTGCCATCCACCCTCCTCTCCACCTCCTGGTGACAAGCAAATCACTTTCATATCTTTTGGGTGTGCCCTTCAGTCACTCCTTTTTGGACTAAAATTCTTAGCATTCTTGATTTTTTTTAACAAAATAACCTTTAATTGTTGAACTGATGTACCTGCTTAGATCGGATGAACTCCAATGGAGGGAAAAGGATAAATATCTGCTAAGAAATATTACTGATGGCATGTAAGAAATACCTAGTATTGATAAATGGATTGACTTGGTATTTAATATTCATGTAATGGAGAGACTGACTTTTAGTTTGAGAACCCAGAAGGAAATTTTTCATTGAGAACCTGATGAAATGGTTAGTGTAGGTCTAATGCTTGAGACATACACTAACCATTTCATCAGGTTCTCAATGAAAAAATTCCTTCTGGGTTCTCAAACTAAAAGTCAGTCTCTCCATTACATGAATTTGTCCATTTGTCCATGATTTTGTCTGAATATGTACTAGAAACACATTGCAGTGTGATTAGTAGCCGCCCACTGTCTCTGTGTACATCTTAATTAAACATCCTGGTTAGGACAATCTATTTGTTATTTAGTCTCTATCCTTATTTTATGTTATGATTTTTATTTATGTTATTACTTGGAAAACTTTTTATTATATATTTTATTATTTATTATTATTTATTTTATTATATTTAAAACCCCACCTCATTTTTTCTTTTTCTTTTTTAAATTTTATTTAATTTAATTTATTTTTTTTATTTTTTTGCTTAAAAAGAGAATTACAAAAAAAAAATTAAAAAGAAAGAAACAATATGATGCGTATAAAATGTGCAAATCTGTTCATGTTTTTGCAGAAATGTACAATGCCAACATTTTGTTCTGCACCCTTGGCTCCCATCTTTTATTTTATGTCAATTGTAATTTGCGTTATTTCATTTTCTTAACATATTTGTCATTGCCATGTGTGCCAGTACCATATTTATTTCAGATCTGATTTCACTCTGTTATCAGCATTGTTATTTATTTATTTTCACAGCATGACCTTAATATTGTATACAGTCAAGTGACACTCACACATTTGTATTTTTGTGTCATTTTTAGCGATGACTTGGTAAGAAAATTTAACATTTACTCATTCTACGAACCATCTAGTGGCACAGGTATTTGCAGTTGATTCTATTGAGAACCTTTAGGGCTTGTAGCCATATCACACAAAAAATAATAACCCCCGTTACATGTCAAAGATGAACTAGCTTTAGCTTTCAAACTTTGTACATAAAGTCATTAATTTCTGAGTCATTAAATGTTGTTTTTCCCAGGCGTGTAAGTTGTGGACGTTCCCTGGATGACATATCAAGTTGAAGAGTATTGACCAATCATTATATCTTCACCCAATACAACAGAAAACCTGAGTTTATGTAGTTAGTAAGCATGTGAGTCATTGTAATTGGTGGCCCACACCCATGGAAATGACATCATGTACTCATACTGTCATGTTAGGCCGGTGACACACCATCAGGATTTACTCACAGAAAGGAGAAAACAGCAGAAGACAGCAATTATGTGGTAGACTGAAACCTCAACCTGTCAGAAAGACTTGGAAAGCCAATGCCTTTATCTCACATTAAGTTGGACGGCTCTGTCTTTGATAATCCACTGGGTGGCTACGCATGGAGACAGACGCCGTACAGTGTCGTGTATTATATTCACACAGCTTCAAACAATTAGAATAACCTTGTGATTGTGTGCCGTAACGCCCCGAAGATACAGTGCTTAGGCATTGCTGATTTCAAATGAAGGCAAAAAGCCCTTTTGCAGCTGAGCTCATCCCTGACATTTTCCCTGCTTTTTACATTTATCAGTGACAGACAACAACCTCATCAGCCCGCATGCTACTCCAACACACTCCATTAAGGTGCCTGGAATAAGGGTGCATTTCCATAAAATATTCTTTGTCAGAATCAGAAAATGGGCAAATTATCTGAACACTAAAACACCCCAGCGCACCGTAGATCCCAAAGCAGACAGAAATGACCTCATTTAGGCTGTCTAAGCACAAGAAAGTGTCTCGCTGGCTCGAGATCTGAGTGGCACAGATAGATCAACACTGCCACTTCTCTCACATCACCTGGATGAGCACTTTACATTTGTAAATCAATGAGGAGGGTAACCACATGTAGAAGAGCTGGGAGGGATTCCTGTCTGCCTTGGCACAGATTTTTTGAGAACCAAATTACCTCTATTACAGCTCTCAGTTGGAGACTGCATTCTAGGATCAATCTGTCAGAGAAGGGTGCTTTAGCGTTGATGGATATGACATGTGACCAACAACAATGTTGATTTTTTTAATCTCCTGGATAATGGGCAGATTTAGTACGGTTTTGCCTGGAGCAGTAGATCTGGTTACGACCGCTGCTTTGTTTCACGCAGCTCACTTTATGGCTTCATTACAACAATCGCAAATCTGCGGACACCTCAACAGCCCGTATCACCATAAATCACACGCCGAGATAATGACAGCTGAGTGTTCCTGCAAAGATGACACCTTTTACTACAACTGGAGTGCAAAGGCGTAGTTGAGATATAGGTACATCTAACGTACAGTAGATACACATCAAGGCCAATCTCTGCGCTCTATAAGTAGACGTATAATCAAAGTGTATTTGGAAAGTAACAATCTTGTAAAACATAATTGCAAGTAAGAAATATCAAGTGCTCGTAAACAGTGCAAACAAAGCCATTATTGATAGGTCTCTCTTTTTTCAATCACTGTGAGCTTTTACATTGTAATCGCAGCCTGATAAAGCAACCACACACACATAAAAGATAATAATCGCTCTGTGACTTATGTCTGGCATGGGGTTGAACATTATAGCAGCTTCCCCTTATTGACACAGCTGTTACCCAAACTATAGACTTGCCACTGCAGACGACGGCATGTCTTTATATTGTGCCACACACCCACTAATGACAGCTTTAGTGGTGGTAATTCAGTAGGGTTGAATATGGGGTTAGGTGTGTGTGAGTCACGTCCTGGGCTCCCCTCCCACCCACCTACCCCTCACCAGATGTCCTGCCAGGTTTCCTGCAGTGTTTCACTCGCTCTCTGAGGATCCAAGTATCTCTCAAGAATCTAAAATGGCTGCTTTAGGGTCTTGACCAGAAAACGGAGAAGCACGGGATGTTGTTTTTAATGTGGTCTGTCATACCTTTCGCATTTCTTAAATAGTTCGGCGCCTGTGTTTTGTTGTGTTTGAGCGCGGCTAGCCGCTAACGTGGATGTGCATTTGGAAACCATCTATTCAGCAAACCAGGGAAAGCACAAGTGTGTGGTAGTGGAATGAGCAGCAGCCTTTATTAAGGAATGGAAAATGTCTCTTTATAATCTTAAGTAAAGTGTAATGTAATGTCTTATTTTGTAAGACCATCACTTGCTTCCTTAACCCCTGAAGTTATATAGAGAAGTTCATATGCGTAGATTTCAGGGGTGACGCAGGGGACATGTCCCGCGCAATATTTAGAATGTGCATTACCCCCGGTAAAAAGTTTTGTTTTGACAACATTAAAGACATTTTCACCATGATTTGATGCAGAAAAAGCAGAAATTTGTGCATTAAAATTCACCAGAAGGCAGGACATGAAGTGTTCAGCGCTCTGAATTTTCTGGCCCCTGTTTCATACGTGTCCCCCTTGATTTTAAAACAAAACCTACGCCCTTGGTAAAGTTTTTGCCTCTGCTGCTTTGCCTTGCTGTGTTTGCAATTTCAGCTGCGGGCCAATTTTTATTTGGATGCCATGTAAAACCCCTGATTTATAACTGTGCCAAATTGGGTGCTACACCTCGTTTAAACTCCATGTACTCTCAAGACTCACCAGACTAATAATTTGGTTAATAGGAGTCCTATTAAATCCAAAAATCATATTAAGGAGCTTTGTATCCACATAATTTTACTGTCTATTTTAATTATATTTAAATTATTAAATCTGAAAGTTTACCATTATGCCATGGTTTGGTGTGTACTTCAGTTCTGCGGAGCTTGGTGCATTCCTGAGCACTTTCAGGTCTTGATGGACAAAGTGAATATTCACTTTAATACTCTTGCATACTCTAATAACCCCATGTTCCTCCTCTCCTCTGTGTCAAATCTCCACAGTGAAGGAGGGAAGGGAGGGAGTGAAGGAGGGGAGGGAGGGAGGGAGGGAGAGCTGGGTGGGTGGGAGGGTTGGTAATTCATGCACACATGTGCCTGCCTGTTCCTCCAGTGACAGGGCCAGGGGGAGGGGCACATGATAAATTGCCTTCCACCGGGACCCTCCGAGCACAGCCACCATGATGTGGGTAGAAATGGAAATTGCTCCCTTTCACCGTCATTACATCAGTTTAGGACGCGTGTGGGCCTTATACACACTATGAGAGGAGTTTGTTTCGTCTGAATAACCGCTGTGCGATAGACAAGGGGCGGCATAGCGCAGGAGGCATCCTGCATAAATGATAGTAACTGATGGGTCAACAGTGCGCCTAAAAAACAAAGTTAATGGTGTTAAGAGTCGACGACAGCAATTATATATACATGTAAAATATATAGGCCGTTTTAATTGCTGTAATGATTTAAATACATGCACTATGGATAATTAATAAGGCTGTGGGAACTCAATTATCTCCCCGTGCGCCGATTTGGATTTGTCAAGTTTTTAGTATATTCAAAGACAGAAGAGCAGAAATCTGCAGCTGTTTTTGCTTCTGAGTGTCATAAATAAAATCAGCTGTACATTGCCGTTATCTGTGCAAGAAAACAAACAAACAAAAAATAAATAAATAAAAAATGCTCATGTGGGATGTTATTATAATTTTCAAAAGCATAAATATGGCTTCCAAATGCGCCTGGTCAAATTCAAACCACGATCTGTGAGCGTCTGTATCTGCATAAAAATCCCACAACTTTGCACAAGATCTTTTTTTTTTTTTTAATAACAAATGTAGTGCTGTGTACATTAGATTTACAGGTGGATGAGATTATCAACTGCAAATTAAATAAGAGCATCCTGGTGATGATGAAAAATAAAATTTTCTATATAAACCAGTGAATGGCCTCCACCGAAATATCACCCTGGCGCAGCCTACAGCTTTATTATAAATAAAAAATAAAAGACACACCGGTCGAAGACGCTTGTAAAAAAAATTCTATAGTGCATTAAAACCGAAAGTAAATTATTCAAGTCAATGTGCGTCTTTCTGTTAAGGTTGTAAATTTGATTTTTTTTTTCTTTTTGTTGTTGACATTTTAATTTTACCAATTTAAAACACATATCTGTGCTTATGATTAAAAAAAATAGAGAAAGTCAGCTGTCCTTGTGCAACTTTTTCTCTCGCACAATTCACAAATTTTACTTTATACGCACGCAAAGTAGCAACACCTGCCAAATCAAATCTTAAACAACTTTCTGACAAAATTCACCCACCAGAAAACTAAATTCTCTCACACAAATTCACTTTATAAAGCTTGTTTAACTCACACACACACTCTCTCTTTCTCTCTCTCTCTCTCTCTCTCACACACACACACACACACACACACACAACCACTCTCATCCAAGTTGCATTTAATTTAAACTTTATAACACGTGTGCTCTGATAAAGCTTCTCAGTTATTTGGTATATAAACTAATGAAGTAGAATGAAGAAAAGAAATAAAGATGCACATTATGTCAGCACATCGTCAAAGTGACTTCTTATAAGACAGCAATGAATTGAAAAAGTATGACAGCCTGGAAAATCTATAGGCCTGTGTTGCGTAAATGATCCATGAGGTTTTCGTAACCCCATTAATTTAACACACCGATTTTTAAAAACTGTCAGTGGACTATAAATCCAACTGAGTGATGTTCAGAAAATGAGGCACACGGAGATATGGAACAGAATTGTTTCTTATTTTTTCCAGAATACATACAAAAAAATACCAATTCTCTTTCCAAGGTGTTACACCTGAAAAATAACGGCAATTTAAAATGTGGACAATTTCTGAAATTTAAGAAACAAACATGCATGTAAATTATTTTTCTTCTCAATGAGACATTAAATAAGAACAAATACAATCATAGCAATTTTCAAATTAACATCGAAATGAGGACCCCTACTTTAATTAGTACTCTAACATGTGTGTGTTTTCATTTTTACCTATAGAGTTCAGTTTCAACATAATGCACTTTTTGAGTTGCTCAAATATTTTCCATTTGCAGCTATTATCGCCTGCTTTTAAGCCGACATATAAATAAATACAGTTGAAGTCCACGGATCCCGCCCATAAGTTTAGCACTGTTATTATAAAAGTCTTTATATTTGCATTCTTAGTACTATAAACTTTTCAAAGTCTCTTTTTTCCTCACTGGTATCCAAGCGCTGATGCTGTGGTGAGTCTCTGGCCATACAGTGCATAAGGAGAGTAGTAAGGGCCGGTGGCAGCGGGGACGGGAACAGGGGCACCGGGGGTTGGCAGGGGACTTTTGGAGTACGGATGGTAGCGGCTGCTGAGTCCTAACGCGTGATGCGGGCTCCGTAGAGCCAAAGTTCCGGGGCTCCCGGGGGCACCTGAAGGTGGCATGTGCATATGGCAGGCCATGGCCGCTGCTGCAGCGCTGGCCAGTGATGAAGACCCGGGATAACCAGATATCAACTTCTCCGCCCCGGTAAAAGCAGTGTGAGTCCTCAGGTGATTCAGGAGCTCTTCTGATGAGGAGAAACGCTTGTCGCACGGTCCATTTGCCGACACCCAATTACAAACATGGGGGAGAGGGTCGTTGGGGAGCATGAAACCGTATGGGTACAGGGGGTGTCCGCTAAATGATGGCGCCGAGGAATGGACGCCATGCATGGGGTGTGTCGGGTACATTAGTGGGTAGCTGGATTTGAGGGCGTTAGCGGCCGCTGCTGCAGCTGCAGAGTCGTGCGTGCAGGACGCACTGGCTGCGCCCGCTAAGTGACTGGCACAATGGTAACTGAGGCAGTAAGGGTCTCTGCACAGGCTGGCTGACATGATGGACGGTGGAGAGGCTCCAGCCAGAGGGCTGGATCCAGCCTTACTGCAGCCCAGTGAACTGGCCAACTGTGCGTTTACCAAGCTCCCTCCGTGGGGCAGGAAGTGTTGAGGGTAACCAGCATAGGCCCCAGCCAAGCTACCTGGGTAGGTCATACCGGCAGGAGGCAAAGGGAAAACTGTCTGCCCCGGTTTGTAAGGAGAAACCGGCGCCACAAGTCCTGACCCGAGAACGGATGCGGAGGATACAGAAGTTACAGATGAGGACTCCGAGGAGGAGGTGGTTTTAGTGCCAGGCGTCGTCTCCTGGTGTTGGTTGACCTCCACGTTAATTCCACCACAACTCACGCTTATCCTGCTGTGGCTAGTGGTGCCAGACCCGTCCGTAGTGCCATTTTTATTACAATCAGACTCTTTCTTGTCATCCCTTTCCCCACATTTCCCCTCTGATGGCATGGGGGAGGCAGAAGTGCTGGAGTTGGGGCTGCCTGTCCGCGGCGTAAACGGCTGGCAGGTGGCGCTCGGCACTCGGAAACCAGACTTCTCTCCGCTTGAGACGCCCGAAGACGAGTCCTTCTTATCTGAAGGCTTAGAATAAGGTTTGAAGCTAGATTTGTCATCCACACCGATGTCACTCAATTTCAAAGGACCAGATTTAGATTCCTTCTCACTAGATCCATTTGATGTGACGGAGGGTAATTTGGAGGTGGGTGGCGGGTCCGGTTTGCCGATCTGAGAGCAGGTCTGCGCCAGCAGAGCCAACGGACTTTTCTTGGCATCTAGCTGCAAAACAGATGACAATGATGTTGATAAATGCTCTTAAAACGCACATCGACTGCTTTCTTTTATGCTAATAAAATAAACAGCCCGGGGTAAAGCCCTTTAAGCGGGATATTTACTGACATTTCCAAACGGAAACGTATGTGCGGTAATTACGCACGGCTCTTCCGTGAGCAAAACGACAATCGTGTTCATTATTAAAAATAAACTGAGCTGCCTTTTACTAAATATAACTATTTCCAACACCAGGATCACATTTGACAGAATATATTCCGGGACAACAGCAGTGAGATCACAAAACGTTGTCACGCAAGCACAAATATCTAACATTATAATTATACAGAGATTAAGTAATGAACATGTTCCTCTTACCTCTATGGGACTAATCGGGGTAGAAGGCAAAGGCTGCAGATACTCCGGGTGCAAAATGTGTCCCGACCGTGCGGTAAGCATTTTCAAAACCTTGATGGGAAGTCGGTTAGCTTGCCGTAGTGGATCAGACGGGGGTGCGGAGTGGAGAAAAGGCTTGTTGATGCTCGCTGAGCTGCTATTCCGAGAACTGCTGCTTTCCCAGGCTACACAAATATCACTATTTTTCAGGGCAGACGCCGAGGGCGACGTGATCATGTCCCAATTGTCAGGAAATGAAACGGCGATGCTTTCGTCAGATTCATTAAGAAAAATCAAAAAAGCATCGAGCCTCTTTCTCTGTGGGGGAAGAAAAAAAAATCAGGATCGTAAAACGGTTCAATAATAAAGTAATCCTGGTTGTAAAAGAAGAAGCAAGGCGAGGCAGCTGGAAGGAAGGAGACCGTGCGAGGTTATCGCAGATCCGCGTCTGCGTCTTGCACCATGAGCGCTGCGCCTTGAGTGCGTCTGTCTGCAGGTCCTCGCTCTGTACTCCCGAAGTACGAACTGGTAGAAATTTTCACTTCAAAAGCAGCTGAATTAGTCCGAGATTAAAGCCTTTGCCGCCTTCCAATCAAATGGGACCCTGAGGTGATTGGAGGGTCAAGGGGATGTGACGTTCTCCTCTTTGTAAGCGCCTCTATTTCGACAGCTCGGGGGAGGAGATAGGCTTAAATAACTTGGTTACTGGGAACGCTTGCGCTAGTTTAGATGTGGGGCTACGGGCTGTGTGTGCACCAGGATACAGACAAGTGTGCGAATAACACAATAGATGGATAATATTTGCACAATTAAAATGATAAAAACACAAATTACGCACGTTTAACGCCCTTTTTTCGCCCTTTATGAAGGATGAAATTAAGTTTTGCGTTAAATAAAGCTGTACTCTGTGTATTCGCATTGTTGCAGGGCAGATATAAATCATGTTTTCATACTTAACACATTGATTTCCATCTTAGTCTTATATTCAGCGAATATAAGTTATGATGGCACAATCTGTTGTTGATTTCTTTGGAAACTGGCACATATAACCAACCTTTTCTCTGCTACAATATAATAAAAATGGCCAAGAAAACACTCAAAGTGAAGTTTATAAGTTGTAATATGTTATGCAGAAGTCATTTGATACCAGAACAAGTGTTTTATTTGTCATTCTCCACCGGGCTTTAACCCGAGAGGCGCACACAGTGTGCGCAATGGCACTTTTCCTCCACCGGCAAACATAAAACCAACCATTTCAGCTTGAATTCCCTAAACAGACAAGCGTTGACAGGAATAGACCAATGTAGTGATGGAGGGATGTGAATGTCACATGTTTTCAGTATAATATACACCGCCCTTCTATTTCTATCTCCACCCCTCCGTCAAGTGTCAATTCTGCTCCACCGCAATCAATCAGTTATTTGTCAGACGCTGTCAATCCGGCGCTTGATTTATGTCAGCTATTGTGGCTGATTACATGCCAGTGTGACTGCGGGAAAAGAACAAATGGGGAGAGAGACATTCTTGCAAGAGACACCAAGTTTTCACGGGAAATAAATCGATCCTCCAGTTAAGATTATTTTTTAAAGATGCGTCGACAATAGCCGGACAATATGAGGCAGGAAAAAAAAACAGCTGAGGAATAAACTACATTTCCATTCTGTTCGTTATCCAACAAAGTCTGCAACTTTTAGAGTTCTCCATCAAACACCTCGGAGGTGGCACACATGATGAAACTTTAATAAGTTGCAGACAGTCCGGCTCACATGTATGAAGCAGCTGTTGGGGCTTTAAGGTGCTTTTGCTACAGTGTTAACAAGAAGCCTCGGGAAAATTTTCACAAATGGAAAACTGCAAAATAAAAAATAAATATCCTATCATTAATAAAATAAAACAGTTAAAATTCCAAATTAATCATTTATATTTTTACATTTCTCAGTTATATTTAACGCAGCCTCTTCCTCCCGAAACAAGTTAGTTGAAGCAATTCAGAAATTATAATGTGTAACAAGCCTCTCCAGACAGAGCCCTGTCCATTTTGGGGGCTAAACGCATCTGCTATTGTGCTGTTAAAACCTGTCATCCGCCTCGGGCACACTGTCATCTGCAACAAGAATAACAAAGCCACGGGAACAAAAAAAAAAGAAAGAAATCCAGACATTTTTATATTGATGTCAGCTCGATTTTATTTACATACAATGAAAATGATTTATTTCCTTTAAGAGGTGGAAAAAGCGGACAGGGAGAGAGAAAGGAAGAGAAATGGTCTGTCAGTGTCAGGGCCGCGGAGAAAAGAAGTTTCAAATGCCTTGAACTATTCACCGCTGAGATGGCTAATCAGTATTGAGGCTCCAGGGCAATCGGGCAGCTTTTCAATGCGGTTTGCCTTTCATCTCAATCGGGATGGAGGCGCTCAATTAAAAGCCTATCAGTTTGTAAGTAAATCAACGCCTATCAAAGTTGTCACATCAAACAAAACGATTATTATTGCAACCCGCCTCTGCCATTAATCTCTTTCTGTGGTAATCTGCTTGACAGGTCAACTTGGAGAGCAAGAAAACCTGGAGTGGACAGTCAAGGGGCAAAAAATATATGTGTATAGAAACAAAAATGTAGAAACAAGAGTTCACAATCTGCAGAAAATACAATGCAACATAAAGAGCGCAGGGAATAAAATACAGTTTTACGCACATGTTAAAAATCTGCTGTAATAATTTGGAAAAAAAAGATTACAGGCCTGCTTTGTAAACTATCTATAAATAAATAAAAACAAGCAATAATTGCCTCTCTATGAGTGCATGCCACAATTTTAGGCTCATGCGTAATATGAATAAACACCAGCTCCAAACTTCTTTTTCATTTCATTGTGAGACTCTAAAAAGAGAAGTCTAAATGCTCTCAGCTCATTTCCCTTCAAATGTTTTCACTGTTTTTGTCTGGCAGCAAAAAAAAAAAAAAAAGAAAAAAAAAAGAAAAAGAAAGGAGGGGACGTTTCACAATATGCAAAGATGTGTGATTGATAACAGGCTTGCTGTTTTCTGCAAGGGCTGTCAGTCCGTGACACAATATGTGAGTTATTAGGGCAAAGAAGGGCAACCATAAATTTTCACTGTCAGGCGAAAACCCTCTTTATTGTCCGTATGACGAATGGGCTCCTGCACCAGACACCAAAATACTCGGCATTCCCCTTAAATGGGAACACATTTTTGCGACTATAATTCACGATATTTAAATAGAAAGTTTTAATACCCCCCCGTATATTTCATAACACTGACATGTTTATGAATCACTCCCCGCATGCAAATACAACTATTTACATCTCGTGTGGAAATGTGTTGGACTTGCAGGGTTTACTGGGAGCTATGTGCTGGGGCCGACGAGGAGGAACACATTTCAGTGTTGATTTATATAAATATATATCCAAATAAAATAAAAATGACACATGAAACAACTTTCCTAATTGCACCTTCAAATTTTACACATATTTATAATTTAAAAAGCACTTTTTTCACAGGCTCTGACTGTTTTGGAGCTCTTCACAAACTTAAAAATATTATTATAATTATTTTACCTCAGTCCGTTTCCACTGTAATCATTACTTTGCGGCTTTTTAAAGAAACGCATGTAATATTTAAATATCACTAACAGATAAAATAGGATACAGGCAGCCCCTAAAAAAGCGCATGCATGAAGTAGAAAAGATTTTTCTTAAACTCCAAGGAGGAATGACAGCTTTACAGCAAAGTCCGTGACACGACATTACCTGGAATCATTTCCTACTAAGCTCCGATGTAAAACGTCAGAGAGGTAAAAGGATTAAAAAAAAATAACACTGTAACATTGAGACGTAGTCCTTCTGTCTAAAACGAAACTGCTTTGCTTTACACAAACACACCAGCCATTGCTTTCTGTAAAATGTTGAAACACCGCAAAGAGCCCAGTGGAGACTGAAGCCATGCTCGCTCTTTCCCTCTCCGGGCAGGCAGCAGGCAGCAGGCAGGCAGGCAGCAGCAGCAGCAGCAGGGGGAAAGGGAGCTTTTCCGCGTATGGGAGGTCCCGCGTGACGTCACACAGCATGCAGTGAAGCACAGGAAGAGTGTGGTGTTCCCAAAGTTTCTGATTGTCTCAATAAAGTGACATTGTGACGCTGAAAATATGCAGGTTTGCGCCCAAACGTCACTAAAACAGCTCTCATTAGCTCAGCTTCAATTAGAGGAGGATAAACAGCAGTGAGCTAAGCTGCTTAGTGTTGCAATGTCTGCTTGTATGCTGTCAGAGCACAGTGGCACATTGTATCATGATTCAGTGAGTGAATAAATTAAATATAGTTTGGTTAGTCTTAATTTTGTTGTCAAAAATAATAAGTTATTATTGTGTCAACATAAAAAGCTTTCATCCACGTCCACGTCGTCAAACATAGGCCAACACATTCTCACTCCGACCTTGTCACATATTGACGTTTGGTCATGGACTTTGATTTTCCTGACCTAACCTGACCCGAGTCCGAGACAGTTATAACCGAGCCTGGCCCGACTCTGACGGACTTTCTGATTTTTAAGTCCAAACTGGGTCCGACCCGAGCCCAACACAGTTTGTTACCTGACATAGTTTTTTTTTTTTTTTTTAATATACTTTATTAATCCCCCTGAGGGGAAATTCAATTATTTCACACTTTTTTTGTCATTAACACACAGGTCCGAAAGACACACATGCACAAACAGGACCTTTACATGCACAAAGTGGAGAGATGTCAGAGTGAGGGGGCTGCCTTGGTCAGGCGCCCCGAACGATTGGGGGGTTCAGTGCCTTGCTCAAGGGCACATCGGCCGTGCCCAGAAGGTGAACTGGCACCTCTCCAGCCACTAGTCCACGCTCCATATTTGGTCCGGACGGGGACTTGAAAAGGCGACCCTCCGGTTCCCAACCCAAGTCCCTATGGACTGAGCTACTGCTACTATTACTGTAGAGTTAATAGACACACTCCATGGCCTAACCTTGATGACTAAATCGAAATGGCTCCATACCGCCAATTTCCCCACATGGTTTTTGCCAGTTTTAAACTTTCCTGATAGCAAGTTTTGTCTAGCGTTCTCCATTTTCATTAGTTCAGTGTGAATATTTACCGCCCCCCTGCCTGAAATGTAACTATTGGCCTGTACTGCGTTCAGGCGTTGTCATGTAAATAACAAATTCCAGCTCTTGAATAGGCCATAGCACAACACAGCAGCATGTCAAGCGCGCCGAACTCGAACCAAACTTTGTTATCCAAACCCAGCCCGACCCATCGGGCTCCAATGGGTGCCATCAGGTGCCGTCGGGCTCGGGTCAGGTATCCACACCCTACTTTCCATGTCCAGATCATCTTACTGAAAAGCACATTTCTTATGTCTTCATACACAGGACAGCAAAACAAGAAGTGAACCTCATTCCCAACTTCACCTAAATAACACAACAAACACATCGGTCCGCCCCTGGGGTGGTGTTAAACCTTCCTTTCTTACATTTTAAAAATCACATCTTTGATGCAAAGAAGGAGCAAGTAAGTTTTCTTTTTCATATTTCATCTTAAAACCTTATTAAAACAATATTGTTAGCACCTGCCATGTCTTTATATTCTTTGACCTACAGGTCAGGTGACAGACTTCTCACATTCAAAGCCTTCATTCTGTGGCAGCAGGGGTCACAATATGAATATATAAAGATAAGTGAGAGTCAAATATATATGATAATATTTCAATTACAGTCTCCCATTGCTCTCAGACTGATAAAAGTAATTTAATGATCAGCTTAGTAGGAAATGATTCCAGGTAATGTCGTGTCACGGACTTTGCTGTAAAGCTGTCATTCCTCCTTGGAGTTTAAGAAAAATCTTTTCTACTTCATGCATGCGCTTTTTTAGGGGCTGCCTGTATCCTATTTTATCTGTTAGTGATATTTAAATATTACATGCGTTTCTTTAAAAAGCCGCAAAGTAATGATTACAGTGGAAACGGACTGAGGTAAAATAATTATAATAATATTTTTAAGTTTGTGAAGAGCTCCAAAACAGTCAGAGCCTGTGAAAAAAGTGCTTTTTAAATTATAAATATGTGTAAAATAAATTAAATATAGTTTGGTTAGTCTTAATTTTGTTGTCAAAAATAATAAGTTATTATTGTGTCAACATAAAAAGCTTTCATCCACGTCCACGTCGTCAAACATAGGCCAACACATTCTCACTCCGACCTTGTCACATATTGACGTTTGGTCATGGACTTTGATTTTCCTGACCTAACCTGACCCGAGTCCGAGACAGTTATAACCGAGCCTGGCCCGACCCTGACAAACTTTGTTATCCAAACCCAGCCCGACCCATCGGGCTCCAATGGGTGCCATCAGGTGCCGTCGGGCTCGGGTCAGGTATCCACACCCTACTTTCCATGTCCAGATCATCTTACTGAAAAGCACATTTCTTATGTCTTCATACACAGGACAGCAAAACAAGAAGTGAACCTCATTCCCAACTTCACCTAAATAACACAACAAACACATCGGTCCGCCCCTGGGGTGGTGTTAAACCTTCCTTTCTTACATTTTAAAAATCACATCTTTGATGCAAAGAAGGAGCAAGTAAGTTTTCTTTTTCATATTTCATCTTAAAACCTTATTAAAACAATATTGTTAGCACCTGCCATGTCTTTATATTCTTTGACCTACAGGTCAGGTGACAGACTTCTCACATTCAAAGCCTTCATTCTGTGGCAGCAGGGGTCACAATATGAATATATAAAGATAAGTGAGAGTCAAATATATATGATAATATTTCAATTACAGTCTCCCATTGCTCTCAGACTGATAAAAGTAATTTAATGATCACCTGATGTCATTATATCACCTTCACCCAGTTATCTCTACAGTCAGGAATTTAGAGATACATAATCCATTTGAACTCCGGTCATTCAGGATCAGATTTGTTACACACAGATACATGGAAATATCATAAAAATTAACTCTCAGAATAAGATTGTACACAAAAAAGCAAGTCTATATCGATAACTACTATTCATTTAATCCTAGACTTTGACCAAGACACAAGTTGGAGTAAGACTGCAGATAGTGCAGACTGTCCTCTGCCATGTAAAGAGACAGTTTGTGTCTCAGTGTTTGTTTCTGTCCGTTTATGCAACCATTTCATCTTTCATTCAGTTTAAATAACCTCACAGGGCCCATTAAAGCTTCAATCTTATCCTCCCGGGGTGGACAGGAGCATGGGTTTGTCATCAGTCAGTGAATACAACTGTTTCCACTTTTGACTGCATTGCAGAAGACATATTGTTTTGTGTTAGACTGTTGCATTGTAACATCAAAACCAAAACTATTGCCTTTCATGGTTTTGTGATGTGGCCTTGGCCAAAACAATCACAAACCTAATGTCATAAACCTTTGGTATTATATTTAATTTGCGAACTAATAAGACAGATACCATATATTCCACATCACTGATGGCATTGTTGAGTGGAACTAACACCTATTAATTACAGTGTAACCATGAAGTCTAAACAGATCTCCCTCCTCTGAGTGGAGTCGTCTGCGGATAGATCAACTGAAGAGTTTCAATTCTTAGATTCAGACAGTAGAAAATAAATCGTTAGAGATTTCTGGTTGCTCTTAAATGGTCTGTTGCTTATGACATGCTGATCGCTCTGACTGCAGCTGCTGCTGTTTCTGTCATGTCTGACCATCACTGTGAAGTGGAATATTATTATTTCACTGATTAAAGTGTTAAACACCTGACTATGGAAGCCTCATTTGGCCGTTCCAATGAATGGGATCTGGTCTTGGATGCTAATGATAGCTAGGTTAGGGACGCAGTTTTGCTTTGCTTCCTATTGAAAGTTGGGAAGTTTACCAATCAATTTTAGAGGAAGATATACTTTACATTCACAAACAGGACCTATACATGTATTTAATGGAGAGATGTCAGGGTGAGGGGGCTGCCCTGGACGGGTGCCCTGTGCAGTTGGGAGTTCACTGCCTTGCACAGGGGCATCTCAGCAATGCCCAGGAGGCGAACTGGCACTTTTTCAGCTACCAGTCCACGCTTCATATTTGGTCTGCACGGGGACTTGATTGGTTCCCAAGCCAGATCCCTATGGACTGAGCTACTGTCACCCCACTTTACATATTTAACTCATTGCTTACTCAAAACTGAGGCCTACTGTCATCGTATAACATTAAAATATTGTCCTCAAACATTGTTTGAAAATACTTCCAGCTGGAGACCATCTTATGATGTGATCACTCCAGCTGTGACACAGTGATCCGCGACTTAAAGCAAATATCGGTCAGGGTTGTAAAGTGGGCGGGTCAGTGGCTCCCTCCCTATGTCCTGCCCCTTTTGGTTGGACCACACCCATCTTCAAACTTGGCTTTCATTTTGAACTCAACAACACATATGTGCATTTTAACGACTGCATCCTGCATGATTGCAATCTTATTGCGTTGACAAAAATCTGTCAACAGACAGACAGATAGACAAAGTGCTCTAAACAGCCTCTGTGGTAGTTGCCCCTACAATAGGTGTCACCAGGACCACATTTCACCATGATGACACACACATAGACTCACATGGGGAAACATTACTAGCTGTCAGGACATTGTCACGGGTTGGCTGGCTATTTGCCAGCGCTCCAAACCAAAAGCTCAAGTGATTTCTTAAGCTAACACTGGAAAAACGGAGGCACTGAATTTAGTCGATTGGACTCCTGAATTATATTATGAGCAATGAGATGTGCGATATCTTCTCTCAGTGCTTGGTATAGTCACTACAATCATTTGTGTTGATGCTTGTCATCTGGTTATCCCTCCCAGGGTCCTATGTTCCCAGGGTCTTTAGATATAAACTGACATTGTAAAGGCTTCACAGCTGGTAGAAAAGATTTCTACACACTTACAATTTTGCAGTGTTTCACTTTATTCTGATCTTTCAGTCCATCAGACCTTCATCAGAACATACATGAATCAACAATGGACAGACAGGTAAAAGTAACTAATCCTATTCTAGTCATAGGCAGTATGCAACACGTCTGTACATGACTGCAGTGGCAGAAGCTCCGCCTCTTGGGAGGTGTAGTTTTTAAGAGATCAAGTCAGGAAAGTCAAGAAAACTGTTGACTTGACCATAAATTTTGTGGTGTAAGTTTCAAGGCGTCTGTTATATCAGTAGGCTATGTATACACTGTAGGTGGACGATTTCAACTTATTGACACAAGGAAACATACATTAAACATTTTACTTAGGGCAGGGGTAGGCAACCTGTGGCTCTGGAGCTATATGCAGCTATTTTGCCCCTCTCTAGTGGCTCTCTGTGGCTTTGACAAAAAATATCACATGAAAATGAATAATGGTCATTTATTTATTATTATTTTTGACATTTTCATTTTTATTTATCATTATTGTAGGCCTAAAGAAATTCTCCCATTCTCAAATTGTAAAAATGTGTAACCTCTGCACTGAACTAAAAAAAAAGTTTTAACATTTTGTCAGCTAAAATGTACGCCATACGTATACAGCCTGGCACCTTTTCCTCTACATTTTGCCAAACCTCTGTGGTGTCTAGTCTGAAGCCTCCATAGCTAGGCTAACTATGGATTCTAAATCCATAAAAGTCCATAAAAGAATTTAACAGTGCGTGGACAGATTTGTTTGCTTTCGACAATGTTAAAGTACCAAATAATGATAAATAGTTCACTGCAGAAGAGCCATCTTGAGGTAAAACATATTGTTGAAGACCCATTTCTAATGTGGATAGGCTAATTTAGAGTTAATAAGCGGCATTACCATAAGGTTCAAATGTGTTTTTTTTGCTCCAAGCAGATATTAAAAAAAATTATTTTAGTCAAAAATGATTCTTTTGATAGTTAAGGTTGCTGACCCCTGACCTAGGGGGGAAAACAACAACAACAACAAAAAAAAACCACACTACAGATAGTCTTACCTGGCTGTGAACAGTTTCTTATACAAAATAAAATGCTTCTTTAAAATGTGAGTGTGTTTTAACTAAAGTGACGCAGCATGTTGTCAGACATGCAAGGACACATCTCATCCTGTCCCTCCATCAGGAGACAGTCAGCACAGCAGCACTCACACTGCATCTATGACAGTGTGTCCGCGTGCTTCCGCACAACAGCAGGTCAGCTGATTGAAACGGCACGCGGAAACTGTAAAGTCAATTGCAAAGCGCCAGTTGCTCTCCAAAGTTAGCGGGCTACATCCACAAACACCACCATTTCATGTTAACACCAGCGGGTTCCTTACGTGAGCGGGACTTTGGATATTAACACAGATAGCGTGTCTTATAAACACACTCACCGAGCTGTCAGCCTCAGGAGAAAGTTATGGCACAGGACGAGTCGCTGGTCTCCTTGAATGGGACTCAAGTAAGTTTGTTTTAAAAGTTTTTCTGTCGGACTTTGTCCCTTCCTGCGTATTCAGACGGTGTCTTATCAGTGTCTGTTTAACAGGTGGAGTTCTCCGGTGCTATATGTGACGGGGTTTTGTTTATTTGTTCGACATCACCAGAGTCATGTGACTCTGTGACTTTCAGTTTTGTAGTTCCTGCTACAACTTCACTGGAGAGAGCAATGCCTCCATGTTGCACCAATATCATGTCATAAAGTGAAATTAGAGCAGGGTATGTGTGTGCAGTGGTCATTAGAAAGCATATATAACATTATTATATCTTAACTATAACCTCTGTGTCCTCAGTGTGGGGTTAACTGCTTCATTAGTAGCACATTAAATCATTCACATGAATTCAAATTATGTTCTCAGATGATTATTATTTTAAAGGTGGAGTTTACTGACACTATTATTTTTCTGTGCTCATGTCAGGGGTGCTATCATATTAGTGCTACTTATCAATATGGCTGCCCCTGACTAAGATTTTTCCTTGTTGACAAACAGTTGTCATTTAGGTCCATTAGTCGACTAGTCGCCTGCATGTTTACGATGCTAATTTAATTGTTAAATGATATATTTTGGGCGGGGCAACACAATGGTTTGAGTTGAAGGTGTGAGAAAGAATAGTATCAGTAACATTGTTAACACTGTGCTACATTACAGAGAAATACAAAACCGTACTAATGAACCTTCATTAATATAGGCCTATATTTTATCTACAAGTGCACGTCACACACTGAGCAAGCTGCCTGTTAATGATGCTGTCGGCAAAGCAGTAATGATTGTGCTAAGTGGCTAATGGGCATGTAGCTACTGACATGTTTCAGATGATACGTCATGTTTGTAGTCGACCAATGAAGATGAGTTTACATATCACCTTGGGTTCGTCCTTCACCTTCTCAAAATGATCCCACACTTTGGATTTCCTGCCCGACATGTTATTAACTAGCCTGTGGAATAACCGCAGGTACCAGCCCTGGAAATTAGGGGTTGTCCTGAACTGACTGGAAAACGCGTGGTCAGACGCTGGGCACTACTCTTGTGTCTTTTTAGTGCCAGCTCTCAAGAGTGTGGCAGCAGGTTTCGTCTGAGGTGCACCATATAGCTTATTTACCTGAAACCCTGAGTGCAGAGTTGATCTTCTTCCAGGAGCTGTTTATAAGTGTGTAGGCCTATTGTCCGTGGGACAGATGTAAAGCTCTGGGTAGCCCTGCACTAACATGATCAACTTTTCCGTGTTTATCAGACTGAATATTTACGGAAGAAGGGAAAGATATCTGTCGGCTGTGATTGGTTTGTAACGTGACTCCTGTCTGACTGCTGGGCGTGGCCACTTCCTGTGTCTGTCCTTTCAAATTAAATTCACACATGGTCCAGTCATATAGGCTTTGATTTATTTTGACAAGGCGCAGCTCCTAATAGAGTTTCACGTTTGTTTTGTCTTTTATTTCTAAGTGACCAATGAAATCTTGCCAACTAATGACCTTTCTGGTTAACTAACCTTTGGGTGACTATTAGGGGCAGCCCTAGTGATCTTACACTTATCTCTCTGTTTTATTTATTTGTTTTATTCCCAAAGATTTCCTACATTGGAAATGACTGCAAGGACATCCCAGACTTCCTCGGAGACATGTACGGCAACTTTGCAAAAAGGCTGGATCTCAGTTTCAATCAGCTCAGGTAGGTGTCAAACATGAACGAACATGTAATCAACAGGATGTTTATGCTATGTCTCTGTCCCTCTCTTCTATCTCAGTCTGCTACTGCATCTATCTTTACATCAGGTACAATTGAATGTGTGTCCTGGGCCTATAGGTGGTCAGAGTGTCATCATGACATCAAAGAGCTGAATGAGTGTTAGAGCTGGGCCGGTGCCATGCTGGGGCAGGATAAAAGGCGTGATCGATAAATGTGACATGCTAATTCGGGGGCAAATAGAAGAAAAGAATCCTCTGTCAGGACATGAAGGAACACCTCATGGCAGCTGCTTCAGAGGGGGCTGCCATTTCAACAGCAGGACTAGCACAGTTGATCTGGCAAGTAAAAGAAAGGAGATGATGGTTATGAGGTGCTTTTGTTTCTGAACCCCTTTCATGACTGTCAGGCCACGAAGCCGTCTCAATAGAGGCGCTTTTTTTGTTGAAAATTTTTGTCTGGAGGCAGTGCTTGAAATGTGATGTGATTTACATTGTGTCATATTGCACAATAGCTCATTTACACACAGTGTTCAGACCAGCTGGAAAAAGCTGTCTGGGGTCAATGGATAAATGACTAAGTGAACCCACTGTTGAAGTGCCTTTGAGCAAGACACTGTGTGACTGTGAAGCAGATACTGCTGAAAATAACCCCACATCAGTCCAAGGAAACATACAATCCAAGACCTACTGACCGAATATTCACTGTGATCATGTGTGCACACTGTTTTATGTAGTATGGGGCTCACCATACTATGGTATTGTGCCAGTCATTATAAATGTGTGACAATGAGCGATTATTAAGACGATTACAAGGATTGTTGAGTTTGAGAGCTGCTCTTGGTTAATTGAACCTGAATAGACAGATAAATCAAATTGCATGTGGTTGGCATGAATATAGTAAGAAAGGAACAATTATGATAGAATTTAAGAGTAATCAGTTTTGATTTGTACTTTTCCACTCTTGTTGTGAAGATAATTTGGTCAAATTTAACATGTATCAAACTTGTCTTGATGTCTTAATGTCCCTTTGCAGATTTGTTTTTTACTGTGTATAGCAGTGTCACCTTGTTCACAATCTATCATGAGAACACTGAGTAAAATTAATCGTAACTAACAGACATGATGGACAGATGCTATGACAATAAGGAGGTTTTCACATAAGGGGCCTGGATCCGGGTTAACTTGACCCCAAAGTCCAGTTTGTTTGATTAGTGTGAATGCTGTGTTGCATCTGTCTTGAGTAGAGCTGTCCTCTGAAAGTAGAAGATTCGAATAATCAATTGGAAATCCTCAAGTCCAGCAGTATTTTTTTTATGTCAGTAGTGTGCAGTGTACTTATGGGGACATCTTGGTCCTTAAATTTAGCTGCAGAGTGATTTCTCTTTGCTTTCACGCTGCTCTCTGATGGTTGCACAAAACACCTTAAATTTTTCCTAAAGTATGACATTTAAGGCTTAATTTCTGCTTAGCTGAGGGACTTGTACAGTTGCACAGAATCCCTTTAGAGGTTTCCTTAGTTAAGGAAAAATGTTAACTCATTTACTGTGTTGCAAGAGATTTTACAGAAGTAATAAGAGATAAGAGATAAGATAAGATAAGATAAGATACACCTTTATTGATCCCATAATTGAGAAATTCCAGCGTTACAGCAGTCAAGGAGAAAGTCAGATTAAAATTTTCAAATTTAAACTTAAAAAACTTAAATAACTAGGCATGCAAATAAGTACAAAAAATACAATAGACAGCGATAAATAACAATAATAATAATAATAATAATAATAATAATAAAAATAATAATGATAATAATAATAATAATAATAATGATAATAAAAATAATAGGAAGTGGATAATAATGAGCAGCAGTGAATGAAAATGACCAGTGGATAAGGTGCAAGTGATTGTATGTACAAAAACAGCAGACTGCTGTGGTGTCCATAGTGTCTATAAAGTGTATAGTTTCCATTGAGATTGTTTGCTTGCTTTGACTCACGATTATGATGCTTGTTTTCATCTCACAAAGTTGGCTTATAGTTAGTGAAAATATGGCTAAAATAAAATGGACAAGAAAAAACATATTGATCAGAGGAGGAAAAGATTATACTTCTGGAGGAACAGTCATAGGAAGCACATCATATAAAGTAAATTTGATCCTCAAATACCAGAAAACAGAAAACAACTGTAGGAAGAAGCAATAAAAATTAATTCAGTCAAATCTATTTTGTACCTTAAGTTTTTTTGTTTTTTTTTTAAACGTTGCTTTAGTTGCTAAGGTCTTTTGTGCAACGGTCGAGGGATTCCTTAAGTATAAGACCAAGACAAGGAGATAACCATAAATACTAATTTTAAGGAAATATTTTAAGGAAACCTTAAGGAGAAGACTTAAGGGTGTTTTGTGTAACTGATTTTATTTTGAGGAAACCTGAACTAGAACTTAAAGGGAAATCTTAACTTAAGGTGTTCTATGCAATCGGCCCCAGGACTCAGGGTGAGTCCAAGTGAGACGGAGGCAGCTGCAGGTTTTGTCCTGGCAGGCTCCGGGATAATTCTCTCTTTTGCCTTTTGCTTAGAAGTCATGAATTTACAGCTCACAGCAACTTGATATGATACAGTCTCTGGCTTTTTTTGTAATATCTAGTGTTGACAAAAATGTTGCACATTTCCTTTGCATTGTTAGCATTGTTTGCATGTATTAGCTCGGAGGGCTAACTTGGCTTGTTTACTAGGTAACATCAACATCACTGTCACCCTGAATGTTCCACCAAACTGGGAACTGAGGGAAGAATAGTCAAATATTCATATTAAACAGACAAATCCAATGTGACTGACGAAATTCTGAGTTGGGTACAGCCCTAGTCTTAAGCAGACCTATAGTGTACTACTCTTGAATGGTTTGCATCAGATGTGAAAACCAACATTACCAAATCATGGAAGTGAACTGCTAATGAATGCGAGTAGTGAGTGGAGTTGCAGAGGCATTTCTCAAGGGCACTGGTCTGCTGACAAAATCAGCGCATGCGTGCAGCACATGCTTATCTCTGGCTCTGAACTGCACGGCCATGAGTGATATAATAGGAAGGCAGGTGAGAAGGTTGTTCTTGCGATGGTTTCCAAAATATTAACAGTAGTAGGCGTAATGTGAAAGTGGACTTAATTAATGAGCTTGGGATCTTGTGATTGCCACGTTTTTTTACACTGTAGTTATGTGCCTGAGTTTTCATTTTCAGTAGTCATGCTGCCCTCCGATGCACCTGTCACAAATTCAGGTGTTCAGGAATGTTTTTCATTTGAAGCTCTGCAATTGAAAAACCAACATTAATTGACTGGAGTTGTATTCTGTTTTCCCCTGGTCAAAAGCATCATGCTGTACTTTTGGTTTGACATGTAATCAGCCACTTTAATTAATGCCCCAGTGGGTGATCAGAAGCTTTTCCACATTAGTGTTATCAAACAGATAACATTATTGTAAACATGATGTAACTGGTAGACTTATTAGTACATTTTTTCATAATGCAGAATGTTTGCCATCAGATCATGACTGATATGTCTGTGGTACAAAATACCAGTGAAATAGTAGACATCTTGGTGTTACCTTTGAGGATGTGATGTTATGTGTTGCAAACAGCTTCATGAAATCCGTCTGAAACAACCCTTATGTGTGTTGCTTTCAGGGAGATCAAGGCTGCCATTATGTTTCTCGCCTTTGAACCCGTCACATTAAGGACTTGATGTTTAGAATCAAATATTTATGACTCAGATATTACTAATTCATTATTAATTTTCAGTTTGGCTAATCTCAGATGTCAGATATCATTACTGAACTTCAAAGGCTGGCATGGGCAGAGAAGCGGTGCAGAAGCAATGAAGTGGTACTCGAACCATTTGGGGCTGATATCAGTGGACTATTGATTGATGGTTTGCTAGTGGGCAAAGTGATCTGTTACATAGTGCTTCATCTTTTTCTCCTATAGACACTGTGTATAAATGGCTCACGTTGAAAACCTGTATAGCGAGCTAACATGAACATTAACTCCCATATCTCTATCCATAGCTATAAAGTATACATTACTGACCTGCTACGGTGGTTACCCAAACCTTTCCACCGTACACACGCTCAAATTACAGGCCTTTATCCACTGTTCTCTTTTAAACTTATTCTCTGTTGCAATTGGTGTCAGTGGGAGCTCACATGATAACATGGGGAGGTCATGGGTGAGTGGAGCTGTGAAACTGAATAAGCAGCTCAACATGTGATAAAGTTATATGCTAACTAATGCATAGCAACCCCCTCAGTAGTTTTGATCCCCATAAGAATGTACAGAGAGACAGAGGCCCCTGACTTGCAGCTTAATGGTGAAAATTTTTCCTGCCGCTGTATTTGTGTGTAGCTCTTTGAGTTTGGTGGTTATGGACCAACCAAATACCACTTTATTTTTGATATTTTCTGTAAGATACTGGTACCTGTCCTGATGTAATAGTGCACACTACTCTTTGTTCAAGTATTTGTGATTACTCAAGGAAATTAGCCCCAATCAACTTTGCTTCAGATCCTACAGAAGATATATTCAGCATCACATTTCCAAACATTTTTCTTGGACTGTCTTTTCTATCTGGTGGGCTTTCCTGTAAGGTGACTGTCATAATGAAAAAAACTAATTTGTACATCATTTTTAGTGAATACACACAGAGCTAGGTCTTAGCTTAATCCGTTCAAAGTTGGCCAGTAAACGTCACATTCAAACAGACGTAGCTTATTATGGCTAAAATAAATGTAAACCCATACTTTCCAGGGTTAAACAAAGAGGATTACCTGATTGCTTGAGGCAAGTAAAAAGCCATGGCAGGCTAGGAAATCTAGCAACTCACTAGCCTGATCAAGCAAGGATTGGTTACTTGTATAAAAGTGATGGCGGGGACTCTTTCTGACCCAACATTAATTTAAACTTTTACGTTGATTTCGTTGTATAGTCTGTCATAATCATATAAATGACAAAAAATGGATAACCATACAGGAGTGGGGGGGTTGATGCTGAACAACTTCTTGTTTTTCTTTTGCAACTTTGATTCGACTTTCACGGATTTCTTATCCATTCGTGAATTTATTAACATATGTTTGTACATTAAAATGTCCCTGAGGTTTAGTTTTAGTACATCTTGTGTATATATTTAAGGAATAGTATCCTTATATTTACTTATATTTTTTAGTTAGTTTTTTGTTCTTTTGTCTCTTTTCTTATGTTTTTGGATGAGTATCTTCATCCTTTTACATTTTTTATTTAAAATAATATTTTCAAATACACAAATGAAAACCTGACACATTTTTGGAACTGCTCCTGCACTTTAATTTGAGCATCTGTTAAGAAAAACAAATCTTTACCAATGAAAAAATGGTGGCAGGTAAACACAAAGTTTATGTGCTGAAGCGCAAGAGAGTAGTTCAGTTATCCTAGGAAACAGTTTAGTTGGGTTGCGCAAGAGGATGCAGGTGCTACTCCAACTATGTATTGCACAGATTGCCACAAGTTTGAAGGAAAGTCTGATAAAACAAAGTCATTTTTCAAAAGCAGGTCAAGTTTGCAAAAAATGCTGCTGGAGTGCCAGCACAGGAGCCGACAGCATCTCGCTTGCATGGCAGATAAGAAGGCGCTGACGTCAAGGCCAAGGTCGTCCAAGACCTTTCCGGTTGTTGTTATTTGGTTACTGCTGATAAATGTAACAGGTGGCACAATGAGGCAGTGGATAGCATTGTCACCTCACAGCAAGAGGGTTGCATGTTCTCCCTGTGTCAGCATGGGTTTTCTCCAGCTACTCCAGCTTCCTCCCACAATTCAAAGACATGCAGGTTAATTGGTGACTCTAAATTGTCCGTAGGTGTGAATGTCAGTGTGAATGGTTGTCTGTCTCTTACAGAAAATGAATGAATGAATAATAAATGTAACAATCTGTGTAGAGACAAGCAAACATTTATGTCAGGCAAGTAGATTCCTGACACCTGACACACTTACCCAACCAAAACTTTAACTTTGAAACCTGCTTTCGTTCTCGTAGTAAAGAAATGAATTATCCACATATCACGTAACTCTGATAATTTTATTGTATGTCAAGATAGTAATTTAGATTTTCACCCAACACTGTATTTTTAAGCAGTTATTGCTGGAAAGTGATGACTGTACCATGCTCCCTATTAGTGAGTCTTAAGTATCAAGAAAAGACAACATTTAAGCTTTATTGTGATATAACATTGACCAGAATCACTCGTTGTATAAAGCCTTAAATCCCAGTATTATATAATTATTTTTCTCCCAGCCTCACCATTCAGGAATCTGACATGAGGTGTCAGATAGTAGAGACATTTGTGTATTGACACCATGACCTCGTTTCAGTGTCAGCTCAAGCAGCCCAGGTGTAAACAGATGCACATGTAAGTGAAACTCAGTGGACTGCCTTCAGCATCATGCACTTCTTCATGCTGCTTGACTCAAATCGAGAGAGAGACATTGCCAGAGTCTGTTGGAGCTAATATGCTTATTTCTGTCAGCTCAATTGACAACACTCATCCGGCAACGTGACAATGAGTCACAATGAGAAGAAATGCACTGGCATCACCTTTAACCGAGCCCTGTGTGTTTTTGTGTACGCGCGTACGCACGTATGTTTGTGTTTGTGTGTGTGCTCGTGCATGTTTGCTTGCATGCAGTGTTTGTGCATCTGTCTCTGTGAGCATAACTGTGAATGGCTGGGCAGGTAATGGCAGGATGAAATTATGGTAGCGGGCTGTCACACCCACACCTCTCCCTCTGTGTGCTGCGGTGTCAGCCTGTCTCATCAATGTGTTGAGAAGTGTTGCTCACAGTGAGATTTCTGTCTCGGGACGGGCATGGATAGTATTGTGTCGTCCACTTTGTTCCAGGTCAGGTGTGTACACAATGCAGTGAGTGGGCATGTGCTGTCTCAACATGATCCCTCCCTGTGACTGGAGTGCACTTTGGGTGCCTGCATCTGTTACATGCAGTGTTGCCGCCCTGGACACATGGGGTTTGAGGAGGACACATGTTTGTGAGTCACAGGATGAATCTTAATGTTGTTAGAACAGTGACAACCTTTCTTCTCAGATCTGACATGGCATCTTGATAAACAAATCACATTTGTGCAATAGCAGATTTTGTGAAACCTTAAACCTGCGCTGAAAGTTTAGCCCACTCTATTTCACTTAGATCTGTTTTAGCTAGTTAGATCTGTCCATCACTTGTCCTCTCAGCACATGTGATACCCATTACTGCTGATGCTATGTTAAATTACATGTAAAATGTTACAAAAAACTGTCAAATATTTGCTGTAGTTGATCATAATGTGGGCCTTTCCAGTTGATCTCATCTGTTAAACAAATGCTATCTGCAGCGGAACTTTATTAAAGTATAGTGCTTAAAATGCACACCAAAATGGGAACATATGTGCAAACTATTACAGTGTCCACCATAAGTATATTCAGTTTTTGTTGTGACTTTGTCAAAGAGGGTTGATTCAACTCTCTGAACATTGTAGTACCTGCAGTTTGTTTTAGTGTTGTATTGAGTAACATTATGATGAAGGTATTTCTAATATTCTGTTTACTGTAGTGAAATATTGGAGAGTTAAGTGTGGAAATATTTGCAAAACCATATTGGTCTTTTGAAAATCTGTTTAAACTGTATGACCTGTACTGTATTCACTGTACGGTCACTCATATGCACACCTAAAATGAGAAGGAGTTTGGTGGTGACCTACATTCGTTGCTTAATCGGAAATTATTTTGTAGAATAGTATCGTGTCAAATCCTGCATGTGGTTAAATAATTCTCAGTGGTATCATAGTTTCACTAAAGGTTAAGTCTCCAAAACAAATTCGATGAGTATTCTCTGACATTTTATTACAGTCACTTCAAGCAACCACTGATGCATTCACAAGAAAGTCACCAGTAAACAGGGAACCCAGTTAACCTTTAACACTGACCTGTATTCATACACCTGTATTCTCACGACTGTCAGACCAGACAAATTTAAGACGTATTATTGGTTACATGAAAAATGCTTTATGGCAAGTCTTAATTTCATATTTCCTACATTCTGTGACTGAGGACAGCGTCAGACTTGTACTGGTCGTGTGGACGTGCACATGGTTCCATTTGTACTACAATTTAGGGTCTGCGACACCCGGTGTTCTTGGGCTGTGAATCACCAGAGGCTCCATGATACAATATTATTGCAATACTTAAGTCACGATACAATATTATATATTTTTTATATATGTTGCGATATGCTAAGTATTGCGTTGAAAAATATTGCAATTTATTATCTTTTTTCAACTGTAAATTACGTTCCTAAAGGAAAACTTCTGTCAACATCAAGATAAAGTTTTCAGTCTGTTCATCTCACTTAAGCCTTTTTTTTTTTTTTTTTTTTGCAGCAAAATGTATCTGTTGGACTGAAAAATCATCTGATTATATTATTGTAGTAGGCTACCTAAAGTTTAAATTGTATTTGTAATATTAATAATTTCTATAATAAAAAAGTTCAGCATGTAGCATGTGTCAGTTTTACCATCCCTCTTGCTCCTGCTGCCTTTCTCTTTATTTTTTTTAAAAACTCTAACTTAAAGTATTTTTAGATGCTCAGACACAGCATAAACACCACAGAGAACACTGTGTGGGGCCACACCGGTTGAGTATTCATGGGTCCACATGTTAAAAGTCCTTTTATTGTCCAGACATTGACAGTGAAGCTGCGTCCATGTCTTCTGAAATAAAACAGTCTGTTTTTCCCATTTTCTGGGGAATATTGCTCTTTTAGACCTCAGAGAAAAAGTCATCTTATCCATTACAAAGATCTCCCTGATTATGTCCATCCATTGTTTTAGGCTTGGAGGCTCCGATTTGTACCATTTCTTTGTAATCGCGTTCTTTCTGGCAATAAACAGATACGTATCTTTTTTATTTATCACATCTACCCATATTGCACGGAAATACAGGACCTTGACTTCAATAGGTATTTCGTATCCCCAAATCTTTTTAATAATTGAACATATGTTTATCCAAAATATTTGCTTTTTTGTGCATGTCCAAAAAATGTGGCAGTGATTGGCATTAATTTGTCTGACCCGTCTCCAACACTGTGCTGCCTTTCTCTTTATACATCCGTGGCCTTTCCACTGTCCCATGCATGAGCGCAAACACTTCCTGTTACTGATTGGCTGGAATAGTGTTGTGTGGCTTGGTCCGAGCCACTTTGTTTGTTTCCTGTTTACTGAGCCAGGGCTGTGTTTTTTTTTCTTCAGTGCACACACAGAACGCTCAGCTAGTGGACCATGAGGAGATATTTGCTGAATTTGACAAAAAGTGTATTGGGTTAGAATCGCTGACTTACACCTTTAAGTTTAAATTAAGCCTGCCATTAAGAAAGAGAGGCCCATGTTGGACTCTTGCATTGCATATTAACCTCAGCTACCTGTGTATGTGTTGTGTGTGTACAGTATGTATGTGTGTGTGTGTGTGTGTACAGTTTGTGTGTGCCTGTGTCTGAGGGGGTATGTGCTCACCCAGGCTATGTTGGTGATGGCAGGCGTTTTGCATTTTAATGACAAATCAAGTATGCTAACTCGCGTTTTAAAAAGAAAGTGCTCTAAATGTCGCCCGGCTGTCAAAATGAGATGTAAGTAGTCTGATGAAAAGAGAACAAAGAAGACAAAGTAGGGAGGCCTGGTACACTGAGAAATGAAATAAAACCTTGTATGGCCTGTCAGCTGTGTCGCTTTATATTCATATCTAAAGAACATTATAGTATTACTCCGCCGCTCATGCCTCACTCATCTGTCTCTCTTAATTCGTCACAGGCACCGCTCTGTCTTTCAAGTTGCTGTATGTCAACACGGGAAGGGGCCTGCTAATTGACAAATGAGTGTCACAGACATCAAGTGCTCCTTTTCTATCCAAGCTAGGTAGACTCTGGTTGTTTGATGGCGAGGGGAGGAGGGGGTCTGTTATTGGCAGAAGCCCAGTAAGAGGCATTAGACCAGTCCTAGAATGAGAAGTGACAACGGCAAGAGAGCCTGTCATTGTCTTGCCTAAGTGTTCAATCTTCAGAGATGCCGGTATGCAGATAAAGTGTCAGTTAGGAGGAGAGGAGATGAAACATTGGCAGTATGAAGTCCTCAAATCACTTAACTGGGAGCGTAGTGTGTGTGTGTCTGGTAATAGTGGTGGCGTACTCTGTTCTGCTGAGGAAATATATTCCATATCCGATCTATCAGGCCTGTTTAGACCGATATTCTAGGATAACCTGATCTGTGTCTCATAAATTAAGGAGGATGCAGAGCTCTCCCAGCCCTAACAGATTTAAACCAGAGAGATGAGAGGGACACGGTCTGGCAGGAAATAAGTTATTCATATCAAGGACATTGATATTTTGAGTCGTTCTGTGGTATGCGGGAAAAATGACCTTTTTAATTTTCGCTGGGACGTTTTTTTAAACGATGTACTACTCCTGGGAAAGTGATGGGATGACATAGAGCTAAGGATGTTATGCTTAATGGATGGCTTGTCTTTTTCCTCCGTCTCTCCAATTTGAGGTTATTTCACATTTTCTTTTATGTGATTTCTGCAAACACCTTTCTCGCTGTTGAGGACAGTTAAACGAGTGCCAACAGAGAGCCTGAGTCACTGAGTCCTCTAGCTAAGAAGTAAAGACTAATTTGTTCTATTATAAAAATCATATGTGGTATGTGATGGCTCAAGTCATTTAAATTAGATTATAGTCTGGACACTCTGGACAGTGTCAGTTTTAATGTCTTTGGATAGATCTGTAAAACTTCCAAATGTAGGCATCTGACACAGAACCTCTCGCTGCATTAAGTTAATTAAGACAACACTCCTCCAATGTAACTAAAAGTCAGCTAAAATCTGTTTTCTTTCTTTGGCAAAAATGACAAGTTGAATATAAATGAAAGCTCCTCCACAAATTGCAACCAAACCGCAATAATGTGGCCTTCATTATGTCCATTGTTTTATTTTGTGTTTTCTTTGTCCAGCAATGTATTTTCACTCTTAAGCTAAATTTGCTCGAACAAAAATGTGCCTGAAGGGCAGAAGACGTTTGCAGATGAACTGCTTATTTTATCCTTTAATAGAGCACATCAAATGTGGCACACATGCTTGTAGACCAAGCATTAAGATTTACTACACTGTTTGATTTGTTCCTATGCATTGGGCCTCGTGTTTAACGAGCTGTGTTTGGACTATGAATAACAACACATTTTGAACACATACTATGAAACTACATGCATGAACTGGGTGGACTGAGTTAGATCTACAGTCATCCAGCATTATTAACCTTGGTGACAGAAGCCTTTTTTACACTGCCTTTTCAAGGCGGGAATGTTGTGCCGTTTCTCCACTTTGCCATTCTGTATAAAAGGTACAATTGTAGAATGGGGGGACAGTGTTGTCTTGCATTTATACTGGAAACGAAGCTTTTAATTTCAGATATAAAAAACAATAAATTGTGAAGACAATAAAGCCTCCACAAAATAACATTTTTTGTCTTGTGTGTAATTTTTCGTGGCTTCATATGAGCAGAGGAAATTTCCGCTCGTCGCTAGGCTAATATATACAATGTAAAATGCCATAGGCTTCTGCTAATAACGTTAGCATGTTATATTTGTTTGGAAAACGTGTTTAGTACAAGACAGTTGTTTGTCGGTGAACCTTGTGAGTTGTGGAGAAGCCAAATTTTAAAACATTACCTTTGTTAAATGTTGCTGTTGTCCCTGGCTTCATATGAGTAGTACTTTAATTTTACAGATAAGAAACAATAAATTGTGAAGTCAATAAAGCCTCCACAAAATAGCATTTTAATTCCTGTGTGTGATTTATCCTGGCTCCATTTGAGCAGAGAAAAAGTCCGCTAGCCACTAGGCTAATTTATGCAATGTAAATTGCCATAGGCTTGTGCTAAAAACATTAGCATGTTGTATTTGTGGGGAAAAGTTGTCCAGCAAAAGACAAGTGCTTTGTCTGTGAATGCTGCGAGTTATAGTGAAGCTGATTTATGTACTTGTGTGAAATTGTCTCTATTAAGCCATGTTTAATGTGTGTTTAATGTGTGTTTTGATTCAACTAAACTTTACAGTACAGCAACACAGAAACCTCGCTACTGACCAGTGTTCTGGAGGTGTAACTGCAGAGTGACACAGACACAACACTGCAGAAGTATAAATGCTCACAACGGTGTAGGCCATGAGCGTAGACTCTGCATAGAGCGGATGCACAAGTGTAAATCAGGTTTATGTGTGCGACCCACCACAGGGATATTTAAAAAGCAGCTAACTCAAAGGAGAAGAAAATCAGCCTGAAAAGTGTTTGTAAACTGGGGAGAGAATGACATACGGGAGCTCCTTATCCTCTGAGCAGAGGACGTGATCAACCACCATGTAACAGGAATGGTAAATTATTGTTATTGCCATTTTATTACATTGTATTGTTTAGAAAGCACACCCCAATGCCTAAGTTATATGTCACAAAAGTGGTTCTGTATAAAACAAAAGGAAAGGCAGCATAAGAAAGAGTCTTCTTTGTGGTCCTATCGCAGGATCTCTGTGTAAAAAGGGCTAGCAAGAAAAAAGACCGCTAAATGAAAGTGGAGTAGTCACATAATTGAAGTCTTTCAGCTAGCTGGTTCATGCAAGGTTAATGTGGTTTCACTCATGGATAAGTCACGCAAGTGAAAATATCTTAATACTCCTTCTGCCAGGCTAGTTTAAGGAAGTGGCAAATATTACCATGGCAACAAACTATTCAGCAACACTGCACAACAATCCTTGATGTTGCCCAAAGCATTGCACAAGTATAGTAGCCTACATGTATGCAACAGTGAGTAACATATCAGTTCTCTCGAGAGGTAGCTGTTCAGAGTGATAAGGAACCAAGAATTAAGATAAACCTGATAGACTCTTGTCTATATTTGCAGATATTAAATTATGTGAAATTCACTGGAATAGTATGATGCAAAATCTGTTTAGGTTTCTCAGGAAATTCAATAAAAGGACCAAAACCAACAATACGGAAGTCTATATCTACTTTCCAACTTCCCTACACTGTCTGTGGCAGTCAGCCTCAAACCCACTGGTTCCTGCTTAGGGTGTAAATCTTTAAAAGCAGGTCACAAATATGTAGATTCAACTTTTAAACAGGCTCCATGGCTTCTAAAAACAGCTGGGCACTGTAATTTTAAGCAAGTGGTACTAAGACAGAAGTAAATAGTGTATTTGTATGGGACTATTCTCAACAGCGGATTTTTACCTCCGCCTTGGAGGTTATGTTTTTGCTGGCGTTGGTCTGTTTGTTTGTCTGTTTGTTTGTTTGTCTGTCTGTCTGCAAAATAACTCAAAAAGTTATGAATGGATTTTGATGAAATTTTCAGGAAAGGTGGATAATGGGACAAGGAACGGGCGATAGAATTTTGGTGGTGATCGGTTGAAGCAAAGTGGATAAAATAATAAATAAAGTCTATCGTCTGACAGCCTCAGCAGCAATTCCAGTTTCTAAAGACGGTGAAAATAGCGCCATCTGGTGGCCGGAAAGCACGTCTCGTTCTACTTGCTAAATATTGTAATTCTAAAGTTGAAATTAATGTTCTGTGTTGGAAAAAAGGAAAGTGAAAAATACAAAAAAACATATTATATTCTGTGTTGGTACAAAATAAAAACAAAATAAATACACCACAGTGTCTCCATGGTGAAGGCATATATAACCTAATAATGATAGTGATGCAAATAACCTAATTGTGATGCAGGCTGCAAAATCTGATGCAGAGGGGGTGGGAATATCACCTACTTGGTGGAGGTGTGCACTCTCTGAGTGCTTTTCTAGTTATACATTGCTTTTGGCGGGATTTATACGTGTGCGTCAGCTCTATACAGAGCCTACGCTGTAGCCTACACATGCTGCCTACACCGTTATGAGCGTGTTTACTTGTGCGGAGGTGTGTCTGTGTCACTCTGCAGTTACACCTCCAAGACACTAGTTGGCGGCGGGGTTTCTACAAAGTGCTGTAAAGTTTAGTTGATTCAAATCACACATTAAACATGACTTAATAGAGACAATTTAACACACAAGTACACAAATCAGCTTCATTATAACTCGCAGCATTCATTCACAAGTCTATGGCATTTTACATTGTATAGATTAGGAAGCTAGCGGAATTTTCCTCTACTCATATGAAGCCAGAGACAACAGTAGGTGGGTAGAGTAGCCAAATATTGTACTCAAGTAAGAGTACTGATACTTTAGAACAATATTACTCAAGTAAAAGTAAAAAGTAGTCATCCAAATAATTACTTGAGTAAGAGTAAAAGAGCATTTGGTGAAAAAACTACTCAAGTACTGAATAACTGTTGAGTAACGTCTGATTTATTTGTAAAATAAGAACATGAACGTAATCAATCAATCAAAAATAATAATCTGCAAATTCATGTATTTTAAACGATACCCCTTTAACTAAAACAAAAATAAATTAAATCTTTACAAACATAACATAAATCAAGGCACAAGAAGCACAAATATATTCTTATATATACTGTACATAATTACATATATATATATATATATATATATATATATATATAATTATTTACTCAGAGGTGGGTAGAGTAGCCAAGTATTGTACTCAATTAAGAGTATTGTTGCTTTAAAACAATATAACTCATTAAAAGTAAAAAGTATTTTGCATTAAAACTACTCTGAAAAGTACAATTTATCCAAAAATTTACTCAAGTAAATGTAACTGAGTAAATGTAACTAGTTACTGCCCACCTCTGCATTTAACAAAGGCAACATTACAAAATTCGGCTCCATTACAACTCACAAGGTTCATCAACAGAACAGCTGTCTTATACTAAACACATTTTCCAAACAAATATAGCATGCTAACGTTATTAGCAGAAGCCTATGGCATTTTACATTGTATAAATTAGCCTAGCAACTAGCGGAGATTTCCTTTGCTCAAATGGAGCCAGGAGAAATCACACACAGGAATTAAAATGCTATTTTGTGGAGGCTTTATTGTCTTCACAATTTATTGTTTCTTATCTGTAAAATTAAAGTAAATAAAAGCTTTGTTTCCACTGACGGAAATGGTTTCAGCTTACAAAATAGACAGGAGGTCTGCATCACTGTGACGTGTAGTCACATTTCTGGGGAGGTGCAGGTCAGTTCACAACGTAGGGTACAGCGTCGATTCAACACAGAAGTATAAACCCTGCACCTCCAGCAGCAGGTGGGGTTGAATCAGAAACTACAGTGTCTATGTTAATCGTAATAAAGGAACATATCACCTACTGCAACAGTGTGGCTCAGTGATGTGTTTTTAATGGTTTTTGGACAACAGTAGAGGTCAACGGCACAGAGGAGTAAGCTATGGCTGCACAGTGGAGCAGCCAGCCCATTGGCTGCACAGTTCCTTTACCCTCAGTGTAACATATATGGTATAAATCTTTATCTCTCTGTAAAAACACAACAAAAGTCCACTGATGGCAGGGGAACCATCTGTTAATCACTGTCAGGAGCTGCCATCAGCCTTCCAGGGCAATCCACATCCTCCTCTCTGCTTCAATATAAGGCCATCTTGTGGTTTCCGATTCTGAATGGAATGGAACATCTTTATGTTCCTTTTGTTCACATTATATATACTGGGCAGCGATGCCATTCCTTTTATGACTGCGTCACATTTTTTATTGTATATCCCAAGACGGATGGCGTGCCACTGACACAGAGATTTACAGGCCTTCAGCTTGCAGTGGCAGAGCTTTAGAAGGGTCTGCTGACATCTAGCCAACACTTTGGAGGAGGAGAATAAAAGCTGACATTTTATTGGCTCTAAGAGAGAGAGAAAGAAGAGTTGGGGGGGGGGGGGTGCAGGGAGGAAGGGAGAGAGGAAAGAAAGGAAAAGAGATTCTGTTTCTCTACTTTATATTTTTCAGCACTGCCAGCTGTCACGGGGACCTTGCTAAAAAGAGGGGATTTATTGGGTATTATTTAGAAACTTGTCAGTGGTAATGACTACAGCTATGATTTCAATTATCACCCACTAAATATAGCTTAATTCACTGCCTTGCTGGCCATAATGAGACGCCCTGACATCATTTTTCAAAAATTCGATACCATGCTATTTTAATATTTTATGTTGACCACCGATTTAATTTTCCTCCCTGGTGCTTGGCATGTGGCAAGGTCCCACTCCCTCATGTGCAGTTGGATAGTCAGAGCTATTGAGTTCAAAGCTGTCCCAGGGATATATTTTTTCCATTGACAGAAATCCAATTAGTTTTAGTACACAGTCTGGCTGAATAAAAAGGGTCTTAAAATCTACAATATGTTTCCTTAGCGTTTTAGCAGAGTGCAAAGCCAGTGATGGATCTTTATGATTTGACCTGATGGGGCCCAAGTGGACACACTCCCTTTTCTATTTTGGCAAGTGAAAAACAAACCATCCATATGTCTTACTCATTTTGATAGGCGTAGCAGAGTCTTTTGATATTGCGTAAACATCCACTGTACAGTGGGTGCACCGGCTAAGATCTTGACTCTCGTACATATTTAAACACTTATTAAATACTTTACAACTGCTACACAAATTCTGCCGAAACACCATGTAAATATGAGAGGGGGGGAAAAAAGTCAGATGTATAATTCAGTAGTGACATGTTTAGTAAGTAGACGATTTGGGGAGAGTTAATGTGTGCTCAGGTTTTGACATGAGGGTGTGCATTTTTAAGCAAGCATTAAAAGGGAGATGATTAGGACTGGCACTCAGCTGTCAATAACAAGCTCGCTGCTTGAAGTTGATGTGGGTGAATTTTGATATTGTAAAGCTGCTTCCTTTTTTCTTCAATCCTCTCCCTCTGCAGCGCTGGTTTTTAAAGTACATAATACATGCAAGGTCATTGAGAATACCTGCCAGCGATTGGGACCTCTCCGTATGAGCGTTTTCTAATAAAAAAAAGGAAAGAGGGCTCAAAGTTATGTTTGAGCCACAACCTGTGTCTCTTTTAGCCCATAACTCAAGCACTGTTTATGTTCACCCCATCACACTTAGCCATCTCCCAGATTGATGATGTAAGCAACTGGAAGGCATGGAACATATTAGAACAGAGCATGGAGAGGGGCAGCCATACTTCTACTTCCCTTGGCTGGATCCCAAATGGAAAAAAAGGAAAAAAAAAAAAAAGGTTTGGAGCCTGTTTTTGGAAGAGGAACAAAGGAGCTTCTTTTGGTATGGTCCAGGCAGTTTTGGTCGCTTCATGGCTTTCAATCTCTCGCAGTCTTTTCTAGAAGGCCCAGGGGTGAAAAGTGAAGACAGATACATGGGTGTATTCTTGCCAAGATTTTAGAGGATGATTGCAGTTCTTGCCATGTTTTGAATTTTAGGGGATGATTTTTTAAGAGGGCTGCATGATAAATGTTGTCAGTTGATGAATAAATCCTATGACCATAAAATGCAATTGGAAGCTGTTATTAGAGATAGCAGCACTTGAAGGCCTCATGATTATTAAAAGAATTTGCTGTTACATCTCGGTGAAGACGAGGGACTAACATAATCATTTTTAACCTCTATCATTTGAGTCAGGTTTGATCACGGTTTGCTATTCTTGATGTGATAAACTACAGTGCACGCAGGCCATCTTATTTGCTTGCTCTGCAATTTCAGGCCCCCAACAGCCTTCGTGGGTGAGTCCACGTTTTTTTTCTGCACTCCTGTAGAATGCTTAAACCATCTCTGGCTCTGGACAGCTGTGCCACATTCTCAGCACAGCTGTAACTCATTTCCTGTTTCCATTTCAGATAAACTTACTCACATCTTTCACAGCTTTCACTTATAAAAACCACTGACTGTCCTTCCAAACCGCCATCCCAAGAACTTGATATTGGTCAGACAGGAAGATTTGCGGTAGATAACAGCCCCCATGCTCTCACCCGGCTGCACTCCTGCTCTCCCCTTTCCTGGATTATTTTAACTTGTTTATAGTCTGCGTTTGCTTGTTCCATTTGCGGAGCATGAAGAATAAGTTTAGAAAACTGTAGTTGAGAATGAGCTCAGAAATCAAGGGCAAGCTATGTTTTTTTTTTTTGAGGCTACATCTGACATCCATCAGCATGGAAATATGTTTTAATGGTCAGGCAGGCTGCAAGACATCAGTAAGCTGTTGCCTCACTTTTCCACCCAGGGACATATTGAGATAAGAAACAGTGACGGCATGTTTCATGTCCATGCTGCTGACACGTCTGTGCTGGAAAACTACAAGGAACAACCCTTCCATTTTGGGGCCAGCAGCCTGTGTAGTACAGTATTCTTATTCTCTGTTTTCCCTCATAAAACACTGTCTTTCCATTAGGATAAATGCATTGACTCAAATCATAGTGATTCCACTGTGAGCTGCTGACTGCACCATTAGCTGACAGTATGATTATGTGAACAACAGACCAAACAGTCTTCTGATCTCCTCTGTCTGTCCAGACGTTTGGTGATGTTTAAGAGTTTCTCCCCAGTGATAATGGTGAGATAGCTTTTGCACCGTGGGCACTGTAGAGTTTCTTTATTTTCTCCCTCTGTCTGGATCTCGGGCCCCTGGGTCCTCCAAAGCTCAGAACATGTCTGTACTCAGATGTTTCAAAACACCAAACAGCAGAGGAAGAGGAGGAGGAGAAGGAGGAGGCAGAGGAGGAGGAAGAAGAAGGGATAAAGGGGAAGACGAAGGGAAATGGGAGGAGGGTAAGGAATCCTCATAGGGACCAAGTGTACATGTACAAGCAGACCAGGCAGAGAGGCCCAACAGGGTCTGCAGACTTGTGATCTGAGGGCCGTTTGTGTGTCAGTCAGATCAAAGTCTTTTGAAGAGAAGGAGAAATCCCTTTACCTTCTCTGACTATGGCAACCCTTATTGGCAGCTAGGTAAAAGGAAGGGGGATGATAACAGAGGGATACGGTGAAATGCTTCAACTTGTGATGGTTTTCATTGTTTTTGTTTGACTTCAAGTAAAACACACATTCGTCCTCAGACATTTTTATTCATACGGCTTTAGGCCGGTTGTTTTTGGTAGTATATAGGCCTTTTAATGTGAATAAATACTACTACATTCTTTCCATGGCATTTGGATACATAAATATACTCACTCAGTCTGCACTGCATGATACACAAAATTGCTGTGTTGCTTTTCATTAACAAAGACAGCTGCTGTTTTCATAGTGTGATTGTTTGGTTGATTTGTTTGATTGTGAATCTTTCCTTTTTGTTAACAGACATACAGGTGAATGGTGATTTTGGAGAAAGCAGGTCTCCAGATGAGAGTTATGTGACTGGCCCAAAGGGGAACTGCTTAGTTTGTGGAGACATTTTTGAATGTGAAATTTTTAAAGTGGTTTAATACTAAGCCAAACACTGCACTGGTATACCGAATTTTAACAGGTGTCGCACTTGACCAAGCAGCTGCTCCCCAGTGGAAAATAATGAAATCATGTCCCAACAGCAAACAAGCATCCGGCTATTGTCATGCATCGTGTAACATCGGATCTCTCTGTCCACATTGAAGCCGTTATATATGCATCTTTGTTGCATCATGTAAACAAACCACATAATATCAGCTGTGCAAATGAGATCAGACTGGAGATATAACCACTTAAAAGATGGCCGAGTAGCCTTTTTCAATCTTCCTATGTTTATAACATTACTTTTTAAACATTTTATATTGTAAATTGGCCATAGAGACTGAGAGGACAGGCTGTGTCAGCTCTGTCCACAGAGACAGGTGGAGACAGAGCAACATTTCCTGCTGCAATGTAGCACACATGAGGACATCAGAACAAAGGTCTTTGCAAAAATTAAATGTAAAATCCAAAATTTTGACTCAGACTTAAATATTTGTAATAGTGCATTGTTGTTAATTGTCTTAAATTGTAGTTGAGCTTTGGCAACACATAAGAAATGTCATGCCAATAAAGCTTATTGGATTGAATTGCATTGAAAATTGTGATATTCACTGGACAGCATGTAGCCTAGGTTGCTACTAGCTGTGGTCACTAACCTTATACTAAAAACTTTCATCTCCTTGGCAATCTACCTCCAGCTAGCTGCCACCTTATTTAGGTTTTTGTAGTCTCAACTTCATGAATCAGCCATGTAGAAACAGCGCTTCTAAAAAATTTCAGTTCAGAACAGCGCTTGGCATCGCTCTCGGCCAGTTAGGAGACTTCTTTCGAGGCTTCAAATCCAAAATATTGCTCTATTGGTGCAGTTTTGGTTTTCTTGAGAGACTAACTCCGACGTGTCTCATGTCGTCACCCACAAAAACACATGAACTTTCTAGTAAACAAATACAACTTGTACCACCTCTACTGAAATTTGATCTCCTTCATGTTGCTGACCTTGCATATGACCTGTCAGACAACAGCATGTCAATCATGTTGTGATGTAGTTTATTACTAATGCATTACAATGTGAATTTGTGATGTGGTCAGCACAGGTTGCTGAAGTATAGGCTTCTTTTAATTTACCAGAACATGTTTAGCCGGTTTGCATGAAATCAAACTGGTTTAAGCTCGTATGCTGGATCAGACTGGCAAAACTGGAAATGTACCCAACTGTATTTGATATGTTACATACAGCCTAGCTGGATGCTTCTTATTAAGCCCTTCTTAGAGTATAGCACCAATGTAACTCCCACAGTTATTGTTTTTTCCTGCATATTGTGACTTCATATTACAGTATATTGTATAAAAGCATAATTAGTATATTACAGTGTTGATACAAAATCATCTGAGAGTCAGACATTTTTAATAGCTCAGATACAAATTGCTGGCTTTGTTTACAGTTAGATTATCCAGCCTGACCAGGACCAGCATGGTTGCTGTCTTTTACAGACATTTATGGCTATTCCTGATTACATACAGTATCTTTATGACCTTTGTTGTGATTTCAGAACAGCGTGAGCGTAGCAGCATGTGTTCTTGTCAGCTTGAGCTTATCAGCCATGCACTTCCCTGTCAATCTTAATTGGCTACCGGTAAGGTCATGTGACAATTTAAGTCATTAAACCAAGCCTAATGGATAAACACTTCTAATTAACACTACATATTAATCCCTAGCACGAACTGGTATGAATGTGTAGTGGTGGCCATGTGGGGCCACAGCAAGACAGAGGTGCAACTACGAAGGTAATCATCAGATTCAAGTTGAATATACAGTAGGCCTATAAATACACACAGCTGTTCCTTTCACAGAGTGCCAGACAGTCCGTCACTCATACTCACCCCCCCTCCCTATGCTGGGAACGTGTAGTGAGTGTATCCTTCCATGGGCCCGGCTGTTTAAATTAATTATTAGTTTTATAGCGAACCCCGAGGCCTTGCACAGGCAGCTAATCCCTGCAGAGGGCTAATCCGACCCCGCGTTACAGAAAATCAATGCTGGTCTTTGGTGTTGGCATGCCATCAGGGCACGGGGACACATGTCAGACAGGCCTCCTGATTTTTTCATGAGGTGTGTTTTTGAAGTGGTAGAGCCAGTGGAGGATGCTCGAGGTACCCAGAATTGAAAAGAATATCCGGAAGCGTTAAGAAAAAAAAGAAAGGGCTTGTATGACCAAATTTCTCATGGGGTGCTGGTGATGCAAGTGTGTGGTTTTTGTGCATTATTTGACCTGAAAATAAATGAGATCTTGGAGAGAATTCATGCTGTCACAATGTGAGCAGTACAGATTTATATTAAAACGTGGATAAAGAAAGCTTAGAATTATATTTGTCATAATAATAGGTCATAATAAAAAGATCCTAAAACTGAATGTTGTATATTTTTTAAAGTTTAATATCTCTGCAAGATATACTTAATGTCTCTATACCTAGCTGTGGTTATATCTGATGATAATCATCGTCTGGATGTTGGATAGTCTGTTACATTCAGTGACCTTCTGGCACGCTCTCTGATGATGGATGTGTGTGGTAGATGAGTGTCCTGCAGTCATCAAGGATTCGAGGGGATTTTGTTTGCGGTGACTGACTGCAGATCAAGTACTTTTATGTCATGCTTGCTATTTTCAATGGTTTGGTGGCTGAGGACTGGTGCCAGTTGAGTCCTGCTGTAAACATCAGGCCATGCTGTTCGCCTGATAATTTAATGAAAGGGATTGAAACAGTCATTTTGAAAATGTCAATTTGTTGGGTGTTTTTTTGAGTAATACATTTTTTTATGACCCAAGATGAGAACATCCTATTTTGTCCTGGCAATGATACAGACAGTCTGTGTTTTGAGATCAGTTTAATATCTTGTCAGATTCGATACTTTGTCAAAATTGAAACCACCAATTTTCTTTTACTTTGTCAGGGTTTAATACCATGCCGAGAAAATATGAATATTTCTCATTCCTCAGTCTCATTTCATATTCTCAGCTGTCTGTCAGTAATTGGAGGAGAGAGGGAGATGATCTGACCCAGTCCCCTACTTTTTTGCACCTCTCATTCTGCCTATTAGTTTTGGATTACCAGCTTTCTCTCTCTCTTACCGAGACTGGCAGCTGGAGATAATAGCTTTCATAATGTGTGGAGTCTCATTCCAAGCTCTTCTGTGTTTCTCTTTATGAGAGAACAAAAAATGTCGAGCCCAGTCAGTCTATTCATTTCCTCTATTGGGAGATTAATGAGAGGAACAGTGCCGTCTCAAGCCTTTTGTGACAGGCTTCAAAGTCCCTGTACAGGAGGACTCGTGTCTGTTCGTCTGTACAGTTCACACAGGCAGGCAGTCATTTGCGTTTACGCTGTGACAGTTCATTAGAGAGGCGAGCACATGATCAAAACTATATGCTACAATTATCTCAACATTTGTTGCCCGTTTTGTTTAACACTGATGAAGTGATCAGATATGATACTGTGGATAACAGCTCATTCAGGACGTGTTGGGATTGAACTCATACAGAGAGTGTTTACAGAAGCCAACCTAAATGCTATACATTGTTTGATGTAAGTCTGATTTCACGAAGTGAAACCCTTGTGGGTTGACTGTGGGTCTAGTCCGGGGTGCCACTAATGAGGAAATGACGTAAATAAACCTTGTGTCTAGTCATGAGATCTATAGGTTAGACTGGGAGCTTCCCCTTCTTTTCTAGAGCACAATGAGACATTCGTAGTCTGGAGGATTTAATATTCTGACTCCTGTCCATCACTCAGGCATTGGATATACTGTCATTCCACCCTAAACGTTCCATTACTGCTCATCACTTTAGATATTTAAAGGTCCACTGTGTAGGATAAAGGGGTGAAATAATGTCAGACATAGAATATAATAAAACAAAATAAGTATGAAAATAAGAAAAGTTGTGTTTTTGTTATTGTAGAATGAGCCATTTATATCTACATAGGGAGCAGGTCCTTGTCCACGGAGTCCGCCATGTAGCACTGCCATGTCTCTACAGTGGCCCGGAACAGACAAACCAAACACTGGCTCTAGATAGATCAGCGGTCAGCGACCTTTACTATTAAAAGAGGCATTTTGCCCCAAAAAAGGAAAGAAAATCTGTACGGAGCAGCAAAGCATGTTTGAGCCTTATAATGAAGGTATCTAAATTAGTCTGATGGCATTACTAATGGCTCCAAACGAGCATTCATTAATATTTCATTAATATTTTTTGACAAACCCATAGGGGGCCACTGTAGAGGGGAAAAAGAGCCCAGGTTGCCTACCCCTGAGATTGACCTATTGGCATTTTTGAGTTTTCATTTCAGCCATGGCAGTTAGCAGCCCCTCTGTGACCAGCCAGACAGTATCAGAAAGCACTCATTTTTAACATTAAGCTGCTTCATTCAGTGTTTTTACTGGTTTAAATCTTGGGGGTCCATTTGTTTTAGAGAAGAAGAGACCTCTGTGGTTAATTCGGCTCCCGGTTAAAACCTTCCGAACAATGAGCACTGAAGGAATCTGAACCCGGAGTTCATGCTTGGCACATGAGAGAAGTTCTTGCTGGTTGAAATCTGCAGTCCTCACTGCAAGATGCCACTAATTCCTACACACTGCTCCTTCAAATGATATTTTACATGTTAACAATGGATCTTATCATATAAAGACCGGAAATACTTTCACATGTTAAAGTAGCTGTGCCATCAGAAATGCAGGCATTGCGCAATAAATTGATTTAAATTACACAGATTTAATTTTTATTAGTCACATTCATATTGTACACATATAATGATTAACATATGGATGATGAGGCTGTGTTCTGGGAAAACAAAAGTCCTAAAAAAAACCAATGGGAATGGAGTGAAGATGAATAATGCAACCTCAGCAGGACCTCTATATCCTGTGTGTATCATGAAGCTCCATAACTATAAATTTAACTACATATGAAATCTTGAAACTGAACAGAGGTCTGAGTTCTGCAGCTATTCTTCTGCTGCTACAACTCCATGCAGTCTATTAAATACCAGTAAAAACTCCCTTGTGACAGTAAGAACTGTGCCGATTTCTCCTTATTGTATGACTGACACAGCAAACAAAATCAAACAATCATCATAACTGTCAGACTTTCCCCTCAGATTTTTTTCTTTACTGTAAGGGTTGACTTGGTGCAACGACATCTACACTTGTTGTCTTATATCTTAAACATAACTGAAAATGTTGGAGGTAGTGTATTCTAGCTATGGTTTCCTGTTTTTAGTCTTTGATGAATTGACCTTTCACTAAGCCCCGCCCCTTTGTGATGGTCTGTCAAGCTGTCGCAGTAAGCATGGAGCCCACACTGTAACTCACTGCATTCCCTGAAGAGATATCATATATTTCATCATATATTTTTGGAAAAATGAAGCAGTGATTCCAGAGAGAAGCAGACAGAGGGGTCTACAGTCTGTGTTTGAAGGATATATCCAGGATGTCAAACTGACTCAGCAGCAACAACAGGTTAAAAAGACAAAGATAGTTAGAAGCTAAAGCCAAACTATAGGCTACAGATCACAGTGTAAAAGTGAACCACCACATCACTGCTGATGGCTACAGAACACAATGAATATAAAGGGAAACTTTGCTGCTATTGAACCAGCTGTGTGGCATCGCAGCATGTGCAGATGAACAGTGTTTGGCCTCACCCCTTTGCCGCTGCCAAGTCAAGCAATGTTCATCTGCGCACAATGCGATGACACACAGCTGGTTGAATATCAGCAAAGTTTCCCTGCTTCCCTTCACTGGTTCCTGTACAGCAGGGTTGGTCTTTTTTTCACTGTTATAATCATTAAAAAGCAAAAGCAGCATGTGTATACATTCAGTAGTACCATTCTGAGGTCATCAAGTACCATTCTGAGGTCATCAAGTACCATTCTGAGGTCATCAAGTACCATTCTGAAGTCATCAAGTACCATTCTGAAGTCATCAAGTGCCATTCTGAGGTCATCAAGAACCATTCTGAGGTCATCAAGTGCCATTCTGAGGTCATCAAGTACCATTCTGAGGTCATCAAGTGCCATTCTGAGGTCATCAAGTGCCATTCTGAGGTCATCAAGTACCATTCTGAAGTCATCAAGTGCCATTCTGAGGTCATCAAGTACCATTCTGAAGTCATCAAGTGCCATTCTGAGGTCATCAAGAACCATTCTGAGGTCATCAAGTGCCATTCTGAGGTCATCAGGTACCATTCTGAAGTCATCAAGTGCCATTCTGAGGTCATCAAGTACCATTCTGAAGTCATCAAGTGCCATTCTGAGGTCGTCAAGTACCATTCTGAGGTCGTCAAGTACCATTCTTTCTCACGCCTGAGCTGTCTTGTGACGTCATCACATCCAAAAACTATCAAATATCATCTCCTGACAACAGTTATGAGAAACATTATAGCCTATTATTAGTTTTAAATTGTAATAGTATTAAATTGAAAACTCAACCACACATACATAAGTACTGGACAAACAGTCATTATTTAGACATTAAATAAATTATATTTAATATTATATCAGGCCACTGTAGGCCTATATGGGCGGGAGATTTTTTTAATGACGGTAATGAAACTGATACCGTTGCTATTTTTAGATTCCGCGGGATACCTTATTACTGTATTATCGCCCAACCCTAGTAATGAGTATAAATCTTAAACGATTGCATTAGAGTCAATGGTGCACAGCTGTGTTTGTTGTCGGACTCTGATCTAGACTGGCCCAATTCTATGTTATGATTGGCCATACCGCGTCTGGGAGCATAACTTAGCGAAGGGTCAATTGCTGGACTTAGTTAAAGGCTTAAAAACGAATTGCATTCATGGCTAGTTTTGCTAACTGTTTTTCTTCAGTGTATTACTGCGATCAAGGACACGATTTAAAAAAAAAGCCATCAGTAAGGTAATCTAAGTTGTCAGACTTGTTGTAACAATTTCTCACGTAATGTCCAGACCTCTTCCACAATGAGACAATTTAGATAGATCTGGATGTGAACCAGAAATCTTTGTAGAAATGGCAAAACACCACATTTTAATCAAGAGTACAAGCTTGCAACGGTGTGTTACATTTTCCAGGCACGGTATTATGTCCTTTTATAATTTAACTACTTGTTTCTGGCCTATGCTCTTCAGTCAGAAATACAAAAAAATCCAAACTGTGACATATGTAATGAATCAATCAACAAAATGTGCTTTTAATTATACCTTTTTGTAGCCAAATTCACAAATATCATATCACCAACCTCTCAACAGAGGGCTTACATTTCTTAGAAAAAAAACATGCATCTTTTATGACTACACAGATTCAGTAGAAACTAAAAAGCAGAACTTCCGGACAACTTTTCCTTTCTTTTTTGCCGTACACAGGCGACAGAGTGGTATACTTGCTGTACATGGCTTTGATTAAAGGTTTTGAGAGAGAGGAGACATTTCTTTTGCTTTATGGCTCTCTTTGCCAGCTTGGCAGCAGCACTAGCATTTAAATGCCCATTAACAACCTTTTAACTGTCAAGATCTTTTGAAATATGGATATTTGCTTTCCTCACTGCTTCCGAGCCACCAAAATTACTTTTAATAGCACGAGTGTTGGTATTAATATGTTCCTTCATGAGCAGTAGGCTAGCTGCATGTCATTCTAGTGCAAAGGAGTTTGCCAATGATGTCTGATTAGGAGTGCAAGGGGAGATTAATAGATGTTTCTTCTCCTCATTTGTTATCACTCTTTCAGTGCATTGACTGACTACAGCATGTGATAAATAGAGGGAAGCCTCTGCATTTCCTGAGTGTGACACTATCTATCTACTCGTCAGCCCGGCTTCGTGTTGATGCGATGTCTCCGCTGACAGCACATCCAAAGTCAGCTGCCTAGTCCTGTGCAATTTCAGCAGCAGAGGGGAAGGTGTTTGGGATCTGCATTTTAATCCTGGCCTGTTTAATGTTTGCCCCCTGACAATCTGGGCCAGACATCATTTTAATGGTATGTACAGTGATAAAGCCAATAAAATGTCAGAATGATTGATAATCTGAGCATTATAGCAATATGACTTTCCAGTTCTCCTCTGCGCTCCAATGATGGTTTCCAAATTGAATTCTTTGTGTGTGTGCGCGTATGTATGCACGCACGCTCACATGGCATGCATGTGTGCGCCTTTGCTAAACCTTAGGTGAGAAGAAAACAGAAGAAATCTTGTTACTTTCTAGTGAATCAGTTTTTAGTGCTTATGCAATGCATTATTTCCAAAATAACAAACCATATCGGCTGAATAGATTATCTCAGAATTTTTTGGTCTGCTTACTGTATTTGTCTGAAAAAATATGGATTGAAGCGGGAACAATTATGAGGAAGATTACCATATTTCTTCTGTTAAATAAATGATACGAAATCTTGCTTTCCTCCGGGTGTCAGAAGCTGTGAATGTATGAGCCAGGCCTGCGAGGCCAGTGTGTGTTTCATTTCAACGCTGGCTTATTTTCGTCTACTGGGGATGGATGGGAGGTGGATGCCGTTCATATCTCTTGACTTATGAACTCGTCCAAACACAGGTGGACATTGACACACCGCAGATGCTGGTGAAGCAATCAATGTTACAGTTGCATTTTGTCATTAGCCCTTCGTCTTGTTATAAATTGCAGAGTTTTTACATAACATAACAGTAATTTTCCCAGCGGTGCTATTTACATCCACCTACACATTAACCTGTCTGTTCATCTAGAGCTGTTCCTTAAAGCTGTAGGCTCACCTCGAGTATTATGGATGAGATCAAATAACTCTGATTTATTGCTTGCTATTTGCAAACCAATAGCAATTGGTCTGAGATTGACAACACATGTAGGCCTGTGGTGCAGTCAGTGTCTCTGTGGACCTATGAAACAGCTCCTTTTATCTTCAGCAAAGTCAGAGCAGTCCTGCATCTGACTGGCAGTCATAGAAAGCTCTTTGTTTTATGTAAATGGTGATTGATGACATGTCTGGCACAGCCTGCAGTTTTTGACAAAAAGTATTGATGGCTGCTCTCAGTAAAGTGTTAGTCCAGGTGACAGAGCAATCCATTTTAAGATGAATGAGAGAGAGAGAGGGAGCGAAAGAGGCAGAGAGGGAGAGAGACTGAAACAGGAAAGTCATCAGCACTTTCAGGAACCAGTTACACATTCATAACCCTAGTTCCAAGATCACAGGCTTTCAAGTGGTTTACACATACAAACACTGTCCCCCTTTCGATAATGTGGGTCATGTGACAATTTTAGCTCCGATACCAAGAGACACAATGCTGTTGAGTTTGTAGTTAGACATTTTTTCTTGACAATAAGTACCAAATGTGCATTATCATTTCCCACTGCCTGATTCCCTCAGTCATTCACAGTCCTTCCTGGCTGTCTGTTCAATACATCACTGGTTGTTTGTTTTTTTTGACAATTTGTTGTCGCTGTATTTTGCTAATTTAATGATCTGCCTCCAAAAACGAGCCACTGCTTAGTAACACAGTGCTTAAACAGAGTGTGGAGATAGGTCTGGCTATACGAGACTACTCAATGACGGACTCTCGTTCAGCGAGCTAACCCAGGAGCAAAAAGAGGCCAGCAACAACAAACAGAGACAGCAGAGAAAAAAGTATTTTCACATCTAATTCGGTGTATTTTGACCAAACCAAGATGGTTTTGGTGAATTTAATTTGTATTTGTCAAGTTTAAATGAATTGTGCTTTATGATAAACCAACAAGGCAATTGAGTTAGTCAAGTTTATAAAGAGAGGAACTTTAATTCTGAATCTGTATGGTTGTATTTTTCCATTTAAACCTGGAGTGACATCACTTTTCTTGTGCTGCTTTCAGATGCCTTGCGCAAGTATTTAAACCTTTAAACCCTGAGCAAATTGGTGCGATTTCTTTCATAAACACGAGAAAAAAGGCAATGAGCAACTTGGTTAGAAAGGTCCCACAAATTACAATTACAAAAAAAAAAAAAAGTAGAAAATGTTTTTTAAAAGCACAGGAAAAGCAAGGGAAAAACTATTATTATTTAAAAATTATGCCACGTCATTTCCTTGTTTGTTTGTTTTTAACTTTATTTTTTTAAACTGATTTTCTTGTTTTTAATTTTCTCTTCTTACTGATTTCTTGCTAACTTTTTAGGTAATTTCTTCTTATATTTCTTATTGCATTATGTCCATGTTTTCAAAAGAAATCAAGCCAATTTGATCAGGTTTAAGAAAGGAAATAGGTGTAAGAATGTCACTTTGTGAGTTTATTCTGTTTATTCATTAGACCTAAAAAGCTAAGAGAGTACCACTGCAGGCTGGGGGCACACACCTGTACGGTTATATCACAATAAGGTGCTAAACCCTACTGCTCAACCATGGTATTGCATGTTCTAGTCTTTCTATGCAGGATAAAAATAAATGAACTTCAAATTATGAGTAATCCCTAATCCTAAAAAAACTGATTTGTCCATGCTGCCCAGCCTTAGTACTTTCTGATGCAGAGAATACACTTTAAGTATTGTCACAGAAGTGTAGGTTGCACTTTACTAAAGCAAATGCTTCAGCTGACTTGACGTTTTAAAAAAAAAAAAAAGAATTTAGGTTTATTTAAAAGATAAATCAACATTTTTTTTTCTCGTACCACCTTGCATTCCCAGTGCTGCTGCTTTTATATTTATAACTAAAATAGGCCCCTAAAAATGTACTCTCTGAATGTACCCTGTAAATGAAAAAGCTCTCATGCCTTGTCAAAATATACCTGTCCGTCAGTTAAGACTCATTTAGTGCCTGTGGGACTCAAAGCATTTACAGCCACTGGATTTGTTTGAGTTGGATAATGGGCCCATGATCCACAGGGGCAACTCCATCCCCTGTACTCCATCTTCTGTCTGACTTCAGGATGATGAATGTGAATTTACATTTGCTCTATATGCTTTTACACTCTGCAGTAATGTAATTTCCCTAATGGAGCCTCTATCAAAGAGAAGTTTACTTTTGGATCTATGTAGGGAGGAATGTTCAAAGGACGAGCCAGCCGGAAACCACGGATAGCAGACGGGTCTGATGAAAACAATAAGTCTGCATATGTGAGGAAAATCTATAACAAAAAGTACTCCAAAAATGGACCTGGTGCTGATGTGTGTCTGACAGAACCAGATTTAAGAGATGCTTCAAGGGGACCTTAACCCATGAAATCACGCTGTCCTGCATCCAGAGCCCCACCCTCTAACTGCTGTATAAATAGATTCTCGTGACAGGGTAATTCATCTCTGGCCATGAAAACATCAGCTTTAAAAGACAGCTCGCTGAGACCCGGCGCTTGTTAGGGGCCAGATCAGCAGCCCAGATGCCTGGGATGTAAACTCATGAAGAGAAGATTAATTTATCTGTCATCCCTGACTTTGACAGTTGTTGTAAATTTGACTCTGGCCTCTGCACACGGAAGGGAAGGGAGGGGTAGAGGGGGGGAGAAAGGAGAGGCGAGTGAAGATATGGAGAGGAGTGTGTGGAGGGAGGACGGCATTAACAACGGAGGGGTAAGGTAGGGGTGAGCATGTGTCAAAAATTTCAAACATACAATATTGACAAGAGAACTCACTCACTGCTGGTGTGCACCTGGACTACATCTACAGCCCACCTCTCCAGATGATGTGTTTGGAAACCTATTGTTGGGAGAATATTTGGCAGTGATTTTAGCCAACCCTCCTTGCCCCTTTCATCAAAAAAAAAAGCAACCTTCCTCTTCACCAATTTTCCCTCTACTGTTCTTTTCAAGATGGTGGCCACATAAGGCAGGCTGGAAAATGAGTAGTGGTGGTGTCAGGGAAGCCATTTGGGGTCTGATTGATGGTAGCAGGCGAACCACAGCGGCCATGTTCTCTGATCTCCCTATGTGCAAGCCATGCCTGGCACTCTCCGAGAAACAGGAGAAGTTTTTTTTTGAAAGTTAATGCCACTGCCAGACACATTGCATTATATTTCTCATCATATCTGTGTCAGTGTTTCAGAAAATAGATGATGAATTGGGATGCGTGAAATGTTTATCATATGAGAAGATGAGCTGGTGATGGAAGAAGAATGGAAAAGAAATACCGAGGCGAACGTCAAAATCTTGGTCGCTGTGGCACAGATCATGCACTAGTACGTCTGTTTGACTTGAATTAATAGTTGTAATTGTAATTCAGTTGGCATACATGGATTAATAAGTATTGGGTTTTATTTTCATGTCAGGGTTTGTAGATGTAAGCCGAATGATTTACAGGATACAGCCCAAATCACATAATTACATGTTTCACACGTCATGCTGTTCCGCTGAATAGCAACTGTTTTTAAAGTTGTGTGTCAATCCACCTTTTTTTTTTCTTTTTTTTCCCGCAGATGTTGATGCCAGTAAAGCTGGCCTTTTTTGGATTTATAGAGCTACAGATGTGGATGTAGTTACAGCGTAGATACAAGAGTGGTTCTTTCAGCAAAGAGCTCCCCTGGGCAATGAATCTAAGAATCACAGTGTCTCCTCTTGGCTTCATTTGACGCCTCTTTCTTTCTGTAGGCCTGCCATGAATGTAACAGTATTTCCAGAACAATGTGATCTTGTCCCTTATTGTCGTATTTTGCTGCTTGAGCAGAATATTTATTTATATTTACGTAGTTATGGATTTAGCATTATTTAGTTACTGGTACATTTTTATTTCATTGTCATGTATACGTAGTACTTTGTATATTGTTTCATTTGTATTTTCATGTGTGGTGTTTCAGTGGAGTCACTGTATTCCCTTGGTAATGAGCTAATTGGTTCCTACCTGCCCTTGTTTTGTTGGAACAGTTAAGAGTGATACACAAGAGACCAGAAGTTGCTGTCGCCCCCAAGTTGGAATGTGTTAGTACTGTCTTGCTGTGTTGGTAAAAATTAAACAAAGAGGAAGAAACAAATGTTGTAGCCCACTTATTACCCACAGCCCCGAAGAACCGGGGAACACCAGCAATCAAGAAACGAGGGTTACAGTTAGTTTTAGACAACAAAACTACTTGATTATGGTTGGGAAGACTGTGACGAATTGCTAAAAAACAGTGCCACGGACTTGGCTGGAAAGGCAGGGATATGACCATTAAAAACACTCGGCTTTATGTGCCAAAAACACATCCGGAAAGGCCGCACGATGTTCCGCTAAAAAATCCTGGATTTGAGTGGCAGAAATGCGGCGTTAAGAAGGGGTTGGTGGTTAGGTTTAGGCAACAAAACAACTTGGTTATGGTTGGGAAAAGATTGTGGCGAATTGCTAAAAAATACCCAGTTTTGAGTGCCATAAACTTGGCTGGAAAGGCAGAGATATGACCATTAAAAACACCCGGCTTTAAGTGCCACAAACACGTCCGGAGAGGCCGCGGTGTGCTGCTAAAAAACTCCTGGCTTTGAATGGCATAAATGCGGCATTAGGAAGGGGTTGGTGGTTAGGTTTAGGCAACAAAACTACTCGGTTACGGTTGGGAAAAGATTGCAGATGTTGTCAAAAACACCCGGCATTGAGTGCCAAAAATGCCACAACCAATCTTGTTGATTCTTCGTCTCGAACTGTAGTCTTCTGAGTCAAAGAGTTTGTTGGACCCATCCTCGTCCTCTCCTGCCCACCCTGAGAGGTCTTTCACGCTCTTTAAACTAAGTCTGTTTCTCTGGGTTTACATTGGACTTGTTGGAAAGCCTGGTGTATCTCACACAGATGCTTAACGGGGCCCCTGGCATCATTATAGTGGTGCTGGGGACACGCATCATTATAGTGATGCTGGGGACACTGCTCATGCTGGGTATTTTAAAGCTCTGGGAGTGAGACCAAGCTGTTCTGAAAACCATCTTTTCAACCGACACGCACACTACATGTATTTACTCAGAGCATTTGCGAAGCCTTTTGCTTTTAAATAGTCCACCTCTTGATTGGATTTGTTGTGTGTCTGATCACCACAAGCGTACACACAGAGTCTAGCGCTAAAGCAAATCAGTTCAATTTGGTTATAAGTTATCAACACCTCCTTATATGTCTGATTGGACCTTGGGGATGTGACAAATATAGCCCAGGAGATCTTGAGCTTTTATTGTGGATTAGCATGCTAATAGGCTTTCGACTTGATTTGACAGACCCTACTTCCCTCCAGAGAGGGACAGCCTCGAGCCAGGGAGAGGGGTTCTATATGGGGGTAAGCAGGGGAAAGGGAGGGGTAGAGGGGAGAGAAAAGGGAAAGTGAGTTAAAAAAGGGGGCGTATTGCCGGGTGCGTGGAGGAGGGGGGGTTGATAGAGGAGGTTTGGAGCAGTGTTGGAAGATATTGCCAATTAGCATGTGGAAGAAAAAAGGTTCTGACAGGAGAGGTAACCCAGTCATGATAAATATGGTGACTTAGCAGTCTCTCCTCCTCCCCCTTTGTCTGTCAGACCCCACAGCTGTGGACTTAAGAACTCTTTTCACCTAGAAGGAAATCAAAAGATAATCCCAAGTTTGATGTTTGGAGAAACTTTTGAGTCGGAGGGGAAAAGGGGTCACCGGTGTATAGGGCAACGGTTTTAAGCTGTAAACCCTTCACAAAAGGTTGTGACAGAGTGAGTTCCTCCCAATCTCTCTGAGTGTATTTGGAAACTTCTGAGCACCTTCTCCGCGCATGACTAAACCTACTGAAGAATGGAGAGATAAGGGAACTCACGGGCTTAAAAGCAAAAGTTTAATTTCCCTACGAAAACAAATATCTGGTATCAGTCAAGGAGGCGGGATTTAATCCTCTCACCTGCTCAGTGTTTGTCAAAATTCCCCTGGATGATGTAAATAGCTACCTGAGTTTAACTGACAATCCTCTCACATAGTTTTGTCAACATCAATTGTTGGTATTGTTGGGGTTTTTGGCATCTTATTCCAAGAGGAGGATGAATTGACTGAAGATTTGCTTGGATATACTGCAGAAAAACTTGATTCAGCTCATTTTACTCCCCGTACACACTGAGTTGTTCTTGGGAGTCGGTAAGGCAGGAGACTTAAGTGAAGTTTGCTGTGCTGTACATTTTTATTGACTCCCACTGACAAAGATGAGGAAAACAATAGAGGCAATCGGCCGCTAAATCTGTTAAGCATCTTGTAGGACTTTTTCATTTGTATTGTCCCTATCTCAAAGGCTGGTAACGCATTAACATTTAACCAACACATTAGAATACTGTCTTGTGCCATCAGGGTTTCACTGAGGACATACATATGTACTTAATTAGTGGTGGAAAGTAACTAAATACATTTACTTAAGTACTCTACTTAGGCTAAAGCAGCATTTATACTGCACCCATAGCGTAGGCTCTGCGTCGATGTAGAGCCTATGTCGCTACCTACGCTGTAGCCTTACGTGCACCTCCCCAGAAATGTACACGTCTACACGTCATGGCAGCGCAGACCTCCTATCTATTTTTGGTCACTGAAACCATTTTCCTCAGTGATAACAAAGCTTTTATTTACTTTTATTTCAAAGATAAGAAACAATAAATTATGTTTACAATAAAGCCTCCACAGAATAGTATTTTGTGCGTGATTTATCCTGATTTCATTTGGGTAGAGAAAATCTCTGCTATTCACTAGGCTAATGTATACAATGTAAAATGCTAAAGGTTTGTGCTAATAATGTTCGCATGTTGTATTTGTTTGGAAAGCGTGTTTAGTGTAAGACAGTTGTTTTTTCAGTGTAACGTTACCTTTGTTGAATGTTGCTGTTGTTCCTGGCATCATATGAGTAGAGGAAAAATCCGCTAGCCTCTAGGCTAATTTCTACAATGTAAAATGCCATAGGCTTGTGCTAAAAATATTAGCATGTTGTATTTATGGAGAAACTGTGTCCAGCAAAAGATGGGAGATAAGCACGGAGATCTGGGCACTTACACGTACTATCCACATTGTTATGATACAGAGTTTGTTGGAAATTGACAAAGTATCCCTTTGAGTACATTTCGTTGCTGATACTTTTACTTAAGTGGAATTTTGAATGTAGTACTTGTACTTGTAACAGAGTAGTTCAGCAATATGCTATTGCTACTTTTACTTAACTTAAATATCTGAATACTTCTTCCACCACTGAATGTTACTTTTATGACTATTTTTTTTCATACTACGTGAGATACACATGTAAAAGTCATCAGTCCAATTTCATCTACGCGAAGCAAATAAAAAATGGCTTGACCATCTCTTGACCGCCTTTTTATTTCAAGGACAAAGCTGCAGTACATTAGCTGTCTGTGTGAGGAGATAATACCTGTGCTGATGATGGCAGCTGACCTTGAGGAGCTTAGATGACAATAACCTTGCTATCATCCCTTGAACCCCAGTTCCTCCAGCTAGGTGCACGTGTGTACACTTATATACCCGCCCACACACACATATGTACATGCACACACACACGCACACACTCTCTACGTGCCATATTTTACTTGCTGAAACCCACACAGCAAATGACCTTTCCTCCCCTCCCTGACAGTTTCATGCAACTGGCAACTGCAGTATTGCTTTAGAGCACATTTGCTTACCATAAGAATGTAATTTTCAGTGATAAGGTCCTGGAACTTGGCAGGGGCTGTGGGGGGGCTGTGGGGGGGGATCTGTCGTTTTGTGCCAAAGCTCCGGTCTTGGATGATCCAGGGGCTTGCCCTGGGGGACGGCTCAGGGCTGAGTGGGCCAAAGTAATGTCATCCTGCGGAAAAATGATTAATCTATCCCTGTCTATCCTTTATCCCACAAGGAAGGAGGGATGCACAACAAAATGTAGTCGGATAAGAGGCTCAATGGGGCATATGTAAATTTCATTTATATCACATTAGGCTATTGCTAAATAGCCTCATCATTATAATTTAGGGGTAATTGGAAATTGAGACAGGGGAAATAAACATATTATATATTTAATTTAGTAAAATAATGTGAAGTAAACACATTTATTTGTTTTTTTTTAAGGGTTTTTTGGGGAGTTTTCGGACATAGCACCAGCTCCATTAAAGCATGGAAATGGGCGCAGGGGATCTCTGTACACTTTGAGAGGCCGTGTGCAGTTCACATAAAGTACCCAGGGTGAATATCAGAGCCCAGAGCCTCACCATAAATACCCAGGTCAGAGCTGTCAGCCAGAACACTTCTCCTCGTAGTCTGTCTCCTCTTTTTAGTTTTAATCCGCTCATCATGGGGGTGAGTGAGAGGGAGAAACAGATACAGGCGGAGACGGCATGGCCTAGTACAGTAACACATCGGAAAGAGCAAGAAAAGTAGGAGAAAAACATACTCTGAAGTGTGTGTGAATCCATAATAGCACCACTTAATGACACAAACTATCTCCCCTTGCTGTCGGAGAGAGGCTAGGCTTCCTCCGAGCCTCAGAGGGCCCTCTGTTACAAAACAGAAGACAGTAGGGCTTTGACAGCTCCAAGTGTCTAGGGCCAGGGAAATAATTGATAGCAGGCTGCCTGCATCCAAGGTCCTTTAGCAGTAATTGCAAGCAGAATCTGACTCTCTGATCTCACCAGTGGTATTGGCTATGCCAGAACAGCCTGGCTTTGACAGATTGCCTTCCTGCAGTAATAACTTAGGCATGTTCCCTGTTTTCTCACACAAGGCCATACAGCGCTGTCTCCACCACAGAACTAGCCCAGAATCATCAGTGATTATTTTATATGTGTATTTTTCTTTTAGCTCTTGGCAGATTTTTCTGACAGGACACTCTTCGAGTAATGGTTTTGCCTGCTGCCAACTGCCCTGTACATTGTTTTCCACTGTCATTTCTTTTTCGAGTTGAACGGAATTACCGGTAATGCGGCGGAATTAGCATTGTGCACATGTTAACGTCCATCTGCAAGACGGGTAAACAAATAAATAAATGTAAGGGAGTTCCTTTATTTGTAATGACCTCAGGGATTCAGACATTTATTAGCCTTAAAAGGAATGTAATAACCATGGCCGATCAACTGTGCTCCCAAAATCTTTTAGTTCACAAAAAGGAATTTCCAAACACTCTCCGTTACCATGGTTCTTGCCCTGAATGACAGCCTGAAGGCTTTATGGCCTTTTGAGGGATAGTCCTCTTCCCCCCTTCCCTCCCCTCATCTCCTTGTCTCCTCTCCCTCCTCCCCTCTCGCTCTCAGTGGCACTCTTCCATGCTCACTGTCTGCACTGTAAAGCACTCAGGGATTTATTGTCAGCTGGAGTTTCCTTGATGGGGTGTAATAATACTGTGCCTTTCTCACCCGCTAAGGTGGTAGAATCCCCTCCCTCCAAAGATGAGAGGACCCCTGCAGGCTGCCCTGTATGCGCCTGTGTTCTGTGGCAGACTTATAAGCCTGGCAGCTCCACCCCATGGCTGTCCAAACAAGGTTTCTCAACAGGCGCTCAAATCAAAAAGAGCAGTGTATGGGGGCTGCAGGAAAGTGAAACGGCAGGATGTTGCCTTTAGTTATTTATTTATCTCGCTTTTCACAAACAGAAGAAAGGAGTTAAAAGCATGTGAGCTCTTTTGGCGTGGTAAGGTTTTGTTTTGTTTCGTGTTTTTGGCAGTAAAACAGTGGATTCTTGCTACTGCTAATTACAGTCGAGCAGTCCAAAGTTGCCAGACATCATTCTAAGCAGGACTGATGAGAGTAAACACTAAACTGATTTCTGAATGAAAATCATTAAAGGAACTGAAGTGTAAATAGACACAATCCCCATGACACCCCGCAGTAGGAAATGTGATACTGTGGTTAGTGCTTTACTGCCAATGTCTTCCAGTTAATCTAATTTAATCTTTAAATAAAGGCTTAAATCAATGCAAATAAACATTAGTAAATGAGTCTGAGGATAACATGTGGGAAAGATATCAAACACAATATGAAGAAGGTTAAAAGTGCCTAAATGCCCCTGAGCATGCTCAGCTCAGCAGGCAATCTGCAAAGGCGGCCGCGGGGTAATATGAATACAAAGTCCCTATACAAACCCGCAATTAATAAAAGATCCTTTGAGTGATCCTTGAACAGAGGAGGATATGAGCAGACAGCCAGTCAGGTCAGGGTGGGATAAACTGGTCCCAGCTCCCTGTCTTCTGCGAGAGCTTGGTGGCAAGATAAATGGGCACGTCACGCCGCTTTGAAATGTCTAAACATAGACATTTTAGAGGTGGACGCAATGTGAAAATGTAAATAAACTTTATAGGAACTTGGGGTCAGGCCGAGGTTGGATTTATGGTTTTGGCATTCTCCCCTAGGCCCATCCGTCATCCCCTTGCCCCACCAAGCCCCTCGGCCCCATCTCCTCCTCCTCCAGCCAAGTCCCTCCCCCGCCCCCACACCCCGGATCACAAGACCCTCAGCTGAACTGCAGCCGACCTGCTGGATCCAAGGCCAGCTGGGCTTCAGATGCCATAATAAGAACCATTCAGAGCCTTTAATGATTGTGTGACTATTGGGCAGGCATCTCTATCACCCTCTCCTTTCATCTACCCAGCTTATCTTTTTTATTTATCAATCTCTCTTTATCTCATTTGCTCTTAATTTCTTTGTTGCTATCCCCTTCTTTCCCACCCCTTTGTTTTTCCTCTGATGTTTCGGGGGTTCTGAGGGAAGTGAATTTGCGCCAGCGTTATTTGGGAGGTCTGTAGGGACGTGTCGAGTTCAGGCTGTCTTCCCGCTGGAGCGGTGTCATACCAGAGTCTGTGTTCACTTATTTACGGCACCGACGCTTGTCATGCCAATGTTCCCAAATTATCAAGACATAACAGGACTCTTGTCATCAGCTGTGATCTCACACTGAAAACATCTGACTATTGCTCTATTGCTGTATTGTTTTGGGTAAATAACAGCTGTCAAAAACACATTACAACATTAATTTAAAATGTTTTCTACTGTATATTAAAGTCCATTTAAAGGTGATAATGTCATCAACAGCTACACTTAATTACAGCCCTTCGTATAAGGAAAATAAAGAATGCAATAAAGCTCACTATTTACTGGAACTCATTATCCAGCTGTCGACATTTTGTGAGGGCATTTTAAGGAAACTAATAATTACATTTTCAAGTTTTATTTTATGCAAAGTTTAAAATAATTATTGCCACAGACTGTAGTGTGATGTACAGTACTTGTTATTAAAAAGAAATTGAATCATTTAATGAACACACACACACACACACACACACACACACAAAGATTATATGTCCCGCTGATTAACGTCCAAAAGTTTAATGAGGGATACATAACAATCCTATTCAGCTTTACACTTTGCACTTCATTCAACATGACTTACTGGAAACAAATCCTCGGATGATGTACGGCAGCCATTCCAATTATGGCAGGCAAACAGTCCCGCTGTACCTTTTTTTTTTTCAATCGCTGAGTTCATGCACTTGTCCCGGCATTAGAATATGAGAGGACACCTGCCTTAAATGACTGAGGTTCAGCTGGGAGCCGCTTTGATCTGTGTGACAGTTTGACTGCCTCGATGGGAGTGGCACTGATAATCCCTTTGCTTAACTCGTGCTTTTTGGCCCAGCCGGGGTCCTGTCCAGGGATAAAGCAGTGGGCTAAGTCTTAATCAAACAGCGGGGTCGGTGGCTGCATGAAGGGAAGGGTCTTTGAGGGTTAGAGTGCGGAAGGGCACATTTAGGACAGGGATGAATACACACAAATGGAGGATTAGAGTGTTTTGCCTACTTGCAAATAGGAGAGGTTTAGTGGGCAGTTCTGCAGCATTGAAAGAGGAAGTCGGTGAGTTTAGGAAAGCGGAGACTCGTTCTCAGACCTGAGTTCATACCGGCGGCTTTGAGAGTCATTCATGATCCATGCTGCCAACGAAAATGTGCATCCACTCAGTGCTGTAGTGCGCTGACATTCTGATAATTGTGGCAGTCAATCTTAGTTTAATGACTCATGCTCGTCCGCAAAACACATATTACCAACTGTCAGATTGCATGCAAACAGTGCAGCTTCACATAAAACAGCCTGCTCTGCAGATTCAGCCCGGTCCCAGTCATCGCCTATAGCAATCCGAGGTCCATCACCACCAGCGGTAAACAAGCACTAGAAGTGTCATCGGTCAGTTATGTGATTCCTGTTTAACAGTGGGAGCATGCCGAACCCAGCATGGATGAGTTGTAAGAGAGAGACTGAATGACCTCTGCGCTGTTATCTCCTGATCTGCTTCTGCTCGTTCCTTAAAGTGAAGCCAAACACAGGTACATGTCTGCAGCGTTACATCACCGGGGTTTATCTTAATGGGCTGTTTGCAGAAAGCATGCAGGTCCTAGCAGCTTTAAGTCAGCCACGTAATCATTTTGAATTTAAAGAATGGGTTAACAATGAGACATTTAGTGGTCATCATAATTACATTTGTGGAGAATTTGTGGTAAATTGTTGCAGCTGGCCGGGACAGACAAGCCATCATCCCTGTAAAAATGAGACAGACAACTCATTTAGAATTATAAACCCCTTTTCTCTGTTTGTCACTTGTATTGATTTTCTCCTGCCCCCGTCTCTCATAGTTTATATCTAGCTATAAGATATACTCCTGAAGAGGATTTATTGCAGCTATAGGCCCTGCCCGCCAGGTCTGCCATTACCAACAGATGAAAGGCGGTGGGGGGAGCGGGGAGGTATGGGCACTACAGCAGTGCTGTATTGGATATTGTTTAAATACCGTAAAAAGAGCCTGCTCATTTACCCAGCAAGAGCCTTGAGAAGCAGACCAGTGTGATAATCCTGTGAGTAGCAGGTGGCGCTGCTTTAATGTTGGTGTAAAACAAAATTGCACTTTTCCATTTTCAATCCACTGTTTATAATCTCTAAATGAGATGATTGATCGCCCGTTGGTAAGAAAATGGTTTCATCAGTTCTTATTCAAAGTGGACCTGAGGAGAGGATGATGGTATACTTGCAGGAAAGGAAAAAAGAGCCATATTGTCTTTTTCTTTTTTTATTCTCTACCCTCCTATCTTTTTCTTTCTCCCTCGCAGACTGGGCTGTCAGGTGTGAGGAAGAGGAGGAGGAGGAAGCAGGCCTTTTTTCTTCTTCCCCCACCACTTCCGAATTACCTGCTGGGTCCGAGCTCTTTTATGCTCTTGTTGTGACAGGTAGATTTATAAGGCTTGAAATTTGTACAAATCAGTTGTCATTCAGCGGCAGCTGTCAATGTGTCAAGCTGTCAGGGCCTGCTGTGAGGGAGATGCCTTAGGGGGCTGAGCGAGGGGGCAACCGCCCAGAAAAGAAAATGAGTTCAAACAGACCTGAGAAGCTCCTCTATTCCACAGGCCTCCCTGCCCCCGTGGAGACGCCATCGATTTCGATTGATGTTGAGCAACAGCGCGCCCAAAAATGACACGCCACACCGCGCTCAACCCAGTCAGGCTGCGACACGCCAACGCGTGCTGTGCCAATCCCCTCAATCTGCAGACGCCTCTCATTCTCTACTAAATGGCTGGAAATCTGTAATCTCTCTGAGGAGGGAGAACACCAGAGTTGTGTTTAGAGATTGTTGGCGATGGCTGTCGTGTTTTTATGTGCCGCTTAAGTAGCTGAAATGGAAATCTCTCAGAGGAGAATGACAAGCGTGTTTAAAGATTGTTGTCGATTGTTGTCTTGTTTGCTTGTTTTCTCTGGCCTTGTCTCAGCGTGGGCCTGCCTGCGTGTGATTGGCGGGCCTGCTGGGGCAGTGATGGGCATGACAGCCTCTCTCAGTCAGAGGACCCCAGGTGACACACACCTTCTCCATCCTCTATCCTTCTACACAGTCTTCACAGAGGAATGGGAAAGACAGGTGCTGCAACCAGTGTGAGGTGTGTGGAAACAAAAGACAACAGCTGACAGAGACGCTGTGCCATGCGGCAGTATACACGCCGAGGTGTGGGATGACACAAATATGCTCATATTTCTCTCATACACATGTCTTTGTGGTGTTATTGGTGCTGTTGTCACATTCAGTCTGTGGGAGCAGATGGAGGCGAACAGGTTATAATTGATAACACATTATTAGCACATTGTCTCAAGTCTGTGATCTGACGTACGTAATCATTATCTTAGATTATAGGTAGCTATATAAATATTAGTTCTGCAACAATACGCTTATCTCCTGAGTTGATATGAATTGCGATTTTAAATTTTTAAGTATTACAAATGTACAAGCATTGCAATTCCATGTTTACATTTATGATGATTTTTTTTTTCATTTTTTAACACTACACCATGGGGAAGTGAAGTCATACATAGTGTATATTTCCAAAAACAATGCACATAGTGTTAGTCAGACTTTCTGACTTTTGTTTCAGCAGTATCACATACTGCATAGAAGTGGTAAGTAACCTAATAACTTTTTATGGTGTTAATTTAATTTTTTTTTAAACATTTTTATTCCAGTTAAGAACTTTGGGACTTTGCTCTGTGAAAGGTCATATATTAAATAAACTTCACTGACTTACTTATTAGAATCTACATTAAATGTACAATAGAATTATGAAAACTATTTACTTTTTAAAATGAACTTACTAAACTGCTACATTTAGATATCCCTGCTTATCAGTCTTGCAGTGTTTCCCATGCATTGATTTAATTGTGGTTGCTGCCACAATATCAACATTAACCACCACTTATAGATTTTCATTTTCTTTCCAATTTAGTATTTAAAATGGGTAAAATTGTATTTCAATGTTTCTTTCTCTGTTTATCAGATTACAAATGAGACAAGAATTAGCGAGCTAGCTAGTCGCCCTGCACTCCCTCCACTTTCCCTGCTATAGGAAACTATTTATAGGGGGATAGCTGAAGGAAGCTTTGAAAATGGAGCTAACTGTAGCGCCTGTAGCAACTCAAATTCAGCCGGCGCAAACCCCAGCATTGGGGTTCACTGCGGGCTGTGTCTAACCTGTGTAACTGCAGCAACAGAAAGTTTGCTGATCTGGCAGGGAGTTTGCAGTGGGCTGAGTGAATTCGAGTTTCTATTTGACCATCCACCATTTTCTGGTATCTCACTTCGGCTTCCTGAAACGGCACTTTACCAATAGGTTAATGAAATAGAGTGGTGCAGGAATGAGTCCTAAAACATAACATAAGTTAGCATTTTTGCACTACCAGTTCCATCGTCTTCAATTCAATGTTTGTTTGTTTTTTAATGGGTGTTTGTTAGGTGCCTGAAATGAGGTCTGTAGTTAACACAGACTTAAGTGACTTTCATATTTTGTTCTACAACATAAAATATGGAAGTAAATCTCCCACTTGTGAATTTTGAAGCCTTTTGGTGTCCTAAAAAGTAAAAGTACAGTATCATAAACTTCTGTTTGCCACAGAGTTTATTTTCTGAAGTAGTTCAAAATCCAATGGGAAAATTTCTTTTGCTTTTTGTTTGGGGAACCAGGACAATGCTAATGTCGCATTGGCCTACAAAGAACGTCATCCCTGATGCACTCTATAAATGCAGAAACTTCTTTCCACCTCTGCATTTGAATTATAGCGATTCAGACAAAAAAAAAAGAAAAAGCAAAGAAACAAAGAAAAATCGTGATACTTAAGTGAATCAATTTTTTCCCACTTCTAAAAAAATATAATAATGCATATAAACAATATAGTCTTAACCACTTGTACAGTAAGTTTTCCTGTATCCATCTACACAAATGCTCACATAATGGCTAAATGTGTTTTTTGTGTATCTTAATGTCAGTGACTTTTTTATTTCTTCTTTTTTCACAGTTGACTTATTCCGTGTGAAGAGCTTCAAAGATGTTTCATACATCTCCTTATTGTGTAAACATTTCTTTTCCCCTCACTAAACACTGAAACCATTGTATGCACAGGCTGTTTCAAATTAATGATGTTGTCACATTTTGCACTTGTGAAACAGTACACGATGTTGATATTCAAGTTTTTTGTCACCTTGTTCCTCCAGTTTAATGACGACAACAACTGTGGGGGGAAAAAAAGGTTTCAGCGGAACATAACTATTTACATCCAGGTGTGTCAGCCAAGTTTGTTTTCACACCCTTCATGTGTTTGTTATGTATCGCAGCCAAACTCCCTCTCCTGAGACTGACCAAGTATGGCCTACTGAATCTGATTCAAAGGTCCGACCAAAGCCTGGGGCTTCGAAGCACATGGAGGATGAACATGAGAGTAATTTGAATTCTGCTTGAGAGCAAACTAATTTGAAAGCTGAGGACTCAATTTCTTTGCAAAGCATGCTCCTGCACTGCTAACCTGGCTACAGTCCAAACCTCCACCTAAACATGTGTGCACCGAGGCACAGACGTAGACATGCATCAGAGCTGCATGGCTACACTGTAATTAGCCTGATGAGGTTTTGGAGGATCCTCCTAACAGATTTATCATCTCCACCTGCCAAAGCAGGGGTCCCTGAAAGAAAAGGTTTCACGGGACACTGTTTGGAAGGTGACACTCGCTCAGCAGCCCTGCAACAAGGGGTGAAATATTAATCAAAGCTTTCCATGCAGCTATTAACAGCTGCTGGCCTTGGCCTCTGTGTGGGTCTGTGTGTGTGTGTGTGTGTGTGTGTGTGTGTTTATTGTGTAGCAATGTGCAGCAAGTTAGTCCACAGAGAGATGAGTGTGACGTGTCTGAGTTTGTCTTGTAAAAATGCAGCTGTCCAGGACATGACAGCTACAGCGTTAGAGGGGCCATTATGGGGTGTAGAACATTTCCTGGGAAATGGCTTGAAAAATGACAATGCAGCCCGTGCAATATTAATTGCTACACAGTCACCATAAATAAGTCAAAAAGCTTTAAGAGAGGAACAAAGTAGAGCAGTGCTGGTTATCCATTGATCATAAAACAAGAGAACAACATTAAATCTTATGCATCAGTTATTTTTTATTATGTTCTTTTCTTAGTAATTAGATTTTTAGATACGACTTTATGTCCGTGCCGTGCCATTATGTTTCACTCGCCTCGCTGTGGGTTATTGTTTTATTATGAAAACTGGTGGCCGTTGAAGAATTTTAGTAACATATTGACAGTGATTCTGTGAATCAGTCCTTTTGTCCTCTGTGACCTTTGTGACTCTGACTTGTTCTTTGTAGGATATTTGTACTTCAAAGGGGCCAGCTTTGGTTTGCAAATGAAATTGTAGCTCCCATTTAGTTGCAAATTAACAGTTCATTGTTGGGAAGCTGTTGGCACATGTTTGGCAAACCGTTTTGACGTAATGAATAGCTTACACATGGCATCAGTTTATAAGGCAAGAAAAACAGCCTTCAAATTTGCAATCACTAACAGGAGTCAATACTTCTGTCTTGCCCAACAAGGTTTTACACAGGTTTAAAGTTGTTTCATTCATCTTACTATTATGTTATAGTTTGGGGTGAGGGATATATCAACTATACTCAATGTGTTGCGGCTAAAATGGCTGTATTGCAAACATCAAGTATAAATTGTTACGTTATTTTCTTAAAGCCACCGGCATGAGACTTGCTTTTGGGCTTGGCTTTCTCTCTTACAGACACAAAAAGACAAAAAAAGACACAAACATGATACATCACACACTCCCCTGCCCATCCAGACCACTCTCTCCTGGGGGATAGTGTGTTAGCAGACAAGGCATGTGTTTTTGTATCTCCATACCGGTACTCTGTAGTTGCAATTCGCAACCATGGAGCACCAGTGCGACTTGTAAATGTTATCATTATAATGTGAACAATGAATAAATCTCACATTTAAAGGCACTACTGTTACAGCTTAACTGTTTGCTAATTGCTAACATCCGTTTGTTGTTACATACTGTTTACCAGAAGCTTAAACTTCACAGGGGAAAACTTCAGCACTTCTGGCCCGAGTCGAGCCGAGTGCCTCAGATTAAAAGCACGGGTGGTTTCGCTTTGATTTATTTCATTATAACAGGACTTTATGTTTTTTGTGGCACGGTGATGCAGTGATTAGCATTGTTGCCTGACAGCAAGAGGGTTCCTGGTTCGAACCCCGGGGATGGGGGAGCCCATCTTCTCCCTGTGTCATCGTGGGTTTTCTCCGGGTACTCCGGCTTCCTCCCACAGTCCAAAGACATGCAGGTTAATTGGTGACTCTAAATTGGCCGTAGGTGTCAATGTGAGCATCAGTGGTTGTCTGACTCTATGTTTTAGCCCTGTGACAGGGTGTACCCCGCCTCTCGCCCAATGTCAGCTGGGATAGGCTCCAGCATCCCCGCAACCCCTAACAGGATAAGCGGTTACGGAAAATGAATGAATAAATGAAGTATTTTATTTTAACAATACTTTTTTGAAACGTCTTATAACCATACTGTAGTTAACTTTATTATAGCAGGTTTCTTTTTAAATTTTAGTATAGCAGTAAATAACTTAATTGTATCAGTAGTTAATTTTGTATCTTAGTATTTTAGTAGTCTGCAGTATGTAGTGTAGAGGAAATAGCTATATATATATATATATATATATATAATATATTGTGATATAGCCTAAAGATATTGTGATATTATTTATAGGCCACATTGCCCAGCCCTTGTTTGAGTCCATTATATCTATTATAGTCTTATGATTATATTATATTCCATAAACTGTACAACCAAAGTTCCCCATCTCTTCACTATATAAAAGACTGCCATGATTATGAAGATTTAATTATACACTAAATAAAACTAAGTAAGATCAGAGCAGATTTTTTTGTTTTTCATAAAGCCCTGTCTTTTTATTTCCTAATTTCTGCACATAAAACGGAGAGCAGAGAGGTAAGCACTGCAGCACTAAAGCAGGTTGCTGTACAGTTATTGTTTTCACGTCTTGTTTCTCAGCAAGCTTTTGTCTGATTTAGTAACGGGCATATGTTGTTTAATAGCAAATTAATTCCCACCCCCACCGCCTACCCCCCAGTAAATCAGGCATGTAAACCAAAAACCTGAACACAGTGACTAATTAGAATCAAAAGGGCTGGAATCCATAATGGGCCTCCTTCACTCAAAACACTACTCTATAATTGGCCATAAATAAACCCTTGCTGTTTTTGTGTGAGCTGTAAACAGCTGAATGCTTCAATTAAGCAGAAATACACCCGCGCCATGTTAAATGCAGGGTGCTTGGGAGCTGCTGACATATGGATATGATCTGTGCTCTCCCCCCTGCTCCAATTCAGGCCTTTTTTTGTAGCGTGCGTGAGAAGCACAGATAATTTCTTTTTGCCAGTGTAATATTATAGTGACTCATAAATAGATGGTTACCCTTTCGGTACTAAAAGTTTTCATTAAAGACGCCTGAGTTTTGTTATTGACACCACGGGTTGCCTATGCAGGGAAACACAGTAAAATTTATCAGTGCGCTTTTCCTCACCTAATAAATCATCTAAACAGGGCAGACCATATGGCAGATAAGACCTTGGAAATGTGGCTTCGGCATGCGAAGAGTCAAGTTGCTTGAAATCAGGAACGATCACAGACTGCTCTCCCCCTCTCTCTCTTCCTCTCTCACAGAATATCTCCCAGTTATTTTACACGCCATTTTCTTGTTCACCTTATCACCTCTTTGTCACTTGTTTTTTTCACTTTCCCCCCAGAAGAAAGAGAGAAGCAATTCCTGCGTGTAAAGGACTGGGAGTAGATAACTCTCTCTCCTCCTCCTCCTCCTCTCTGTTTCTGCCTCTCTCACTCTCACCTCCCCTCCTCCTCTTCCTCCTCTCCCCCACCTCCTTCTCCTCTCTCCCCCCCTTTCTGCCGAGAGGGTCCTGGGAGGTGCACTGACTGATGGGAGAGGATGATATATGTAGCGTCTGTGTCCCGGCTCTCCTCTGGCCCTTTGTCATTAATCATAGCCATTAGCTTTTCTCACTGCAGCCTTGTCTGTGCACCGCTATGAAAAAGCAGCCTTTTCTCTCATATCCCACACCGAGAGAGCCTGCTAATACTTCTGCCTCACTGTCACACGGCTGCATTTTCCGCACACGACAGACAGCTATTGTAATGTAGAAAATGGACATTATATCCAAAACCTGTGATTCTTCTCGGAGCAGCACCGGGGAAATATGGGAGGAATTATTGAGTGGCTGTGAGGTAGAATTGATCGTCAGTATTGATTTTTGCCGATACACTTTCTGCTCCGTGTGCCTTTTGTGGCTATTTTCACTGCCTTTGCAGAGCAGGTTTTTCCAATATACTGAGTGTTAAAATATGCATTGACTTAACAGTAAAAAAAAAAACAGCACACTTCACAATGTGACTACATCTGTTTTGGACTGGTTTGAACTGGACCACAATGGACTTGGCTTCGTGCAAGGCTGGAGAGAGTCTGTTTGGACGGCCAACGTGTGAGCTAATGAGAATAAACAGCTGGCCACTGTGGTGACCATCTAGTGTAATAGAGATGTATGGCCACCGGCTCCTGCACGCCTACTCCTCCAATCCCCAAACTGTGCCTGACAGATATACTAAAGCCTCATCAGTCTAGTCCCAGTCACACCAAACACACACACATTTACCACGCACACATGCTTGTGCATCACACAGAAACATACACACAGGCCTAAACTCACAAGGAAAGCAGTGCAGACCCAGTGCAGTTACAGTCCACACACACACACATAAACACACAGGCACAGAGCCAGCACTTTCCACATTAGAGACTCAACCCTCTTTTTCTCATTTCCCTAACTGTATCATCCATACTGTACCTAATGAAATGATTGCAAGTAGTTATTGCTGACTTATTATCTAGACACACAGCTTTATCAAAATGCTGCATTGATTTAGTGGACTGTGTCGCCGAGAAAACTCCAGGGATATTTCATTTGCCTGGCTACGCCATAATAATGGGACCCATCCCAGTATGCATTATGCATAGATAGACCATAGATAATTCAAACAGGAGGAACACATGCATTACCTCTGCGCCGTAACCTCCCAGTCTCATACTGTCTATTATATTAGGTTTGTGGTGTTGTTTGTTTTGCGCTGCACCGGGATCCCATTACAGTGAAATGATAAGAACCTACAGTGCAGCCGGCTACATGTACAAATTTGTGTCATAGTTTTCAGCTTTGATAAATCCCAAACACCTTATTCAGCAGGTATTTGTGCTTCCTCTCATTTGATGCTGTTTTGTCCTCACAAAGAGAGAGCTAGCTCCAGGTGGCTCCGTGCCTCCCCCCAGGGTTTGCGGAGTGAGATAAGCGTTTGTCTTTCCCATTCTAAAGTGGCTCCTGTTAAGCCCCATACCTGGAAGATGACTGATTTTGACAATGCAATTTACATCTCTGTATAAAACAATCTCACACTGCGCCTGCCGATTTACACCGGATTAAACTGTTTGTCTCCGTCACGGGGTAACCACACAATCTATCAGGCCCTCTGTGCCTTTTCCAATACCACATTCCCTCTCTTGTCCCTCGAGAGCAGAAAATTGATCCAGAATGCAGAGCGGGGGCCTCCCTCTTTAAAATTGCTACAACAGCTTTGCAGGACCTACAATTATTGAAACATGCAGATGTCAGTAATTTCAATAAAACTGATATGGTAGTAATGAAAACATCTGACTGAGGGGGCGACGGCTGCAGGATTTATGGCTGCATTAGAGGAAAAAGGCTGAGATGACAGTTTTGCAGCATTGCTCGGCACTCCCTTGTTTCACACGCATTAAAGGCACAGATCAATTAGCGTCCGACGCCGTTAGCTTTGCCACAGACAGTCGTTTTACAGCGACATGAAAAATGCTCGGGTTCCTGGGAGAGATTTTGGAGCCATTAGCTGTCCTCATCCTCATGTTTTCATGTAAGTGTGCATTTGCAGTGATGTATGACTGTACAGTAGCTAAAGCTTAAGTCTGTCTTTATAATCACAGAAAAAACATGACAGTCTTTCTGGATCTTTTTGTCTTGGCACAGCAGTTTAAGAGGAAAAGCGTTTTATTTTTTGCAGATCTAAAATATTTTCAGGGCAGGGAGAGGCCTCCTTAGGAAGTATTACTGCTTTACAGTTAGAGAACTATATCACTGGCCAACTAGACTCTACAAAAGTCATGTATTTTGGCTGTGTAGGTGCTTTAGTATTACATTTACCTTTGGAAACCTGTTATGATACAGAAGTCCATACTAATTTAAAGCACCTAGCGAGTCAACCTACTCAGATCAAATACCTCTGTCCATCCATTATTGCACTCCTATGATCTCATGGTGTCTGAGTGCAGCCTCTCCATTCCCCTCAGGTGAGTCATTGCAGGGCCTGTCACCCTCTCTGCTCCATACGCCATATGTCTAATTCTAATTAAATGAACATTAAGACCCCCCCCCCACCACCACCACCACCCCTTCTCCTTTCATCCCTTTCTCTTTCTTACCCTCCGCGATGCTATCAGAGCTATGAGAGCTCAAATGTTAAAGTAATGAATGTGTTAGCACCCTGACAGGAGCAAGAAGAGGAGAAGAAGGAGGAGGAGAGGAGTGACTGTGCAGTGCAGCTAGGTTTCCTCCTCAGCGGCCACCGTGGCAGCGACAGGGCTCGGTCACATTCGATTTGCATAAGCTTCTAAAAAGCTATCAGAGGGCCTGCAATTGATTGAATTTCACCTCAGAGAAGTGCTAATTAATAACGCTGTGGATCTGACAGGCCTTTATTATGTGCGTGGGACAGGAGATGATGTCTGTATTAGCAGGGTCTCTGGAAGCTGTGGAGGAGAATATAGAATGATGAATTAATGGAACTATGTCCTGGCTCTATCATCATATCATTAGAAGACCATTGATGGTTTCACACTACAGGTAGAAATCTATAACAGTGTAATGGTGCAGTATTATTTAAGGCAGCAGCTTATATTATCGGCACTATATCATGGGTGCAGTACGTGCTTCATACTCTCCATGAGCAACTAGGATTTTTGGAATTGTGAACCAGAGACCTGTTTCAACATTTTTCCTGGCTCTCAAACATAGCTGCAGACGGTTGCCCTTATTTCCTAATGTCAATAATCTGTCTATGTGTATCTGTCAATGTCTATATATATATATGAGTTTTAGAGAGATGAACTATACTGCCAGTTTTATTGACTTAATGTCTCTTTTCTCATAGGGTATTTAGCTGCCAAATTATTCAGCAATTGGCAGTTATCATCATCCGTTTATGATATGGATTTGACATGGAAGCAGTCTGAAATGGAGCACATTTTCTAAAGACCAGGGGGTGGTTGCACCAAAAGGGGATTTACACCCTGTCTTAAGGTGGTCATAACTTGACATTTTAAGTCCAACCTCATAGTTATGTCGGTTGCACCATCTGGGCTTAAGTCTTCTTCTTGCTAAGACTAGGCCTAAATCTCATACTTAGTGAGGAGTCAAATTGTTTCTATATATCAGCAGCCTGATGCACAACACAAGAACCACAAACTTTGAACAACAACCCACATTAGCTGAAGTCTCCTTCTTATCTAGCTAGCTTACAAACTTGTCTGCCACCCCAGCTCCTTGAACGAGCAACCAAACAAATTCTTACTGATGAAAAATGCTTGTTAATACCACTGCTAACAGCACACTGTCTGACCTTGAGCTGTAAACTACAGCCAAGTTATCAAGTGTTTTTAAAATGCTGTCAAATATTATCAAGCTAGCTAGCTAATTAGCTGATCAGCTGCAGCATACAATACAACAGCAACAGTACAAACTCACCTGCAAATGTCACTTCAGTTTGTTCAGATACTGCTGTGGTCGTTATCTGTTAATACCTCTGCTAACAGCACACTGTCCGTCCGTGAGTTGTAAGCTAAAGCCAAGTTTGTTTACTTGTTCTCTTCTGTACCTTACTTGTGGAGCTCCACCTGCCAGCTGCTGTCAGTCAAACACAGTCACACCTCTCCTGTATAGCTGTATTAATCCATGTATCTCCATTTCCGAAAAATTGCCTTTTCTTTTTCTGTGATGCTCCATAAGGTTATGACGTCACAAATGCTAAATGATAAGCTACATATTAGCAAGACAGCGAAAAATCGTTAAGAGTGTATCCTAGCAATGCATGTGCTGCTAGGCAATAGCCATAGTAGCATGAGCATTGAAATGAACATCCATCAATAAGACCGGGCGTAGTTAAGACCAGGCTTAAGTTTGGTTGGTGTAACAGATGAGAAGTCCAAAGACTTGTCTTAACAAAGTCTGACTTGAGGCTCATTTATACTCCCTTTAAGCATGAAAATAGATCCATTTGGTGGTCTGTGAGGCCATTAAAGACATTGCATCATGTGGACGGAGAATTCTTTTCACTATCTTACTTATTCAGTCCATTCTACCATTTATGAAAATGTCTCCCACGTGTCCTACGGTCATATCTAGCTTGGACTATATTACACTGCCCCAGTGATTTCTGGTGACACTGCTCCATTTTGTCTGTTTCTGTAGACTTTCAGAAAACATGCACAAATACGGACAAAATAAAGCCGGAATATTGACAGAAGGCTCCATCTGTGCCCGTCTGCGTATCTAACACTTAGCATAAATGAGCCAGTTAGGACCAGCCTTAGGAAAGACTAGTTGGCGCAACCATCTCCAGCTGGCTGTCGGGGATTTAAGGTTTCAGGCTACTTAACTGCAACAAACTGGTAGTTCACATTGAGACTAACAGTTATTAGAATACAAAGGTTAGAGGAAAAACAAAAGGTGTAGATGAGGAAACGTGGCAAAGAACTTTCAAAACAATTGTCTATATACAGTTGAGCTCACTGTTTTAATGGTCTGACTTTCCTAGAAATGTCCATGATCAACACAGAAATCACAAGATTGGTAACAGCATTTGCTATGCACGGTACAAGCCATACTCCTGTTCTCTCCTCTTTGGATCATCACCCTGACCTTGTGATGGAAACGACCACAACATCCTTGATCATGATGTTGCCATGTCCCCCTGTTTTTTTCCAGTCCACAAATAAGTATCTCCGTAATAATGCACAGAAAGTTGGCTATTCCCAGTTTGGCAGAGGAGCATCCCATAGTTAAAAAGATTTATTTTTCCGAGTCTTGTTCTGGTTTTTGCTCTGTTTCACATAGTGAGGTCTTTATGGAAAAGCTCTCATTGTCATCCGCCAAGGGCTCTGCTCATTTTGGCCAGAACGCTCACCCTAGCCTGGATGATAACACTGCAAAATCACTCTTAGACGCCATCACAAACTGCCGGAGCGGTACGCCGTGTTGTTGCCAACAACAATTACGCTGGTAGAAACAACTTAACTATGTGTAAATGACCACTGCTGCTCGGTGAATATCATATTTCCTGAATAACTTATTAGATTAAGAAGCTGCACTGTGAGGAGATTGGACATGACAGATAAAGAAATGAAGGCCAGATTGTGCTGAGTATCTGACCAGAAGTTGCTTCACAACATCACTTGACTAATAAGATGAATTCCTTTTGTTTATAGCCACGAACTCTGTTGCAATAAAAACAGGTCTTTATTGTCAAGCCTAAGAGGGGTTTTCTGTTATGAATTGCAGTTCAGTGGTGAAACGGATACAATAATGTAAACATCTCCCTTTTTATGTCTTTTATTAAGGCACTATATAAGCACACATATATTAGATGCAGTGGTACTGTGTGAAAGAAAGATTAGAGTATTCTTCAGATAAAGAACCCCATTATGTTGGTTTACTACTTATTCAAGGTCATACTGTATACCAGTAGCGCAGTGATGCTTTCATGGTGTTCAATGCTTATTGCTCTAAATTAGCTCTCCTAAATCATAGCGGGCTTTCGGATAGGACGCCTGAGAGTCCTGCATGTGTTAATGTTGTATACACCCCACTATTCTACTTGAGGCAGAAATGCTCTTCATCATTCGGTGAAACAGGGAAATGCCCGTGGGTAATGAGACTGACTGCAATTGAGAATAACTTATGGAGCTAATATTCTATATCTGCGCATAACCAGGGCTCTACAGGACGTCATAAACATACACTTGGGTGTGTTTTCCAAACATCATTCTGCCATGCATATTATTTCCCTGTCTGTCTTCACGGTGGTGCTGTAATTGTTTGGCGACTTGATGAATTGCATTTGATATGTCAGAGCAGATTCTCGGAGGATTTCCTTTCTTCGGGGGCAGCGTAAGCCATTTTCTATGGTTTGTCTGTGTGCAACATGCATTAATGCAATCCTCTGATCTGGATCCAGGTTGTTAAGCTATCACATGAAATGAGGAGTTAAGACAGCAGCGCATGGGAGCGTGTTGTCTCCTTGTAAAGGCTCTGGTATCATATCGGGTTTAAATCCTTGCTCAGGACCTCCCAGAGAGTCATTTGTTTAAATGAGCATTAGTCATTATTCTTTAAGCCCTTATTGGAGCTCATGGATCTCACAACAAATAGGTGGCCTGTGACAGAAATAAGGTGTAAGCATTCAATATGCCACCCCCCCACTCTCCTCTCCACTCCCTCCCTCTTTGCTCACTACCTTTTTCTCTCAGTGTAACACAAAGACATGCATAATGTGGACTGCAATCTGATAAGTGTTCCTGCATGGTAGCCCTCCCCTGCTCTATACATCACAACAGTTAGAGAGAGTGTGTATATGTGTGTGCGTGTGAGAGAGCGTGAGCAGATCAGAGCAGGGGGAGCTGTGGTTGGGATTGAACTGGGCTGTCTGAAGTTGATTAATCGGCCTGTGAGGGTGAGAGACTCCCGGGCCAGGCAGTAGGGTCCATCCCCGTGGCATGTGATGCTGATTGGCTTTGTCCTGTGCGTCTGCGCTGGAGGAGCGGACATTAAGATTAAGTGATGCTGTCGTGTCGGGGAGCACTGCACTGCATCATTCTGGGAAGAGACAGCTGTGCTGCTTAATCCTTCATCACCAGGGGAGAGCTGCCAGGGCCCAGATATACAGCCAAAGATAACCCTCCATAACTTCTGCTAAAGATCAGGAAACTTTGAATTCGCATCCATCTGCTTGGCTCTGTTCAGCTCAACCCCCCTCTGTCTGAGTGCTCGAAATGAGCAGTCACCAAGAACGCTAAATAAAAGGGAGGAGGAGGAGAAAGTGAAGGATGGCTGAAGGGAGTAATCTAAGACCAGTAGTGTGCATGAGCTGTGTATGGATAACCTCTGGCACCAAGGGCTGCCTTTTGTCTTCATGAATGATAGAGTCATAATGCAGATGAATTGCAGATACAGCAACCATGTTTTTATTCTCAATCATTCATGGGGAAATCTGTGGGGTTACACAACACATATTTATATTTCAAAATGACCTCCAGCACAGCTTTAATTTTATTAAAACTTCCTATCTTAATTCATCGTAACAGGGTTGTTCTGATACCAATACCAGTGTTGGGAATGCCTCAGATACTACCTAAAATGCTAGATCAGGAATGTACTGATCCAATACCATGTCATTTATTAATAAAGTTGAATCCCCCCAAGGGCGGTACGCTACTTTTAGAATATCTGCAGAATGCTGTGGTCTAGAAACTTACTTTAAATAGCTGCTGCTTCGTCTTTTTTTAGTTTCGTTTCGTGACATAGAAATGGGTTCGTAGTGTACAGCTATTTTTGACACAATGGCATTGAATCTGCACTCAGTATCGGCCAATATGCAAGTTCATGTATCGGTATCAGAGAGGGAAAAACGGTACTGAAACATTGCTAATATAAATTTTTATTACAATTATAACATCTATCACTATGTACCTCCATTTAAATAGGGATTCATGTCAAAGATCCTACTGAGAGTCAGGATCTTTGACTTGTTGTGGTTCATGGTGAGTGCACAATCTACCAAGAGCTGCAGCTGTGTGTTGTGACACTAGTGTTACAGCCTTCCACTGTAGTTTTCAGAGTCCAGTCAGTGAGCTCCAGTCCAGAGTCATGTCTCGTCCAGTCAGTCTATATCTTGACTTCAGTCTTATTTGTAAAACCTACATACAAAAACATTCACTTTACTGCATATTTCTGAATATTTGTTAAATGAAATAAACCTGGAACAGCTTATGTTTAAACTTGTGGCCTTCTCTATACATCCATATTTACTATTACTATTATCGTTGTAATTAAGTTTATATTAATTAAAACCTTGGCAAATTGCATGCTTGGTGAAAGTAAGCCCACATGTCACTCCTCAAACCCATGCAAGGTACTTTTGTCGAAATGGATTGTATTTACTCTAGGTTTGCCGGAGAGAAAAGCAAGCTGGTGTGTTGTGAGAGCAGATAAATCCTGGGCGGAGGCCGAGCGGCTGACTGATTCCTCCTGTATGCAGCGATGGGTGGCGTCAGCAGGTTTCACACTGCTGGCCTTTGCATGTTTGCAGCTGGCTTGATGCAGCTGTCAGCCCGTGATTGATGAGTATCATCATTTAAAGTGTAAAAGAAAACGTCTCTGTGAAGGGAGACATGATGAACTGCCGCCTGCTGGCGCTCTCAGAGACACGCTCGGCGCTTCCTCCTCCCCTCTCCCTTTTCCCCTCTCCTCGTTTCTACTTCACTGCTCCCCTGTCCATCCCTCTATCCTTCTCTCCCTTTATGCTTCTTCTTTTTTTTTTACATTCTTTTCCTCTTTACTATTTCGAATTACGAGTCGAAGCGCCCCCCTTGCCGTCTCCTCTTCTTCTCTGTTCCTCCCACTTTTCTCCTCTTGCACTCTCTCCTCTTCCCTCTACTGCCCCCATGATTTCCACTTCTGTCCTCCCTCTTTTATTCAGGTTTATTTAACTCACTTTTGTTGTGTCACTCTTCTGTCTGTATGATTCTTTCCATCTCTCGCACTCCTCGCCACCTTTCCTGCCCTCTATATGTCTGTTTGCTTACAGAGACAAGGGAGTCCTCAGACGCAGCCAGTGCCCCACTGTATACTCCGATCTGTCTTTAATACTTCTCAGATCATATGAAATGTCAAAATTCATACGGACCCTGGGAGGCGATATATTTAGTCCCCGCCTGCTGCATACCTCCACAGCAACTATGACAGTGACATATTAGTTATGCTGTCTTTTGCAATGTGATATCTTTAAATTTGCCACCTTGTTAAGTTTTGATTAATGCGATTCCATTTCAGCAAAGTAATTGGCTTGGCCCTGTTGTGAGCGGTACACAGGCTCTGCGCCGGAACAAACGCTGCAACATGGTAATGAGGCAATGAGTTTGTTCTATGGATGTTGGCAAGTGACAGTTATTAATGATTGTTATGATAAACAGACGAGTGCAGATCGGGGGGATGAGTCGGGCCAGACTGACAGTTTAAAAATAACGCGCACTGGAAAGTACTAACGAAGTAATACAGTGTTAGGAAAACAATCATGCAGGTTGTCAAAGGAAGAGGTGTAATTACAGAGCTACACTGGCCTGCCTGGGAGGAGCTGGCTTCTAATAGAGCCGGAGGAATATGCACTGACAGAGGAGAGCCGAATGATATACAACTTTAATTGGATCATCTTTTTACCCCCCTTTCTTTTCTCAGAATACAAAGGAGGTCTGTGCTCACAGCTGTGTTATGATAGGTTTGGTCTCCTGTGAAGACTAGTGACCCTGTGTAAACGGCTGTATAGTACAGGGGAACCGCTGTGTTTGTGTGATCTGAACATGGATTGTGTTACTGTTGCTATCCTTGTGTCTGCTCAGTATCAAAGCTCGGAAAATGTGTATACAGTATGTTTAAATGGTGTGAAGTGATGTAAACCCAGGCCCATTTTAACCTAGTCTTTGATTTACATAGTATATACGCAGCAGACGTATTTAAAAGAACAAAACTCTGCTCTCAACTGTCTATGATTGTCGTTGCTTTAAATTCAAGTTTCTGAACTAAATCTGGTATGACAGTGAGTCGAGTAACTAACAAATGCCATATGTCTTACAGCTTTAAACCCACTAACTGCACATTTCTTCCGTTTCTTAATTGCTTAAGTCGATGTATTTCTCTTTTTGCACCAGGGGCATGTTAAATTTGTCTGTCTTCCGTCCTCATGCCTGAACTTTTGGTGACATTTAACCTGTACCAGTGCACGGCTGTCATGAAATGCTTGGTTTTGGAATGTGACGATCAGATGACTTTGCCGACCTTTGCGTGAACCTTGTCTGGTGTTGATTTAGTGAGGCACAGAGATCAAAGCGATCCCTCTCGGCTTTTGTCAGTGGGCTGTGGGTGTATAGGCCCCGAGTGTGAACAAAAACCAATCCTACACAACAGTGGTGAACTAACAGCATGCTAACTGTACAGAGGTCACCACAGGAATCAACACTTTATTGAATTTTTTTTTTACCATCTTAACTGGTATTTTTTTTGTTTTCATTTTATATTTTATATGGTCCTTTCCCAAGCAAATCCCATTCTACGTCTTTTACTTGACTTTCATTGTTGTGTTAAACTGTGGAAATTTATCTTGCCCTAATTACCTTGATGACGCCAGCGAGCAAGTTGGCCAAAGACAGCATTAATCTCTAATTGTGGACACCACTGCTCTTCTTTTTAAGGTTGATTATCTATGGAAATAGGTTGGAATGGCCTCATGAATCAAATTATTAATTCAATGTCAGTGTAACACTAAATATAGGGCCGCCGCCGCTGAGTCGCACTCTACTGTTTGCTAGGGGTGTAAAGGTGCACAGAAGCCATGGTTCAGTTGATACCCAGGTTAAGGAGTCACAGTTCAGTGTGAGTTTTGTACAGCGCAAACAAACAAAACAAACAAACGCATAAGGATACGTTTCTTTTCAATTATTGTGGACAGACAGTAATGCAAGTGTGCAAGACAAATGCGATGCTCTTACTGGTGACTGAGGTAACATTTTGCTTACTGTCAACTTTCCTTAACTATTTTCATCATAAAAATAAGGAACATTTTATATATATAGTAACGAAAAACATTCCCAAAAAGCAACAGCTCACAATAGGCTATAAAACTGAAAAGCATCTCTTATTCTATGAAATTGAAAACAAAACACAGGTTACACAAATAAGATGTGTGCATTAGGAGGAGTATTAGATTTAGTTCCACCTTGGCTGTATGTCAGTGTAAATGCCAGATCCTTCTGTAATAGACCCTTCGCTAAGTCCTGCCCTTGGATGCAATCTGGCCAATCATAATGTAGCATTGGGCTGGCTCACACCAGCGTCTGACAACAACAAAGCTGTGTTCCATTGACTCTAATGCAGTTGTTTCAGATTTCCTTCATTTTCAGGCTGGTTTTGTGGATTTGGAGCTAAATGTTGTGCCTGGGGCACGTCGTGTATGAATGATACTCGTTACCTGGAGAGGCTGGAAAAAGATAGACGTTTCTTCCCTTTTCCAAAACCAAAATCAAACCCAGAAAAGTGTAGGGTTAGCCAGCTAGCTACTGAAGATATAGCCTGCTGAATGTATACACATGCTGCTTTTGCTTTTTAATGAAACAAAAGACCGACCCTGCTGTACAGGAACCAGTGAAGGGAAGCAGGGAAACTTTGCTGATATTCAACCAGCTCTGTGTCATCGCAGTGTGCGCAGATGAACATCCCCCCCAGAGCAGGACACCTGGGGATCCAGGTGGGCAGGGATCCCCCAGACATCCCTGCCCATTCGGCGGCAGAGGAAAGGTGCAGCACAGGGGTGAAGCCAAACACAGTTCATCTGCACACACTGCGATGCCACACAGCTGGTTCAATATCAGTGAAGTTTCCCTTTATATTCATTGTCTTCTGTGGCGATCAGCAGTGATGCGGTGGTTCACTTTTACCCTGTGATCTGTAGCCTATAGTTTGGTTGTTGTGCTAACCTCAGTGCATGTTGCTAACAGCATAGAGCTGAAAGCGACCGGGCAGAAATCGCACTTATGAACTGTGGTTCCACATCAGTCTACAAACTCTGGCACAAATACACAAACCCATTACAGCCCTACTGTCTGCACTATGGTGACATAATTAAGTGTGCTGGATAGAGTTTTTATGGTGTTGTCAACAATGTTAGGAGATAAAACCCCTTACCAAACAAGTCAATACTTCATTTTCTCTCTCTCATTCATATCTGGGGCTGCCTGTGGAAATTGATTGTGGTTAGATGGTCAGAGAAGCAGTGGTGATTCAGTGCAATTTTCAAATAAACTGAAAAAGAATTGTCATTCTGTAATGGTTTTAGTTGGCAGTAAGTGGCCTGGTTGGAATTTCAGGGCCCTACACTATCCATTATCCAAGTTTTCCAACACCCTGTCATTGTTGACAGGTGGATTATAATTTTTCTATAGCAGAACAATTGAAATGACAGCGGTTTAACAAACTTGGATGGGACAAAGGAGACACGGGGTTCCAACAGGAAATGTGCTGCCAACATTTGTGTGCACTTTGTGTTAGGAAGTGAAAAGTCCTGCTTTCTATCTTACTCAGGAATAAGAGTTTTCCAGATTGTCCAAATATGCACTAAACAGTCCTGCTCTTGATGAATGAGTGGTTAAAACAATTTCAACATGAATGCAAACCCCCCCAATCATGCTGGAAACCCGCAAAACTTTGACCTAGAAAGTATGATAACAAAAAAAAAATTAAAAAAAATCTACGAACACAGAAATAACAATTTGTTGCCCTAGATTTTAAACATAAAATTATCCAAGCAGTTTGATCGTCCCTGCACTCTTTATATTATAAACAGCTTTAGCACCAAATCAGTGTCGTATTGGCCGGGATCCCATTTCCATGCTGCTTGCTTCTTGGCGCTGTCATGCAGATTCTCTTCACGGTCCCATTCTTTTTCTTTTTGAAGGCTATGATTCCTGGCCATATGGAGCCCATCCCTTTGTCTTCTGTGGTGCTATCACATCGCAGGGCCTCTGGTAGAGGCTGGGTTAGCGTGTGGAGCTGCTTGGTGACTGTCAACCCTGGTAGTCTTCTGTTTGTTGACATGTGAAGCCGGGCAGCATACTGTAGGCCTGATGTTGGAACTCACTTACAATTAACTTGAGAAGACGCTGACACGGGGCCTTCTGTCTCGACAAGTATCGGGAGGAGACAGCTGTGTGTTATCCCATAGAGCATAAATCAGTTATTACTGCACGTATTTAAGAAGACATTATATGGATGTTGACCTAACTCTACAAGAATGCATCAAGTTAAAAAATGTTTCGTGTAAGCGGAATACAGATGAGTAACAGGAAGTGAAGGACAGGGGCGATGTACGAGCAGTGTGGAGAATGCTAGTGTCTCTCCCAGCTGCACACACGTTTCAACACTTCCCTCCGCACGGCTCTCCTTCTCCTCAGTGTCCCCACGTTCTGCTCCAACTTCTCAACAACTGCAGCCCCCAAGCCCCCGTGCTTTCATAATGAGTTTAGTCAGAGTGATTATAGCTGTACTGTTCTACTGTCAGTGATTATTAGACAAGAGCCAAAGCTGAAGACCTTTGTCAGCTATTATTTTAATAGCGCCATTAGTATGAGTCCTTGGTGACCATCACATTCATCAGTCATCATAAACCTAATTGTGTAGCGCATATAGATAGTGTAGCTATGACCAATGTATTTTTACAACATTGTAATCATCAGTCACACGCATCAAATGACATCTTGCCAGTATATTTCTCTGTTTTCTCTTAGTGAACTAAATCTGTGATTTAGGGATGTCAACTTTTAACCATAAATAAGGAGAGAATATTTTTTAAGCGTTTAAGCATGTCGTTAATTTTGCTGCTCTTCAATTAACTGTACTGCGCACCAATCTGGTCCATAATGTGCTAGCTAGCAGTGCTGCTCATTCAGCAGTTACCATTGGTAATAGCACCGTCCAGACCCCACAGCATTGATATGGAAACATGGTAGCCACTGTCTGGTCCCCCCCAAGGTCATCCAGGTGAGTACGTGGCTTAATTTGGAGCCGCAAACCCCCTTTAGCATTGTTACCTATGTTAGCACCACTCACTATGCTGACACTGCTAACAGAGCTAACAGTGATAACACATTAACAATGCTAAAGGGATTTTACGGGTCAAAAGTAAGCTACATACGCACCAGGGTGACCTTGATGGAGACCAGAGGGTGGCTACCATGTTTCTGTATCCATGCTGTGGAGTCTGGATGGCATTATTCGCAATAGAAATTGCTGAATGAGCAGAGCCGCTAGCTAGCACACAATGGACCAGGTTGGTGTGCAGTGTAGTAAACTGAAAAACCCTTTTAGCATTGTTGACTATGTTAGCACCACTCACCATGCTGACACTTACGACAGAGCTAACAGCCATAACATAGTTAACGATGCTAAAGGGGTTTTTCGGATCAAACTGAAGCCACTTAACTCACAGGAGGCTACCTGTGGGGGTGACTGGAGCGTGGCTACTATGTTTCTGCAGCAACACAGTCCTGCCACCTGGATGGCATTACCAGCAGTAAGCAGTAAGGCTAACATTAGCTAACGACTAGAGACTGGAGGGTGGGCAGTGGGCACTATGTTTCAGCCATAGACTGTATACAAGGATTGGCTGACATGACGGGGCCCCAAAAGTGAAGCTGAAACGTTTCAAACACCCCCTGGTGGCTGGCTGCAGTGTAGGTCATAAAGCCCGCCCTCTCCATGTTAGCGGATAACTAAAACTCAAAGTACACATCAAATAAATATTTCCTATAGATGTTTGTTGTCATTTAAGGTAGTTTTTGTCATGCATCTATATGTTCAAGTGTTTGTTTTTCTTATAAGTTTGTTCTAATAAGTTTTTTATTGCTATTAAATGTGGATTTTACAACACGATTGACAACTGTGTTAGCCAAACAGCATTCATTGGCGCTGCTCGCAATTGGTCAACTTGATACCATTAAGTTGGCTACAGTGCAGACTCTGGCTCCAAATGATGTAAGCGGAGCAAGATGGCAGCGGCCGTATCCAGGATATTTTAGCTTTATTTCTGTATAGTGGGAATAAGTGGGGATGCGTGTTCATTTTTATATTCAGTCTATGGTTTTAGCATGTTAATGAGGCTAGCTGCCTGCCTGTCAACAAGCCAGCAGGAAATAAAATAAAAGGCAAGATATTTACATTGCAACATACTGAAATTTTACCACCTCGAAATAGAAATGTGGTGCTGAAGGTTCACTGAGTCAATGGAGCGACGGACCAAAAGTGAGAGCCTTTTGTATTCACGCCATTTTGCTTTTTTCCTTAAGAATGAACAGGATAGATACTGGTAATGGGCACTGAGCTGTCGAAAACAATATTAACAACAAAATCATTTCATTGTGCGTCTGGCAAACCTTTAAACTCCTGCTGTAAGTCAGTGTCCTGCAAGATGGTGACTAACAAATCAGCCATGGAGACATGAGACAGCACAATGAGCAGAAGTTAGCTTTGCTTACTGGAGTGAGGTGACACCTGTCTCCCAAACTGCCCCAACTCATGCTCATTGTGAGGTTAATCCTTCTGTAGAAGCCTGTCACATGACAGAGAAGACCACAGGGTGAGAGAGGCCCAAGTCGGGGCTTCACTTTTTTTTTAAATACTTACATAAGTTTGGTGCAACCGTTATTTAATTAGTCATTAAAAGCCAGGGCTGTAATGAAAGATGAAAATACTGGGATCATTTTTGATTGAGCCGTCACTACATCTGTGGTTAGTGTTGTCAACCATCAAATATTTGGATGATAATTATGACTGCTGCTGTAGCATAAGTGCAACCTGATGTGTTAACCATGAGTTCATGCCATATGATACACGGAGGCTGGTGTAATACGAGTATAAGCAGGTTGCAGGATGTGCTGATGTGCTCTATGTTGGAGAAGATGGCGGTGGGAACACATTGATGTTGATCGATTTTCTGCGGCAATGGGTCATCTTAGGTTGGCTCATCCTTCATTTTCAACTGTTACCTTAAACTGCTATAGCCAGGTGATGTATTAGCTGCATCAGTCAAGCACATAGGAACATGTCAGACATTTAAATGCATGCTAAGTTATACAAGTTATGGATGTTAATACTAAATATGACTTCTTTTCTCCTCTTTTTCATGTGTGTTTTGCTGGATTCTGTGCGAATGCTGATTGGGTCAACTTCTTCAAAATAGGTAAGCTGTTCACTATTTACCTGAATTAAATCAAGTCTAGCATGAAATTGCAAAATCATGCTGTATAGTCACTACTATATCTCACTCCACATGCAGAAATATAATTCAAAAACTCAACCATCTGGTTGCCTTGTTTACCGTGCACAGCGTCAGTGTGTGCGTATTAATCATGCTTACACAAGTGTCTTAATTACTCCCAATGTAGCTGCTCCCTCTAAAACCCAGGAGATGACCTTTCTCTCCCTGTTCCTTTGCACCATTAATCATCCATAATCAACACCTTCAGAGTCAAGGAGAGGGCCACTCAGAGCTGCCCAACACTGCCCACAGACCTCCGTCACACGCACGCTCAGATCTTTATTAATGGCCCACACATGGACTAGACACAAACATAATTACACACAAACGCTAACTTTAACACTGCCTTTTAAATGTCTTATTTGTCCATAGGAAATGTGTCATGACGATATAACCCGATGACGTATTCCTCCTCATGAAGGTCACTTTTCCATTAATATTCAGGAGTCAATTATCTGTCATTTTGATGCTCTCTCATATCCTGCATGAAACCGGAGGAGCATGCCCACAGGCCTAACAAATGGTATTTCACTTATAAATGTGATACTCTGACATTCATGGCAGACACTGATTCATAGCCGTCACATGGCTGATATGTCTAAGTGCCTGGGACGCACAAGGAAGTGAAAAACTACGGTGTGCAGGGCTTTTAACATTTCAGATCTTGTTTAGCCCTGCCAATGGCAGATTGACAAGTGGAGTTTCTGCTGTAGCAGGTAACTGACATGCCTGGCTTCTCCCCCCCGCTGACTGAAAGCTTAATATATCATTTGTCAGTCAAGGATGGGCTTTCATTCAATCATGGCCTGGCATCCACTCAAATGCCAGCTGGGGCTTCGATTTCATGCAAAAGAGAAGTTGAATACACACTTAGCAGGCGTGCACTGGCCTTAGTGATGTGCGGATTTCTAAAAACACTGTTGTTCATTAGAATTCATTAAAATCTGTCTGTCAGTTAACGTCCTAACTTTGATGCACACTGTCAGCACAACTAGTTAGTGGTGATCTTTGAAAAAAAAAAGAGGAGTTAAGATATTTCTGTAACATTGGATCATCTTGCATCACTTACATGCAAAAGGACAAAACACCACTTCAAAGTTCTATAATAGTTTTATGACTGCCCACAAATTGCCGTCATAAATTTTTCATTCTTTTTAATTTACTGTCATAAATCATGGCTGCTGTGGGCTCTTCGCTGTAAATGGGATTGCTCCATAGTTTTGGCATGCGGCAATCTGGCTTTGGATCTCTGAAAAACAGACAGCACACGGAAGGTAGTGCATTAATTTAGGCCCATAAATTATGCACTTACTTTTATAATGTCAAACCATAAATAATGTTGATGCATTGGGAACTGCAACACATCACCCATAGAAATTATGCATTTGAGATGAATGGGGATGCAGTGATGGATAATGTATCTCAACCGATGTGATCTATTTAAGTTTGCTCCCCAGAGGAAATGATGGTGCAGAATTAAGGATACAAGTTCCAGGCGAGCTATTTGATATTCATGAGGCGCCTCGAATAACTTAGGTCAGTTTATAGTCTTTGTTGTTTATGTTTACATTGTGTAATATCTGTTACACCTTCACACTTCCTTAACTCTCCCTCCTCGGCTTTTATTGTCCTTTAAGTTAAGATATGGTGCTAATGCAGAACACACATTTGCCCGATGTATAATCCTACAACTTGTGCAGTAACAGAAACTACAGCTCTGTCTCCTCTGATGAACATGTGCAGTTCTGCTGTAGCTTGGCCTTGGTGCCAACAGAAATGTTGCCTCTGGTTTTTCCAACCTACTCCCCAGAGTACCAGATGGATGATTAAGTACGGGACTTTACTAAGGCTTGTGCAAATGCTTAGTACACTGAACTCCCGAATATTGTGTATTATCTGCCATTAGGCGGGGATAATATTAGCCATTCTCCCTGTAATGGCTCAGGAGAAGAATAATTGAATGTGCTCATGGGCTCTGGTTCAGTGGAGTCGTGCGTGAATGGGAATGCATCAACACTCGTCTGGTTTTTAATATTATACTCCTGTGTTCCTCTTCAAACTGAGCATCACAGGAGTGTTTGTCGTAGCACCGTGAACACATCCAATCCAGCTCTGCGCTTTTATGATCTTCTGGATGTATTAATTATCTCCGGAGAAGCTTGTTTGGACAGCTTATTCATTTTTGCTTGATTGTATTGATAAGCCTTTCTTAAGCAGTCAAGGTAAATGCCACGATCAATACTGCGGCACTGGCTCGCATTATAACGGTAACCCTTGTGTGTGAAAATGGCAAGACTAAAGGGGAGCAGGATCACAGTGACTTTGTAAGGGTAAAGTTTCCATTTGAAGGTCTAACAGGTAAAAATAAATGCATGGTAAAAACTGCTTTGTTGCCCTTTGAAATAAGACTTTCCTCGGTCTGAGAGATCCAGATTTGACTGCAGGTGTTATCCGCAACTATCCGTCTTCATATAAAGACTTGAGGTTACAACTGATGATCACTACCACTACATTTGCACCAAATACCCCCCCCCCCCCTTTTTACCCTTATTACAAAAAAACAGTATTCCTGCTAAGCTGTTTACATGGCTAATGAAAATGAATATTCTACCATTATTCCTGTTTTAATGCAGCTGTGCATTTCCCAATATTGTATGCCGAAAATAGATAAGGCCGGAATCCCTTGTGTCATTTGTCTTTGCGTGAAAATAGGGTTTTTCCGAAGTTTTCCACTGGTGGCAGACTTTTTCAACAGTGCAAGCACAGCGTCCCTCTTTCATCTTTTCAGCCACCTTATTGAAATGGTTGGTACAAATCGGGGCACTCTGACCTCTGGAATGAGCAGCGGGAAGAAGGCAGACTAGCTTAACTCACCTCTCCTCTCCAACAGACTCAATTTTTTTTTTTTTTTCCTAGGATGGCGAAGACATGGCTCGCCCTGCTCTCCGTCTGATTGGCTAGTAGTCATTGCCTTTTTTGGCTGGATTGGTTAAGTTTAGGCGTGAGGAATGAGATTGGTTAGGGTTAGTGTAAGAATGTCAGGGTAAGTCAATCGGAGGCAGAGTAAGGCAGGTCTTACCTTTGCCATCCTAGGAAAAAAAACTCGCCTCCATCAGTACCACACTTTAAACAACTGACTTGCAATCCCTAAAAAACGGCACCCTCCACATGGTCTTGGAGTACTTTTTTTATCAAGGGATCAAGTCTGCATAGGGCCAGCTTCCTCCTTTAAGGGTCTGGGGGTGACCCAAAGTCGGACAGTTTTGTTGAAATAAAGAAACACATCCCACCTGCAATGATAATAATAATAATAGTAATAACAAAAATAAATGATCTCTAGACAAAACTGCAGTTATAACAGTATAACATTTTAGCCCAAACCTTGTATCAGTAACCATAAGATGCAATAATAACATGGTTGATACTGCCGAACTCTCCCTGCTGACCCGTTCTGGTGTTTTCTAAGGATGCCCTGGTCCTGCCTCGCTGCCTGCGGACGGGGCGACACTCTCCCTAACTTAATTACTATTAAATTATTGTTGTTGGTGATAAAGGTAGTTTTAATTACGTTAAAATACATTTTATTATATTAATTATAATATAATTCCTCCTCCTTTTTTATTGTTTTTTTCCTATTATTGTACTTATTTTCCTCTTCCCCCATCCTTTCACCTGTCAAACCTGTAGAGTATAGGCACACAGGCCCATGACAGCCAACACAACCTTGTCCCCTTATCCCCTGACAACAATTATTTTACTGGCCTGTATTCACTTTTGTATTCACTGATGTTGTTGTTTTGTTAGTGTTTTCTGTTGTCTTGTAATAAGAAAAAATGAATCAAAAGAAAAAAAGAAAAGGTTGGCATTACGACATTTGTACATATCCAAAAACCTTTTGATAGCTAGGTCTTTTTTAATGGGTAAAAGTAGGTGTGTGAGCTTTTGTTTTGGGCGCATCTCTACTAAAGCTGTGCAAACCTTTGGTGTGTAACACCCAGAGCTGACTGTAAAAGAGACTGTTTGTTGTAAACTATGGTGGAAAAACCCAGTTGTGATGCATATTCCAACAATGCTTTGTACATGTCCAAATAATGCCATTAAAACCCGACTAATACAGGTGTGTCTTATATGTCTTAATCGCAAAATGCTACATTTGCTAAAAGGCCTAATTTGGAATATCCAACAGAATACGCTGTTTACATAACCCATATTAAAATGAGATTACTGTCGCATTTGGAGTTATATTAGTGTGCATATAAACGTAGTCGATGGCTGTTTGAAACCAAGGAAGCCTGCAGTTATGTTTTAGTGGATTGCACGTAAAATGTGATCTCTCTGTTTTTTTATGTAGAGCACAGCAAGCGTGTATAACCAAAGGAGAATAATGTTTTATATTTGGTAGACTTATGGCACTGCCTAAGCCATGAAATGACTTCATTGTAATCCATGTTCTGTCACTGAATTTGATACCAGACAGTGGCATATTCATCAGACAAAGGACCTACTTCTGCACGGCGAGTATAAATCATCTTGATGTTCACATGGTTGCCTTGTGTACACTTTAAATAGAGGGAGATGCCACATCAGCTGCACGGTGAAAGTTATGGACCATAGCGAAGTAATTAAACAGTGCACCATGGGCAAAATGCTGCGGCAAAATAATCGCAACTTCAGACGCTCTCAGTGAATCGCTCATTTATTCTTGCTTTATTGATGTTTGATGCTTCGGCACTGACCTCACTGTTTGAGATCTAAGAACTCTGGTGACACAGAGGGAAGGCTGTTTTATTTTCTCCCCTTTGCAGACAAGAGACAACACCCAGTTTTCAGCAAGTGTTTCTAGTTGACCCCATTTTCCTCCCCGGGATAATAAGCTCTGACACTGACAGTAAATATCTCTCTGGGTTTCATTACCCTCTGTTTGCCATCATAAATCCTTCCAAAGGAGACGCATTCCCCAAACTAGCCATGCAGGTAGATTTGTGTGTGTTTGTGTGTGCATGTACAAGTATGTGTGAGTCCTGGTTGTCTGTGTTAGCCTCCCTGTGTGGTGCCAGCGAGGGCCTGAAGGGCTCCAAGTCTTTGCACACACACAGAGAGAGATATGCACGCCTCAATAAACTCTCTATCTTAGAATTAGGACAGCCCTTGCTATGTTTGGACCAGAAGCACCTGCAGTGGATAGATTGCACAGTTTTTAAGATATGAAGTGTTGGACAAGTATCTCAGAATAGTATATCATGGAGACTTTATGGCTGCTATGGAAGGCAGTTTATTGTAGTGGGCACTGTAAGAGTACAGTATATCCATGTTTTCAACCCTTTGCTGCCCTTGCCACAAAGTCAACAGACTGCAGGGCTGTAGTCAGCGTCCCTGCCCCCTTGATTTAAGACTGCACTTACCAGAACCCGGCGAAGCTGTTGGTCCTCTCTTTCTCTGAGAGCTGTCACTCTTGTGTGTAATTTGCCCTGCTGAAGGAAAAAAAAAGCCCAACTCAAACCGTGAATAATGAGTGGTTGTTAGCTTTTGAGACAGAACAAGCAAAGCGAAACACAAAACACTCCAGCAAAAGAACTGTAATTACCCACAAGCCTGTGAGTGCACTCTTCGAGGGATTGTTATTGTGTGTGAATGACCTTTCATGTCTTTGGCATGCTGCTCCGTGGCTCTGACTCAGACTGCTGCAGCTCCATGTAATCTGGTAGCATGTAGCAATAGGAAATAAATATGCCATTTATGGATGCTTTCACAAGAGATGGCTTTCAGAAATAACTTTGTCCTCTTTGTCATGCAATAATGGCATTCCACAGTCTGAATGCTTGAATATTGATCCCGCTTTTAAATCTTTCCCTCAGAAGCGGACAAACAGCGGCTGATTTAAAACTTCCTCTGGCTTTTTCCTCGTGACTCAAATAAAGGCCATCTTGTAATTTGCATCTCAACACATCAACCTGCTGATCCTCAGTTTAACATTAGCTTCATTTTATGAAATCCACTCTCGGAGACCACCCGTAGGAAGATGGATTACTGGAAGATGCCTGTGTCACAAACACCCGGCCCCCCTCAAGCCTGTCCACATCTTCAAAAGTCCCGCTCAGACAACAACAAATGGACAGATTACACAGTGACTACGGGATGACAGATAACGCAGAGCAAGCAGAACTGCGGTGCGGGAACCTCCTGTTCCAAGCCTCGCTGCCACAGAGTGACTTTTTTAAAGATTTATTCCATCAGTCAAGTAATTAACATGATTTATGGTGCTGGGATGACTGTTAGTGAGACAACAAAGGGGTCGGGCGGTTCCTCCCCCGAGGAGATGCTATCAGGTGTTTTCTGCTGTGCTTGCAATGCAGTCAGCATGCAGCTGTAAATCCAGCCATTCTGCATTGAGGAGAGATGACCTCCCCCTCCCCCCCCCTCCTCTTTTCTTCCCTCTTGTTCTCTCCCCCTTCCTACTCACTCCAGGAGGTCACAAGTTCACAGCTCGGCCTTAACTGTTAAAACCTGGGGGCTGAACTTCTGACCTCACCTAGTGTAAAAGGGAGCACAGTGAATAGTGTTTATAAGGGCTGCCATGAGAGGCCAGAGGGACTTAGAGAAGGGTCGGGTGATGCAGTAGCTGGGGCAAGGCCCACTCCACGACCAACTTAGCCCAGACACAGAGGCCTTTAATGGGAGGGAAGTAAGTAAAGACTGCCCCTTAAGGCTAAGGAGGGGTACAACACTGGCTGAGATGTGAGGGAGTTTGACTGATGCCTCTATCAGCACATTGCCTTCTGAGTTAAACAAACTATCTACAAGAAAAGGTCACTCACAGAGAGACTGATGAACTTTTGAAGTATTCTAGCAAGGGGTTAAATATGAGGGAGCTTTAAACCAAATTTTAAGCACGAAGGATTCCAGTGAGACGCCTCGATGGCAGTATAGATACAGCGTTGACGCATTAGCATAGTAACTGTCTGAAAACAAACATTCATTTGCGATCTCCCCTTATTCATCTGTCAAGTAAAATCTGTACAACACTCATACCTGCTTTCACAAGACTGGCACTTTCCCACGTTGTTGTCGCTCGCAGGCAAAAACAAATCCATAAGAAGTGCTCGGCTTAGCCCTGTTTACACACACTCTACTTTTCCTGTAACCTCTATAAAAACAAAACACGGTTTCTCTAGGCTGCCTGTTTCCCCGTTAAAACAAGAGGGGGGAAAATTAAATGCCTACAAGCAGATTTTATGATCTGATAAAAGATGGCATTTACTGTTGACTGATTTACTACCTGCCAAAGTTTGTGAGTGTATTGTTATACAGCATCAGCTCCACAACAGCACGGCAGACTTGTTGAGAGGCCTTTCATCTCTGTGAATCTTATTTTTTTGGGTCTGTGCCTATACATATGGCAGGCTTTTGAATCTAAAAGTTGCAGAATGCTGCAGAAGAAACACTTCAATGAGCAGCTTGATTTGAAAATGGCGTGTAAAGTCACAGCTTTCCCTAAACTATACATGATTTTGGGGGGTATCATCTTCCCAGCAGATCCAGTTAATCTACTCCGCTGTCTGTGCTCATTACTTTGTACACGTAGTATTCTTTGTCAGAGAGGACATTAGGCCTGGCAGGTGGAGAGGCATAACTGTGTCTACTACTACGGAGTGTCTAGCATGTGGTAAAACAAAGCTTGAGTGATTTATCTTGGCCGTACAAATATTAGTTCAGCTAAGCCAGTATTGCGTTGCTTCTAATCAGAAGGGGCGATCTCCCCTGTAAGTGACAGCTCAGAGATCTCATAGAATGGTGTTTACATTCGCTTCTGGGCTCCTAACATGTACTCATGTTAACAAAATAAGCCTCGTTGACTGGTGAGGAATTTGGGCCCTGCTTGCAACAGCAGCGCTGTGTGACAGGATTGTTTGTTAATGAAGGATTTATGGCTTCTCGGAGCTTTGTTAATTGCCCATTGTGCTCCTGTTCTGTTGATGCATTTCTTTTAATAATATGCTGAAAAGATATTTCCTTTGCTGTGTCCTGTTCCAGGGGATATCCTTAGCTTGTTAAGTGGCCTCTTTAATTAAAAGGGAGATGATGAACTATCAATTGCATTACTGGGACCTAAATCTGTGCAAATGGCCTCAGAGGTTGCCCCTGCAGTGATTTTTCTTGACATTTAATATCTTTATTTTAGACAACCGTGGTGATATCCTGCAGTGTCATCTTTTAAATGTGTTTGTGCAGACTCATTTGTTTTTGTACTTTCAAACTTGCAGCTTGATTTATAGTGCAACTACTCTTCATTCAGAGAATTTAAACTCTCCCCAGTTTTCAGGATTTGTGTTAATTTGTCACCTTAACACCCTCTTGCTGTGAGAGAATCAGCTCCTCTCTGTTTACATCCAACCTTATCCCAACTGTTATTGAGCATGTTTTATATTTCCATTGGCTGCCTTGTAGTTTAGATGGCCACAAAAAGAGTCACTATTTTATGCCATTATTATTTTGGATCAAGATTTCCAATATATTCTGCTGCAAATTTCCACCTCCTCAGCTATGTTTGTGCAGATCATATTTTCTCAGACAGCAGAGTGCTTTATTTTGTTGAAATAACACAGTAGTTGGTCACTGGGAATATGCACTGCAGCTTCCGCGGGTTGTATTGCATTCTTCCCGATCTTGATCTTATTTTCGTCAACCTCGTTTTACTTAAATTCCATTATGTTTCATTTCTGACTTTGTGTTTGAGGTTGCCTTTGGTCAATTGTGTTTGACAAGTGTTGAAAGCCTGCTATGAATATGTTGGACCTCTGGAGAAAACATGCTGTTGTTTTAAACTGCAGCCGAGCTGCCTGGGCTCAGAGTTTGTTTTGTCCACATATAGTTAGTAATGGACAGCCTGGTCTCAACACCAGGATTTCTGTATGTGCAGGTCAAAGAGCAGATGTGGCACGAGTGCAATACTTCTACCTACTTCTTTTTAATCTTATCCTCACCTCCTCCCATTCCAGCATCCCTAATCTGAGGAAAATTTAATGCTGATTTATAGCCATTTTGAGCATTTACACTTGTGCACTGGTGTCTCTGTATCACTCTGCAATTACATCGCCAAAGCATGAGTTGGTTAGTGGTTAGCATTGTCGCCTCACAGCAAATGGGTTCCTGGTTCGAACCCAGGGCGGGGGAGCCTTTCTGTATGGAGTTTGCATGTTCTCGCCGTGTCAGCGTGGGTTTTCTCTGGGTACTCCAGCTTCCTCCCACAGTCCAAAGACATGCAGGTTAATTGGTGACTCCAAATTGCACATAGGTGTGAATGTGAGCATGAATGGTTGTCTGTCTCTATGTGTCAGCCCTGTGCTAGTCTGGTGACCTGTCCAGGGTGTACCCTGCCTCTCGCCCAATGTCAGCTGGGATAGGCTCCAGCCCCCTGCGACCACCAAGAGGATAAGCTCAAGTAGCACACATAAATAATAGTTTAACAGCTACAATATTTAACAGGAGTACAATTGTCTTTTCCTAGACACATTTTTTCCCACATGTACAACACGCTAACATTATTAGCATAAGCCTAAGGCATTTTACATTGCATAAATTAGCCTAGCGGCTAAGGTACACTTCCTCTGCTCATATGAAGCCAGGATAAATCACACACAAGACTTCAAATGTTATTTTGTGGGGGCTTTATTGTCTTAACAATTTATCATTTCTTAACTATAAAATAAAAGTAAATAAAGCTACAGGGTAGGTTACACATCTATGCCATGTCTGTAGATTCAACGCAGAATTATAAACCTGGCCTTCAGCTAAAGGAAGCTCTCCATGTCAGTTTTGCATTCTTTGTTGCTTCTCCTTTGTGTCTGTTCACTCCTCCCCTTTGTGCCCTTTGCCGGCCCAGTGAACTCTGTGTGCACTATGACCCCTCAGTGACTACTTCTCAGGCATCTTGGGCTTTACTTCTTTTTTTTTTTTAACATCTATATGGACCTTGCTCTCACCTCTTGCCTGACCATAAAGCAGTTGTTTGACCCTTATCCTCTTTCCCAGGTCACAGAGTTTTATCACTCAGAGTGCAGAGCTAAACTTGGGTCACGGTCAGGCTCAGGCCTGACCACATGTGACCACTCTGGTGTGAAGATTTTCTTGATGAATAAGAATTAGATTTTTACATCATCACCTTTTTTATGCCATTTTCTAATCACTGTAAATGAAAATGAGCTTTTATGCTTTGTCGTTTTGTACTTTGCAGACCTCTTAACTAGAGGCTCCCATGAAAAGAACATGAGGTGATAAGTATAAGAAATATATTCACTTAGTCAAAAAAGGCATTGAACAAAACAATATAGTGTTCATTAAAATGGGGCGTGCATTCATTAAACTCCACGGCATATTCCCCAATGCCTGAATACAATATACAGCGAACAAGAGGAACATGTCATGTATGAGTCCAAAGCTCTGGCAGTCTTGAATAATAGCCTATTTATGGACTATTAACTAGATCTGAACAGACTTAATGTCATTGAAAGTCATTAAAATGAGATACTGTATATTTTGCTTGCTAAGGAAACATATAAACCAATGATGTATTTCTGGGAAATATTGAAATGTCTTTATTCAGCCCAGTGTACATGGTGAATATAATTTTCCATAATCACACCCCATTACGTTTTGTTTCTTTGCCTGTGTGTTTCTCTCTGCGTAATATGTGCACTTACGCATGTATTTTGGTGCATTCATGCATGTGTATATGCATGCACAGATTTGTGCATACATTGTGTGGGTTTGTTACGTGTGTGTGTGTGTGTGGGGGGGGGGGTGTCGTGTGTGTGTGTGTGTGTGTCTCTGTGTCTGTGGATTAGCGGTGCTTAAATGACAGTGTTTGATCAATGGTGCCAGGCTCTGCCCTTGGTTCGTTTGCTTTTTGCTCATCATTACTAACATGGGCTGAAATATCTGGGTAACAAAAATTGATATAATGACGGAGTATGCCTTATTATCTTCAAGCTACATCAGATTGGCAAACTTCTGAGGGAAAGCAAAATGTCTGGGAAATATTACGAGTCATTTATCAAGTCCCTCTTATTAGCATATTGCCTACAGAAGCACTAGCAGAAATCTAAATAAAAGTGGCCGGTTGGGAGTTGGTTCCATTTTTCTTTCAGCAGAAAACGCCTCTCTCAGAAGCCGTTTTCGACCTTGACTTCGTTGTGTCCTCCCACTATTGACAGTGCAAACGCTACCACTTAAAAGCCAGAGATCTCGATGTCACCATAGGTGATATGCAAAAATACTGCACATAGGCGGCTAATAGAATGATTCCTCATACGTCAGTCACACCGCTTCAGCCCTGGCTGCTCCTGATGTGCCCGCGTGTGATCGCTTGAGTACGTTTATGATCAGTCGTGAATGTTCTTAGTGGTACAACAATAGTGGCAGAGCTATATTAATTAGGAGGTGACTGCATACTCCATTTTTCCTTGTCACATTGAGCTTGGTCCCAGGTGTACTGTGACAGAGAGGGAGAGGTTGTGGAGTCCAGATGAGGCGCACCCAGCCCTGCATCCAGCAAACCGAAATAATGAGTTTCCTTCCCCCTTTAGCCACTGTATGCACCATGATATACAACTCGCAATTAAGCATGGCTTGGTGATCCAGTGATTAATGTCTCTTGTGGCGGTTGTGAAGGGCCTGGGACTTAGGCTGAGACTGGGGGACTGGCTGAGACTCCCTGTTTATATTCCTATCATGGTCGCACCTCTCTCTTTCTCTCACACACACACTTGCTCTCCTTCTCCCTCTTAACCAGTCTCCATTACAGGGAAGATGGAGAGGACCATTTGCAATTCAGTAACCTTTATGACAGTGCACTCTTTAATCAGAGGCCCCTATTTCCTTTGTAGAGTAACGCACTGTGCACACACTGCCACACACACACACATACACACATCAATGGGGTTTAGAGGCCCATGAAATACCCAGGCTGGGTGAGCTGGTGAAAGTGACGTATCTGATTTACAATACCGTGCTGCTGTCTCATTTGTTGTTGTTGAAGGCTTTTAATTTTTATGGTGGGACAGCACTAAGTAAATTGTGTCTTGTTTAAGAGAGGAGGCTTGTTTTTTAAAAGGGAAGTAGAGGGAGGTACTGGAAAATGAGACTATTCTAGTCTGAGTCTTAATAAAGATATACTATGCAGGGTTTTTCTAACAAGCAACGTATAGACTCAGAAGTAATCTCTTTTAATCATCACTTATACCCCACTTGAAGTGTTTGGCAGTGTATTTTTCTGTAGAGACTGTCTTGTGTCTGTATTTTCTTAACTGACCCTTCCCTAAGTCCCGCCCCCAGACGCATACTGGCCAATCATAATGTAGCATCGGGCCAGCTCAGACCAGGGTCTGACAACAACACAGCAATGGTCCATTGACTCTAATGCAATCATTCAGATTTCCTTCATTTTCAGGCTGGTTTTGTGGATTTGGAGCTAAATGTTGTGCCTGGGGCACGTCGTGTATTAATGATACTCGTTACCTGGAGAGGTTGGAAAAAGTTATACGTTTCTTCCCTGTTCCAAAACCAAAATCAAACCCAGAATAGTGTAGGGTTAGCTAGCTAGCTACTGAAGATATAGCCTACTGAATGCATACACATGCTGCTTTTGCTTTGTAATGATTATAACAGTGAAACAAAGACCAACCCTGCTGTACAGGAACCAGTGAAGGGAAGCAGGGAAACTTTGCTGATATTCAACCAGCTCTGTGTCATCACAGTGTGCACAGATGAACGTTGTTTGACTTCCCTCAGAGATTCCTGCCTGTTCAGTGGCAGAGGTCAGGTGCTGGCAGCGGCACAGGGGCGAAGCCAAACACAGTTCATCTGCACACACTGTGATGCCACAGAGCGGGCTCAGTATCTGCAAAGATTCCCTTTATATTCATTGTGTTCTGTGGCCATCAGCAGTGATGTGGTGGTTCACTTTCACACTGTGATCTGTAGCCTATAGTTCGGCTTTAGCTTCTAACTATCTTTGTCTTTTTAACCTGTTGTTGCTGCTGAGTCAGTTTGACATCCTGGATATATCCTTCAAACACAGACTGTAGACCCCTCTGTCTGCTTCTCTCTGGAATCACTGTTTCATTTTTACAAAAATATGGTAATATTTCTTCAGGGAGTGCAGTTAGTTACAGTGTGGGCTCCATGCAAAGGGGTGGGGCTTAGCAAAGGGTCAAATTTGTCTTATTTTCTGTGTTCAGGAAATAATGATGCGCTCATGCAAGGTTGAGTCTTTATAAAAAAAGAAGTGACCAGCTGCCAGACTGTAAACACCAGGCATCCAAAAGACACAGTGCTGATATTGCACAGCAAAACGCCAAGCGAGAGTGAATCTAGGGTGTGTATGTACTTTCACTTCCACTGGTGAGCAGGCTTACGAACCATAGCTGACAATCCTGCATTGTATACCTTCAAAAATAAAGTAGTGTTTAGTAGAGGTGGGAATCACCAGAGGCCCCACAATACGATATTATCACGATACTAAAGTCATGATACAATATTATTGCGATTTTAAATATGTTGGCGATATGTTGAGTATTGTGATAAAATATACCAGTTTATCCTTACAATGTCTAGAAACATGCTTATGACAAAAAAGGTAGAAATTAGCTGCATGATGACACAGTGAACTAGCTCTAAGCTGATTATGTAAGAGATGTAAGAGTAGTTTTATACCATACTTAGTGAGCTTTCAGCCATTCATAGTCGAGGCTGTATAGAGGTCATTTGCTCACCACTGTTTCCTCTTCCTTATTATTTCCTCATTGTCAACATGTGCATTTTAATTAAACCCTTGTCTAAATTGTAAGCCACAATAGCAGCAATAGAAGGTATCTCATGATTTGGATTCTAACAACTGGTGAGGATTGTAATGGTATGCTAAGCTGTTCCAACCCTAAATGGCAAATGCCGTTTGCGGCCACTTCGCTGGTCCTGTTTAGTGATGAAGGCTTTTGATTTACTTTATCCTCCAGAGCCCTATTCAACTGAATGAGCGACACTCATCCTGCAGAGCACAAGGGCAATTCTCCTTTCTCTCTCCCTCTCCCGCCTCCTTCTTCCACTTTCTCTCCCCCTCTTTACTGGATCATTTCCCTTCACACCCTGAAAGGCTTTGTAGTGGCAGCATCATTCTCCCTAACCTCACTTTCTCTCTCCCTTCATTTTTGTCTCCCTTTTCTTTTTTCCCCCCTCTCCCTCTCTTTCACTCCAACTTTCATAAGCTCAGTAAAGCATGGCCTTCAATTCCCTTGTTCTAGTGTTTTCACTTAAGATCAGGAGTGATGAGCAAAAGGTTTCTGGCTCAATCCTTGAGCAAAGGCCTGGCGTGACAGGGATTATTATTTATTTGTCATCTTGGATGTAATAAGCTGTAGGTACAGACTGGAGAGCTGGTGATTTATTGCTCTGTCGAGCGCCAGTAGCAGTCCGGCCGCTGGGGCGTGCAGGATGAATACCGGCCTGTCACTCCCGTCCATCCGTCTCCTCGCGCCTGCCGCCCTCACAACACCGCCCCATTTCATGCCAGAATACATAAACAATCTTTCATTACTCCTAAGCCTTTTTTCATATTTGCTCTTCACAGGACACAAAGTTTGAATTTATTCATGGATTTCTCTTTTTTTTCCCACTCTCTCTTTATCTTCCTCCCTCCATTCCACACATTAGGTGTCGTTTTTTTGTTTTCCACTTTCAGGGATTTTCTGAATGTGTAGTCTTTTAACAGTTAAGAAAATCCCACGCCCGTGCAGTTTTTCCCCCTTCTCCTCCGGTTTCATTGTCATTTCCGATCCTTTTGGCCATGACTTCATTTTTCATTCTCAAAACCGCTTATGAGAAGAACAGCTGAACACACCCACTTCCACTTCAACTTTTCAGAATGGATTATTCTCAGTCCGGAAGATTCTTGAGCCAGGAGTGATCGGACATGAATATGTTGGTGTGCTGTCAGCACCGCGTCCCTCCAATGCATTAGTGTCAGTCTCCATGCTGCACTAAAGCATGAACTGAGTGATATAATATCAAATCCCTTAACTTCACCCCCCTCCACCCATCCTCCCCTTACTCTGTCTTCCAAAGCAGAAGACGTAATATCGACCCCCCAGTCCATTTAGACAGGAATTTAATATTTTTCAGCTAAACCAATCACGCATGGTTAGTGCTCAGTGTAATCCAATCACATTCCATCATAAATGCCCCTCTTGTGAGGCTATTCACAGACCTGATAAACTGGTAGGAATCAAGACGTTGAAAAACATGGCCTTAATAGATTGTCTTGGCTGCCTTAGAGGAGCTTGTCTCGCTCCTTTCTGTCGATACACATTTTCATTTCTCCGGCCCTAACTGCTCTCTCCAGGCACAGATTGGCTAAAGTGGAGCTGACTTTGTAAATAGGGCTCTCATTTATTAGAGCCGTTATCTGTGAGCCGGACTGGGAGAGGTCTCAAAGAAGATGCTTGGCCCACATCACCCGGACAGAGGAAGAAGGAGGATAATTATGAGACATTTATTTTGGCGAGCTGATTAATGGCGGGGCCTGTTTTCAGTGTCTGTAAAGCTGTGAGTGTGATGGTTTTGCTTTCTGTGTCTTTTGAAAGACTCTGGACACTCTATTCACAATGACGCTACATTCAGAGACAGCACATTACAGCCATAGTGTGTGTGTGTGTGTGCGTGTGTGTGTGTGTGTGTGTGGGACCAGCGCCATTAACAGTACGGTGAATAGTGAACATTTGTTAGAGGACATAGGTGGTGATGCCTCACACAGGCAGTGAACTGAGAATACTCATTTGGTTCCTGAATAAGGCCTTGACAGCCACCATTTATATCTGGCTCGTTGTATGCTGTCCAGCCGATTAATAACAGTTTATTGCTGTCTAATTAGTGTCGGCTGATTGGAAACTGCATCAGAAGTGAGGGAGAGACTTGCTTGCTTTGTTTTAGTGTGTGCAGCGTTAGGAAGGGGGAATTCACAAAGGCTAAAATCAGCAGAATTGGTTAGTTTCTGAAATGTTCTCTGCAGTAAAAGGGTGTGTATTTTTTAATGTACTATGTAGTACCATCTGACCTTTTTTCCCCCTCATATTATTCATTCATTTTTGCAGATACAGTCAGTGTTATGTCGGGATTCTCACATATTCCCTTATCTGCATGTTACTAGTAATCCTGCCATAAACTTGTGTTGTAATTCCCCTTTGATCAGCCATTACAGCGTCATCAGCATCGCCAGTTTCTGCCTTTGAAGATGCACAAACTCAAGTTTGATCATCTCTCGTGGTGCTCAGTCCGGGATGATGCTGTTTTCATTAACAGTAACAACCTGTTCGTCAAAATTAGGACTAGATGTTTGTATGAATTAGAACCACGCTTACTGACTCCGCTGTATGAGCTGAATCCTCAACTATGCGCATGAGAGAATTTGTTATACAGACTCCATCGTTGGCTTTGCTGTGCTTGACTGTCATTTAACACCACTTGAGTTTAATCTAATATCATGGTTGAACTTCCTTTCTTTGGGATGTCCCAAGAAAAACTCCCAAGATTGGGGTCCAATCCAAACGTGGTCATTTTGATAGATTTGTATTTGTTTGTGTAGAGATTATTTTCCATTCATTTGTTTGTTTGCATCGTGCACTGCAGCTGTCAAATACGCCTGTTAAGCTCCGATACAATGCTGGAACAACAACCGCAGAGCGTACAGCAGCCAGCAATTTCAGCTAATTATACATCAGTGTGCGTTGCGAGGCTAGCTTTGTGGAGTAAAAGAAAAAACAACTGTTGGTTTGCCTCCATTTCAGAAACATTTCTCAGGTGTTCCAAGTGTCAGGATTGCTGCTGTTGATTTTAATCTGCATTTGAATGTCAGGGTTTTGTTAGCGCTTGGGCTAACAAAGTCTTTTTTAAAGCTTCCTGCCATATTAGATCCACTGAAAGTCCTTTTTCCATGGATATTATACAAAACACTTCAGGGCTTTGTGCATAATATAGGAAACCATCTAAGTAAGCTGGAATGTGGGCTATATTTTCTTAATGCAGAGCCATTCTGTGAGGCGTATTTACATAGCTTTACTCATTTAAATGTAGGCTAACTGTAGGCTAAGAGCAATGTGCAGCTGAGGGAAAAATGATATGGTCATGTACTCAATATTACAGGACTTGGAACTGAGGCGGAAAAAACATAATGTCCCTTTTTCATAGCTCAAAAGAGAACAAGCCGTGCTGCCTTCTTTTGAGCTTTTCCGTGTGTGCTGCTGGTGATGGAGTGTAAGCAACCTCTTCTCATTTGCGTCTCAGCTAGACTGAGTGGTTAGGTCAGCGAGGCCCCACAACTCTGCTTGGCCTCCAAACCACCACTGACATGCAGCTGATCAAGCCTTAATTAAGGAGACATTTTCTCCCTGTGATTTCTATCGATGCGAGGCGGAGAAAAAAAAACAAACTGAGCCACTTTCCTACTGGACTGCAGGAAAATTGAGTGTGCGGCTCCTTCCAACCCTCTACCCCGCTGTTAGTTGTCTGTCCAACTCCATTGCATAACTTTCCCTTATATTTCCCTTCATTTCTCAGCCTCTGCTTCTGCTGGTTTTTTTCCTCTGCTTTTCTACTTTCCTCCTGCTACCTGTCCTCACCTCTATCACCCATTCATCTCCTCTTTGCCAGTTGCCTGTCTTGGCTGTCTGAACTGAGGTGAGTGGTCTAGGTAGGGTGGGGCACGGCATTAGTGTTTCTGCTTGCCTGTGCAATAGAAGGCGACGCGCGTCAGGGCCTCTGTCAGCAGATCAGCGCCGATGCAGATGGGAGGTGAAAAGCTCCCCAGTGACGAGGCTCGGAGGCAGTGGCCGATGGTGGAGGCAGGGCTGCCCTCCCCTCTCTTTCCTCCTCCGTCCCCTTTGAATCTGTCTCTTGCTTTATTGCGTACACCTCTCTTTTACACACACACACACACACACACTCTCTCTCTCTCTCTCTCTCTCTCCCCAGCCCTTTCTCCTTTGTTATTGCAGCAGTAAGGATGGAGTGGGCTCTGACAAAGTGCTGGGATTGATAGATGGACAGAGCTGGAGACTGGATGAGAGGATGGATGAGGGCGGAGGAGGGAGTTTAACACAGGCAAACACAGAGAGACAGAGAGGAACGACCTGCTCGGCTATGCAGCCACTCACAGCCCCACAGCAATTTAGCCCTCCACTAACCCAGTGCCAGTGGACTCTAAGCCTCGCTACCTGTTTGGTCACGGTGCATATGAACGACTGTGACAGCATGCAGAGGCTGGAGGAATTCAGTGCCCACAAAGAACAACAAACACACAGCACACTCGTACAAATGGAACACACTTCTGTTATTTTACTGTAAAGACTTGATGAAAACTTGTTTCTGAGAACACCTAAAATGAAATAGTTTGTATACATTTCCCTTTTATTCTGAGCGTACCACATGTATAATTTAACAGGTCCAGAGTGTAGCTATTCGATATTTGTACTGCAGTTTTTATTATTAAATAACTCCAGGCTCAAATTTGAATTGCCTCTTCATCTGTGTATACCCAAAGACCCAAACCACCCTGCAGTAGTGTGTACTAGTGGTGTGTGGGTGCTCTCAGCCATTTTTCACAGCCCCTGCATACCTAACCAGCCCTGGAGGAGAAAGATGGGAGTGAGGTACTAGTAACTGTGTTCTTATTACAGAAGCCTTCCTCTGCATCTTGGGTGGGGTAACCTGTGTATGTGCGTCCATGTGTGTGTGAGTGTGTGTGTGCATGTGCACGTTCTCTCATTACGCCCCTACCTGCTCTGCATTACTTGTCAGTGGTGTTGGAGCGCCCCGCTCAGATTAAGACTAATGCCGATGGCCCCAGGAACTGCGATTAGAATCACACTCATTACTCAGGGCCCGGTGACGGAAGCAATTTAAAGCCCTCGTCTTTACAGTACAAGAGGCAGGGCAAGCCCCCACTGTCAAAGGAGGGGAGACACTACCCTCTGCTCGCACACACACACACACACACACACAGTAATACAACCGCACTGCTCCCTCTTTCTGTCCTCCAAGGACACCTGAAGGCCAGGCCCTTAGCGACTTAATTGACTGACTCTCTTTCCGTGTGGCTTTTAATTTATTTAACCTGTAAAGGAAGGAGAATGGGGCTTCAGTTTGCATGTTGCTCCAACGTGTGGAAAACACACATGTTGTTAGGTCTGTCTTGGAGATGTGTTGTATAGAAGAGAGTTAATAATGTTGACTAAGGGGAAGTGTGCGTGAGAGGTGCTTTCACACTACCACAGGCCCCGACAAAGATTAGACAGTCAATACGTGTCAGTCGCATGTCATTGAGACCGATTGAGTGAGCATGTGCATGTGTGAGTGTACATTTGTGGCTCGGAGTGTGTAGGTTTTGTAGGCTATACGTGTTCCCATGAGTATAAGTGTTGAGAGCCTGTGGGTGTGCCCGTGCAAGTCCGTACATGCTTGTCTTTGTTCCTGTGTGCATGCTCGTGTGTGTAAACGGTTTTGTGCATGTGTTATTATGTGCTTGTGACTCACCTCCGCAGTAAGGTTACAGCTGCTTTGAGTTCCTCTGTGACAGTTGTCCAGAAGAATGCCAGTCAGGGCCAGAGCTAGGGTGGCTGTCTCTCAATAATGAATGATAGGCCCATCAATTAGCACCTGTCACCATGGCAACTCTATCACAGTAATGACAGCACTGCTCAGGCTGGAGGAGGGACGGGAGAGTTTCATCCTTGTTCCTGTCAGGGAGGAGGAAATCTGCTGTGTAGTGTGTCGACAAAGTTGTACATTTGTTGTTGTAATTATTTTGTATTTGGATGACTTTCACATATACAGTAACTAATATTCAATGCTGTTTGCTATCTGTTACAGGCTAGGAGCTACAGCTGGTTTCTTGCTTTTATTGACCAAACAAGGGGAGACAGAAATGAAATAGCCACATAATGAAACAAGTACACAAAGCATTGATTTTCCTTTATATCAAAGAGGCTAATCTCAAAGCTCATCATGGTTGTATACTGTTGCATAACCATGAGTACAAATAGCAAAAATCTTCAATAATATTGTAGTGAACTTATAAATATGTGATATTTTTAGAGTGAATGACTGTTAAAGGTTAATTTAAAGGGTCTAGTAGTTAAAGTCTAATGACAATGACAGTGATTGATTTTTAGTGTATCCATCCAATATCAAACAGGCTCTATAGACTCTTTTAGGGCCGAAGACAGTGACATGATTTTATTAGCTGGAGGCTAAACATGAAACGCCACCACAGGGCTGTAGGCTACATCGGAGTCTTAAAATGTCGTCTTGTTGTATTATTGGGAGCCAGAATAGAGGGAGTCATGGCCCAAAACTTAAATTTGAATACATACCAGCTGCCACTGGCCATCAGCGACATCAAGGATTGGTTGAATGTGGTAACACGAAAGGACTGGCCAAAGGCAGTCATCAAAAATGCTTGCGTGTGCAGCACACACTTCATATCAGGTTGTAGAGTGCGGTGCTCTGGATAACTGAACGGTACATTCAGACAGCGCTCTGAATTTACGAACGGACCAGTTTTTGCCAGAGTGTGCTCCAGCACTTGGAATGAGTATTTCTGAATGCACCACTTTTATCATCTTCCTCCATTGACTGAAACAAACCAATAGAACTTGCCAGCTAGAGCTAGCTAATTTCTGTGAAGAACTGTTTTGCCTTCAGCTAAGTCCCGCCCATATATATATATATATATATATATATGGGCGGGACTTATATATATGTATATATATATATATATATATATATACATATATATAAGCAAACAACTATTTGCTATGTAAATATATAGTGGAATAATGGCGTCCCAAGTAGAGAATGAAATCACGCCCCCTCTGGGTTTTTGTAATCTGAGCTTCTCGGCTATTGTGTGCATGTTATGCGTGTGTCCCATTTTTTGTATCCCACTTGTAGTCAATTGCTGCCTCTGTACTGCGCTCATACAGCGGTTAGCCAAAGACTGTATAACTAATGGAGGTAGCTACCCTGACGTTACCTATTGGTTTGTGGACTCCTGTTTTGAAGCCTTAAGTTTGGCGGCTCGGCCATGGCCATTTTAGTTTTTTAGAGCCAGAAGTGACCATATTTGGAAGAGAGGTTGGCGCTGTGGAGCAGCAAAGGATGATCTGACTGAGACTGTAGCGACACCTTGCAGACAACCCCCTTAAATATGCGTAACTTTGGGCCTTAATAAAATAAATTTGGGTGAGTTATAAAAAAAAAATCACCCTCTGTACAGTTGTCATGAGTGTTGAACTTAGCTAGAGAGACCAAAACCAATTTTTGTACCGGGCTATAAACATGGTAATACCTGCTGTTAAGTTGGGCATTTCAGCATGGGGTTCTATGGGGATCTGCTCTGTTTTGGAGGCAGCCTCAAGTGGCCATTTGATGAACTGCAGTTTTTCGCACTTCCAACTTGGCTTGGGTTTTCAACCTTGGAGGTTGACGCATGTGGTTATTGCTTATGGTGTAGAAGCATAACACCCACCCTCCGGTTCCCCCCTGGTTAACACTTATAGCTTTGTCAGTACTGTTGCTGTTGTTAGCACTGTTAGCTGCTTACCACTGGCTCAGCCACCTCCGTGTTGAGAGCCGTGTGCAGACAACTTATGAATAAAAGATACACTTTCAATATTGCATAGAGCTCCCTTAACTAATGATTTAGGTGATTATTGTTGAGAGGCATGATCAAATAATAGAAGCTCACATTTAACATTAAGCATTTAAGAGCTCCTTTGGTAGGAGATGAACACGTATAACCAGACAATGTGTGTTTTTAAGTGTTTTCCACTAAGATGAAGGTGTTGGATCGACTCATTACATGCTGTGTACTAAAATATGTAGATCTGGTTATTTTTCAGTCGTGCTATTTTTCCATTTCCTTCCATTTCCGTATTACCTGACTAATTAGTTTATGATGGCTACTGTCAAATATCAGCAGGCGTTATAAAGGCAGCATACAGTTTGCTCACATCGATGTGAAGAATAAAAGAAAAAGAAAATACTCATCAAGTGAGCAAATCCCATAATTGAATTTAATGTAGCCTGCGTTGAAGCTTGTTTTAATAATTTATTTTCCATTATCTTGTAAACAATAGTTTTAAAACCACACTACTATTAGTCACCATTTTCACTTGAGTAAGACTTTTCTATCACCAAGCATACCGAACACAAATGACACCTACAGTGCTGTATGCTCTCTCCGTGTTTGAATAGAGAATGGCATTGACTGATTGATATTGTAATTCTCGCTGTGAAGTAATGTTTTACAGCATGCGTAAAGACAGATCTGTATGGCCCTCCCTACCGAGCACCTTTCTTCTGTATGGATCTGCCAAGTGCTGAGGACTGGTTAAATGCTGTCAATCATTGATTTTTCCCTCTGACAGTAGAGTGATGGCTGTGGTGATTGAAGGAGTCAGGGTTTTGTCTTTCTCCCCTGTGCTGCAAGGATTCAAGCGAGAAATCCTCACACCTTCTAAGCCAGCCCATCACTTCCCTCCTCCCTGCTTTTCCCACTCCCCCTTTCTCTCTCTCTCTTTTAACAAATGGCATCAACAGGCCATGAAATAATCAATGCTGATGATCCATCTTGGAGCCTGTCGATATGTTAATGAGCACGCCTCATCGTTATTGCTGCCGGGTCATAAATCACTGCTTCTTACCAGAATGCACAGCAGCTGGTGCAGCAAACCCCAGGCCAGGAATAAAACACTGTCTTTTAACGATTAATGTCCAAACATTCTGCTGCCCTGTGCCTTGATTGTTTTCAGATGCCAAAAAAGTGGGACGGATTGTAAATCAATAAAACAATAAGACAAAGTGTTTTAATAAAAGGAGAGGTTGCGAGTAAATCATTGCAGTGCTCCATTTAGCACTGCTTCCTGGGTAAGGAATAATTGGATACCTGGTACCCAGAAGTCATTTTTAAGGTTATAAATGCCCGTGTCAGCTAGTAGTGAGAAGCAGGCTAGCTTGCAGCCTTACATTTTTCAAATCTGCTTTTTTTTAAGGGACCTGAGCAAAGCAGAGGGAGGGTTTAGTGGCTGTTTGTTTCACTATGAGAAATGAAAAGATAACATGTTTGCATAGAATACACTGTAAATCATTACGATGAGATGGTGGGAAAAAGAACCTTTATTATTCCCTTATTTCCTTCACTTGAAATCGTATGCTTTATTCCAATATATTGAATTCAGCTCCAACATGTTAGCTGAACGCCCGTTATACATCTACTCCATGCAGTAGGTTCATTTTCCTGAAGCATTCAACTAACAGTATGCTAACAGTGTCTGATTGGTTGGTGTAATTTTAACAGCCTTTGTGGGTGTTGATGTAGTTATTATAGGTTATGTAAAAGGAACCTAACATTAGTGTTGTTTGTTGTTGTTGTTGGATTATGTGTCATGCCACAAAGCTTTGACGTATAACTGTATTTAATTAGTAAAGACCATTGTTTTCTCCCTATCAATACATGCAAACAAGCTACATATTGTAATATGTACTTTACACAGTGCTTTTGTGGTTTAAATTTGTTACATGTAAAAGAAGAAGAAGAACTAGAAGAAGACATTTTATTTATGAAGCACTTTTTAAAACTTACAATTACACAGCGCTTCACATTTAGATAAAATACACACGAAAGGGCAAACAGAGGGAATTAATAAAAAAGGCCAACCTATGGAAGTGAGTTTTCAGTAGCTGCACACAGATTCAGCACATCTGATGAAAGAAGAAATGCTGTTCCAAAAGTTCAGGAGCAAAAACCAAAAGCATGATCACCTCTGCATTTAAAATAGAAACAGGGAACAGTTGGAAGGCCTTGATCAGGAATCAAGGAAGCCGATAATCAAGTAAGTCAAGGAAGTTTGACATAGTGTTTGAAATAGGGTGCATGGCCACACAACACGCTTATTAGATATACTACCTAGCAGCGTTATATAGTTTTAAGGTGGTTGATGGCTGTAAGGTCATTATTGTGTATATTACAGCCAATTAGGGTTGATTTCCAGCTTATTTAACTCTTTACAACCTGGACAAATTGGCTGGATTTCTTTCAAAAACATGGGAAGAAGGCAATGACCAACGAAGGAAAAAATGACCCAAAAATTTTGCAAGAAATTAGATAAAAGAGAAAATTAAAAACAAGAAAATTAGTTTAAAAAAAGAAAGACAGTTAGAAACAAACAAACAAACAAGGACATGACCTCGTAAACGTGCTTGAAATTTCTTAAAAATTCTGTAACATAACTTTAAAACGTAATAATAATTATTATAAATGCAGTTTATCTGTTAATCTATTATTTTTTTTTTGCAATTTGTGGGACATTTCTTTGTCATTGCCTTTTTTCCCATGTTTGTGAAGGAAATCGCACCAATTACCTCAGGGTGTCTGAAAGCAGCAAGAGGAAAAGTGATGTCGCTCAAGGTTTCAATGGGTTAAATGCCACTGGTATTTCATACAGTTAAATGTGAGTGGGCTTTCTTATCAGAGTGTTTATGCAAAGAAATAAGATTGTAGATTAGTGCATCAAAATAGTTAGTTTACTTGTTTTTCTTGTACTGTGCTGTGCTGTGTAACATCATAGTATAACTTAAGATAATGAACTGCGTTGGTCTCTTGGATACATGTGAGTATACCAAGGGAGCAGTTTTGTAATATGTACCTTTAGAACTGTGCTAACTTGCTTGTTTAACGACCCTATGTAGGCAAGTGTCTTGTGTTATTGTTTGGACAGTAACAAGCCCATTATATATTTGTTTCCATTGCCAACCTCCTCCCAGCTTAACCAGCTTAACAGCCAATGAAAATCTGTCCATTAGCTTTGAGGTGGTTTGTTTGTATTCCAATGCGATGATGTTAAGGTTTCAAATTCCCCAATAATATAATCATGATAACATATATCTCAGGGTTACTGTAGGGCCTGCAGGCTCAGCTTTGTTCACATCAAAGTGTATAACTTTGGAATAACACCCCTGTTTGGTTTTAATATTGCTATTAACTGTGGTATCAGTCGTATGACCTTGTGCTCAATGATTCAGTCATGCTCGGAGATTGCAGCGTAACCTCTATGTATGTCTTTACCAGGCTTCTCAGAGCTGAACAGTTTTATGTTCTAGCCCTTGGACTTCCTGCAGATGATGAATCATAAACCAAGCGTTTATAGCAATGTTAGCCACTGGAATACCATCTACATCAGTGCTTCCTCATCCACGCGTCCTCACAATGTCAATATTGGTAGTTAAGCAGTGTGTGCCACCTTAGTTACGGAAACAATGTATTTGATGAAACCTTGCCATCATAATCCAGCAGAGCGCATACGATGGTCGCCACTTTTTCTTTTGTTGCATAGCAACAAGGTAGTTGTCAATATTTGTCAATTTAGATGGATCTAAATAAGTTAGATGTCATTGTGGTGATGACAAGGCTTGTTTCAAGAGGACTGAATATATTGGAGGGTGACAGGTATTTTGTTTTGCCTGCTTGTAAATCTGCTGTAGCCTCTCTTTACACATTTCCCTTTATTGTGATGTGGTACGGAGGGAAAACATGGCCATATATATTTACTCATTCTGTTTTTATTCTGCCTCACACACTCACTAATACACCAGAACACAACTGTAGTCACGGATCCTCCCTTTGGTTTATAGAAGCAGATAGCATGTGCAGGCATTGGACACCCCAATTTATTTACTGGAACTGAATTTACTTCAGACTCTGACAGCTTGAATTCCTGTGGCCTCTGTAGGGCCTAAATCATACTTGCGATATAGTGCAGCTCTGCATTTTTTCTCCCTCAGTGCTAAGTATTATAATGATGAATCTGCTACTCTGGCTTATGCCAGCTCTAGGCGGACATAACAGCAGTTGTTTAAGTTTTCCAAAATAAATAGAGAATATTTCAATGGAGACAGATAGCAGAGAGGAGCCTGGGAAATGGCATAGTTTGACTTGTGGAAGTTGCCTTTCTAAATTGTTTTTGTTACCAAGATAAGGAACATTAACTCCAGATGTCAAAGAAAGTAAATAATATATCAGTCGGCTGCAATAAATGCCATGTGCTGAAGAACCGAATGGAGGTTTTTATTTCTTATAACTGTCATCTATCAATATCTGCATTCTTCCACCAATCTTCATCTTCCATATGCACATATATGTAACCAACCATCCATATCAAATATTATCTGTATTCCCCCTTGGTTTTCAGATCACATCTGTGTGTTTTATCACTTCAGAACAGATGGGCCCTGTGCATCCGGTTATTAGTGTGAATTTATTGCTTTACAACATACACTTTCATTAGACAGGGTTTCCAGTGAACATAGACTAAAGGAAGGGAGGCAGGTTTACAGTTCTGTGGTATCTATTGATAGCCGCCCTTTCTAGATATTCATTATTGGTTAAGGGAGGTGTATTTGACAGGTTTTGTTGGGACAGGTGTGTCATGTAGGAGTCAAATGTCAGTGGCTGCTGCATGAGGTGACGAAATTTGCTCCTAGAGGTATAATAGGGGCTTGGATTGGGAACAAGAGGTTGACTGGTTTAAGTCCAGCATGGACCACCCAGTAAAGAGTGTGGACTGGTAGCTTGATATGTTGGTCAAACGTTTTTTTTTTTTTTGTTTGTTTGTTTTTTAACACTATTTCTGAAGCTAGCTCCTGAGCTAACTTCAACTAAATCTTTTAGAGCTGACTGAAAGCTTCAGAAAAAAAATAGTAAATCAACCTTGAATTAATATTATTTTGTCATACTTTTCTTTCTGAGGTCAAAAATAGAACTCTCGTTGTTTCTGTTTGCTATATACATTGACACTAAAACTGCTAATGACTGAAAGGAGGAAAGAATGTTCACTTTAACCAGCATTTTTATTCCACTTAAATCTTTATTAAAACAATTTTTGTGACATAGACCTGTCAGTTACACCTGCATAATAAAATAATAAGATAGTTGAAAAATAAAAAGGGATAATACAACAAAAACTGCTTGGGTAAATACACATTTTTAAGGGTTAGTGTATCTATTGGTTATTATTCTAGTCCAATGTCGTCTTTTTGAGTCTTGTATAGAGTCCATTGCTTCCATTTTCTTCCCAGTTGTGCTTCTTGTAGTCTCAGTATGTGTCAATAGTCGGGTTTCCATCCACCTATTTTTATTCGCATTTTCAACAATTGCGAAAAACAACTTGAATGGAATCGCCAGAAATTAAAAAAAAAAAAAAAAGGCTGAAATATCGCAAAAAAGTTTTTACGCTTGGAGGGGGTGGAAAAGTCAGCGTATCAATATTAGGAAAATGCGACTTTTGGCAATGGAAACAGATTTAGCGAATTAACAATGACGTAGGCTACCGAATCCTGCTTCTACTTCACACACACACCTGTGTGAACTTAGAGAGAGGTAATTACTCCAGTGTCAGATGAGTGTATTTCACAACTTGCCTGAATAGACTGGATGTGTTGAATACCGCTGCATCATGTATGCTGCCTGGTGTACCAACACAAACATCACGGCATTATGTAGGCTACGCTGACAACGCTGATATGAGTGTGATGAGAGATCTCTCAATAGCCAAGAAGTTCCCAAGGAATCTCTCCATCTCGTCGTAGTCATGGATGTGCCGGTAATTGTTTACATCAGTTGTGGACATGAGACGCTACGTCATCTCACGGCGCCCTCTTCTTCTATGGGTGTTCTTTTGCATTTTTATTTTTCATGAGAAGCGCCACCTACTGCTCGACCTGTTGACTCCCAATACTCGCAAAACAATAATTAATGGAAACGTGCATAAATTAGCATTTTCTTTTGCGCATTTTCACAAAATTCGCTTAAAATTTGCGATACATTTGGATGGAAACCCGCCTGTTGTCTCCATTAAAAAGATTTCTCCCACAGTTTTTAGCTATCGGTCCTTTGTTGGTGGTGTTTCTTTACCCACGTTCCTGGTGACAGCTTTCTTGCTTGCTGCTAGCAATATTTTGATCAAACATCTATCACTAGCACTAACATTTTCTTGAGAAAATTTACATAGATAAAGCACCAAACAACTGTTAGGAACCTTATATCCTAGTATGTGCTCATGCTCCTCAAGTATTTTCTTACATTTCCAAAAAACATGAGAGTGGTCAACATCAAAAGACCCGCACTGTTACCAGCATTTCTTGGCTTTTCAGTTTTGGTGTAATGAAGAAACAGATCAGATTCTTCCATGAGAACTCCCACCAGGTTCATGAGCTAGTTATTACGCCAGTCTTCATCTGAAATTTCTACATTGATTTCGTTCCCCCATTTCACCTTGATATATTTAGTTTGTCATTTGTGTTCAGTCCTTGATATAATGACAAAAATATAATTATGTTACTTTCCTGATATGATTTAATAATGATTTGGATGACTCCATTTACCTCCTTGGAAGAATCTGATTTGATTTCCCTTTTGTTATAGTCCCTTAATTGAAGGTATCTGTAAAATTCACACGTTCCCAATTTTCAAAACTATCCAGCCCCCCATCTTTTTCCAAAACACACCATGCTGTTATACCTTTTACTCCCCATTGCTTAAATCCGTGATTGTATTTTGCAGGTTTGAAATTTCGATTCAACCAGCCCTTTTAAATGATAGCAAGAATTTGGGCACATTTCAGATTTCAAGGGGAGGAAGGAGCAAAATGCAACAACTTGTACAATATGCAAGCTTAGGGTGCGATTTTCCAGCTCTTTCTCTAGAGCATAAATATAGGATACATTTACTCTAATTTTTAAAGGTTAAGGTTTTGTAACTTAAATTATTGGGAATATTTTACAGGCATTGTTCTAATTTAACATGAACAATGCTGTCCTGAGACAAATTATGTTGTTTCTCCATGCTAAAAGAAACCACAGATAAAACTTGTTGCAGCTTCTCTGAATTGAGAATTTAATCATAATACTTGAAGTCGAGATTAAATTTGAAGTGCAGTTCCCAAAGATTCCCATCCCTACTGCAAAGATCACCAGTACCACCATCAACACCCGCCAGTATACCCAGTCCCCTGTGGAAAATCTCCACACCAGTACCCATGGGGTCAGTGGCCTAATAATTTGCTAAAGCATGTTTTGAGATTGCAGATCATTTAGGCTTTATGATATTAATGAGGATATGCGCTTATTAGGGTTCCTGGGAATAGTTGTTGATAGGACCAATCTGGAAGGAGTGAAAAATGATTTAACACGCTCAGCGGGAGTGCGGGATTGGCCAATTGCAGTGTGCTGCGATTAATTCTTATTGTACAGCAAAGCAGCTTGATGGTGTAGCATTGAGGCGGCTCATGGCGGAATTAGTGTGATTCTGCGGCATTTGTTGTGGTGTTATACTAAATGCTAATTAGACTCTACAACCATAATTAGAACATTTCGCTAGACAGACCAATTTAACTAGTACCATGGTAAGAGCATCAAGAAGATTAACACACACGCATACACATTCTCACACACTCGCGTACACATGTGAGATCACACATGCATACACAAACATCTCACCTTATAATTACACTCTTGCTAACTATCAGACAAGACAAATGTGGGGGTTGGAGGGGCTCTTTTCCCCTAATACGTTTATCATTCCTTTGTTCTTGTGAGCTTTTAGAACTGTGCGTGGTCTTATTGGGTGTTTTACTGACTGTACTTGGTCAGAAGTGTGTGTTAAACACAGATAAATACAGGCTGAAGTTTCTATTTACAGGTCCATGCTATTGAAAGTCCTTTGCTCATACAGTAAACGCATCCCCTCAATAAACTCTGACACTTGCATGCAAATACGCAAACATGCAGCACGCAGACGCTTGTGAAACAACTATCGCTTTCAGTGGAAGTAATTGCCTCGTGTTCATCACCGTTGGCGTGTCCCGTAATACGGAGGATCAGAGTGCCGCATGCACATCAGTCTGCAGCCTCGCCTGCCAGTCAGGCCTGCATGCTGCGACGGCGTCAGTGGCATGGCATCCTCCTTTGGCGTGCACATTAAACCAGCGGCTGTGGGCAGCGTTCTTGCCTCTCACAGCAGACATACTTCTCAATCATCCACTGACACACAGTTGGACAATGTTGAATCACATAGCAGAGCGTGCAGACTCCACTGGGTTGTTACTGTGTCTGCTCACATTAAGCATGACTTTATTACAGTTTGATGTACTCCTCGTTAGTCAATAAATAGTAATGGTATTTTTTTTTCAGAACACCATCTATGATATCATATCTCCAATGGCTGGGTATAGTTTTTCACACCATACTGTATTACAAGTTAGAGTGCTGTATATTATTGGATTACTATTACTGATATATTAATGTGTAAGCAGCTGTTTAACATTGTTGTTGTTTGAGGTTGAGCAAATGCAAAATAATTCATACACTGTTTGGTAGTTTCATCTGTACAAATATCTGTTTAAGAATATAAATATTTATTGTTTTTATTATATTATGATTTTGCATTTATCCGAATCTCCAAAGTAACTTTTTTCATTCAATATTTTTATTGTTCTTATTAGTGTTCCTCAGTGTACATTTCAAAATTACATATATGTACACCATTCTTTCTGAAATTCATTCATGAATTTATACAGTATCCCACCCCCCACCCACCCACAACTAACCTGAGGGAGCCAAACATGTACGAGGACACTATGAATGACACCTCATCTATGCAAGCATAGAACATACAACAAGTATTAAGATGTCCACATGAGCCTGCGAAAGACACATACACACAAACACACTCACACTTTCACTCACGGGAAGCAATATTATAATACATGTTTTTATCTTAATAACAGTCACGGTTCTTCTTAATAAATCTTGCATGTTGTCACCGTCCAGTGGAGGCCAATCCCCAAACATGGGGGTCCTGAACCCCTTAAATGGGGTTGGTTGCTGGGACTGCTGAGATACATCTAATACTTCCTAAGCTGAACAACCAACAACAAAACCACTAAACCATCTGAAAAAATACATTAACACAAGGATATATATAATATAATATGTGTTGTTTATGTGTTTTATGGCCAAAAGGAAAAAAAGAAAGGTTGGCAGTGTATTCTGTCACAGACTGTGTTAAAGGCGCTGTATGTAAGAATGTGGCCAAAATGGTTACTGCACTCAAATTCAAAATACTGCCCCGAGTCGTGTCTGCCCCCCCTCCCCTCCAGATTCGAGGTTGCTGGACAGCGGCAGACTGATTTGTTTGCCCACAGGTGGCTGCTGTGGCAGGGCCGTGTCGCCGCGTCCTTGATCTTCGGTATTCCAGCGGACCGTTCAAGCAAGTCCGGCTTCTCTGCTGCTAACGCTGCTGCCGGGATACAGCTGAGGAGGAGCCGGCTGCTAATGCTGTGTACCCCTGAATCCTGTCAAGTTGAAACTGTGGCATGGCAGACTTTGTAATATCGGAAAATATTGTATCGCTGTCAAAAGAACTGGTATAATATCGTATCGTGATGAAACTGGTGATTTACATCCCTAATAAGTACATACATGGATACATATATTATAAACAGTTAGAGTTCAGTATTGATATATTCATATACTTCTGAAGCCCAATTTGTAGTTTATCGTCTATACTACTTAAGACTGGCTGCCAGGTGAGCAGGGATCGGACCATTTTGTTCTTATTTATGTATTATAACCTTTCAAGTGGAAATAGATTCAGGAATTTTTCAAACCACAGTGAAACATCTGGAGATCCATCATCAGTCCACCTTTGAAGAACACATAACCTTCCAGGGTACCAAAAGATTCTCAATATATATTTATACTTAACAGCATGCTTTCCTCCCTCGTCTAGTCCTAAAATACAGATGCCTGGGTTTAATGTTCAGTTTTCCTTTTAACACTATGCCAAATTTGAACAATATTCGGGCATTCCCAGAGGACGTGAAAATATGTAGCTTTGCTGGTATTGCATTTTGGGCAGATTATAGCACAATCAGGATCGTACTTGGATCTGATGAACTGGGTAACATGCAGTTTATGAATGATCTTAGACTGTGTTTTATGACATGTACTTGAGCAAGTCATCTTTTTTTTTTTGCATTTAATAAGATTTTGTTCAGAATCAGCCTTAATCCAAAGTAACTTTTAACTAAAGCTGTGGAATAAAAAGTACAATATTTACCTCTAAAATGTGGTAAAGTAGAAGTATAGATAAACACAAAATGAAAATACTTAATTAGAATACAAGTATCTGAGAAAGTACAGTGCTTGAGCTTGATTTCTTTGAACCACAGGGGATACATGTGGCTGTTTTAAACACACCAAATAATACTGCATGCATGTTATCACTCAATACAAAATTACAAAATACTGCCACTAATAACAAATGTGCACAAACAGCAATAGTTAATATTATTACCCTCATTAGCAGTAGTAATAGTAGAGGTAGTATTTGTTTGCTGTAATATATGGGTGTCATTAATATGGGTGTCCTTGAAGCTAGAATGCTTGACAACTTCCTGTTTGGTGGTGGTGGGCGGTGCCTCAGCAGTGCACAGACACTATGTGACTTGCAGTGAATATAGATTACGCTGTGAAATAAAATATGTGCACAACGTGTATAAAGAGCAAACATCCCTCACAGCATTATCACAGTAAACACTGATTACGATGATAATTGATTGATGTATTCATGCACATCTGGTGTGGTGACTCATCACGCTCCTCGTTCTATAAGCCAACATGCACTCTCCTTGAGCAAAGCGAGCACCTGACCTAAGATGCACTAAGATATATGTAAATACATTTATTATTTATATAGGCACCGGGGATTGCTATTGTTGTCTCAGAACACATTGAGCTTTTGGCTACGGCCTTGGGGCCTTCTGTAAAACACTTTATCATGTTTTTAGTCCTCATGAATAATTAAAAACTTAAATTACTTGCCATGTACAAAATTCATATGCTGGGGGTTGGGAGGGGGGGAGAAAGATACATGAAAATTAATTTTCTTTTCTCTAAGAGTGTGACGGGAAATCAATTAATCTTGATGTATTATTTCATGCAGGGCAGGGTAGCAGCAGCAGCAGAGAGAGTGGCTACAGCTGTTCTCATTGGAGAGGCCATATATTATACTTGGCGGCTTTGACAGCTTCTGAAGGAAAGGGCTGAAGGATATCAGGCAGGTGAAGCAACTGTAAAAAAAATATTAGGGAATACAAACTGTTTCCAGGGACTGTTATAAACTGTACAGCAGGAGGAAAGCATTATTGAATTTATTTTTTTTTTTTAGACTCTTGCTTCTATTCCTGAAAACTGCTGTCACTCTGAGCTGACATTATTAATGATGTTCCCTTTCGAAACATCATGTTCATTTGATTAACTAGTCATATGTTTTCTTCCCTCTTTCTGCAATTTATTTTCCTGTGTCTCCTCTTGCCTTTTTGGGGGGTAAGGGGAATTGAGATTTACCACCCGTCAGATAAATGTGTCCAGGTAATATAACACTGGGGATAGAGTGACAGAGCTATTTACTGCCTGCTTTAAAGTTTTATAACTTGTCACAGTTTGCAACTTGTTGTCTGTGGCTCCCCAATTTCTCGACACAGTGTCTGTAAATAGAAAATCCTACACAGAAATGATTACTCTTTTAAGAGGAGAAGCAGAGAGATCGGGAACCAGTAACAGGAAAGCACAGTTAATGGGGGAATAACACACTAGTTGATTGACTCTAAAAGTCAACACAGAAGTGTGCTACAATACGATGTAACTAATGCAAACAAATGTAATACTTGCAATAATAATTTAACTTCATAGAAATCAGGGGTGTCAGTGTCAGTTGATTTTGCTTTGGATAGCCTGACACTCATTAACCAGACGCCAGCTGGTTAATTTTTAAGAGAAAAATGCAAAATGACGTAAAATAAAGAGGCTTTTCCTTTTATTTCGGCTCTCCATTGACTCAGTTAGCTTTAGCACCACGGTCACAAACTTGAATTACAGGTACAAGAAGAATTCAATGACTGTTTGGCAAATGGGCTCTGTGATCTTACTGTTGTGTTACGAGATGGACAGCAGCAGCCTGTGTCCTGCCCCAATGGGCACAGCAGAAAATATGTTGGCGATGAACAGAAATCCACCTTTGGATGCCTTCACTATGAACGTACACAGTAAAGTTACTATTGTAGCGTCAGAGGACGCACCTTATTGTTTCCCTTATAATGGGACATTCATTGTGAACAACAAATACGTGTTAACATGAACTCTAAGCAGGCGGTGGCCACAACTAACAGCTCATGGAGGTTGCACTGAGTTACATTATGATGCATTCAAGCTCTGTTCAGTAAAATTGATTATTAGGCAAAGATACGATATAATTTTCTCATGATGCGTTCACTGGAATCTTGTAAAATATGTTTTTTGGTGAGAAACCTAAATAAATACAGCTTGTATTTTGTCCTTCAGTTTGAAGAAGACATTTCTTTATGTTTTCACAGCAATATAAATTAGATATGAGATTGAATGATATATATAGTATAATAAATATAGGAAAAATAAAAAAAAATGAAATGAATTTGTACAATTAAATATGTACTCATTCACAGGTAGTGTAAATAGGCTACTATTTAAGCAGTTATTTTTATTTATAGCCTAGATATTGTTGTTTCTGTGGCATAAAACGGGGAAAAATTAAAAACAAAAACAAGTAGTAGCTCAGTCCATAGGGACTTGGGGTGGGAACCGGAGGGTCGCCTGTTCAAGTCCCCGTCCGGACCAAAAATATGGAGCGTGGACTGGTAGCTGGAGAGGTGCCAGTTCACCTCCTGGCCACTGCTGAGGTGCCCCTGAGCAAAGCACCGAACCCCCCAACTGCTCAGAGCGCCTGTCATGGGCAGCCCACTCTGACATCTCTCCACTGAGTGCATGTATAGGTCCCGTTTGTGCATGTGTGTGTTCGGACCTGTGTGTAATTGACAACAGAATGAAAAATTGAATTGCCCCTCGGGGATTAATAAAGTATATAAAAAAAAACAAACAAAAGAAACAGCAGTATGAAAACACTGGTATCGGTATCGACCCAGACTTTCAAAATTGGTGCGTTCCTAAAATTTGAATGATTTGTGATATAAATGTCTTGGCTTTTATTTTATTGTTTTTGTTGGCTTTGCTGACAGACAGCTCGCTATAGTGCTAACATATGGAAACAAAGCACCCACCATCCACCCTCCACTGGTTAGCTAGCCTTGTCCGTTCTTCACTGAGGACCACTGGGGTTGAGTTGGAGTTAGCTAGCGGCGACATTAATTTGCCATTACCACTGGTAATGCTGGGACAGTGCTGCTGCGGAAACGTGGTGGCCATCCTGTGCCCTCCCCCTAGGTTGCAGTGGTGAGTAAGTGGCTTCATTTGAGCCGCAAAACCCCTTTAGCATTGCTAACTATGTTAGTACCACTAACTGCGCTGACACTGCTAGCAGTACTAACAGAGCTTACAGTGATAAGGTCAAGGTCAAGGTCAAGGTGAACTTTATTATCCCACAAGTGGGAAATTCATGTGGTCACCATGACATATTCCATTGTTATACAGCCTACTGTATAGCATTAAAAACAATATATACAAAACATTTGAAAAGAAAAACAGGGACAAGACAGACAAAACAGTAAGAACATTGAGGAAACATAACATGACAAGCATACATGACAAGTTTAAAGTGCTTAGGAATTTTTAAATCTTTTGTTGTGCAATCTAATTGCTGTAGGCACAAAAGACTTGCTATACCTTGTGGTCCTAATTTTCCTCTGCAGGATTCTGCCACTTGACCTGTTACTTCTTAAAAACTTAAGATGAAGAGGGTGGGTTAAGTCATTTAGAATTTGTTCTGTCTTTTTTCGACTGAGGTTGTTGTACAGTTGAGCTACAGATACCTGATCAACTCCAATGATCCTACTGGCTGTTTTGACTATTCATTGCAGTTTAATGTTTGTCGCTCAAAACTGAGTGGCAGTACTAGTGGTAATTACAGATTGAGCAGCCCTCTCAGTTAGCTCCCACCAGAGGCTGTGGTGTGCAGGCCAACTGCAACTGAAGAGCAGCAAATTTAACCTATAGACCAACATGCAAAACCAGTCAAAGATACTCTCATTGGTTAACTGATTAATAGTTAATGGTTGACATCTCTAATAGGAATATATAAAACAAGGTGAACAGTATTGGCCATCAATTTGTGCCACGTTACCTTGGTGACATTTAATCATAGTTTTATAGGAACTTTTCTCCAAAGTGATGTGCAGACTGTTAGAAGTCAGTCATGTCACCTGTTTACTGAAAGATGGATCACCAGCCTGCCAGCTGTGACTGCTGATGAGTGACAAGTGAAATGTGTCATGTCACTTTCCTGCGATGTGTTTGTCAGGAAGGTGTCTGTGGCCAAACAGTTACTTTCTAGCTGTACTGTAATAAGTCGTAAAGAGGAAGAGGATTTAGGCAGTTAAAAAGACAGCCATTAGTTATCCAGGGCGTCTGCAGGTTCTTCAAAGGCTTTTAATCTTAAATTTCTTAAATCCAGCTTTACAAATACCCACACTGATTAAGAGGGCTTCATTTGAACAGATATAGTTTAGCTGAGTTTGTTGTTGGCAGACTTAGAAAAAGAATAAGAAAGAGATCTTGGTTTATAGTCTCTCGGTTAAAAAGGTTGGCACCGTTTCTCCATTTTCCCAGGAGAGGTGCATATTCTCCTCTGCTATAAATTCCATTCCATTTATGAACAGATTTCACTGGTCAACAAGACTGGTAATCAACAATCAGTAAACATCTGTTACTATCTATTAATAACCCGGCATTACAGATTTACTGCTGGCCCCGACGGCTGGCGAAAATGTATTTCTGCCGCTGACGAGGGGCAGCTTGGAACCGGCGGCCAATGCCATTTGTAAATGTGAGACAAATTAGAGAGCAGGAGACAACTAAATTAAAAAGCCAAATGACCGAGGCCAGATGGAGCTCAATATAACAAATGGAACAAGTTGTGGAGGTGCCAGTTGTACAGACGCTGAGGGACACTGAGGGGGAATTGATTCAGGAGAGCCATTGGGTGAGCAGATGAAAAGGTTATATTAACACTTACAGGAGGCAGAAAGTAGGCCTCTGTGCCCTCCAGCTTTATGTTGCAGTCATTCACACATATGGACGCTGCTGTCCACATCATCTTTTAAATGGTGCTGTGTGAATGTCAGTGTGAGAAATAAACACGGTTAGTGTTGCTCTCAGTGCCTCTGACATAGAGCATATTGTCAGCACATGGCTAGGATCCTTCTTTCGGCTGACACGCCTTTATTGAGATGTTGTCTGACGTCTTAAGTTTTCTTTGGCAACAATATATACACGGCAGTGCTGTATGCAGCACCCTATGTCGGCTTTAAAAGTTCTCCCATTGTATGCCTGTGAAATAGCATGATACATATTATACATTTTCAAACCGGTTTGATATGAAGCCAAACACTGGACTGGTGCACTGAAATTTACCACTAGGTTTCACACTTCTCTCAACAGCTGCTCCTGAGTGGAACATAATGACAGTGTGTGCTAACAGGAAAAGAGCGTTTCACTATTGCGTCACATTGCACAACATCAGAGCTATTTGTCAACACTGAACCTGTTAAATATGCACTTCTGGTACATCATTTAAACAAACCACTTACTTATCAGCTGTTCACTGAATGTCAGACTGAACATGTAACCACTGGAAAGATGGGTCAGAACTTGCTGTGTTCATACATTTGTACTTTTTAAACAGAAGAGATGTTTTATATTGTGATATTTACTGGAAATTACATACAGTATTTGTTTGTTTGTTTTGTAGTGAAATATGATAATTCCTCATTTTAACTTCATGAATTAGCCGCTCCTGGTCCAGGTGGCGCTTTCAAAGCAAGCGACATGAATACATAGAAACAGGGTATCAAACAAAAGTTAGGCTCAAAACAGCACACCGCATTCACTTAGGACAATTCTTTCATTAGCTTTAAATCCAGAATGTTGCCATAGTGGCGAAGTTATAGTTAAGAGAGCCTCATATCATCACCCCATGTCATGGATCAAGCAGTCAAAGCACAAAAACACAGGTTTTACATTAACTCAACAACCAGACCTGACACAATGAGACGATGGGGCAACATATAGTGGCTGATCGCACACACACACACACACACACACACACACACACACACCCCCATGATGTCACAGGCTCCGCCCTCAGCCCCATCTTTTGCCCAACTCCAGCCAGGAAGTGACTTCAGGTAGCTCAAAGACAGAGGAACGAATTAATGACTCACAAAAGCAGATAGTAAAATGACAAAACATGTAAACTAAATGTGCACAATTCATCCATAAAACAGTGTTGTCAGAATGCTAATTTTAAACTAAGCAAACTAGAGTTGCGTGTGTTTTAAATGACTGCAAATTCAAGTTAACTGAACATGTGGTAATGGTGTGGATGAGTATGGAAATCATTTAGCCTTTTGTGCGGCTGTGAGCATGGCCATCACACACCCAAAAAACACATGAACTTTCTTGTAAACAAATACAATATGTGCCACTCTTCCACCTTTACTGAAATGTCATCTCCTTCATATTTCTGGCCAGAGTTCCACAGTAAATTGTGCATAGCCTGTGATGCACAGATTGTTGATGTACATTTTTATTTTCCAAATTTCGGAACAGTCAGTTTGCATAAAATTAAACCAGTTTAAGCTCGTACACTGGATTGGCAAAAGTGGAAATCGACTCAACTCTAATATAAACCTCTATCTGTAAATAGACTTGACTTGTGGCACCATGTTGCCCAGAAATAAATTAAATTATTTTAATTTAATGTTCAGTAAGACACTGCACAATATGGCAAATGTTGCTTCATTGTGGTGGTTTTGCGGGTGATGCATCACACCTGCAGCTCTCCAGGTTAAGACACACGAGCACATTTGTATCTTGTAAATGGGTACACAGCACTGGGGTGAGGAACACATTTGTTTGGGTTAAAGACTGCATGTTAATGAAATAGATCATGAACATTGCCATTATGATAATGGATTACAGCACTTTCCTCATGGCGTAATATTTTATTTATGACCTTTTTAGGATGACTTAGATGATAAAGAAAACAAAATGTAGACAGTGTTCTGCTCCGTGGCCTCTTTTTTTCCCCAGAACACAAAACAACCAGTATTTACTGAACACATTTTTCCTGGTGGCATGTGAAGATCAGGGAGTTTGAGTGGGAGATTAGCTTTGGGTTAATGAAGTCTGGAGACGGGAGAGAAATGGTTATTACTCTGTAATGTAGAGTCTTTTAATTTCCACTGTGGCAGTCAGGCCTAATGTGTTATTTCACATTCTGTTTTAGATTGCACAAAGTGGTCACTGCTATTTGTCTTACTCATTTAAATCACCATTATTCAGATGTATTAGGAGATGATACATTAGGCTGCACTCAATGCTGCTTGCCTTCCTGGTTAGTGAATAATAAAATACTCCTCGCCAGGGACAGTAACACAGCGGTAATATTCTCCTGAAAGCCTATCGCAGTCTTTTTCTTCCTCTATGACATACATAAGCTGTTAACACATAATATGCCACCATTTGTTTCTTTAATCTCTGCCTTTTATCCTTTTTTTCTGCTCTTGAGGCATCATTATGGGAATCTCTGTTTTCATCACTCACTCGAAATCCCATTTTTGTTTTTCTGTAGGAGATTTCCTCCTGTGCAGTTACTTACAGTGGCCCTCTCCTTACCTCTTGCTTCTGATAAAGGAAGCAGGAACTGACAGGGGCTATTTGTTATGGGGATGAGACAGGGGTGACACACACTAGATTATAAAATGCAGAGACGTGCAGAGGTCAGATAAACAATTTGCCACCAAACTTGGCTACCCATGATGCTCTCTGCTCTCCGTCTGCTTAATATCAGAAGGGAGGGAAGAGGAGGGGATGCAGGGCTTTAAAGGAAGGAAGGTGGGACGGCTCATGTGAGTAAGGAGGGGGGGGGGGGGGGGGGGGCCGAGGAGCACAAAGGAACAGTGAGAGAGCCCCCCTGGCTGATGGCAGTCAGGTTTGCATTTTTTTCCTCTCCCTCTCTGGGTTAATTCACAGGATGAAAAGCTGCTCTGTGTGATGTGTCATATATCAAAGACAGGGCATCAGTAATCTTTGCTCAAGGGCACAGATAACAGACAGATAGACATGTGAATGAGATGAAAAAAAAGCAACTCATCCTTTTCTGCTACCACCACGGAGGAGATAAAACAAGATTTATGACTCATCTCAGACCACATACCGGCTGCGCGGACCATTTTTCACATGCTCCAAAAATTGGTACTGGAAAGCAATCTGCTTGTCAGTGTGTCCATCAGGTGCTTCAGGAGGAAATTGGGTCCTTCGGGCTTTTTGCTCTGCAGTCAGCTATTTTCTTTATAGCAGTTTTGTTTTTAATGGTATCCATAAATATATGTAGGGTTATAAGTACCTTTATCACCCAAGGAGCTTTTCCACATGATGTGGCCCGCTATGCTCTGGTGGTTGTTTCTGAACTGAGAGCTTCCTCTGTGTGGACACTGCAATCCCTAAGAGCTGCAGAGTTGTCACTGTGTTGATGGACAGTGATGAGATGGCGTGACAGCTCCCTTGTTGAGTTTGAGTGACAGAAATTTGCTTTGATGGGCAACCAAATCAGCTTCGTCCACCCAATCGGAGAGCTATCTCAGCCTGAGCAGGGCAAAACTAAAACCTTCACTGCAGAGTCCAATAGAGTGACGGCATGATGCCGTTATCTGTAAATATATCACAACACGCTAAATGTCACAAGTATCGGTAAAAGGTTCACCAGTGGTTTCCGGCTAGTGTGCAGCAACGTGATGGACCGTGCCTTCTGAATAGATCACTCTGTCATATGAATGAGTGTTGTACGGTTGGCGGATCAGATGATGATCAGCTGATCTGCATGGTGAGAATGACTTTATGTTCCTGTCTGAACCTGTAAGCTTGATGTTATGCACATATCAGTACTTTGCACCTTAGGCAAAGCAGCTGTGAAAGAATGCCTCATTGCACAAAGTTAAAACAGTGAAACCTACTCTCAATACACACTATGGCACAAAAAAAGTAAACAGCAGTCGTCAGCAGTTTCAATGATGATATCCACACTGGCACAGAGCATCAGGATGTCCAAATGCTGTCCAAACTCTTCTTCTCTGGGAAAAAAAAAAAGTTTCAGACTGACAATCCTCAACACAAAATATCGTATAGGACACTTCTGTGCCTCACTGTATTTTCTGCATTGCCCACACTGATTTGAATGTGGGGCTACTTCAGTAATGGCTGCCAAGTGTGCCTGTCACATAGGAAATGTATATCAGGATGAAATTAAATAAACTTTATCTAGACACCCGTAGCTTGTGGCACTGTACTGTAAACAAACTTATCAATGTTTGTAAACTGTACTGCCCTCATACTTCCATACGTCCATCATGATGGCTTGTTACAGCCAATAGAAGGCACTAAAGGGCAGAGTCAAAAGTTTAACATAACAAACGAGGTGACAGTGGCAGAGGCCGTCAAATTCCATCTTTAAATGGTCTGTGCGGCCATTATATACATCCCAACATGTAGATGGAGAATGTTTTTTTCACTGTATTACTGATTTGTTCCATTCCACCAATATTTCAGAGTCTTTGTCACGTCCTATGGTCGCATCTTGCTTGAACTATGCTACACTGCCTTCACGATCTCCAGTGATACTGCTCTGTTTTGTCTGTATCCGCAAGCTTTCAGGAAATGTGCACAAATTCGGACGAAATGAACGCAGACTATGGACAGAGGGCTCCGTCAGTCTCTGTTTCCGTATCTGACATTGAGCATAAATGAGCCCTTAGTCTTTTCGCTACACTGAACCGGGAGACCCTTTTTTTGCTACTACCTAAAACTAGTGTAAGCAGTTTTCTGGAACAGGCAAAAAAAGCCATAATTTGAAAATACAGCCCTCCACCTGCAGTTCTACCCTTCCTGTCCTAAGCCCCTCCCCAGATAAGCACGGACATATGTACATGCCTCATGTATGAGTACTAGTCATGCATTTTAGTCATCCTGGACGTGACTATAATGAATAGAATTTCCTACGGTAATTGTACCTCAAAGACATTGGTACAGATCTCGCGATAGTTGCAGTAACGGGATGTTAGGAGATAAACAGGAAGACAGTTGATGTTATGTCGTGTTAAAATGTGGTTGAGGCATCCAAATTAGTGTTGCTAAGTGTTTAGAAGTAATGTGAATTAGCCACAGCTGTAAGCTTTTGGCTACTGTTGCAAAAGGTCAAACTATCAGCAACATTTTTCTCCATTTCTGAGACGCTTTACTAAATTGACGTGTTTTATTTTGTTTATTGTCAGACTCTCTTTTAGACTCTCCTTTTTTGGGTTACTTTGCAGTGTAGACAGTTGTTGCCAATGCTGGAATAGCAACTTTTAATGATTTTTTGCTATTAAATCAGGTTTTCATCATCTAAAGTGACTTGCCGGTGCATCTGCATTTGAAGAACAGCCAATAGGTACGGCCTCTCTCTGAACTGACCTGTGATTGGACAGAGTCTCCTACATCCCGGGCTGTTTTTTAAAGCCTGTAAACATAGCTAGGAGGAGGTGCAGAATTCTAGTTTTCTCTTAAACTACTTAAATTACAGTATGCTTAAACATTATCATGTTTATGTCACTAATCTACTTACAGATATAGGAAACATGCATGTTAATTGTATATCTGGGGCACTCTCTAATTTCCAGAGAGAAAAAAAGTGAAGAGAATATAATAATAAAATATGCCTCATTTCATGACCATTGATAGTTTGGCAGGTTTTTCAGAGAGTTAAAAAGTCTCTTCTGCCATTTCCCCCAAAAACTTTATGAAATGAACAAAACACAGAGTGTACCTTGGAAAATGAGCGTACTACTCCACATGGCCAGAATTATGTTTAATGCCCATTTTATGATTTAGTTGAGCAAAATCATGCAACATCATGTTGCATCTGAAAATAATCTGAAGGCCTGCATCAACTTTGGACCTCGTTCTGTAGCTTGTGCAATTAAACCCATTTCATAGCACTGTGGGTTTACTTTAAATATATGAGGTTATCAAACTAGGGCTGCATGACATGAGGAAAATATATGACAAGCAATAATGTTGAATATTATGATCATGATATTACCTGTGATAAATAAACAGATATTAAAGTACTTAGTTCTACCTGTCTGCTGCTTTCAGTATGCTGCTAAAATGCAACAAACTGCTGATTAAATTAAAGAAATTAAAGCAACTTATTTCCAACATTGTCTTATTGAATAAATTGAACATTGAACTGATGCCAAAGGCACCAATAAAAAAAGAAAAGAATGATGGTTACATTTTAAAGTGCTCCTTAGACTTACTCAAAGTGCTGTATCAAAGTCTTTTGCAATGTGCTTATCACACAAGTTGACATTGCTATGATGATTGAAAAACAATATTTTGTCAGTCCTAATTTTAACTGTGGTTCAACAGGTGGTGATAAATTGCGACTGCTACATTCAGCAGATACGTAGCATAGGCTTCTACTGCTTGGCTGTGTGATTTTTCAAGTGCTTCCTGGCTGCCATGTTGGAATGGGGTATTAGAGTGGCCCTGCTGTGCATGGAGTGTTGATAGCACTGGGAGCTGCATGACTCTGTCTGTTATGGATCAGGTTGCACTTGGGGAAACATTTGAAGGCTCCTCTGGGCTTTCACAGAGCAGAAGTTTTTTTCCTGGGGACAGAAGGATCAGCTTAAAGCAACAGGCTTGTTGACTTTGATATCCTATCTGATACCAGCACTTCCACAAGTTTACACCCCTGCAAACAGGCCTGACATTAGAATATCCTCATTTGTGCTAGCAAGGGGATTTGGCCCCACCGCAGGGGATTGAGGTTTGTGTTTCTGCCTGTCGCAGACAAGCGAGGGTTTCCATAATTTGGCTGGTGTTCCCTCTCGCACCAGCCCAGCTTGTGAGAATGAGAAACAGGCCAAGGAGAGGGGAGGGCACAAATACCTGCCCAGCACAGCAGGCAGATGTTCTATGAGGGTCATTGTGAGTTGCAACAAGGGAAAAAGGACAGACTGATGTAAAACATACACTTGTTTTGCAAGTTGTCACGTCCGCCTCTTGTCTCCTGTTGCCCCTTGAGCTCTGTCCTACCTGCTGTTCCTGTCTAGACTACTTGCCAACTGTGACATCTGTTCTTAGATGAAAGCATAGGCAAAATCTGAATGTCAATATCCTCGCCGCGGACTGACAAAATGAACAAACGGACGAGTGTCTGTCACCGCACGGCAATCATCCTTCAAATGAAAGGTTACTGCGCCACATTGTGTGCCGGAGAAATGACCATTTTTAATCAGACAGCAGGGGACACATCTGTCAGAAGCTCAGTAAAGCTGCAGTTAGGAGCCAAGGAGAGCAGAGACTGATCAGTACAAATCATTTCCCCTTTCCCCCCACTGACAAAACAGGCCTGAATGTGAAAAGGCCACCGGGGAATTAAATATGACTTTTCTAAGGTTATCCTTACATGATAAAGTGAGGAGGTTTCTTGAGATAGGACATTACATTAGACATGTGTGGATGTTATTATATAGGTGTGTATATACTTTATAGGTTTTTGTCTTGGATGAGGCATAACAGCTTCAGAAAACCTCTGGCTGTGCATCAGTTAATGCATTAAGCAAGATTTACACTTCTGTGTCGAATCGACGTCATACCTACACTGTAGGCACTGCATCGACGTAGAGCCTACGCCGTAGCCTCACATGCACCTCCCCAGAAATGTAACTACACTTTGCGGCGACGCAGACCTCCTGTCTGCTTTTGTAAGCTGAAACCATTTCCCTCAGTGGAAACAAAGCTTTTATTTACTTTAATTTCACAGAATAGAAACAATAAATTGTGAAGACAATAAAGCCTCCACAGAATAGCATTTTAAGTCTTGTGTGTGATTTATCCTGGCTTCATATGAGCAGAGGAAATATCTGCTATTTGCTAGGCTAATATATACAATGTAAAATACCACAGGCTTGTGCTAATAACGTTAGCATGTTGTATTTGTTTGGAAAACGTGTGTAGTATAAGACAGTTCTTTTTTTGGTGAACCTTGTGAGTTGTAATGGAGCCAAATATTGTAACGTTACTTTTGTTAATTGTTGCTGTTGTCCCTAGCTTCATATGACTGGAGGAAAAGTCTGCCAGCCACTATGCTAATTTATACAAAGTAAAATGCCATAGGCTAGTGCTAAAAACATTAGTATGTTGTATTTGTGGGGAAAATGCATCCAGCAAAAGACAAGTGCTTTGTCTGTGAATGCTGCGAGTTATAGTGAAGCTGATTTGTGTACTGCTGTTTGAAACTGTCAAATTAAGCCATGTTTAATGTGTGTTTTGAATCAATTTAACTTTACAGCACTTCACAGAAACCCCACCACCGACTAGTGTTGACTAGAGTGACACAGACACATCACTGCACAAGTATAAATGCTCACAAGGGCATAGGCCTCGTGCGTAGGCTATGGTGTAGGCTGTGCATAGAGCTAGGTTTGGGTACCGAAACTCGGTACTTTTTGTACTTGGTACTGATTCACGTCAGTACTACCGAGTACCGATTCACTTAAAATGAATCGGTGCCAAATTTCGGTACCTGAGGTGGAGGCGGAGCAAGAGCACATGACTCGCACCTCAGACTCAGCAACAATGGTGACAAAAAAAATGTGTAGACAAAAGTTAACGTGCAGCACTGTTCCTAAATGTTCGCAATAAAATGTTGAAACTGAGAAGTTTAGACTTTAAAAAGTACCGAAATAAGGTACCGTTTGGTACCGGTACCAAATTCCAGGTACCGGTACCGTATCAGTTCAATTATGAACGGTACCCAACCCTACATAGAGCTGATGCACAAGTATAAATACCACTTTACACTCTGTGTTATTTCTTTTCCTGTGTGCCTTAGTTGGTATAATTAGGAAAGTTCACCCCCTGTTTTGACTGAATAAATAAAAATTGTGCTCATGACACAATTATCAGCAGAATAATGATAGTTTATCAAGCTAAGATCACAGTCAGGAGATTAGAAATTGGTTTGTCATGCCTTGGCTATGAGATATATGATTATGATCTTTTTTTTTCATCTTGCATTATATTGGCAGGTGGCAAAGGAACATGATGGTTCTAGACAGCAAGTTCAAACATAGTTGCCCCATAAATGGGCGAACTATTATCCTCTCCATGTTTCCTATGTTCTCCGTGTTTTGTCTGATCAGAGCCCCAGTAAAAGTGTAAGTTAAGACCTTGGGGTTTGCCCTATCCTGGGGCCTTAGCCTTAAGATTACATCTACAGAGGGGTTGAAAATGTTCAGAGCTGGAAAAGTAATTGCAAAGCTAAGGTTAGTAATTTTGTGGTATTAAATTGCCTGTCAGAGCTAAATGAAGTAGGGCTTCTGCACTGCCAAAAGCCATACGTGCCTATGCGGAGAGCGGTGTAGCTTTCGCCGAAGAAGGTAGTATTTTCCTCCACCACATCATTTTATCATTCAGCTGAGTTCATGGTGTTGTTTTAAGAGATTTAAGTCTCATTACCCCAACCTAGGCCCTTTGTGATTTATACCGTTATTACAGCACTCTCTCTCACAATAGAAATGATGCATGAATCACATTTGTACTGTAAGACAAATGTTTCTCCAAGGGAAAGAGAGACATTGTAGCTAGTTAAAGGGACCCTCATTAAGCTCTCGTTATTGGATAAGTGGCTCTCATTTTCTCTGTGAGATTCCAGGCCTGACTAACTGGTCTTTATACCTCTCTGAAGATTACAGTGTTGCAATGCTGCAGTGTTAATTTGTTCTTTGTGATGTGACCGGCAGTTATACATTTATTTTCAGTGTCCAAATCTGTGCCATTGACCTTCAATTCCTGCTGAGTCCAACACCTGCTGACCCCAGCCCTAAATTTGTCAGGGATGGAGATAAATAGAAGCCCTTAAAGCCGCCTCTGCCCAGCCAATGGTTCAGAGCTGTTTTACATCTTGTTTTATGTACTCTGCCAGTAATATCCCTTGACCTTTTCTTTTTAACACATTCTTAACACAGTGATAGAAGAAATAATGAGGAGATAATAGAGTAAAACAATAATATCCACACTGTGAGGGCTGCAGCTAACTATTATTTTCTCATCTGTTAATCTGCCAATTATTGTGTGGTTAATTGATTAATTGTTTTGCCCACAGAATGTGAAAAAATAGTGAGAATTCTATAATTATAATTTCCCAGAGTCTAGGGGGACATCTTCAAATTCCTTTTTTTGTCCCACCAACAGTACCCCCCCCCCCAAAAAAAACAAAACCTAACATTGGTCTTACCCTCGAATACGACCTGTCAACACATTCTCACATATCAACATATTGACGTTTGGTCATGGATTTTCCACGTCCAGATGCAACGTGAAAGTTCTGCCTGTTAGATGCATTGTCTATTTTCAAGATACACTTATGATTTCACAGGAAATGTACCGTTTACATATTGTGTCTTTCAAACTAAAAAAGGACAGGGTTTGGCTGTGTAATCTTATGGGTGAAGGTCAGTGTTTGTTGGACCCATCTACCACCCCTCTTGCCCGACCTACTCTGACTTTCACCACCTTAATTTTTATTCTTGTACTGCCGTGTTTCTCCCAGATGCCGCCGAACGCCATTAAACTATAACGGCGACTGGCCGAGTATGATGCCAATGTTAAAGGACTGCTTTTTTTGTCAGTGTCTGACGCTGCAGTTCACTGCCTAAGTGCCGGATTTCGACAACTTTGGAGTGAGACCAGGTTGACTATTGAGGCGTAAAAAATCTGTATAGATTTTATTTTCTAATATAGTTTGTATTCTGTCCCTCTAACTGGCAAACTAGCGATACTTTGGGCGTCGGTGGCTTAGTGTTTAGAGCAGGTGCCCCATGCACAGAGGCTCAGTCCTCGCTGCAGCGGCACGGGTTTGATTCCGGCTTGCGGCCCTTCGCTGCGTGCCATTCCCCCTCTCTTTACCCCTTTACACACTCACCTGTCCTATCCATTAAAGGCAAAACCCCCCCAAAAAAATAATCTTAAAAAAACAAAAAAACTAGGGATACTTCTGTAGGACGTTAAACAAGGACAAGTAACAACAATACAGCAGAAATAAATACTATTAGACCAAGCTAAATAATAAACCTGTTATAAAATTTTGAAATGGAGGAAAAAAGCTAATGAATGAAGGAGGCTTTGAAGTGTCTCAAATTCCCCTCCTGCAGTTTATTCGAAAGCTATCATTTTCTTGAATTCATAGCTGAAAATTGTCATTGATTTGCAGGATGACAGATGCTAAGAGCCCCTCTATTGACGTTACCATTGACAGTTTCAGTAAATTCAGCATCTAATTATCATTCCTGGCCAAATGATACACCTTTGTATTCTGTGAGAGGATGTCGATGGCAGGGGGTGCATTGTTCTAGAAGGACTTATTGAGCAGGGTGTCAGTGCACTGTGATTTAGGACATAACAGAGAACATTCTTTTCTGTGTGGCATAATTAAACCTGGTATGGACTACTCCCAGACTGCTAAAGACATCACTAAAGAAAAGATTCGTGTTGTTGATGGCCTTTGTGCGGAAGGATTTTTCACTCCTTCAACAAAACAGCTCAACTCCCTTTTTCTCCTTTTCTTACCCTTTCCATCTCCCTCTCCTTCCCTCTTTTCCATTTCGCTCATGCATGAAAAAAAGTTTTTGCTACAGAGGCAATTTTATCAAAGGCAAATTGAGATAATTCGGTGACATGGTGTTGACCTCTTGCTGGAATGATTTATAATATCAATAAATCTGTGGTCCCATGAGTTATAGGGACCTGGGATCAAATTTATAAGAAATAAATCATCATCATAGCCCTTCAGTAAATGGTTTACTAATTTTAGCAGCATGTCATTATTTCAGAATAATGATTTAAATATCCATTATAACTAAAAGAATGTCATTATCATGTATTACATTCTCTTATAAATTTACTTCCCTTTTTTGTCCTGTGAAGTTTACAATATGAGTTTTTCCAGTAGAGGGTAGTGCCTTCAATGGCAGAAATAAACTACTGCAACTCACCCCTGTTGACCACCGAGACGCTGACAGGCTCTTTGCTGGAATGACATCTGAACCTGCCAGGGGCATGAACCTGCCAGGGCCTCCAGCAGGTGCCAGAACCTGACACCTCCTGAAGGCACTGCAAGCAAAGTGGTGGGTGGTGATGCTGATGGTGGGGGCTTTTGGGGCTTTATGTTGGAGGAATAGTAACATGATGCTGGAGTCCCCTGCCTTTTCCCACAGTGGCCCTGAACCACCACTCTGCGGCTCCACCGGCTAACTAACGGCTCACTTGACTGTGGTTACAGGAAGCCCATTGTTGGGAAGGACAGAATTCAGGGGGGAAGTGGTGTAATCCTGGCTCTGTCCTGGATCAGTCAGTTTGGATTTCACACAGGCCTCACGATCAGGGCCGGTACAGCCAAGGGCCCCTGGACGCCGTGTTCCTTAGGAAACAGGCAAACACCTTTTTCTTCACAGAGGGATCATAAAGAGTAAAACTAGCTACATCCCTTAAGACCACATAGACTATTGCTATAACTTATCCTTGCTGGTTTAACAGAACAAATCACTTGCTCTCTGTTAAATATTGCAAAGTATAATGATGATCCTTTGATATTTATTCCTGTACTTGCCTGATTCATATTCCCCTCTGAAGATGCTTAACACTGGATATTGTGAGTAATGTAGTTTGTGCATTTCCTCTGCATGGTGTGGATTGGCTCTACTCGTTTGGAACCATTTTTTCTTTGGTTTGTGAATAGTATCTGTTACCTGGCACTTTTTGGTAAATTCTCAGCTGAGGTTGCAAGCAAGCTAGTTAAATGGAACACATCACCACTTTTTTTTTTAATTCACTCAATCCAGAGTTAAAAAAAGAAAAAAATGACAGCGTGCAAAACTACAGCGTACGCCACATCGTACAATTGACGAGGTGCAGACGTTCCTCTGTTTGACTGCCAGTGAAAGGATCCAGCAAGTGTCATCTTGAAGATGATGTCATGACAGTTTTACACTGTGCGGTTAAGACTATCAGCCATGATTTCCATCTTCACTGACGAGGTACTATCTTCAGTGAAAAACAAAATAAAATAAAAGCACCTGGTACCAAAAGTGAGTTGAGTCAAGCTGAGCCAAACCATGCAGTGGAAATGAGGCTGAAGAGTTTATATCCACAAGATGTCTTTAATGTTATTCAGATTTTCAGATGATACAAAATCTGAAAAATTAATAGAAAAAAAATCACAGTATTACTTTTTACAGACTGACCAGTCAGAGCAGTGGATGTAAGATTTTAAAACCTGGTTGACATTGCTTACAGCACCAGAAACAGGAAAACTCAACCCAATTGCCAGAATAAATGTTAGCAATGGTCATTTCTGGTAACCACAGATTATTACATTTGTACGTCATTATATAGCAGATATATTGAAACTTCTGCATTTCTTTATGATTCAACAGTGCTGTGGTTAATGTGTGGTTAGGTTTAAGCACAAAAACCCCTTGATTATGGTTAGGAAAAGCTCATGATTTGGCTTTAAATACCCAGATTTGTTGGCACCATCCCAGCTTTAAACACAGAGATGTCTTGGTAAAATAAACATCTGCTTTTCGTGGCACTATCCTGGCAGGACATGCAGAGATGTCTTGGTAAAAACCAACTTTTCAGGTCAGCGATGGGTTGCTAAAAAACACCCACATTTGAAGGCCAACAAGAAGCTGGAAACGCTGTAATGATGTGCTAACAAACAGCTGGTTTTGTTGTTTGTTGGTCTCTACAATGCACATTGGTATGCAGTGGTCTGCAGCTTGGAAGGCGTCTCGCCTTGGTGTCACGCCATCCATCACCCCCCTTCTCCCAGTGACAAAGTCAGCTCATGATATGTATAAAACGTACATAATATACCTGTATTTTGCAGAAGTGTATAATGCCAACATTTTCTTCTGGTAACTGAGCTGAAAAACTCTGACCTACCATGCCTCTATAATCCTAAAGTCAGTCTGGTGAGGTAAAGAAAGGTTGACAAACTCCTGTAACAAAACGGAAGCATTTTGTTTGCAAGTACTTCTGAACACTGCAGCAGTATTATGACAAATTGTGGACTGCCTCAGTTGTTTCTCCAGTCTCCCAAATGATTTCAGCCTTCAGATTATCTGTGAAGAGAACTATCTGAGCTCAAAACTGTGCTATTTTTCATCGGTGCAGTAGGTGGCTTGGAAAGGCCAGTAAAGTCATGTCCAATGCGAGTCATGTTGTCTTTCATTCAATTAGACAAACTCTAGCCCACACAAATGACATTGAAATAAATTGATGTAATGACAAGAATTCATGCCTTGCAACAGTGAGAGGTGAAAATCCACCCCTGCAATTTCAGGCTTTGCACTTGGCATGGCATGTAATGTGATCTCAGTGGACTCTGAGGAAAACAAATCCTTTTTTCCCTCTGTTTTACATACAAGTGTAAGCGTATGTAAGGCATTTGTAGTTATTTCAGGAGACAGAGAGAGAGAGCTGCAGGGGTTGCCGGTTCATTCTCCACCTATGCTATGGAGAGCAGATAATTGCTCCATGGCCAGAAGGCTTTGATTGGCTGGCTAGTTAGTGATCAGAGCAGCGAGATGTCTGGCTCTCTGTGGACACCGGGAACTCTGTAACATATGGCAGAAAGGAGTGGGCGTAAGGGTTTTTTTTAAGTTGCTCTAATCCTCATTTTCTTTATGACCTCTTAGATGGGTTACAATGTCATGTAATGCCATACAATTTTAAGTTAGCCATGGGTATTTCTAGCACTTGTGAGAATTGAAAAGGCAAGTATAGATTTGACCACAAGCATGCACTGCATGTCAGGCCTCCAACTCAAAACTGTTTCAGATAGATTCAAGTTCTGAAAAACTTAACATGAAATCTCTTCAAACAAGATAATATGTGCTTGAAGGTATTAGCCAGCCTTTTTCAGTGCAAAGTTTTGCCAGAACTCTTGTTTGGATTGTTTGAAAAGTCAGCGGCTTTAAAACCTGCCATAAATAATTTCCAACTTTCCGTTCTATCTGCCTGTTTTTATGCACAAGCCACAGTATGTGGCAGCTGTGCCAGTAGGAAGAGACAGTAATCATGTTGTTGCTCATTCACAGCTCTGCACTTTATCAACAATGACAAAGTACATGTATGATTTAAATATATAAACTATACACTAAATGAATATATACTAGATATGCACTATGCACAAAGGGTTAGGTGAAGGGAGGTATAAATGGAACAAGTGCGATGATTAATCGTTATCTTTTCATCCAGGTCATTACTCGACTCAAACAGCTATGCCAATCACAATGCTGGTTGATGAAAATAGGAGAACTGAATATGTGCAGAGCGGCTTTTTAAAGTAGTAAAACAATATTTATATCTGGCAGGCACAGAACGTAAAGTCTTACAAAAATACGTAAAATGGACATTACCTCTTAAGAACACATCGTGGTGGGCACAAAACATGTTAAAATTGCGTCCTTTCAACACAAAAACAATACCAATGCAAAGTCTGTCACGAACATTGCAGGTTCAGTGTGAAATAGGTGCAGTTTGGTTAAGTTTAGGGAAAGATTCAGAGAACCAAAAAATACCTGGTTAAGTTTAGAAAAGGATTATGGTTCCAATTAATAATAACTACATATGGAAGGTAAGTGAAACTTGCACACTTTTCGTAGGTGCTTAAAATCCACAAAGTCAAGTAATTACGTTGACTTTTGGCTTCTCATGGGACACAGACAGCGGTCTCCTCGTTAAAAACTCCATTTTTGTTTGACCCATCCACCACAACTTGTTCTTTACACTCAATTTGTGTGTCCACCTCGACAAAAGATCCTCATTAGAGCTGTTGCAGTAAAAGGAATTTCCCCTGCGGTGATTCAGTGTGGCTTAACTGTGCATTAGCTGTTATTACCTTAAATTGTTATTGTTTTGGCAAATTCCATCATTGATCCTGATTTTAGTGCTTCGTAAATAAGTTTTTATAAATAACAAAGGTGACACAGTTTTAAAACAAATTAAATATTTTTCACAAAAGAGTGATGAGGTGCAAATATGGGCACAGCATTTTTTCAGGTTAGATGCTTTGGTTGTATCTGGGTGTGTCTGACGGCAGCTGCAGCAGTTTATTGAAAGTTGAATATTATTCAACTCTTGGCGAGCAGAAAAAAAAAACAGCAAAGGTGCAGCACTCAGCGTAGAGTAGGGACTGAGTGCCTCATCATGCTGCTGGCATTTATAGCATAGTGTAAATACATGGCAAAGAAAAAACTTGAATATAGCTGTTGACACTATTGCTTGCCATCTCCTGCAGTTAGCTTGTCAATAGTGTGGTATTGTATTATTGCTGTTATGACGGCAGCCCTAATCATCCTTGACTTGGTTTTGGCATTGTTTTCATGTTGCCAGTTACCCAGTTATCCTGTTAATTGTAACTATTTCTTGACTTGCTCACATAAATGTAACTAACATTATTATGATAATGTCATAATTAGACAAGTCCATAAACATTTGGTTAGGGAGATATGTGCCATCATAGTTACTCTAAATGATATAAACTTCAGCTGACTGAAATGCCAGGATATTTTGCTACGTTTGTTTTATACATGAAGGAAGCCTATCAGGGTCAAACGCCTTCTGGGCGTCGGGTTGTTAAAAGGTGTTCACCAGCGTTTCCCTCAATGGAGATCCAGGACTTTGACAGACAGAAAATCCTTCCAAAAACCCCAGGGGGTCCTCAGTGGTTAGTGAGCTTGAGGCTGCAAAGAAGACCTCTTTAACATTATACACGCATACACACACACACACACCACACATTGTTAGAGCAGCATCATGTTGTTGTGAACCCCCTTTGTCCCCTCTCTTTGCCCCGTCTCTAAAGAAATTTGGGTTGATGTTTGTAATGGCAGGGATCCCTCTCGACAAACAATGTCGAGAGTGAAAAGAGGATTCTTCCTCTTTTCACTCTGGAGCCTTCTAGTCCGCTGCAAGTTTACATGACCCTTCAACTCCTCTCTTCACAAGCTGTTGAGTTTTGTTCAGCAGCTTCTGTTTGGGCATATAAGGAGGCATTGTTGCCTGGGTCACAGTGGAGGGATGCTAAGTTTAGGAGTTTACGTAAGAAGGCCTTTCTAGCTGGCTCAGCCGTGCAGTCTCTTGACAGATCATGTGAAAGACACCAGGCCACAACAACAACACTTTATGGGGCAACATGCAGGAATATATTCTTTCCTGTCATCTGAACAAACACAAAATACCTATTTGAGAAAAGACGTCCTTGATGTTTGCACAACTGTACACCGGCTTGTCATAAACAAAACAAAACAAAAAAAATCAACTTTTTTTTTTAACCAAACTTGTTTTAGAATGTTTGTAGGTAATTTATATCTTCTAAATTGTCTGCACACCCTGTCCTGTCTGTCAATTTTTTGCTAGAGTGATGCTGAGTTGTTTACTCAAGCACATCAACTCACTTTTCACTCTCACTTAAACTGAATGAGCTTTCTGCATCTGCAATATTTCACTGAGCCTGTTTGTCAATGTTGGATGTGTCCATCACTACATTCCTTGTTCAAGGAAGACAAGACAATGGATTTATTAGGGAGACAGATGAACTTCTTTTCAAATCCCATCATTCTGTTGAGTGTCGAAAACCTAGACAGTTGACGTGCATATGACAGCTGTCACATTCATAACAGTCTAGTCACAAACAAGCAGGAACACGTAGGCTGTTGTGTCTGAAAATTCACAGTGCAGCATAGCTTTCAGTAAAGTGTAGCCTGCCATCAGGGCTCTGTGTAGGATCATAAAACGCTTGGCATTTTGACTTGTGCCTTATGATTTATCTTGCCTTGAGACATAATTTAGTCTAAGCCCGCAGCGAAATATATACTTGGATAAATGCTATGGCTTTGAGTAGAAATAAACAAATCCCTAATGCCCTATCAATGTCCTTCCTGTTGGAAACAGAATAACTCCTTTCACTTACCAAAAGGAATATATATCATCAGATAAATGCTCCCTAGAAATAGGAAACCAGGGACAGGCTTAACCACTTCTAAGCCCTGCTTCCCCGTAGACTTGTGTTTATGATAAAGGGTAATGAATGGAAAGTGGATTTTATCAGTGAAAGATGGAGGAATGGTTAGCTTGAGTGATGCTTTTTGTCCCACATGGCACAATCAAGGCCTATTTTTGAAGTATTATCCCTTGTGTCTTTGTAGACCAATTTTTGTGGATATTGGCTGTGGGATTTTGCAGGCCCTGCTGTGTAGTACAGTATGAAGGGCAGTCCAGTTATCTGAAGAAACTGCAGTATCTCTTGTCATGCAAATCACAAAGACACCTACTTTTATATAGTTTAACATCCAGGAAACTTTTAGATGTACTGCAGTGGGTTGCATCGCAGTAATATCCTTTAATTTACTCGGTTTGATTGTACAGAATTAAATCTGGTTGTGTTGTCAACAGCATGGCTGGCTGCAGTTGTCTCTTTGTGTTCCTATCAGTTTTCTTCTTATATAGATAAGAATTAAAGGAGCAGTGTGTAGGACTTAGTGCCATCTAGTGGTGAGGTGTGCTATGCATGAACTCCCAGTTAGGATTCCTTAAGCGTTCATTGTTCTGGTGGTTTTTACCAGAAGCTGAATTATCCACAGAGGCCTCTTACTTTCCAGAACAAATGGACCTGGTGATTAACACCAGTAGAAACAATTTAAAAAGCAGTTTTACATTATAAATCAGTGTTTCTTTGATGCTGTTCTGATCGTCCCAGATTGACCGCTAGCGCAGCATCTGTTAATGTGTGCTCACCTTTTTTCTTCGATAACGCAAGATCCAGAAGTTCAGGAGGTTTTTACCAGGAGCTGAATTATTCGCAGAGGTCTCTTCATCGCCAAGACAAATGGACCTCATGATTTAAACTCGTGAAAACACTAAGTAAAGCAGTTTCACATTGAAAATCTTAGTGCTTTTTTGCCGATATTGCTCGTCACGGAGAGGCTGCTAAATTCTGGCTGCGAAAATGCAAATGGTCCTTTCTAGAGCCAGTGTTTGAAAAACTTTGAAAACTGCCAAGTCTTATTTTCAGGTGATTCTACACTAAAGAAGTCACTTTTATTATATTACATTTCATATATGGTAATATATTGCCCTAAATCCTACACACTGGACCTTTAAAAGGAGGGAAAAGATGAAGCTATATTTCATATCCTAAATTCTATGTGTTTAGGATTTTAATGAGGTCCATTGTTGTCCGTGTCAATACCACACTTCACGTGCCTCCTCTGCTGTATTTTTTCTCCATCTTGTCTTCTCGCCTGTCTTTTTCTTTTAACCTGGCCTCGGACTTCTTGCTATTGATCAGACCAGGCAATGGGCTGATTTAAATGAGGCTGCTCAGTGGGCATGGACACTCCCACCGTCTAGATTGGATCACTGTCCGGAGAGGGTTTTCCTTTTGGGCTGACAAATTAATGTGCAACCTCCTCCGCAATGATTTCTTCTACATGAGCATCAGTAGAAAACATTTGGTCTCCCAGAGTAAAGAGAGTGCGCCCTAATACTCGGTGTTAGCGAGTTAAACAACTCTCATCTGTTTTAATCTGTGCCTTCTAATGGAGAAAACAAATAATAAAAGGTTACTGCTGATCAATAGCCTACACAAACACAACCCATCTGTCTGAAAGATTAATAAATTATGGTTTCATTCAAAGAGAAGGGATAGACTTTCCAGTTTTGGTGATTTATTTTGCTCTTGCTTATTAACACCTTGTGTTGTCCCTGCACAGGACTGTTTTTTCATCAAGCCCTAATTGACTGTAGGATTTTGCTGAAGTGTATTATCAATCTCTATCTGTTTTGTGTGGAAGGACATTGATCAATGGAAATTGCTTTCCTTTGTTGACTGAATTGGACAGTGTTGCCGGCCACTGCTTGGGCCACGTAATGGAGCTTATGAGCACCAAGCCACCGGATCAATAAAGCATTGAAATAAGAAGATGAAATCGCTCTTTTCTCAATGATTACACGCTCAATGGCTGAATTTGTTAGATTTCAAAAACTTTTTTTATTTTCCTTTGGTGTGGAAGTGATTCAGTAAAAAAAAAAAAAAAAGAGCCAAACAACCATCTCAAAGATTTTTCTCTCCCTTCCCAGCCTCAAGCCCATTAAAATTCCTCTGAAGTTTTTTACATATCACTACATCAAATGCACATAAATTATGAATGTCTCATATAGCAGTCTTGCACTTGTAGCCCCCGGGTTCCCTTGAAACTGATTTGGTGTCTATGAACTTTGTTGTTACAAGGGCGAGAGAAAATTGGAGTAATATGCTCTCTCTGTGATTCATCATTCACAGCTCATAATGCAGAACATGCCATAATAAACATCTCCACCTTCATGTATTACTTTGAGATTGTGTTTGCTTCACCATTAATGAATTTACTGTCATAAAGTCGCTTTTAATATTTATGCATGAGAATGACTTTGTCATAATAGGGCTACATGTTTAGATACCCAGCAGGGATGACATATGCGTCTCTCAGACATCACAGGCAGACTGGGGTTTTCTTCAAGATGCAGCGGGGTTTGGAGGTCAGCTGAGTGCACATGTTCTGGTTATATTTTTTTGCAACTGTAATCATTTTCAGCATTATTACTTTAAATAGAGTGAGACCGCTAATTGGCTGTGATGTATTTGGGGAATCACACCAACCAGTGTCTGCCATCTTTGTTATCACAGTGTGGGAAAGGGAACAGATGAGAGAGGGAGAGATACAGGGAAAACTTCCACACACAAGTTTCCAGATTTTAACTTGCTGTACAAGTTAGGCTTTTAGGGAAGATAGGAGGAGATAAAGATAAGAAACAAAACTACTATTTAACAAAAAGAGAAACATTGAACTAAACAGCAATTGCACACCATTACAACAATTACATTACCATTAAAGGGGACCTATTATGCTCATTTTCAGATTTATACTTGTATTTTGGGTTTCTGCAAGAACATGTTGACATGATTTAATGTTCAAAAAACACATTATTATGCTCATACCATCTGTGCGGGAACACCTGTATTCTCCCACTGTCCTTGGCACTTTATTTTAGTGCCTTTCTTCTAAGCCCAACTCCCGAAAAAGCCCAGTCTGCTGCAATTGGTCAGCGTCTCTGGGTCTTCCACAACCAAATAATGACTGTAACAGAGTGTAATGGCACTTTCCACCGTGACAAAATTCCAGGTTCCAACAGGAACATAATCCTAAATCTGGGAGAAATTAACAACATTATCAACCTGCATTACATGTTTCCCTGATGTTAGCATGTAATAGCAGTGTACTTTCAGCTTGGAAATGACCATAACTAAGTATAGCTGCAATTTTCACCATGAAAAAATCTTTACAACTAGACATGTTCCAGCAGGAACATGGTCCGAAATCTGGGAGAAATTAACAATATCATCATCCTATATTACATGTTTCCCTGATGTTAGCATGTAGCTACATGTAGCAGTGTACTTTCAGCTGTGGAATGACTATAACTGAGTATAATGGCACTTCTTACTGTGAACAATCAAAAGCTTCTAGACCAAAATCTTCACAACTGGACATTTTACAACAGGAATATGATCCGAAGTCTAACCTCGGTAACCAGGATTACATGTCTGCCTGACCTTAGCATGTAGCTACATGTAGCAGTGTCCTTCTAGCAGGGGAATGACTGTAACAAAGTAAAGCAGCACTTTCCACTATGAAAAAAATCTTCACAACCAGAAATGATCCAGCAGGAACAGAATCTGAAATCTGGGAGAAATGAACAACATCATCAACCTGTATTACATATTTTCCATATGTTAGCATGTAGCTATATGTAGCAGTGTACTTTAAGCTGTGAAACGACTATGACTGAATATAGTGGCACTTCCTACTGTGAAAAATCAAAAGCTTCTAGACCAAAATCTTCACAACTGGACATTTTACAACAGGAATATGATCTGAAGTCTAACCAGGGTTATATGTTTGAGTGACATTAGCAAATAGCCACATGTAGCAGTGTAGGCTACGCAATGTAAATACTTGAAGTAGCATGCCTGGAGCAGATGACCATATAAAGAACTTTCTCACAAGCTAATGTCGGCTTGTTGCAGAAGTAGAAATAAACACTGGAAACAGAGTATTCAGAACAGGGTTTACTTTTATATGTTAACCTTAAACCTTGGCCAGGTTTAATTTAAACATCCAACATTATATACTTATATACTATAAAGAAAAAAGGAAATGCATAATAGGTCCCTTTAAACAATAGGTAATTAAACCTTCTGATGTGATGCTTAAAAGCTTGGGATTTGGTGTGCCTGTGTTGCCATCTTTTTGTCAATAACTGTACTTAGAAAATCCAAATTTAGGGAATAATATGGAGCTTGAAAATAGATGAGCAGGGTTAAGCAACCAAAATGAGCCACCACAGCTAAGATCGTTCAAATGACCTATTAGTCGAGGCCAACCAGTCCCAAAACAAACTTTTCTACGAGCTTTTTAAATCCTCTTTATAGGACAGAAAACATCAATGTAGTCTGTTTCTAGGAACTAGCATCCAGTAGCCAGAGGGGGAAATACTTCTTATGTTTGCCTTTGAGGTTAAGCACTGGTTGGCCCAATGATTTAGATTACCAAAACATAAATAACAAAAATAAAGTGTGCTTCTTTCAAACAAGAAAGGAAGGGCCCTGCAGTCATTCTTTGACCTCACAAACAGTGTAATATTAGTGCAATTATGAACATTTTCCTATTAAGTTACATCGTTTATAGTTTCTGACACCACTACTCAGGGTAATAAATATTGTAACTGGGCACAAACACTCGACCGGGAGAGTGGGATCATGGAGTAACGGGTGGTAGCAGCTGACTATTACCAGCTCGTCTACATTTACTGTATATTTGTCAAGAATTTTAGCCTTGGGCTCGACATCAAGCTGTTTCTGTTTTGGCTTCCTGGATATGATTTATCCCCATCAGTCCAGCTGAAGTTCTCCAGCTGTTTGTGTGACGGATACTTTTACACTGGCTCATGCTGAATATGCTTTGCTGTTTGAGAGCATCCATCTCCACTCCTGCAGGACTCTTTGGCTTATCCTGATCCCCAGAACATGCAGGCAGAAACGCCTGCGTTTTTAGGCTCAGGCCTCTTTAACACACTACACCCCTGCCCCCTGTAGGGAATTAATAAAGGCTGCACTATATCTTTCTATTTTTATTTTTTTTTAATCATCAACTTGCGCAAGAAAACATTGCAAAAGTTAGTTAAAAGAGATTATAGGTAGAAAACTGCACTTTAAAATGTTTAATTTTAGTGTCACTGAAAGCAGCAGAAAGGCGGAACTGAGTGCACTGTAATATCTGCCTGTTCATCGCAATTATCGTTATCGCAATGTTCAACAGTTATCCCATATTTTCCTCATATCATGCAGCCCTAGAAATAAATCCACCATAATGTGATATACGAGCTATGAACATTCATACTCATGTCTCAGTAGTTGAAAACACTAAAAGCCTAAAGCACCTAAAAGCAACAAGTAAGCTTCAGATCATGCTGTTTGATATTGTTGAATGCATAATGTCAACACAGTGTGGAATACAAGACAAGAATAAAACCCAGTGTTTGTTTGTTTTTTTTCCAGATCGAATAGATTTGGTATCAGCCAAAACTCTATTACTGTATTCAGCAATAGTTTTGAGTCGTGCAACCTTCATGAGTCCCCTTTATCTAATTCTGTCAGCGCATTAGCTACCCAGGCATTGTTTTCTCTCACTGTCTACAACTAAATCCAAGGACATCTGTCTGTTTTCACTCGTGCCCTTATTTATAACTGATTTACTATTCTCACATGTCCCTGGAGTTTTACTAGACTTGGATTCCCAGGCTTTAAGAAAAGCAGGCGGTGTGTCCTGGTGCCTGACTCATGTCTGTTCTAACCATCCCCCCCTTTTTTTAAACTTGTAACCAGCTGCACATCAAAAGGAATATGATTTATTAGGGGTGCAACTCCCCAGGACTTTGAACGACCATCGACTTGTTTATCCAAGTTAACATTCTTGGCCACATCCATATATTTTCTGTTTGCCCTTTCATGTGGTTCTGCAGGGATACATCCACTGGCTGCTGGGGTTATAGTCCACCTACAGTAAAAGTATGTCGGCTGCTAATGTCACTCATGAAGGATCTGGGTTCGGGCCATGGCGGTGACATGGATCAGTTCTGTAACTGTTCCTTGAAGGCATTACATAATTGATGTATTTTCATGGTGCTGCGGATAGTTGATGGCACACGGGTGGTGATGCTGTTAAGCGCAGGCATCGCTGACTCTTTTCCCTTGAAGCTGCCCATCTTTTAGCCCTCAGAATCCCTCGACCCCCTTTTTTCCTGCCTCTCTCTGTATCTCCCAAATGGAAAACATGTGGCAGGAGTTGTCATTTGTTAACGTATGGTACCAAGAGTGAAACAGGCCAGGGGATGGCTCATCAGGAACACTCATTCAGGATGATGAATGTAGCCAAATACACATTTGTCCGTAAAACTTGCCGAGTGGATCAGCATCATTAGGCATGAGGAATAGGTGGAGCCCGCTGAGAAGTGAATGCAGCAAACAGATGTTGCAGATTTTCACCGGCATCTTTCATCCAGAGTACCATCATTAATAAAGTTGAAGGTGATCCTCATGTTTTCATCTAATAAGACCAAATAAAGTATGGTGGGACTCTCAGGAAATTGCTGAATAAACGGAATATCGCCATGGCTTCTTAAACAAGGACCCAAGGTGCTCTGCCTGTATTTGAATAAGTCTTGGCTGCGTGACACTGTAGTTAGGATCCTGGATGTAAAGTGTATTAGTCAGCGCGTGCTTATGAAGTCCTCAAAGAAGTAGATTTCAAGGGAAAAAAGCAGAGGGTTATACTATGACAAATGTGAAAGGCAGAGTCAGTTTTTTGGTTGTGTTTTGGGATAGAAAAAAGGTGCTTATAGTTGAAATGCAAGGCCACACTCTTCAATTCCAGACATCACGGAGAACCTGGAACCGGTTCTGTGATAGAAACTGACAATTGTGTTTGGCATTGTACACTACTGTGTCAATCTCTAGCTGGCCTGTGTGTTTTTCTGTGAGATGCTGAATGGTTGCAGCTGATGCCATGGGTATGTCAGGTGACTAAGCCCCATGTTCAAGCAGCTTGGCCCTGTTGTAGAGGGCCTCCATCTTTGTCAGGCTTGTCTCATCTTATAAACAGGTCCAGACAGAGAAGCTTTACCATGAATAATGCCTCAGGTCCGTAGAATCCCAACACCTATAAATCTTAATAGAGGTTCCCAGATTCCAATGGGCGGCCACATCTCTTTCCCACCCGCCCGGCTCTATTCCACCTCCCATGCGCAGTCTCCAATTTTCTCTCCCCAAAGTAAACCTGCAGTGACTTGAATTTGCCCGTGCCATGATTTACCTACAAACAGGATTACATGCATATAGCTCATGCAAATCAATAAAATATGTCAAGAATGCTTAGCCTCCTGCGGTTTGCTAAATGCAATTTATCACTCAGGGAATCAGGGGAAGGGAATGGGCTAACAAATGGAGTCTGATCATTTGCGTTGGACCTGTTGTCAAATACTTGAAGAGTGCATTTTTCATTTTCCGTACAGTAAATTGCACTTGGTTGTGTGTTTGTTTCAAAGGGACTAGTAGAGTCCCTGTTTATCGCATTTAGTATGGAAACCTGTGCTTTTAAGAACTGCCGCATGGTGTTTACTGCAGTTCCCAAGTCAAATCATACAACAGTTTGCCATACAATAGGGTATTAAGAGAATGCTGCCTATTTTATTATATTAAAATGTATGAAATTAAAGCCATGTTTCAGTGTTTAGCTGTGAGTTTATTTTGTGCTAATATGTTCCCTTTAAAGTCGAAACAAAAACCTAAAGAAGTCATACCTTTTAAAATATTCTCTGTGTGTAGTCGCTTCACCCTCCAGCTTGAGCTGCATCAGTCAGCTTGATATGAATTACATGTTGCATTTTTCATGCTTGCCTACTGAATTACATTAACTGGCTTTGAAGTGAAGGAAAATATACTTATAAATCAACTGATCTCATGTATATCAAGTTACTCAGTCAGTGGATGGTCATCAAGAATGCTGTGCATCATCATAACCAAGATTGGGTGTGTGCTGGTATGATGAGCACCGATATTGACACTTTGAGAGACGTCTTGCTTTGATATGTCCATCTATGCCTTTGGGCTGAGGCCGGTCAACATGATGCCCACTGATTCCTCAAATTGAGCCTGCTTTAGATTCATCATTCATAAATTGGGAATGTGTCACCTTTGAAGTGCAATTACAGTGCATGCTGAGGAGGTGGATTTTTTTTTAATTCACTATTTCGCTTCTCCACCCCAATTTACTTCGGAGTGTGTAGACAACTCAAGCTTAATAGATGACCAACAGATTGACCTGCTATTTAACAAATGCAAAGGTTGGCTCAGTGTTGTCAGCGGGCCAGGTTCTTTTATGTGGCGCTGTTAACAGCCTCTTTTGAAAATGTTTTTCCTGGGTTAATGCATTTTAAGAACACAGTCAGTCATTTACTGGAAGTAGTGGATAGTCTAGTGCTTCAAGAATGTTGGCTTCACTCAGGATCCTGCACACATGCATTAAGATTTCATTTAATCCCAATCATCTTGTTATGATCTGCATCACAGCCACTCGTATTTTTACTCCCAAATGCCATAAATTTATATCATGAATATGTCAGTCGTTTGATTCAGTTGTTTTTTTTGTTGTTCCAGGAAACCATCTTAACAAACAGTTATGGACTATACTCTCATGTGATCATTGAAACATTCATGAATAGTGCAATTATCACTGAGCTTGTCTGTAGAATGACTGTGGTGTATTGCAGCCAGTGCTCCCACAACTATTCCTCTTGCCTGGTTCAAAGATAAATTAGCAGCTTCTAAATAATGCAGTGAACCCTAATTCTCTTTGATTAGTGGCAAGTTAGATGATAGCGACCCATTGAAATTGATCATCAGCATAAATAATGACTGAATGAACTGATAAAATGCAAAGTTGCCGGCCATCATAAATCAAATGAAAACCACTTGGTGTGGAAGTCATTGGAATTAGAAGTCCATGCTCCTATTAATTATGTTGCCTTGCCAAGGCGACAGTGTTATAAATCAGTTGTGAAAGGTACTCCAGCCGGCTGGCCTGCCCAGCAAGGCCTGCTGCCTGCAAATGGCTCTGTATACCCCCTTAATTGTTTCTTAAACAAGCCACCTCTAGAGGCTGAGGCTGATGGACAGAGTTTAAGAACAGAATAGAAAATGTGGGAGAAGGTTGCACTGTATATAGTTTGCACAGCATATTATAGTCCACAAGTGTGAGTCCACTACAAGAACTCCTTCATCTCATCATTTATTAAAAACTAATACAAAGTTATTGTCATTTTCTCAAATAAGATTAGATATTTTTTCTCTAATAAAGCTCAAACAAAGTTTCTTAAAGCCAGAGTTTCTCGTTTTTAGGTACTTTCTTCAGTTCAGCCCCTTCTACTTCAGCCCCTTTTACACTGCCAGTTTTTCAGCAAATGTTGGGCCGTTTTGCTGGCAAGCTTCGAGCGTTTAGACACACAGAGCCGGATTGGCGAGTTGATCCGAGGTGCCCAATTTTCGGCCTCGTAGGGTAGTCATATTGGCGGAACCCTTTTAGATTAAACAGACCGAGGTGGCCTTCCGCAATGGGAGGGGCTATTGAAGACTTGTGGGAGGAGCTGTTGATGACGCCACACATGCGAGCCACTGGCGGTGGATAAACAGGAAACAGCTGATAGCAGGAATTAGCGAGCAGCATAGTAGCAAGAAGGAAACGCAAACCTGACAGACACTGTAAAGATGAGCAACTGAGGAGACAACGCATTGCGCGCCCTCCTTGCCCTCGTAAACGAAGAGGCCATTAACCATCAGATGACAGGAATGGTGAGCAACGGGCCGATTTACAAGAGAATCGGCGCCTGACTAGCCGCGGCTTCCCTCTCACGTCACTGGTTACGTCACACGCTGAGCCACACGTTTTGTTACTTGCTCACGCCCCCAGTTGCCCCGATAAAGGTACATTCTGTATAAACAAAAGTAGGCAGCGGCAATTTGCCGCACTCCCCGATTTTGTTTTTATACTGCCATTGCTGAAAGAAGACTGACTGGGCTTTCCTGCAAATTTGCACAATTCCTATCTAAAAAGGGCTATAGAGACAGACAACTATTCACACTCACATTCACACTTATGGGCAATTTAGAGACAAATAACCTAAAGCACATATCTTTGGATTATTGGAGGAAGCTAGAGAACCTGGAGAAAACCTACGCCGACATGGGGAGAACATGCAAACTCCCCACAGAAGGGTCCTGGCCGGCTGGTGGATTCGAACCCAGAACCCTCTTGCCATGAGGCAGCAGTGCTAACCACTGCACCACCACTGTCTTTAAAAAAATGAGTGTGTAGGATTTAAGCAATATATCGGCAGAAATTGTATATAATACTCAAAACTATGTTTTCATTAGGTTATAATCACCTGAAAAATTAAAATTGTTGTGTTTTTGTTGCCTTAAAATGAGCCATTTATATGTATGTACTAAGTATGGAGTCCGCCATTTTGTCTCTACAGTAGCCTAGAATGAACAAATCAAATGCTGGCTCTACACAGTGCCATTCGTGTTCTAGCATTTTTGAGTAGAAAGCTGGTCAGGCCTCTCATGCCTAGCTACAGTTGCTAACGTAGGATTTGACAACGGCTGTTGTAGGGTGGGGCTTAGCCGAGGGTTATTTGGTGTGTGAATATGAATTTTGGTCTTATTTTAACTTCATACAAACACTTCTGAAAAAGTTTGATTTTTATCAGTTGTAAATATTGTAGCCTGTTCTCAGATATGATATCGTTACACAAAGTAAAAATCATATGGGTTTTGATAAATAATGAGACCAGTTATAGATCTGGTTCTGATATGTTTATGTGCTGCGTGTAAAAAAAAATACACATTCAAAGAGTATCTCAAGTTCAAAGAGAATTACAGCAACAGATTTTGTAATGTGTCATGTCAGTTCTTTGTTTTCTGTTTTGTCCTTTGATGCAATTTGCTTTTTGACCTCTTCACCACAGTGTTACCCTTTGACATCCAGCCAGGCCTTCAACAACATCACGTTTCTTGGAGTTGTGAATGTGAAGCACTACTCCTTCCAAATGGGAACAGAGGCATGGGTGTGTGTATGCATGCGTGCTCCTCTATAAAGGCTCCATGATCCCACCATCAATCACGCACTCCTTATTAGGTTGTCTATAACTGACTGGACTTATTTAGCTGGCTATGCTATTAGAATAATTGCATTCCTATGCAGTTCACTGTTCTGCAAGATTTATTTGTTTTTACAACACAGAAAGCTCTTATGAGGTCAAACAACAACTTGTGATGCAGCCTGTAAATGTCTTTGTGGAGATGTCAGTAATGTAATGGACCGGCGCTACAATAGGACAAGATTGTATCCTGTTTTCTTGGAACGCAGGTGTTTTGCTTTGATGTCACGAGGCTGAACTGCCGGGTGTACTTATGCTCACTGTGGACTCGTGAAGTTTGGAAACTGAAGAGTCTGCAGGGTAAATAACAGCGTTATTTAGCTTGAAGTAACTCTCACCAGGTGTAATGGGTCTGTAACCTCTGTGCCTCTATGAATACTCCTCTCTTAGCGTGTTGGTTATCTGAAATAGGCTTGTAATCTCAATCATCTCATTTTCCCCCGGGATTTTCCCACTCTCTTTACATCACGAGTGAATTAGTTCCTGCACCGGTGACACTGGACGACTCTGGACTCACAATCTATTACATGGCTAGGACAAAATAGCTCTCTCTTTTTAAATGAGGCCTTCTCTGTCAATCCATTACCCATCTCTGTGTTTCTCTCCCCCCCTCCTCTATCTCTCTCAGCTCTCTACTGCGTGTGTTTGTGTGTGCGCGTGTGTAGGAAAGTCCCCAAGAAACCATTTAGGCGGTAGAAATGGAGCGGGCCCAGGCCTCAGGTGTCCGTGTCACGGTGATGAATCACGCAGAACACATATTAAACCTCCCTCATGTGAGAGGGACCTGTGTTGAGCTGCACCCTTTCCCTGGCTGCCCCTCTCTCTCCAAAAAATGAGATCCATTGACGACAAAAAAAAAAAAAAAAAAAAAAAAGGGAATTATAAATATGACTGTGTGTTCTGCACATAAAGGCCGGCCTGTCCCTGAGAAATTGATTTATTGGATTCCCTGACATTTTAGTTGTGGTCGTTATGTTATATTTATGGGGGAATTGCTGGAGCCTCTCATTATGCTCTCCTAATTTATTTTACATACTTTTATGGCCGCTTGTGCTCAGCAGGCCTTTACGGCAGCTGTTATTGAAAAAGAGAAAAAGGCAAGTACATATCGATCAAGATTTACATGTTTATTGCCAAGATTATGATTTATTTTACTGTGTTTTCTTGTTTGGGCTGAGCTGCGTTTCAGTCATACTTTCATAGCCTCTATATTTTACCCCCTGCATTAGAGTACACCGTCTTTTCATGTTGTATATTTATTAATGTATTGTGTAAGCAAAAATGAGAACCGATGGCGTACAAGAACTGATTGATATATAAGCTTTGAGATATGTTTTATAATGTAAAGCTTGTGACTTTTGTTTTAAAGGCACATTGCACAACCTAAACGAGACCGCAGATGTATACGTAAGATTAGATCCATTTGTTTGTGTTAGTAATGCTTGAAAATCATCCTCTATTTTGATCATTTTCCAATTATTTCAATCATTTTTGTGATTTATTCCCTACATTATATGGTCAACAGATGGATTGAGTCTCACTTTGCTGTTTGCATTATATCAGAGATGAAATATCTTCCACACCAGAGCATGATCACTGAGTTATTACTGTTTCAGGCATTTTTTTTCCACATAGTTTGAAGGGCAAAGTTGTTTAACAGCAGTCCATTCTGTCTTCTTTCAGAATGACACTCTGAGATACCTCGTTCAGGTTGTTCTCCGTCAAGTTATGTGGCCTTGGACATGATTAAGTAATAAAAACAATTAAATTAAATTACTTAAACTTTTGATGCATTAAATAGCGTCCCAAGATCATTCCTCAGCATAAAGGATGTGTAATTAACAGCTGAGATGAAGCGGTTATGAGCTGCTTCTTATTAAATTAAAGTCTAAAAAAAAAAAATAAAAAAAACCGGGGTCTTTCAGTGAAGCCCGAGAACTTGATATATGCTTATGCGGCTCTGAGCATCACCTACCATGAAATTTAGTGTTTCCAGGATATTTAACATTAAGACGTAGTTAAAATTAATTCTACGTGCAATTTCTCAAAAAGAAAGCTGACAACTAATGTCAATAAATCGTGCTCGGCCTGAGATGGGGGGATCGTAAATCTGTTGCACAGTGCCGCCCCTCAATGTGGTAGTCAGGGGTCGAATGGGGGTGTGAAGCAGGGTATACGAATGAGGAAGATGGATTTGTCGGCGAGGGAAGGAGAAAGGGTGATTTGAAACCCTGGACACTGATTGGTGGAGATGAGGCCGGGGTGTCCTTGTGGTGACATTCAGCCCCTGATATTTGTTTGGCTTTAAATAATACCCTGGACAGGGCCTGAGAGTGATGGCCACCAGGTCGGCTGACATTGCAGCCTGTGCCAAGGTGAGCGACTTCGGGACACTTCCTCCCTCTCCGTCTTCCCCCTTCATCTCTCTATGTCTCTCTCTTTCTGTCTCCGGCCTGTCAATACACATCCACTTGTCTGATGGGTCCTTCTGAGGAGCTTACAGCTGACATGCTGGTGTCTTTATTTCCACCAGCAATCCTTTTAGAGTTGGCCTCGGTGATCAGTCATGCCACTGACAAGCAGCTCAGGCCTCAGCACCTCAGAAACCCTCCATCCTCTCCTCGTCATGACTGTATGTCATTACAAAGGAGGAGCGGTAGAGAGGCTTCGGTCCAGAGTAAGAATTTAGGTTGACTCCATTTCTCATTTCTCACTGCAAGACATGTTATTTATCTCGGTGTCCCCAAAGGGTTGACGCCTTGGTAAAATTAATGTACAGCAACTAAAAGGAAAAATCTTTGCTTTTGACACTGTTAAAAAAGACCTGTTTCTGATGTACCTTGTCTTTCTGTCCTCTTTTTGTCGTTGCTATTGTTTTGTTACTGTAGCTAGCAGAGCAAGTTGGAAAAATGAGCATGAAGGTTCATTTTTGACCTTGGAAACTGCAGCGAGACGAAAAAATTCTCAACACAAGATCCAACTTCGACCACATCAGGTGGCCTTACTCAGTGAAAGGAGTTCCTCAGTTGTCATGGTGATGTCACATGAGTCATTCATGAAGACAGTAGTTCCCAACGGCTGGGTCGCGGGCCAAAAGTGGGTCGTAGGTCCATTCTGAGTGGACCGCAAGTGACTTGCAGACATGTCAAATTTGTAAAAAAAACGCAGTTTATTTTTAAGTACAGTAAATCTCGAGCACAGAGCTTTTATTTTGAAGTGCCGTTTCTGAATGTAGATTGAGTGACTGATGGACAGCTACTTACTTTAACCTTCCCGTGTTATCAATCATTTATTTTAGCTTTTCGACAGTAATTAGTATCTAGTTCCTAAATCGGACAGGCAGAGGGTACTTGCTGTAGCTCTGGTTGAGGGTGAGAGGCTATCAGCAAATAGTTTGTTGGGCACAGGGAAACAGAGATCTGTGTTGGTACATGACACCCTAATAAAGAGGGTGGGTCATGGAGAGTACCACCAGCTGGTCCAGGAGCTTCTGGTCCAGGAGCTTCACCTCGATGATGGCCGTTTCCAGGCATATTTTACGATGACTCTGTGGCAGTTTAACAACCTGCTGTCTATTGTGGGGATGTATAGTTCTGGGAATCCAGCAACCACTACCACCAGTTTCTCCTCCATTGTTTACCAACTGTAAACTTGTTGTCATGACCACCACAGAAGGCCCGCCTCTCAAATAAGCCAATTGGACAATGGGGAAAAATATGACAAAAAAAGAGATGACGTGGGGCATTTTTTCACTTCGAGTTGGAAGTTTTTTCAACTCGAGGAGTTCAGAGTGCTCCGGCAAAAACACCAGGTGCTTAGAGCGCAGAAATGCGAGGAACATCACAACACAAAAACCGCGAACAAAAAGCTTCATTCCCATTAAAAACAATTACAAAAAGCTGCCTCCAGCTGCTACAATGCCTTCTGTGTGATCAGGGCTTAACTCTGTGTACACACTCTGCATCACAGCGTGCAAGGATGGATTTGTTTCTAAAACAAGTACAGACTCGAGTAACATTTCTGTCATCAGTGTCTGCACAGTTATTGACAACATTACGTTAGATGAAGTTGGGTGTTTAAGGAAAGCCCCTCAGCTCTGAAATGAACACATTAATATATTTGCACACACACACACACACACACACACACACACACACACTGGGTGGCTGTGTCCTAAGTCCTGGGAGACAGTGTTGAGTTGCAGGGTGGAGTAAGTGTGAGTAGTTTTCCAGCTCGTAGCAGATGATGTGCTGTTGATTACGCCGGACCACAGTAATTATGGGCGAGGGCCGGCCCTGGGTTATGGCCTCTGTGATTACCGGCTCACTGTAAATGACTTATTTACAGTGTTGTTGATGCCTCTTTAGTGAAATGACTCACTCCCCACACAAACGGGCTCTTTTACAGCTTTAGTCCTCTTTAATTAGGACGACTTTGGTGACACTCAAATTTACAGTGGACTTGTGTGGAATTTGGATTTAGACACCCAGCCAGCACAGATGACAGATTGGTTAAAAAACATATGATACAATCCTCAAGTGTGGATGGCTGTACCGAGTGGAGGTTGTTTAACTGTCAGATGATATATCACTCTTTCATTTAGTCAGGATGTGTCTTCTGCAGCTTGCTAAACAGATTTAAGAGTCATAAGGCTAAGCTTTTGTAGAAAGTGCCATGTCAACAGCTTGTTGTCCGCACTACAGAGCCAAACAGGGCCAGACAGGGCCAGATCTTATTATGTCTTACATGAAATTCACCCAGATAGCTTATAATTATCATCCTTGTTCTCAGGTTGTTAGTGAGGATGATGATTTACAAGTGCAACTTTCTTCAATTGTATTTTTCAAATGTTATTACAGCTTGGAAATCAACATTGTTTTCATAGTGACCTCTACACCCTATATTGATTTCAAGAACAAATTCACACATCATCATTAGTAGTATAATTAATATATTTGCTTTACTATTATTTCCTGATTAGTCTTGTACCGTCTTATGATTCCACCTCTGCATTTTGACTCTCACTGACACGCTGTGAAAGCACATGTATCAATCCAGCGCTAGCCTCGGGAGAAAAGCAATTATTCCCCCATCTGAGGGGGGAAAAGAGGTGAAAACCCCTTCCTCCATCAGGCAAATAATAACAGGAATGTCATATCCTGTCTTCATAAAGGATTTTATCTGATATGAAATTACATGGCCGTGTCCAACAGTATCATGGCAGGCTTTGTCTCCCTCTGTTTCCGTCATCAGTTTGAATAACAACCATATTGGTGTTCTCGTGTTGGTTTGGACGAAGCTGCCACACAGACTCTGCTTAACAAAGACTGAGAAAAATCTTCTGTCATATATTATATGAACACAGACACTACACTAAATGCTTTGTGAACTTGAGTTATTGTTTATTAACTCAACAGCTGGTGCCCTTTAATTGCAAGTGACTTTTGTTTGGTGCATTATTTAAAGAACTTAGTGTTCTTAAAGGGGACCTATTGTGTTTTTACATGTATATAGATATATAAAATGTCAACATGTAAGATGTTGAAACTAAATGTGGCCGAAGTTTCAAATAATGAGATAAACACATGTAACAGTAATCCCCGTGAGCTAAAACCTTTGGCTGTTCTGTAAACTTTGTTTCCAATGTTTGACGAGCTGACTTCAGCTCTATGGGTGTAAATCACAAGTTTGATCATGGTGCTATATTATATAGATTATTTGGACAATGATACATTTGCTGATGTCAAAACATCTACCAAGGTACAAGTTTAGTATGTTGCCTTTTTTTGGCTGCTTGCCATTGTCTGTCTGGCTGCTACCACAGTTTGAATGTTTATGAAGTAGGTATGCTTGGATGGAGATGGCAGAGATGTGCAATGGGATTTTCAAAGTAATGTCGTATCTTAAAGATGAAGATATGCATTGATGTTTTCACTTTGCTTTCACTTTTCACACTGCTACGTGTAACTGCATGCTAATGTCAGGAAAACATGTAATTTTGGCTGGTGATGTTATAAATTTCTTCCCAATTTTGGATCATATCCCAGCTGGAGCATGTCCAGTTGGGAAGACACATTCATAAGATCAACATTTTTTGTAAATAATCTTGTAAATAGCCTTTATTACGTAAGGAGCTTGAGTTTTCTAGGTTTTTTTCACATGTTTTTCTTGTTCCCTTGTTCTTTTGTTTGTGGTATATGGGACATATGGTGCACAGGCTGTCTTCAGTTATTGAGAAACACACCCACAGCCCTCCCTCACACCTGTGCACACCTGTGAAATGGGAGGAGCAGCTTCTATTTAAGCTCAGTGTTAGAAATAATGTTGTTGAATACTCTTGATAAAGGTCCAGGAGGACTGAAACGCTAGCATTACTGATAAATTGGGAAGCTGAGCAAGAGCAGTGTGCGGGATTTTCAGGATATTACAAATAATCAAGTAATATTTACCAACGCACCTGCAACTGAGACAGTTGGACATTCAAATACCTTTCTTCAACCAGATTTTTCACAGTAAAAAAGTGCTGCTATACTCCATTACAGTCATTCCCCTGGCTACAATGTTGGTAGAGAGATGCCAAAATACATAAGACTAGGAAACACTGACCAATCAGAGCCAACTGGGTTGTTTTTTCGGGAGGAAGGTAAAGGGACAGGTGCAAAAAGGGTGAATAAAGGTGGTAAAGCACAGACAGTATGAGGAAAATCAAGTTTTTTAAAGCGTATAAACATGTTCTTGTAGAAACCCAAAATACAAGTACGAACATGAAAATGAGAGTTTTAGTTCTATTTAGCTTTTATTTTCATAAATCATCGTCTTTGCACAGGTGCCAAAAATCCTCATCATCTTCGCACCAGTTTTCAAAAATACCAAACAATACCCAGTACTACACAGTTAGCGCATTAGCACAGTGAAGCTTCAGTAGAGTTTTTTTATCTGCTCCCAAACAATACACAAATCTAGTTTTTTGGTTGTGTTCCCAGTGTCACTACATCCCTCTGTGTTCTTATGATTACTGCTTGTCTGAGTTGAACTCTCTCACCTTTCATCGTTCTCCACATGCATACATGCTGTAACACCAGTTGTGGTGTCTAGTGTCAGTCTGCCTAAAGCAGCTTTCTCCTTCTCTCCTCTCTCGATGGACGCTTTTCCACTTCTATCTCCTCCTCACTCTAAATTTCTCAAATTTTGTCTCCTATTTGTCTCTTCTTCTTCCCAGCTTTTATCTTCTTTGCTTGTCCCTCCTCCTGTCTAAGCTGTATCTCTTCCCCGTTCTCCACTAAGCAAATTTACAGCTTTAATTTCCAGCCAGAAACATGCATCGCTTCCAGGTGTGTGCGACCAGCGGTAGTGCTGGGACCCGTGGGTTGGGGTCAGGGGTCACTCTGATTAACAGCCATCCTCTCCCGGGAATGACAAACTTTCCTGGCGCTGTCAACAAGAAGTATGACGCTCCCTTTGTTCCCCCCCTCAGGCGGCTGTGACAGGCTGGCCAATCAGAGGGCTGCAGGTTTAAATCTGCCAAATTTTTAGACAAAACATAAGGCTCTTCAGTCTCGCAAACAGACACAGCCCTGCTGCTTGACTGGCTGCCTGTTCCACCACCGACAGAGATTACACTGAAGTGCTTAGTGCATAATTACAAGTAATTGGCAAATAGTAGGCTCTGACCAAACAGAAATTGTTTCATTATGTCTAATTAACACCTACTTGATTATGGTTAATTACTAGTGTTTGATAATGGAGGAGCAAAGTTGTCAGTCTGGAGACAAGCAGGAGCCATCTGGATCATTGATAACCATATGCTGGTGCCTTGCCTCGCTTTGCTGGGACCAGAGCTGTCAGGGCCACCGACAGTGGCAGGTGTCTGCAGTGCATTAGACTCAACATCTGCACAAGGTGTAAACACAACACAGCTCAAATAAACATGTCAGTGCGCACACAAACTTGTGCACCGAGAAACATTCAAATGCGTGCACAATCAAACGCATGGCTACACTCTCGCAAGCATGTAATTAATTGTTTTCAGACACAGAATATTCAATTTAAACGAACGCTCGCTATATTTCATCACTGTTAAAAGAACGTCTCTTTATGTTAATAGCACACTCAGTTTCCCTCAACAGCTTAAAAAAAAACAAACTCTTATTATTGAAGTGGAATGTACAGTTCAAATGCAGCTCATAATTATTAGAGTAAATTGACTGCGAGGAAATTGTCAGTCCCAAAACTTAAGGGAAGGCTGAAATAGATGCCATTAGGAGCAGAACAGAGTTCCTAAGAGCCTTTGGAAATTATTCGAAACAGAGGGCTCCCTGCTGTAAACAAAAGAAATTACCCTGCACCAAAAATTGTCTGTCTGTCCCTGTTAATTAGTAGCACACGCAATGTGAAATTAGCTATGACGCACTCGGAAAAGAGAAAGATAAATAGTCCCGTATAGAGAAAGAATAAAGTCAAGACTTGCCATACGTAGCATTTGTCATGTTTAATTGTGGGATCAATTAAGATTTGGGGGATAATGATGATTTATAAGTGTTTGTGTATAATCTGATATTCATTAAGTCAGCCAGACACACGCTGGTATCAGCTTGTTAATTGTGTTTCCTTTTTGTTGAAGGGTGGCTTTTGAATGCAATTGGCTTAAAGTTTACAAACTCACTCGGCTGAGTGATTCTGTAGTGTGGCAGCCAAGCTCCATTGTGCTGCTATAGCAATATTGTCACTTCTTATTTGCCTGTCTTCGATATTCTTTATGAACTGCTGCTGATATTGTGCAGTCCTTTGGCCCAAACCCATTGTACTTAAGTTTGGGGTGTATAACCTGTCCTGTGTCATAGGCATTATGTCCTCTTCTGTCTAAGTGGCGTCACAAGTTAATAGGCTGCTAAATAAATTAGACTGCATGTTGATTATTATTTTGATGTCTGCCCCAGTCGTGCTTCTGTACGTACAGGAGATTGGCATTATCATAGGAGCAACATATCTTGATACATAAACTCTTCCTCCTGACATTTAAACAGCTGGTGTATTATTGTCTACATAGAATATACGGATCATAAGTCAGAATATTCATGACAGAAAGCCACTGAGTTTCCTTGATTGTGCTTTTGGGGCTTCAGCAGCCATATTCAGTGTCTACTCACAGCATCATATTGTTCAAATGGGATCATTGGTCAGATGAAGAGAACAGTCATTTGAGCTGTGCATAATGCAGCCAATTCATCATGCACATGTAATGTGTGCTGTTTGAGCGCACCAGACAGCAGTGATAGGAGAGCACTTTGTTTTCATGCCCCCCTTTTTTTTCCCGACTGCAAGGCTAAGATGTAGGCCAAGTGGAAGAGCGCCAAATGATTCAACACAGGACAAGATTCCCATTCAAACGGCGCAGAGCTTTTCCTCCTTATTCATTTTCGTAGATTACCATCAAATTTGTGTCACCAGCAAGGCAGCGTTATTGACTCACAGCGATGCACTCCCTTTGCCTTCGTTGTTATTAGTTGACATGCTGACATTTTCATATGTGTCTTTGCTAATGCCTGCAAATTGCGCTGACCGAAGAACGTGAGAATTGAACAGATAATTTTAATAAGATTCAACTGCAGATGGTGCCTTACACATACAGAATACCAATTGTAACCTGTTTTCAGAGGCGACTAAGGGAGCTAACTCTAATGGGTTTTGACAACATTGTATTAGGCACAACAACTACGCATAATGTACCGAAAAATTGGACGTGAAATTGGAAACATAGCTGAGAACAAAGTAAATTTACATGGTTTGGTAGGTTTGGTGATGTCTGATATCATACTCTCTCATGCAAGCTCTATCTGGAGGGAGAAGGCAGGAGCTGCAAAGGGGGGCTTAACAATGGATATCAGTGGAGAGTGCTTTTAAAGTTAAGGCTGATGGATGGCTTGTCAAAAAAATAATTGCACTGGTATGGAAGTGGGCTCGCGCGAGCTTGCCGAGGAGGGGTTGGGTGGGTATGGGGGGTGTCAGAGCGGCGGAGGAGGGAGGCGCGATCAGCAGAGAGCATGATGGGAAGTGACAGTGGTCTGTCAAGAGGCAGTGGCTGCCCAGAGAAGTGTGAAGCCAGAGCTATGAGGTGGCAGGAGAGAGCAGGCTGTCAGAGCAAGAAAGTGGCTTTAATACGGCGAAAAGCAAAGGAATCCGCCTGTCAGGCCTGCTCAGCCAAGCCAAGGCGCGGCGGCAGCAGGAGAAAGGAGAGGAGATGGGGAACGGATACGGGTGAAAACAAAGGTAGAGAGAGAAGGAGTGAGGGATAGACTGAAGGAGGAGGGAGGTGGAGAACCGGGGTACGAGTAGTGAGAGCTGTGTGGCAGCGGGAGAGGCATGACGGGAAATTGTGTGGGACAGAGGAACAGGCCTAGCCGTCAATTAGAAGTTCCCGAGAAAGGCTTTGGCGAGGTGATAAAACTCATCAGCTCTCCTACTCACTCTCCAGGTGGCACCGGACTAGCTCTGAGCTGCCGTTAACTGTCTGCAGAGCTACTTCTGTGTGTAACTATAGTCAGTATGACTCTATACCACATCCCCTGTCCTCGACTCTCTGTGTCGCTTCTTCTCCATCAACCATTTAGATCCCTCTACATCCACCAAGTACATATGCAAACTTTAAAAAATATGTTTTTGTATGATCTTGAGCCCAGTGATGCAACTGGAACAAAGACAAAGGCAGGCTGATAATTACTGTAGTGGAGCATCCCTTGCCATTTACATGAAGTGGAGGAATATTTTTAATAAGGCTTGTCTGCTCTGTCTTGACCTTGTGTGAAAGGCACTTTAATTCTGTGACCCATGAAGAGAAGCTGAGAGGCCTGTGCATTGATTACTGACATGAATGTATGCTCAATGGCTTTTCACACTGCAGCAATCGCTTGTGTTTTGCAGGGCTCTGCGTACGCTGATGTCAAGATTCAATAACGACGGTGTCACTTTTCTAACATTGTCTTGGTGGTACATTATGGTTTTAGCCTCATTTTACGAACACCAATTTTAATGACATTTTCATGATGCACGCTTATTCATACATCAACCGTGTGCTGTGTTTTATAACCGTACATAATGATTGGTAAATGCACACAAAGCAGCAGACACATAATCTACAGTCGAAGCCACGCAGTAAAATCAGCTCTTGGTTTTGCCGCAGCTGCAGTATGTGTGGTACAGCAGGAGCCATGATCTGTGTCTTCACATTCATAAGCAATTAGTCTTGCCATAATTTATTCCTCATTAAGGGCACATAATTAAAGTTCTCTGTAGCTTCTTTGAACATTAAATTACACTCTCATTTTCGACAAATATAAACCGTGATATTTAAAGGGCCACTAACCACTGACTCACATAATCAAAAAAGAGTTATTCTGAGAACTTATCATTACAGATCATGATATAATGATACGTTCAGTTGTGAACTTTATACTCTGTCAGGCCCATGCAGCATACAGAAGTAGCAATTGATTGAGAGACTGTGTATGGATTTTAATGAGGATGTTAGAGGTTCATCTTGTTTGTACTGGTTAAAATTCTTCCAGAGAGTTGGAAGTTATTACCAGGGGCATGTGACATTCGTGCCATCTTTGACTCAAGTTACAGTGTTGGGTTTCTGGTTTTAAAAAAAGTTTTGCCGCACATAATATTTGTCCAGGTGGTGTCATTTTATTTTATTAAGAAGCTACATTCCCAGAAGAGTAAAAATAGGTATGATAAATAAAGTGTCCTAGTATGAAGTCAGGCCACCGCAAGCCTCCAGAACAGTTGTATTGCCCCTTGCCAAGTTTGTGGAGTTCCTCATCTGGTACCAGGTAATCTTACTGAGATCAAAACTGAGACTTTAGGACCGCACATAGCCAGACTCCAGAGTGAGATCGGAGACAGTCAAAGACAACACTAGGTTAAAGTTAAATAGATTTGAAGCTGAAAGTTTATGTTTATGTTAATGTTAGTCTTATGGAGTTTGTGGTGGAGAGTAACACGTTGGTACAAAATTCTCCATAGGTGTTCAGCTAGGTTTAGATCTGATGACTGTGAAGACCTTGGCATTTAATTAAAATTGTTTAACTAAGTCATTCAGTGAGCCCTGGTGCACAGAAGTGTCTGGATTTTATACAAAACCAGAATCCATTGGGTAGCAGTCTGACATGATAAGTATCTGAGGGGTGATGGCCAATATTTTGGGAGATCCAGTGTAGCCAGCAGAAATCTAGGCCAAAACGTCCTCTGTTTTGTGCCCGTCATTTCGCCTAATCTCTATTAACAGATATCTGCCCATAAATGCAGATAAATTTAAAAAAAAGGTGAATAAAAAGTTATAAAATCGTCAGGTGATAGGCGATGGGCCCTGAGATTGCATTTCGGCCAATGCACTTTAGCTCTTCACACGGACTTTTAACCTGCTGCTCACATGTGATTGGTCAATACGACTTGCTTGGACTACAAACTGAAACGAGAATGGTTCTGATACCAAAATCTTGTCCTGTTTCCTACAGATTCTGCATACATATGCAGGTATTTGTTCATAGAGATTATATTTGATATGTTTCTCCACTCTTTTATTCAGGTTTTTCCTTTGATGGTAGCTGGGAATCTGCCATTCATTAGAAGTTTCTCATCAAGCCCATGGATGAATTAAGGACAACAAGTGCTCATTTAGTAAATGTGTTGTTTAAAAGTCAGAGTATACTAATAAACAATTACCCACCTTCTATAATTGAAGTTGCCTAAAGGAAAAGTTTGAAGTTTTTGTGAATATGCTTATCAGCTATCTTACTGAGAATTAGATGAAAAGATTGATACCACTCTATGTTAGCATAGGTTAGCTTAGCTTAGCACAAGGACTGGAAGCAGGGGTAAAAAAGTAGCCTGGCTTTGTTTAAAGGTGACAAAATCTGCTACCAGCACCTTAAAAGTTAGGAATGCATGATAATATCTGCAGGTCATTGGTATCAGCCAATGTCGGCTTTCAAATTAACTAATACAATTTCATGTATTTCATGTTTCCATCTGCTGGTGGGCCATCACGATAAGAGCATGCTTGTATAATATAATGTTAATTCCACGACAGAAAAGACTTGATGATCACTAAATTTGGGTGTGAAAAAAGTGTATATCGATATCAGTATCTGTTATCGGCCAAATGAGTTGTTGGCATATTGGATACTGGCCAAAAATCCAGTATCGTGCATCCCTATTAAAAGCTATTTTTTAAAAATGTTATATCTCATTTGTTTAATATGTATAAAAAGGTTAGTTTGAAAGTGACAAGACGTAATGCTGGACTGTTTCCTGAGCTGGAGCTTCCATTGGTTTCCTGTTAACCTTGCAGTGACGTCTCTAGAGACTAGTTTAGCTGTTTCCCCTGTTTCCATTTTATTATGCTAAGCTAAGCTAAGCTAAGCAGCCTCTGGCTTTAGATTCATACTTACTGTCCAGCCATGGCAAGAAAGTGAACAAAGGTATGGAACCAAATGTCAAACCACTCCTTTAGATTTTAATACAAAACTCAAGTTAATTCTTACAGCTGTTGTACACATCTATACACTCCAGACTGACTGGAAGACATATCTTTACAGAGACACAAAATAATATCTGCAATGCTGTGTATTTTAGTTAGGAAAGATAATCTATAACAAACCTACAATAGCCTTTCATTTCACTTGATGACTATTTCACGTTAAAGGTATACCATGCTATAAATGTCAGCTACTGTTTGTAAACAATTTTGCCAGCCACAGTGAAAGTGAAAGCCAACCCCAGCTTTGTCTGCTTGGTGTTTTGCCTTGCTATATTTGTGTTTGGTTTTTTTTTTTCAGCATGGTGTCTTCGATTTTTGTAGCTTCCTCTTGGATGCTACGTGCTGCTTAAAGTCTAGCACATGGTCACTACCTTTTTATAAAGTCCCAACTTTACCTGCACACTGTGCCAAGGAACATCCTGAACATAGCAAAATAAGACAAAAATACAGACAGAGGGCAGAGTCTCTGCAGATAAATACATTGCCTCATAATTGTAGTGGGTCATAAGGGATGATTAAAAGGGATTATTTTTGTATGACTGTGTATATGGCTTGAGGAAAATCCTGCATACCCTATACCTTTAAGCCTGGGTATGTCAATTTGAGAAAACCAAGAAACTCTCCTTTACAAATCAAGAATGGGTTGCTGCGACTTCACAGCTTGGTATTTCCAATACCTGAAAGAGAGACACTATGTCAGTGCTGATTGGAAAAAAAAGATATATGGACTACCAAATTGATGAACTGCCTCAGGAGGGAGAGAGAGAAAGACATAGAGAGAAAGAAGGCTGTACGGAGAGAATGGATGGATGGATAGAGGGAAAGCCTCATTTAGCGAAGAAAAGGCTGTTTGGCCTGCCCATACAACAGAGGGAGAGTCCAAAGCCATTGATCTCTCGTAGCCAATGACAGGCCAGAACTCAGCAATAATCATGACAAATGAGCGGAGCCTCCACCACATGAGAAACTGCCAATAATCACACAGACCCCCAAAAAAGAAACTAGCAAGGTCGCAGTAGAGAGCAGTGGAACTCCGATACCTCTCAATACTCCGGAGGGAGACGTTCAGGGAAAAGAGACAGATACAGCAGAGAGGGATACTTTAATATCATTGTATTGGACAGTGACATAATAGAAAGTTATGGAGTGTCCTGTGACTTTAATAAGCACATGGCCTAGATACTTAATATAAAGTTGCTGATTTAATTTTAAATATTACAAAGTTAGCATCGTTTTTATGACAAGATTAGAAAGTGATATGTGGAAACATCAAGGTCAATAACTTAAAGTTAATATTAATCTCTGTAATGTGTTGTTTGAATCCTTAAAACAACGGTAGCGCTGGAAAATGAATGAGGCTGATGACACGCTCCCATAAAGACATTCACGCCTGGAGTGTTCCTCTTTGTAGATTAGAGCTAAACAATAATGATTAAATTGCCGCAGCCAATCAATCTGGGTTCTGATAAAGTATGATTGGTAGCACATTATCCCTTTTCTTTCCCTCTGGAGGTCTCCAAGCCTCCAACAGCAGCGCTGACTAACAGGCATCCCCGCCTCCCTGGATGAAACATTTTCTAATCAGCTTTATCTCTCACATCTGAATTTATCTTATACATGGAAAATGCCAATATATTAACCAGCTTGTATGATACACAAGGTGACCCTACTGACTTAATGACATAATACATTATCCTTAATGAAGTCAATATCTCGTCTTTTAGCTGTCTGTCTATTGGGCCGATTAATTGCGGTGTCATTAAAGTTAGCTCTCTTTTCATTTGAGCTTGGCAAGTGGCATAAAACTAATGTTCTTAGTTATCAACCACTGAAATAGGATGGAGGGTGGAGGAAATTACAGAGAGGACGAGGGGGGTTTCCTACAGCCCACATCAGTGTTTTTTCTCAGTGACACCATACACAGATGTATGTTACTGACGAACAGATGGAGTGGCAACATTTGTAATCATCATGTTATTTGAAAGGTTACATTATGAGGTTTTTTTTTTTCACATGTAAACCTCAAGAAAAAATGTTTAATTGTAATTGCAAATCATTTTAGGATATTTTTATTTTTTTATTTTTTTTTAATCATCTAAATTCAAGGTATTCAAAATCTACTGGACCCATTTTTACACGATAATTACCCGCCTGAAGGGAATATGATGGATTACTACTAAAGGATGGGAAGTTTTTAGGTGTTTATTTGGAGGGAACCCTTCATTTGTCAATAATGTAGTGTGTTGTGAAAGTGTATGATGCTGCAGTTTTTCATGCCGTCCGCTGTGATTGACAGGCTGCAAAGTGCTTTTGGTAGAAATTGTGCCCCTGTGGCTGTGACTGTGTGTGTTTAAGGGGGAGTTGGGGCCGGTGGCATGTTCTTCCCCAAACTCACACAGTAGCAATAGAAGTAGCCAGAGGAGTCTTCGAGACTTGCAAGTCTGTGCCAATGGCCCGAGGGCTCAAAAATGACACCGGCTCAACAAAACCACTTTTGTGATGGCTGCTGTTACTATGATACATGCCTCTGTTACTGCTTTTTTTTTTTACCACGAGGAGCTGTCAGTCAGGCGCTCTATGTAGTTAAATTTAAAATCATAAAAGATAACAGTCGTGTTATAATTTCAGTTTTTGTTTATTGTTCAATACTAATCCTCAACATTTGGATTTCATCCACTGTATAGTTCAGCTCAGGTAAGAAGTTTGACAAGGGCAAAACAGTTTTCTGTGTCAGAGATGCATCTCTGTCAGGGTAGATGTACAGACACCTGAGCCCCCTCTTGCTGCCACTGCCCCCCCCTCTGTTTTCCCTCTGTCACCCACCCCCACCCCCCCACCCCCCTCCCAAGTGCTGAAACAAGCAGGCAGGATGGGGGTAATTTACAATGTGTTATCTTTGTCTATAGCTGCGAAATGATATGAAGTAAATCAAGGTACGAGTAATGAAAGACTGAGAATTCATTCCTGTGAGCACATTTTAAGTGTAGTATCCGTTATGGTGGCAGCGCCTGAAGAGGCTGGAATGAGACGGGCTGAGGGGCCATAAAGCAGCGGCGGGGCCCATGTTAATGCTGTCTGTCTGGGGTTAGTAATTGGGTTGCGCTGATGAGTTGCTTCGAAGACAAAGTGTAAATCCCCCACGCCTGCCGTAAATCTTACATTGTTGGAACAAGGTGCAATCCCAACAAATATTGATCCTGCCTAGGGGCGTGCTGTGTGTGAGTGTCTGTGTGTGTGTCTGTGTGTGCGTGTGTGTGTACATCTCCAATTACTATAGTCAAACCAGTACACCCTGGTAGGCTTGTTCTACAGTAGAATTGTCATTACCTTAGATTTGGCCCCTGTTGTTAAACTGCTGAGCTTGTTTTGGAGCGAGATTGTCGATGTTTCGCCAGCTGTGTTCTTGTGCTGTGAGCTGGTTGTTGGTAGTTTTTGACTTTGAGTGTTCTCACTGGAAAGTACCCGCAGGTATCTTGATAGACTGTGGTGGATCTAGCGGTTGCGTCATTCATGAATATTGCTTCATCAGCTGGATGAATATCTTGCATTTTCTCAGTTGATTAATTTTTAAAATGCAAAGTTAACATTATACCTGACATTTAAGTTGCCATACTGCTGTTTTACTACTTCTAGAATTACAACTAGGGATGGGTGATCTGGAGAAAATCAAATGTTGTGATATTTTTGACCAAATACCTCCATATTGATATTGCGATGATATTGTGGAGTTGACCACTGGTGGTTTTACAAAATATTTATACAATGAGATTTTTGATAAATAATCATCAGTGACATAGATTAAGTGACTACGTGGGTAAAGGCAAATAATAGAACAGCTAGAACATTCTGGTAAACATCTGGCTTTGTAGTACTGAAAACCCAGAGTTAACCCTGAAGTTACCTCACTAACTTCAAATCCTGCTTCGTAGTACAGGCCTTAGAGCTGATCAAATTAGATTGATGGGTGAGAGGAGCAGCTGCTGCAGAGGCAAGTCAAAGCAAACTTTTATACCCAGTGCAATGAATGGTTAAGTTTAACTTTTACTGTGCCTGACGTTCTGCTGCTCCATCTGTGCCCAGAGTACACTCTGCGCTCCGTGAGTGTGGTGCAAAGAATAACTGAAAAGTCTATATATTCCAATAGTGCTCCTAATAAACGGTTTAGCTTCAAAAATATAAGATCAATATGTGGTGGCAGATGTTGATATTGTGGCAGGCTGCACAATAAGAAACAGGTAGCAGAAGCACTGCTGGTGTCCCTCAGACCAACAGTGCTCATGGAAGAGAATATTTCAAAAAGAGGAAGACACATTGCCAAAAAACAGGCCGCCGACCACCCTAGTTCTCCATGTTAGATGCCACTAAGGCCTACTTTACACTATATGGTTCAAGTGACCCAGTTCCGATTTTTTCCTCTCAAGTGGCACAGATAAGATCTGTAACATGAACGTGTAAACAGGGAAAAAAATGCATGATATCGGATATTGTCAGATCACATTCAGGTCTCCTTCATATGTGGAAATATATCGGATATGAATCAGCCAATAGGTCTGTAATCTAAACAGACAGATCGGATATTTCCTGGCAATCCACGTCATACGTCATGAATAATGTGACGACTGCGCATTTTGATGACGTGCTCATGAGCGAGGGAAAAGAAGGAAAGCCGAATAAATCACACGTTAATCAAAAACTATGAACCAAAAAAAAGCACAATCTATCCTGAGTAAGACAAACTGCTTGATCCCCGTCTCCAGTGTACCAGCAGAGAACCTAAAGAACCGAATCAGTGAAAAAACACACCGGGCTACACAGCCTCCCTACTTGAGCAGCTGAAGCTGCGCTCGCACCCTCGACACACAGACTGTGCTTCTGCTTGCCAGCCAAACATGTGCGCAACTTTGAGAATTAAATATGTGAGGTGTACGCTGCTTTTCTATTTCTTTTTTATTTTTCTTTTTTTCTGTCAGTGACATACACTCCTAACACAGGACGGGTTGTTTTTTTTGACTGAGTTGATAATTAAGCCATAGTGATGCACGGATCGGCTCTGATAGCACCCGAATCAGCATGTACCTATCAATCATCCAGCCGCACCCATCTGCAGCTGCACGGACATTTCCACCGCTCTGTGTAGGCTAAGTTACCTTTTAAATTATGTGGAGCAGTGCCGGCTTTCCAGGTGATTTATTCTTTAACGATTAACTTTAAATATTTAAAGTTAGTCTTTAAAATTGCTTTCAGTAATGTAAACATTTCCATGCGTGCAGTAATGTCACTGTAGCAAATACCGTGGGACATTTACACAGTGGTCAAGAGTGCTGGACCGGAAGTGTTGCACAAAAAAACGGAAGCTGGCTGCGTTCTGTTTTGCCTCCACGTCTCCATGAAAAATAAGGTGAATAGAACATGTAAACAGCAGTCAAAAAAAAATCAGATATAGTAGGCAACAAATCGGAATTGGGCATCAAGACATGGTAGTGTAAAGGCAGCCTAAATCCTAAACACGTGACTTTTTGTTATTAAAATAAACATTTTAGTGCTGAAGTAATTAATTGATTAATTGATCTGTCAGTCTACAGAAATTATTCAACAACCGTATTTATAATCAAGCAACTGTATGAATTACTTAACAAGGAAATATTCTAAGTATTTGTTGGTTCCAGCTTTTTTTTTCAGTTTTTATCAACATAAATGTAATATTTTTAGGTTTTTGACTACCTGTCATACAGAAACAAAGAATTTGTTAATTGTTGTGAGCTCTCAGAACTGATGATAAGAGTTTTAAAAATATTTTCTGACATTTTAAACGAGTAGACTAAACGGTTGTTCGATAAATCAAAGTCTGAAAATAATGGACAGATTATTTTGATAATGAAAACAGTCTTTAGTTGCAGCCTTAATCCATTTCTAAATAATGAAATGTCAGTATGTGATTATTGTTGTTATATTGTTGTGTGGCTCATTTGGTCTTGTATATGTACTTAATCAAATTATGTACTGTAAGTAATGACAGTTGATATTTAGAAAACAGGAGTCAGATCACATGTGCTCCGCTTCTTACATCTAACCTTTGGAGGTTTTGAAATGTCATTGAGCTCTCCTTAAGCTGGGCGGTGGACTAGTGTGTGTGTGTGTGTGTGTGTGTGTGTGTGTGTGTGTGTGTGTGATCCAGGCAGACAGCTTATCGTTAAACACATCCTATCTGGCTTGACAGGTCACTGTCAGGTACAGCTCCCCTCCTCTCTCACCCCTACTGATACAGGGTGTCACACACAGAAATCTACCTGCATGAGTATGTTAATGTGATCTGATGGGAAGAGCTGTTAGAGCTGTGAACCACTTAAAGTAATGCAAAGAAAACTCGATTTACACCTACAAGCCTATGTTATTTTACCTCATTTGCACAGTGGCATAGCTGGATCATGCGGTTCAATTCAAAGTGCTAAATTCTAAAATAGAAAAAAAAAAAGTGAATGAATGGCAGCAGGGACGGGGAAGGTGATATGCTGAGCAGCAGTGACGTGCCAGTGACTTTTATAGTGAATACGTTTGACTCACAAAAAAGGTCATGTCATTTAGAATAGGAATCAGCTCGTCGCTCTAACCTCACCTGTCAGTCTGTTACATTAATCACACTAATCTGCACAAGTATGAATTCCACTGCCTCACCTACAGTAGGATGATCCATGTTATGGTCGTCACATGTTTACTGATGTTATTCTGCTGCTTTTGTATGCCGAGTGTCGGATATACTCATCGGCATCAGTTACACTGCCGACATGTTACTAGGGGTGTGAATCACTGGTTTGGTCATGATACAATATCATATCGATTCTTTGGACGACGATACGATATTTGCCGACATTATTAAGTCTGCCATGATATGATTTTAGTACCATGTGATTTAGAGGCTTGCAATTGGTATGAGACAATATTACACGCCCATTTAACACAACTGATCCCTTTCTTTTTTGCTTTTGGCCATAACAGATAAAAACAACACATAAATAACATGAACTGACTCAACTAACACACATTGCACAGCACATGGGAAGAGTTAACCTTTAGGGCTTTCTGCCAGAAAGTCCTTTCTGGAAGAAAGGTTTTCATTTTAACCCAAACCATCATCTTTTTTTTAAAATAATACTTTAGGTCTATCTGGCTTAAAACCCCAAAGGCAACCTTTTCCCAACAGCCACAAAACATGGATTAATCACATGTATTTACATGTTTTATAACAAACTTCTAGCAAAAAATGCATGTGTTTGGGAAACAGGGCTGTAACTAACGATTATTTTCATTGTCGACTAATCTGTCGATTATTTCTTCGATTAGTCGACTCATCATTTTACCAAAAAAATGTTTTAAAATGTTGTTAAATGCCGGCCTGTCAAACCCCAAAATTATGTCATCTAATGTCTTGTTTCGTACTCACGCCAAAGGGTTTTAGTTCACCGTCGTGGGAGAGTTTGTAAAGCTGCCAATATCTGAACGTAAGAAGCTGCAGTAAGAGTATTTTGGGGTACTTTTATAGTACTTTTCTATGAAAAATGACTCAAACCGATTAGTCGACTACTAAAATAGTCACCGATTATTTTAATAGTTGATTAGTCATTGATTAGTCAACTAATCATGGCAGTCCTATTGGGAAATACTAAGCAAAGACTGGACAATTGAGATTTGGAATATACAATTCATAAATAATGTTTGCCTCTCCCATTTCTGTTCTCAAAGAAGGCATGCAAGACAAGTTTCTTTCAACCCAGTCTCACTCGGAAGACGTTGAAATATGGCACTTAGGCAGTGTCTTGTGGCTTCAGAGACTGACGAAAAAAGCTGTCTTTTAACGTTGGCATGATACTCAGCCAGTCGCCATTATACTATCATGGCTCTCAACGGCATCAGGGGGAATCACAGCGGGACAAAATTAAATGTTAAGGTGGCAAAAGTCTGAGTAGAGCAGGCAGGAGAGGTGGTAGATCAGTCCAACAAACACTGACTGTCACCCAGGAGAGTGGTGCTCGCGTCCCATAAGATTATAAAGTTGTTCTTTTTTTTAAGACTGAACCATGTGCTAAGATGTTGGAGGGAAAAAAACAGAAACATAAATTTGCCGTGTTGTACCAATGTAGTGTGTTTATTTTGAAAGAGACTATATGTAAACCTTAAATTTCCTGTGATAACGGAAGTGTATTTTGGAAAAAACACAACACATGTCACAGGCAGAACTTATCACAACATCCCAGAACATCAACAACCAGTGCACCCAGGGTACCTTTCACGTCGTATCTGGACGTGGAAGGTCCTTGACCATAGGTCGATATGTGACAAGGTCAGAGTGAGAATGTGTTGATTCTTCACAAATTCATGAAAACAAATGTTGAGTAACTGTTGTACAAATCGTTAATGTCTTGTTTTGTTTGACCAACAGTTCAGAACCTAAAGAATTCAGTTTATAATGTGAAACAGCAAAAAGCAGCAAAATCCTCAACTTTGAGAAGCAAGAACCAGATAATCGGCATTTTGACTCAGTGACTTAGTCTGTTAATCGATTATCAAAAGACTGATTTTATGTCAGTACCATCTGGTTAGCTATCTAATTGTTTTGGCTGATAAAATTATGTTTAAAAGTGATTCTAAGCCAGAAAATTGACAATTATCCACAAAAAAAGTTTGATTTGAGCTAAACTGAACCTTCCAGTTTTTTTCCCTCATAAAGCCCCTGACAGTGAAGTCAAAGGTGATTCATGTGGATATGTTAATATGAATGCTGATAATTCAGAGGACACATTACACATTTGCTTCTCCTCCCTCTAGAAAGCAGGTGTTAGAAAGTTTCCCAGGTAGCAGAAATATGGTGTTTGTAGTTGGAGCCTCAGTGTTGTTTTGTTGTTGCTGGGTGCAGTGTGGATAACTCATAGCCGCGGCTCTCTGTGTCCATCTGTAAAAGGGGGAAACTTGGACCTGGTGTGATGGTACAAGATAAACCAGCACCAAGGAAAGCTCCATTAATAATTCTCTTATTTGGGAACGGGGCCCTGTGCTTACAGAATACAGGGCAGTCCATCTCTTACAGCGGGGAGGGAGGGGTGGAGGGAAAAAAAGAAAGAAGTATAAGGTCAGCAGGGAGAGACTCCCTCTTCCACCCGCCCCTCCTCTCCTCCACCCCTCCCCTCTTAGAGTGATGGGCCCAGGTTTTCCAAGGTAGTGTATTTGTCTGTCAGGAGTCTTGGCTGGCTGGCGTGATTTAGCTGCTGTCAGTTGATGCTGGTGTCCAGAGGATGATAGCGGCTGGCTGGATGGGGGGAAATTTGTTACCTTTAGCTCTGACAGGGAGATAATTGCTGATGGTTAACAGAACGGTATGGAATCCAAAGGGTTGGAAGCAGAGAGCAAAGTAATGGGATACACAGCCAATGGGTTCAGCCCATATTTCTGCCTACATGCACCTAATCTGGCACGCACTTACTGTCTCTCTCCTTCTCTCTAAACTACAGTTAAAGATTTTTAATAGTCTTGTTAGAGCTAGAATGAAGTTTGACGATTGCAAACCAGAAACATCTTTTAGATTTACAAGTTCAAACAGGCTTCATATTTCAGAACAGTTGCGTGTTGCAGACATGTGCTGTGAGATGATTATTTATGGGTGTCTTAGCTTGCTCGTGCATATTTTGTGTCTGTTTCCTGTTAGTTGTGTGTGATTGATTGTGTTAAATGCAGTGCTTGGCTGATGTAAAAACTGAACTTTGTGTACGAGTGCATTCATGAAAGTGTATTTGCAGTTTCTCGATCAATAAAAGGAAGGTGAATCTGTTTGTGTGTCTGTCTGTCTCTCCCCCAGCCCTCCCCTCACTCTCATCACCACAGTGGCAGAGCCTCTATGCTGCTTTGCACATCTAATTAGGACAGAGCAGCAAATTTCGGGGCACACCCTCTTTCCTTTAGGTCCATTCGTTTCACCCTCGCACGTCCACCCCAATCTCCCTCTCTCATGTCCAAGACGTCCACAGAGGCGCCTCCCAGTGCCGGGATCAGGACTGCCGTCAGTCAAGCCATCCAAACTGCCAGCAGCATATCACAGAGGGAGTTAAGTAGGAGGCGGACCTGAGAGTGCAAGTGTGATAGGTTGACAGGACATGATTGACAGGTTAAACCCTTGGTTAATTGTCTTCTCCTCGCATTGATGTGGAATCTGCTGGGTTGTAATGCTGTGGGTGGAGTTAAGCAGCTTACTTAGGATGGGATTGTTGCATTTAACGTCATTTATTTTTTGCGAGGCAGGAAAACACAGTCACTAGTTAGCTCACAGTCCGTACCTTGCTTCAGGAAGTCACTGTGTATGAATAGAAGAAGAATTTATTATCGGTATTTTTCAATGTCAGCTAACTATTTCTAAAGAAAAACCTTGAATAGGCATCATCAGGCATATATCCTCTCTATTTTTGATGGGCTATCTGCATTAATAAGCAGCACTGATAGGACCTTAATGCCTTGTCACTCCTGGGTTGACCTTAACATCATATTTTTATTTTCTCTCTGACAATGACAGTAATAGGAAATATTGATTGGCAGTGCAGTTAAGTTGTCAGCATAGTCATTTAATGTGTCAGGAAAACCAGTTAAATTGTCAAAAAATCACTTGAGGACTCTGGTCTTCTTTAACGGCTTTCTATAAAAGCATCTCCCTCAGACAGGAAATGCTCCCATCCTCACTGAATTACAGTGCTCTTTATTGACTTCTTGTTCTGCATCGAGTTGGACATGCTGTGCAGGTATATAGATTCTAATATGATCCTAATGCTGTTTCCTTTTGTCGTTGCAGACGTACAAACAGCACAGAATTACAATAAATGCAAAAGGATGAGTTGAAAATAGTATAGGCAAATTAGGTGAAGTACAGAATAGATCCCTAATGTCAATCGTTTCAAGCAGAATTAACATTAATATTAGATATAGTGTAAACACCTACAACATACACCAACTTTGTTTGGATGTGTTTTTAAAAAAAATACACAATGGTATACATTTTGATGTGTTTGTGATTTATGGGAGCTTTAAAGAAAATCCCTTCCTCAGATGTTATCTGTGCTGATGTAAGGCTTGTAAACATTTCCCATCAGTTTGATCTGTCTTGTTGGTGTTTCCTGGGCAGCCTTGCCTGTCAATTAGCTGTCTCTTTAATCTCCAGCCCCCCAACACAGGGGAGGATGTATGATGCAATGAATGATCTGATGGTAAAACGATCATCGAGTGAATGTTGATAGCAGTTTGCGAGGGGTTGGAGATTACTTTTTCATTAGGATTATGTTGGACACCCACCTTACATTATACTGTATGTTGAAGATGTAGGAATACTGGTGTTAAGAAATGCACAGCAGCAGGAATGTACTGATGAGTAGTTAATTGATGTATACATGTATAGACCAAATTATATGTTACAGATATTTTAAGCTACTATTTAGCGCACAGACCTTTTTTTAACCGTTACTCTACTGCAAAGTATACTTCTTATAGTGGCTGTAAATCTGGAAAACACACTAACTAAACATAAACATGGATAAACACGTGGTGGGCACCATAAAGCACATCAGCTTTTCAGATTGCTTTTTGTTTGATGTGTTTGAACATGGCAATTACTGCTACGGTTTGGTACTACAGCTTTGAAGGGACAGTGCCATTATGCCAGCATACCAACAAAGAGCGAGCATACCAACGCAGAACCATATTATTGGGTCTCTGTTTTTAGCATCGCTCAGTCACTTTTGTTACATGCCTTCACGTTTAGGACTTGTGGCAATGTCGTTCGAAAATAAAACAAGGAGAAGCATTACATTTGTATTTTACATATATATATATATAGGTACTGATTGCTTTAAAGAAACAATGTGTAAGATTTAGGTGGATTTAGTGACATCTGGTGGTGAGTATTGCAAATTGCAACCAGCTGAAACTTCTCCCGGTTAGAATTTCCTTCAGTGTTCCTCCATAAAAACATTGAATAAAGCAGTTTCATGTTACATAGCAATGTTTCTGTCATATGGCACGCCACAGACGACCCACTGGCCTAGCACCTGCCAATGTGTCCTCACCTTTTTTCTTTGATAACTTAAGATGCAGACATTCGGGGGGTCTTTACCAGGAGCCGAATTATCCGTAGAGGTCTCTTCCTCCATCTCAAATGTCTGTGTACGTACCTGTTTTCTTGTCCAGTTGAAGGTTGGAGATTTTGTTTGGCCAGAAGATCTGGCATATTTGTCTGAGGCATACATTGGGGAAGTTGCCTTGAGATGGACTCCACCAGGCAAAAGAAACCCGGAAGGCCCAAAACAATCTGGCGCAGAACTGTGAAACTGGAGTTGGAAAAGATGAACCTGTTATGGGGAGAGGCGCAACATGCTGCCAAGGATTGAAGGCAATGGAAAGAGCTCATTGAAGCCTTATGTGCCGTAGGGGATAAAGAGGAGTTAGTAAGTCTCGTCCTTCAACAAACAAACGGTCCCTGGTGATTTAAACCAGTAAAAACACTGAATAAAGCAGTTTAGTGTTACAAATTGGTGTTTTCTCATGCTCTCGTTGCGAAGGGGCTGCTTATTATGGCGGCTGAAGCGTGAGTGGCCCTAACTAGAGTCAGTGTTAGGTTGTCCCTTCTGGGCTACTTTAGAAACATGGCAGTGCAACATGGTGGACCCGCTCCCTATGTAGATAAAAACGGCTGATTCTAAGATAATGAAAGCAAAATAATTCTTATTTTCAGGTGATTATACACTAAAGAAAACAAACTTATTATATTATATTCCATTTCTGCCAGTATATACCCCTAATTCCTACACACCTTTAAACTAGCTTAGCATGGGATTTAATGACTTCAAACACTGTGTTCTGATGAAGAACAAACTGTTTCTTCTTGCTGCTTCAGAGACTGAGGAGTCTTACTCCATGTCTGTTGTTGGCTGAGCATTAACAGCATGGCTGCCTAGACAGTTGACTTGATTTCAATACCAACAATGTTCACTTTCCCACAGAGCCAAAGCAATGTTATTTGAAGATGTTTAGCGAGGGGCTTGATTGAATTTGTCCCTCAGTGCAGAGACAGGCTCCATTAGGCAGCGGGCAACAGGGTCTGGGGACAGACCAGTTAGAGAGATAAGAGGGGGAGCTGCCAGTGTAGTCTGGCCTCAGACCCAGAGCAGGGGTTTAGGGAATAAAGCTCCATAATAGCTGATCCAGGGTCAGACAGACAGCCTCCCTCTGTCCAACCCTTTTTGGTTAAGTAACATTCGGCAGTCCAGAGCTGGGAGCACAGCGCACTGTGGGAGTATGGGATGGAGAAAAGGGCTGGTATGGAAAAGAAAGAGTATCTGTTTCAACATCAAGGTGGGGCAGCGATTGGATCTCAAGCAAACTCTGTTTAACTGTCTCTGTGAGTTTGGCATATCTGATTCAAGTTCTCTCAGTCATCGACTTGGAAATTGTTTGTGACAGTAACAAGCTGCCTAATCACTTGATTGATGGATGGGAGGAAGGCTGTTAGATTGTTAGATGGACATTTCCATGACAGTGAGATTGTGTTTTCAAAGTTAATCAGACTAAATTGACCGGCAGTTCCACCCTACTTCTCTGCTTTATTTCTATTTTTTTCTCCAAAGGCCTCTATCTTCTATGACAGTGTGTACCACACTTCTCTTTGCTGTAGGAAGTGGGTGATTGTGACAGTTGGCTGTCTCAGTGTTTTATGTGCCTCAAGTCTCTGTGTGTACCGCGGCCCTTTCCTCCAAGCCCTTTGCCCCTGGCCTCTATCTCCTGCTCTCCCTCACAGTAATGAAGCCTGCCTTTAAGGAACGGGGTGCAGGCAGCGAGGCATCACAGATTAGGTCAGTGGAACGGCTAGCGGGCTGAGCATGATGGATGAGGGCCAGAATGAGTTTCTGCCGTGGCTGTATTGTGAAATCTTTTCATTGTCACCGACGGGCCTATGAGGGCCTGATGAATGAGGGAGCAAGTGTCAGAAACGCCCTTCCACTGCTCCCACTTCTGCTCCTTTAATATCTCCCTAAGCTGCCTGGCTGCATGCCTTCCCATGCTGCCCTTTCTGACCGTCCACACGGCCGGTCACTGCAGTATTGATAAAAGTTATTGCTAAAAATAGGCCAGGCCCAGTTCAGAGAAAGTGAGAGAACGCAGTAATGAGAGAAAAATGGTGAAGCCAATGGAGTCATGGAAAGGCTGTCAAACTGGGGATGTGGTTTGCCGGTCTTAAAGTTCATAACTGTGCAAAACAAGTCTCCTTGCTCGTTCGCACTCTCCTCTCTTTCCTCCCAATGCGGCTGGACCTCCTGCTTTCACAGAGCAAGAGCGAGAGGCAGTGAGGGGGTGGTGGTGGTAGTGGCGGGGTGGGGGGTGTCTTTATGGGAAACGTTTGTGACCAGCGTGACAGCTCTGCTTGATGGATGGGCCGCCTCCATCTGGTTGCAGTGCATGTAATAAATATCCATGCTCGTGTTTGACCTCTCTCACTTACCAGACACATCTTTCACTTTTGGGACATCCAAGGGGGACTCACAATTATGCTCTGCACTCTCCACTAGCCGGGGTGTGGGGGGGATAGCAGCTCTGTTTATGGGCCGCAGCCCAAGGGCAAAGAGTCAAAAAAATAGATAGCTGTAAACAATGCTTCCGCCGCCAGGAGAATTCTCCAGCATTCAATAACCTTTAACACCTCCTAAGCCCTCATCTCCCTGAGCTGGTTGCCTGTGCCCCACAATGCACTGCAGCTCCACGCAAACCGCCTCCATCTTTTGACCAGTGATTTAGCTCGGTGTCTGAGCACGGGTCGAAGGATCAAATGCCAGCGCCTGTGCAAAACTTGTGAAAAAAATAAACAGTAGCAGTGACAAAAGGGAAAAAAATCTGACCAATGAAATCCAATTTTGCCTCGTTGGATTCGGAGCTCTGTTGAAAAGATTTAATCATCTATCATATGGAGAAAGGTTATTGTTGAGGGCAACTGCATATGTGTTTGAGATTTCCAAAGGTCCCACTAGCCTAGTTATGCTCTCACCACTGTTTACTATTACTGATAGAGGCAAAAACACTTTTTCAATAGTCATTACTATTCCTCTTTCACTGCTCATAAACAGCAGTTGGTGTGCTTGCCCTTAACAGTGACCCAGTGCATTAGGCTGGTCAGCTCCTCAGTAATAGAAACAGATAGGCAGCCATTGGATTTTAATAAACCTGGATAATAATGAGGCTGAAAAGCTGAGTGAATTGTAAAGCAGAAGGCTAATGAAGTGCCTATGAGGGCAGTATGTGAGAAATAACCTATAACCTATTAAGAAACAGCCTAACTCCCTCTGCCTGAGTCCTACCCCCTGATTGAATTAGTGCACTCTTTAATTACTGAGCATCCAAGATGGGAGCTCTGAATCTAATTGAACTTTTTCATGCTTGCTGCACCCCAGCCAAACAATTTGTTCTGTAAAAAAAAAAAAAAAAATGAATTAACAGTCTCACTTTGTCTCCTTTTTTTGCATTGATTTTTATAACATTAGGACTGTCTCAGGAATTTCCAGGCTGTAAAGAATCAAATCGCAACGCATTATTCACAATAACGCATATGTTATAATCGCAGGGAGAACTTACTTAAAATTCAATCCACTTTGGCATCATTATCATGTATCAACATAATAAATGAGCCCTTCAGAGCATGGTAATTATAATTTGATAAATCATCAGCAGAAAATTAACTGGATGTCAAAACATTCATTGGAAAGGGTGATGAATGGAGGATGATTGTGGTGATGAATTGTGTTAATCTGCGCAGTATGAAGCCAGCGAAATGGCTAAGCAGCCCAAGATGGATGGGCCATAGAAGCTGCAAGGTCAGGACACACAACTGCAGAACGGAGGGAAGAAAAAAAATAGGAGGGAATGAAACGGGGAGAAAAGAAAGAAGGACTCTCGCTCCCTCTCTTTCTCTCTCGACTCAGAGCATTATCTGTCTTCTCACCACGGCAGTTCTTTATGTTGGGCTTCAGACGTTCGGGTTGTGACAGTCAAGTTGACCTTAGAGTCTATTTTTTTAAAGATACTAGGTAATTTTAATAACAATGGTGATTATTATAACATTGGAGGGAGTCATGGGAGCTAACCACTAATGTCTCACAATAGATTACTATGCCAGAAGATTTTTTTGTAGCCCTTTGTGTGGTCTTAATACTGCAGTTTTATACTCAAATAGATATAGGAATTGTGTTTTGAGATCAACTGCGTGTCAATATCTATGGAAATAATTAAAGAACAAACAACAGGTTTCAAAACACAGGACCTCTTTGATAAGCATGTTTGCCTTTATAAAATAGTGGGTCTTGTGTCATATGACTGCTACATCTGTTACTGCTACACTTTTCTCTGGGGGTAACTCCTAGCAATATGGTTACTAAGTTCTAGTTAAGCTTGGTCAACCTTTTAAAATGTACATTTGATACCGTCTAACTAGTATTCCTGTCCTGCTGTGGTTTGATATCTGCAGATACAGAGGTCTACCACATGCACTACATGTATAAGATGTTAGTTTACCAGTTTGTCCTCAATTATCGATCAATTCTAATACAATGGAAAGAAATTAAGGGTGTTTTCAGACCTAGAGTTTGCTCGCTGTGGTCTGAATCAAGGACTTATTATGTTACAAAGTTGTATAATTGCCTAGAGTTGGGTCGTGTTCTCACGGCAGCATTTACAAGCGGACCAGATAAAATGCCTTGTGCCAGAAAGCTGCTCTTGATTGGTCAGAATTTCCATGCCTGAAAAATCCAGGAAGCAAACAAAATATTGAAGAAGAGTACACTTGCAAGATAAATGTGACACTTTCTAATGTCACAATGGAGGGACAACTACGCAGGTTGATTTTAGCGCTGCTCATCGTGGACTATATTGCTGTCATTGTTCATTTTAGTCAAACCATACAGTTTGAAAACGAGGCACGGCTCCAACTAGAAAACAATGTTTTGATGCATTGGATGAGCCGAATGTGCATATTAAGGCAATACAGGAGGAGGTGCACATCAATAATCCTCTGGGACTGTAACATGCTCATGCTTGTTTAACCTAATGTGTAATGCGACTGCAGAGGTCGGAACACGTTCTCACCACAAATAAACTGCACCAGAGTTCATTTGTAACCGGACCGAGACCACCTCTTCAAGAAGATCTTGGTCCGGTTGTTTTGGCAGTTTGGTGCGATTGCTGTGTTCACACCTGCCAAAATGAACCGCACTTAGGGGACAAACAAACTTGAGTTCGATTAAAGCAATCCAAACAGGGCAGGTGTGAAAGCACCCTAAGATTCATTCATTCATTAATTATGTGAAGTAATCATTTTTAGTCTTTTTGGAAATTTTGGAAGAGAGCAAAGATGGTTTAAAGTTTGAACTGGAAATTGGTTTGCCTACACAGTACCTACATAGCATAGCTGTTAAGTAGACTAATGTGTTGTGCAATTATTGCATATCTGAACATACCATGTTTACATTGTTTTACTCACTTCATGATAGAGGGCAATCATTGCACAGGTGACATTTGATCTGCAGAAGACTGATTTGTCTGGTCTGTTATTACTTTGCCCATCTTTAACGTTCTCCTTGTTATTTTCATTATCAACAAAGATCAAATGCAGGAACTTGCACATGCAATATCTGTGATACCCCCCATAGGCTTGATGTTTAATTACTGTAAATGTAATTACTGCACCTCTGTGGGAGCTATGGGGCCTCTTTATGTAGCATCTGCAACACCCTGATACACGTGGCCAGGAATCTTAACTGGGTCCCTCATAATCAGACTACAACCTTAACTACATTAGTCTTATTGAGTTATGATGTTTGAATGTGTCACAGGCCATCAGGTTAGATGATAACACAGTTAAGAACAGAAATCCCCGTACACCTAAACATAGCTACCGAGTGTTAATAGTCTATTAACTCTGGTTTAACCTCTCGTAGTTCATCATCCCACTCATTACTTCTAGCTGAGTACAGATTGTTTTGCTGATCTGTCTGTTTCTGTTTTAGTCTAACTCTGCTTCTTTTACCATTCTTACACTGGTATTTTTGATGTTTTACTATGTACACTTAGAATTCAACAAAGACATTGGCATGGGGTTTAACGTTGCTTGTCTTGGTTATGTTTTTTTCACTTTTGAGATATAGTTGATCTAATTGCTCATGGTACTTTAGCCTAACAAGCAATTAGCAAATCCATTGTGGAGTGGAAATCAAAATGTATTAACACTAGTTCACATCTCCACCTGCTTCACGGATTCACAGATCCTTCGAAGACCTAATTTTACACAACCCATGCTTGTTGTGTAATTCTGCATAACAAGACTGGAAAACTTTACTTCTTACACAAAACTGCGATATCATAGCAACTTTCCGTGAGAAGGTTGTTGAGCTTCCCTCCTGTGGTAAGAAGGGAAGAGCCCTCACTGATGATAATGAAGGCTATTTCTACAAATAACTGTAATTACATGTCACCGCTTTTTGAAATGTGACAAAGCAGACAATGTTGCTTTTTATTGAATTCATTATGTTGACAGGCACTTCATCCTTTTCATTTATCTCCAATTCGTTATGGCCTGAGCGAACGTGTGTAAACTGACAACTGCGCTTAATGTTGTTATTCTCCGTTTGTGCTTCCAATATATTGTAAGCCGTGTCTTTTTTGCGTCCGTGCACATGTCTGACCTCAGTGGGAAGTATGTATCGTCGGTGGTAAGTCTTGTACTGTAGCTGAAGTGGCTTCACCACACGGAGATCAAAAGTCCCCCTTCACATCCTGTGTCATTTCTAGCTGGGAAGTATTAATCTCATACAGAGCTTCAGACACCTCTTATCTGGATGGCAGGTTGACATGTAAGGGGATATTTCGTCTTGATTCCAGCGATGAATGCAGCACACGGGCTATCACTTGGCCCACGCTGCATATGGAAGAGAAGAAATCACACCTTTCTTTTTTGTGACTTCCATTTTCATTTGTGCTCTCTCCACTCACTCTTTTCTGTCTCTCCTTTTCTCTCTCCTGGAAATTATCACCAGCCATGTCAGGAGCCCTGTCGGATGGAGGGGGAGAAATGTGTCACACTGCCTCTTAAGTTTCTGATTGTCTAAATGACACAGAATCTCATCATACAGCTGTCTCCCTTTCTGACACTACAATTACCCATAATTCCCTCTGTCATTCACTGTCTCAAGGTTAGTATTTTATATCTCGAACAGAGGGTGAGGACATTTACATTTGGAGGCTAGAATGGAAAAAAGGGACTGAGGAAACACAAAGTTTTGCATGTGTGTGTGTGTGTTTGAAACCTTTCCCTTATTTAAATGGGTTTTCACTGGCTTAGTTTGGTTATTCAGCAAGCTTCATTTTCTGCAAACTAAAATCCTAAAAATGGTGTCTCTTTAAGCTACAGTGTGACTTAAAATCCAAATTGTAAATCACCTTTCCTCATTATCTTAATGACTTTGTTAATGACCACGCAACTCATTTCAGCCGATGCCGTTAACGAGCTTTGGTCACCGAAATAATATTCCTTGATACTACCCTTCAGAAAGTGGGTGTAGTCTGTCCCTCTTGACAAAGTGTGCTCAGTGAAAATGGTCCATTATCATGCCACTTTTTACTCCATCATCTCTGATATTCTTATATGGTCTCTGGGTTAAACAGTACGTCTTCCCATCCTTTTTACCCCATCCCTCGAGTAAAGTGTTCTTCAAAGGTATATATTTCATTGCAAGCTGACAGCCTTGACACCATAATTGACCTGAGAGCTTCCATCTTACTCTTTTGAAATTCTCCGTTGTAATGTGTGTCAACTAGATAAAATGATTCCCATCTCCACCTTTCTGTGGATTTCCATTTGCAAAGACGGGCTGACTGACTGACTGTCTGACTGACTGACTGGCGCAGGCTCCATTATCATTCTGTGCGAATGTCTGTGATCGTTGGGGAAAAGATGCGAAAGGCTCCATTGTTTGAAACAGGTGCTCGCACTTAAGTCCTATACATTAGTCGCGCGTGCGGAGCTTTTAGATGGGTTAAATAGTTTGTGATAATGTTAGGTTTTGATTCTTTGAGAATAATGCTTTGCTCTGCCTGACAGACCGCCTTGTCTGTCTGTCAATGTGTCATGGTTTCATGGAGGCAAAATTGGTTTTAGGCTTTCATTAAATTTGCTAATGACGTCCATAATGTTCATATTATTAAAGTGGAAATTATCAACAGTGGGAATCTAATGTACATTTTAACCTTTGAGCACTGCCGATTCTGCAGTATTCTGCATTAAGAAATGCAAAGTTTGTGTCAGACTAGAGTGCATTTTGGTCTGATAATTACATCTTAAACACAACAAAGCGTTTTCATGCACATATTACTGGTTTCAAGCTCATTTAAGTTATCGTTCCCACATTCATCCTGATAATAAATACTAGATTGCCCCCATTGCTGTCTTTTTATAATTGTTGCATCTGTTTCCTTCATGTTTTTTATTACTACAGGGTGTCTATCACATCCATCACGTCACTTAAACCCACCGTCAAACACAAAGACCCTGAAAACAGTAAAAAAGAAAAGCACCTTTTCCTCCTTGTTCCTTTTCTTTTTGCTTCATTTTCACATGTGGCTATAAAAAGACATGCTCTGTTTTTGTATGCCATGTCATATTATTAAGTTTCACGCTTGCTCCGTGAACCTGAGACATATTTTCTGCTTTCCCCCTGGCTAATTGGGAGATTGTTAGGACTGTCTCTATCCAGAGCCTGATGCCCCCAAATGTGTCAATGTGCTGCTTTGCCGCTGCTAGACTACATGTCTTCCAGTCAGTAAGGGGCATGTTTTTCAGAGCAGTTTGTTATTAGATTAATTAACACTGTATTGACAAACCGTGATAGGATTGCGTGATCTTTCCCCACCTTTGGAGACACTCTTTTTCTTGGCTTTTCAATCAAAGTAATAATGAAAATAGGCTCTTTTTTTATTGAAGTACACCATCGGAAAGTGAGAGGTAACACTTAATGTGGTATCTCTTTTCTTGAAAAGGGTCTTTGAGGAACTTTTTATTAAAGCGGTGTACTACGTGTTGAACAAATGTGACCCATGTGTTTATTTTGCCTTTGTCTGAGCTTACAAAGCAGAAGGAGGCTTTATGTGCCTGAGTAAAAAGGCTCCAGGGGAAGCGGCACTTTTGGGGGGTAAAGCTGGGAGGCTAAAACAAGCTTTAAAGAGGGTCCAGTCCCACTCAGGTTCACTGGTAAGCCTGTTGGACATCCGGCTTTGTTCCTCTTATAGGCTCCTTATCAGTGGCCTGATGCGGTTGTCCCCTCACATGTTCCTCTTGTACCTCAGCTGGGCCAATTCGATGGCCTAAGTGCTCAAATTGAGCCATTTTGTCTCACTTTGAAACAAACTAGGATCTATTATGCGTGTGTGCTTTTTTTTTTTTTTTTTTTTTAATTCATACCCGTCCTCCTTGTCTCTCTTCCATGTTGGCCTTGGTCTATGTAGTTTGTCAGTCCCCCCTGCCTTTCTCTGCTCTTAAGTTTGAAGCGCTAGCCTTGTGAGGGGTCAGTGTTTCCACTCCAGCAGTGTCAACTTCAATCTGGGGCGATTTGGTGTGAAATGTGTGCCATGGTGTGGGGGCTTGCAGGTCAAAGCCCCAGTAATTGATGTTGCTTATTCATCTGCTTTTCCTTGTCTACTCTCACCGCAGCGCAGCAGCCATTATTGTTTGTCTAAATTGTTTGGAGATTTACTGTAGGTCTTAGGGCCCTGAGAAGCATCCCCCTGCTGCACTTTGTCTGTGTTCCTACCTAGCAGGGGGTTCAGCACCGGGGACACACAATGGTGTCTGCACAAAGGAGGCTTTCCCCAACACAAGGCCTGGAGGACATCTCATAGCATGATACTGAGCACTAAGGGATACACAATGGCGGAGGCACAAAGGAGGCTTCTCTTAAGACAGGACTCAGAGGACATCTAGCATGACAAGCAGGGCAGCTCTCACTGTAATTAGCCATGGAGCCAGCTTGACCAATGGCCCTATGAGATCAATGAAGTATCAGTAAACAGTATTTAAAAAAACGAAAGAGAGGGAAGGGGGCGATTAGCAGACATTTGGTCTTGTGATGCAGCAAACCAAATGAAAATAATTAGCACAAGGTTTGGCCATACATAGATAAGACAGCCATGTTTGAAAACCGACACCCCTCCCTCCGCTGAACTCTTTGCTCATCTCTCTTCCGCTCTGTTCCTCCTGAGGAACGCTACCTGCTAGCTGAAGCGCAGGATGAAATGCTGGATCTGTTTAAGCACAAAGAGGAACGTAATGATGGAGCCACGTTTAATCTGGCCCTTTAGCATGTCAGGCGGCTGCATGGGTGGTATGTCCTCCAGGGCCTTTGAAGAGGGCCGATTTAGAGAAGAGATTTGGATCATTACACAATAAAGAACACTTCATAAGTACCGAAGTGAGTTGGAGAAATGACGGTTAATGATGTTGACAGCAATTCACCTCCGCTGAATTACAGAAAGATTTGACTCAACTTGCCTTCTTTAATGAGCCTCACTCTGTAAAGGTAATGGGCCAGCGGTAAGACACAGAGAGAGGCGGGGAGGGGAGAAAGTGGGAGAGAAAGTGGGAGGGGATTTTTTTTTTCTTTTCTCAGGGAGCTGCACTGCTGCCTGTGGTTTACTCTGGGCTGATAGGCTATCACACATCTCCCTTTAAGCTGTCATGTCAGGAAACTACAGAGACAGAAAGGCCATCTTCAGTAAAGAGAGGCTGCTGGTGCAACAAGGTTGTCTGATCTCCATTCTGAGAGATGTGTTTTGTTTTCAAAGCTGCATGCATATGGATCACTTGTGTTAAAGCTTTGTTTCCATCTTTATAGAATGTTAAAATAAATATGTAACATCAATAGGCAACTTTTGGTACCTTTTGCACTTTGACATTGTTCAGTTTGTCATAATGTAAAGCGTGTTCTCCCAATAAGTGTCCATCATTTACTATAATTTCCCTCCAAGTCTGTCTTCTTGATTTTATTTGCTCTGCTTGCATCAAATAAGCCTATTTACACACTTCTGGAGGAAGGACACTGATTCCAGCCTACAGCTCATTTGCTGTTTCTAATCATGCATGTTTATGTGCAAGTTTGTGACAAAAAGCTTAACTGACAGCACGACTGTTGATTTGCGGTTCTATTTTTTTTTTTCCGCCCCACATCTGACTGTCATCCCATCAAAGTAGCATATCTGTCAGTGTCTTTGAGCGTCTCACGCTGAATGATAAATATGTACATCCAAACTGGGATTCAGTGCCAATTATGCACTGACAGAGATGTCGCCGAGAATGTAACATTTAAATTAAAATGATGGCATTCAATTTCAAACTGCCTTGTGCGGTGACATGTTCTATTATCTCCTTCGGAGGTGTAAGACAAGGCAAAAACAACAACGATGAACGAAGGAGCTATCCCAAAGGTCAAATCAATAACTTTGTTGTTTCTCTGCTTTTGCTCGTTGGCACACCTACATGTCAATCATTAAGGCTATTAATAGGCTTGTTAGAGCCAAAACATACTCCTGTCTTTTATTGTCATCTTGGAAAATCTCGACGTACTCGTTACCCTACCAGATTTAGAAGGCCCTTAAACCCTTCCGGCTTCTTGTAAATGGTGTGCACTGAAAACAGACAGGTCAATGTTGATATAATGTTACAACAGTTGTATTGATTTCTCTATGATGATTTCATGAGCAATATAATAGTAGTATGTCGTTGCATGGAAGTGCAGCGAGTTCTGAATCACACGGGGGAAAAAAATACAAGGCTTGATATTTTAATTGGCAGGAATACTTGTCTAATTATCACTTTTCTGTTTGCTCTGCATGCTGAGATTATGTAATTATCTTTTTGAAACATTGTGGAATGACTTTTTTGTGTGTCATTTCTGAGACGCCTCTGTACCTGACACTCAGCAAGCCGCTTAATAATATGCTAGAAAGGCAGCTAATTATATCATAATAATGGCTTGATGAAAGCAATAAGGCAGGCCGGTGAATGAATGATAGCACTGAACGGCTGCTCAAGTTATATCTTTATCTCAAATTATTGTAATCACACTAAACAGGAAGTTCTTTAATTACTAATGTGTTTATTCATTATGCCAAAAGAATTTGGAGTCTTTGCATTTGTTATCATTATGCAAATCGCGGTTCATTCTAAATGATAAGCTTCTCTGCAATGATATTTTCAGCAAATTGAATCCCTTATCACGTTAATTACTCCATGTTTACAAGCCCCCCCCCAAGCTAGGGTATCCCAATTAAAGACTACACCTGTTCTATTTGTGGGATTTGTATTTGTTACATGTGTCATTACATGTTCTCCTGCAGAGCACAGGTTTGTCAGGGGGGAAGAACCACCAGTTAGACCCCTCACTGGGCTTCCAGACTTCATCCTGCTTCTACAAACGTTCCAGGCTGACTGGTGTCGTCTAGCTGTGGGATCCTTTGCAGGAAAGAGGCAGGAACACAGCTGACACATGCATCCGCAGGACCTGCGGAGGGGGTAGATGGGTGATCTGACGGAGGGCACGCCCGAGCACCAGCAGCGGCTGCATCAACAGCAGCAGCCGTAGACTGCTTTCGAAACTTTTTAATTAGCACTAATTACCTTTGCAGGAAAATGTTGAGGCTTGAAAGGATTTGTGTCAGCAAGTGGGAGATCAAAGATTGTGGTGCTGTGCATTTTAATCTGAACACTGAGGGGTAATAGGGAGCTGTTTGTGTGTGAGAGAGAGGGAAGGAGGGAGAGAGGAGGAAAGGAAGCATCCCAGGTGGTGCTTGAGCAGCCTACCTCCAGTAATGCCGTCCACCAATCACACCGCGGGTCCCGTCACATTATAAAATTCTCCACTAATATAAAGAAATTAACTTTTTTATTGTTTAATTGAATCATGGCTTTCCCTCACTTTGTTCATCCTCTCCTTTTATCTGTGCGCATGCATTCCTCACTGTCAGCCTGTGCACACGCCTGTGATTCTGTGCACGCCGCTTCATCAGACTGACAGGCATTTCATAGAGGTGGTTTTTAATGCATGCCTGGACATCACTGTGGCAGGGTCATCCATCAGACTTCAAGACAACATCGATCATTTGCCATGAAGAGAGCGCGGGGTAGTGATTATTTGCTATTAGGTGGATGCTGAGGCATACAAATGGCTGGCAGTTGACAGTTGAACTCACTCAAACGTAATGCGCGATGGCTCCCCCTCTCAGGGAAATGTTGACAAGCACTGAGCCTGAACACTGTAATGACAGAGCGTACAGGCAGACAGGGCACTGAGGGATTCTTCCTCACAGATCGCAGCATCTATTATTTAATGGTTCCTTTATTTTATTGCAAAAGAACACAAGTTCATTTCCAGTTACATATTCTGTATACGTACACTATATACGTGTGCATTCTTTTATTCATGAAAAACTCATTGTTTAATGCAGAGTGTACTTATAGCAATGGGCCTCGGCTGATTGGCCCTGTCACTGTAATTTTATAGTATTATATACACTTAAAGATGTGTGAGGCTGCGCGGCGTGCACGGGAGCGTGTGTGTTTGCTTGTTTGTGCCGCATTGATGTCCTCACTGACTGAGACGCCATCAGTGAATTGATTTTCAGCTCCCGCTCACTGAGAGAGGAGGGTGTTTGTCATGTGGATAGACAACTAATCTTTCAATACAAACATTCACAAGACGCATGGCCATACTGTGAGCACAGTCCAGGCGCTATGAGGAGGGAAGTGTTGTGTAGGCTCAGAAGGAGCTGGGCTTTACCAGCAATACCGTTAGCCTCCCTCCCTTGTCCGATGATGTATTTCACAGCGTACAATTTAGTTTCTTACATGGGAAGCAGCTGTCTGTCTGTCTGGCTGTGAAACAAACCTCACTTGGTGAAACTTCAAAAGAGACGTCCACTTTTTCTGCTGTGATTTCTTCATTTCTTTCTTCACTCTTTCCTCCACCTCTCAATCGGGTCATTGTTGAAGCTTAGACTTCATCCCGGGCCAAACCGGGGTCAAGCAAGGCTTATGAGGTTGGATCTGACAGGAATGTCTGTCAAGTCCTTATCCCTCGGCCAGGGTTGATCCAGGGTCATTAATCAGACGGGGATTGGGGATGCAAGGGGAAGCACGGGGCCAGGTGATGCTGACCTCAGTACAGTGGCTTTGATTTTTGTCTGGCCCTGGCTTTGTGTGTGTGTGTGTGTGTGTGTGTGTGTGTGTGTGTGTGTGAAATGACAGGATCACTCCCTGTCTGATTCACAGTGCTTTCAGTCCCTCTGCCAGCACTAATGACATTGAGAGAGAATATTAACCTCACACACTCAGCAGGAAATATCCACAGGGGTAGTCTATAACTCAGACGCTGCAGGATCCACAGTGGTATGATCATTCAAACACACCGAAGCTAGCTTTATAGTTCGACAGACGCACCATGGTGTAGACGTCTCCAACAATTTGATCTGCACTCCTCGCATAATACCCTCGTATAGCATCAAGTAATGAGCGGTGATATTTAACTTCTTCATCAACAAAGAACTTTGCTAATTATATTTCACAGATTCCTTCTTGCTTGAATTTTGTTTATGCTCCCTAAAAAGATATTTTTGTTTTGCAAATGATGTAACCCTGTGTAAAGTTCAATCTGGCACACCACCTCCAATTGACAGCTTTGTAGCTAGTGATGCTTTTACACACAGGCTATCAGGAGCAAGCATAGCGCAATATTCAAAACAGATTAAGAGTGAACCCACATAAAGGAGAGATTTGCTGGCGGCGCCAAACGTACTCTAATGATTTGCATTGCCATTAATAGTAATTTGCAGCTGCCTAGGAGGAGACGTGTAATCCCCTTCCCATGTGTGAATTGACATGCATTCAGGGAAGGCTATGTGTGTCCTGGACGTGTGATCTTTAAATGACTGCCACCTGAGGCCTGGCAATACAGAAAGAGGAGTGCCACTCTGAGTGGTGACGGTCTACATGTGAGGGAGAAAGGGAGAGCTGTGGGGGAGATAGAGACAGATAATGACAGTCTAATTCACCGTCGCCATCAGAGATGCATGTACAGAGACGCGTATAGGCCATAAACTGTAGCTGGAGGGGAGAGTGCTGGAACAGACCTGATCAGCGCTGTGTGGAGGTGGTGGGAGGGATGCTGAGGGGTTGCAGGGCATTAATTTGCTTTACAGATAATGTCATCTTATTTACCACAAGCTAATCCTGATAGTTTTTTTGATGCTGTATTTTTGTATTTTTTTGATGTTTATTTGTGTTTTTGTTGTGGGTTAGAGTGATGAAATACAGCTGTGTTGAGCTAATGGAGACTGGGTGTATTAATAGCTCCTATTTTATCCTCAATTTGTCCATTACAAAAATGTTATCATACTGCCCCTTTCACACTCCCCACCACATTAATGCACCACAAAACAACCATCCTATCAGGTCATTTAGTGTCATTTTTTTATTTTTTATTTCTTATTTTTTAAGGTTTGAGTTGGGTGAAATACATCTAGTTCCTACCACTATACATTTGTTTAATTTTTCAGTTAAAATTACAACTGGGCTATGTGGAGAAAATCTAATATCATGATATATACATATACATTTTTTTTGTAATATTTAAAGGAGCTATATGTAAGAAATTTGTAAGCAAATAGTCATAAAATCCTCCTAATATGTCACAGAGACTAAGGAATAATGTTCATATAACATACTGATCTCACCGACAATAATAGTACAGCCAGAATATTTGCATTTAAAAAAATATTTTACAGTCCGCAAATCATGTTTATGTTTTGAATTTGTGTTTTGGCCTGTTGCGCCACCCACCGCCGTCTACCATTCACACAGTCAGTAGAGTCTCAGCATCAGTTAAAGTTACAACTGAGCTACAGCAGCACGGCAAGCAGCATTAGCAGTGTCCCAGTATATAATATTAGCAGCCGGCTCCCCCTCAGTTGTATCCCGGCAGCAGCGTTAGCAGCAGAGAAGCCGGACTTGCTCGAACGGTCTGCTGGAAAACCGAATATCAAGGACGCGGCAACGCGGCCCTGCCATGGCAGCCGCCCGTGGGCAAACAAATCAGTCTCCAGCGTGCCGCTGTCCAGCAACCTCGAATCTGTAGGGGAGGGGGGGCAGACACAACTCGCGGCAGTATTTTGAATTTGAGTGCAGTAACCATTTTGGCCACATTCTTACATACAGCGCCTTTAATTTTAACTTTTTCAATTTAGTGTGAACATCACAACCGATTCCCTCCAAAGAAAACAAACAAAAAATACTCAATAGAAAGATGTATCTCACAAAAACACAATATATAGTTTTCTCATAACAAATATCATGATATTTATGACCAAATATCTTGATACAGATATTGTGATAACATCGTAGCATTGACTATTGGTACAATGAGATTTTTTGATAAATAATCGTGAATAGTGTGTAGAGCTGTGACGATTTGTTGATTTGTGATCTAAAGACAATTAATAACAAACCATTTTATCATTTTAGTTATTTTTCAAGCAAAAATATCAAATGTTTGCTGGTTCAAAATTTGAGAATTTTCTGCTTCTCTTTGTCAGTTTTGAGTATATGTCAGAGTATACTTAGGTTTTGCAAATCAAAGACATCATTTTGGTGTCCAGGAACTTGTGGTGAGTATTTTTTACTCTTTTTTTTTTTTTTTTTTTTTTTTACATTCTATAGACTAAACTAGTGATTCTCAAACTTTTTACAGAGTGCTACCTCGTAAAATATTAGGCAAGTAGTAGGGTAGGCAAACTTTATTTAGCCAGGGACAGTTCACATGGGAGCCAGGTTTATTCCTGATCACAAGATTATTTCTTGTTGACTGTTGTCAGCCAACACCACACTGTATAAAGGATGTGCACTGTAAATTGCACGTAATTCTTCAACAAAACTCATCAGTTTCTGTGAAAACTTTCCTGAAGCTGCTTAAGTAGCCACCAGCTCATACGCTTAGTAGATTGTCACCCACTTCAGTTTCAACAGAACTGCTGATAATATTCTCTTCCTGATCTGTGCTTCACTTTCTATGAGTTTTGTTGATAGCCATGACTGTGGTGTTTTTAAACCATTCATTTTACCTTCCTTTACGATCTTTATCTCATGAACATATCTGCACGCTACTTTCATGAATGTGACTATGTAGCAGGCTAATATTAAAACACCAATATAACAGAAAAGGCTAAACTTAAATCAAATTATATTTCAGGGATCTAAGTTTAAGGCATTTTCATTTGACTTGTAGTGTTTTGATAGCATTACATTTATTTAAATCAATGTATTACTTTTGATTCTTCTGTGTACCACTAAAGGGAGCTTGTGTACCACCAGTGGTACTTGTACCATAGTTTGGGAACCAGTGGACTAAACAATACATTGATTATCACGATAGTCTGCATATCAATCAATAATAAAAGAAAAATAACTGTCAGTTGCAGCCCTAGTAAAGTGGATTTAAAGACTAAGTGGGTAAAGACAAATAATAGAACAACTCGTCTGGTAAATTCAGAAAATTACATCACTTTACTGTAATGCAGCCTTTAAAACCAGGAAAAGACGAAATTTATGACGTTATATCCAAAAAGATGATCTCATATTACGATATTGATAAAATATCAATATATTGCCCTCCTTAGTTTAAATAAAGTTGTTTAAAAAGTAAACAGAACATAATTACACACATTGATGCAGTTAGATTTAATAATACCCTGAGGATATTTACACTTAATCCTTAAAATAAGTGTATTTCTATTGGAAACTGTGTAATAGATGATGTCATTCCAGTGGGAGATTACTTTGTTTTAAGACAACAAGACACAGATCTGGGGATATATATGGTAGATATAGGGATACGGCTAATTTACTGAATTATTGATTAAGATTAAGAAATATATTTCAACTCACAGAGTGGCAAAAACCATCCAAATATTTCTTGACTATTTCAGGCTGAATGGCTCTCCAGCCTCCTTCCCTCCCTCCTGAAACCAGCCCTCCACCATTCACCTTTCTTATTAAGTTTATTAAAGCCAGTCCACATACTGGGTTTCCCAGGTCCAGTTCCTTTTCCCATTCATTACAGTACCTTATCCTGGCAGGCAATCTGAACTGTGCTCTGAATAGTCCATTATGCACATATGAAGGCCATCATGGCCCCAGTATTGGTCAATTCATCAAACATTTATCTGTTGCCTTCTGAACAGGACGTCATTATGCCTGTCACTCTGCAGCTCTGGCCCTCCGTTTAGAATAACAGTGCATTGCTTTTCTGCACCACGGCGACCCTTGAGAAGACATTAGCCCTTTAGCTGTGGACTGCAGCTGCCAGGGCTGTCCAGTTTTTCAAAGTGTTTGTGTGTTGTTGTTTTTTGATACACATTAGTCTCGGGAAGTTTTTCTTTTTTTTCATTATTGCAGTTCTAGCTGCAGGGATGATGGCTCTGTGATCTCTATCACCGTCTCAGTAATGGGGATGACTTTGAGGTTGTTTTACATTATAGCTCTGTAACATACGGCTTTGACAAACTCCATATTTGACCTCTCATCTTCAGAGTTTCTAAAAATTGCCAACTATGATTCATTTAGGCAACAGTTTCAAAAGCAGCAGACTTAAGAAGAGAGACTGTTTAACACATGCAAAAGAGCCAAGGCTGCCGTTCTCCATTTTTCATCTGCTGCCGGAGGATATATGACATGACACTGGCGCACACCATTGGCAGGAGTGACTGACATTTCAGCCAATAATGGTCGAGAGTTTTCTTCCCTCTGTTGTCAGCAGTGGTTCATCAATCACTATGTCTGCATTAGTATTAGTGTATTGATCTGGCAGGACTGCTCTCTGGGTCACTGTCTCCTCTCCAGTGTCCTTGTCTGGTGTCTCATATCCTCCCCTGCTTCCTGTGCTGAGTCTCTGCCCCGGCTAAATATTGGTGTGTGTGCACCCTGTGTGCTCAGCGGACAGGATCTTAGCAGATAATGGAGATTTCAACACATACATGCACTACTTATGTAAGCTCAAAAGCACACTGATGCACACGGGGCCGTATGATGTATGATGGTGAGCTTACACAGGCTAAGTGGTAGTCAAAGCGTAAAGACAGCCCGTGTGAAGTATTAGCTCTGACAATGAGGCTGATCATAATTATCTTAACAAGGAGAGGATTCATCGCCTCACCTCGTTAAAGCTACCGCCTGTCTCTGTCTCTCCCTTGCTAGTTAGGGGTTTAAGAAAACGCATTTGATCATGCGTTACTATCAAAAGTGTAATTTTCTAAATTTGTAAAATGAGGTGATGAAACATGACGTGACAGTAGATTAATTTTCAAGTAGTATTTGTACAATTTTCTTCATTGTTTTTTTAGTAAAAAGATTCCCCTTAATCTAACAATATGCATAAATATAAGTGACTACCACTTTCATCATAAGCAGATGTATGAAACAAGCCCAAACAGTAGTAGCATTTACCATTGCGGTTAAAATAAAGATACATTACTAAACATTATCACAACATGCTTGCAGGATTTGAATACAGAAAACAATGCTGACAGTAGGTAAACATTTTTACGTACATTCCCTGTAAAATCTCTGTTTGTTGTACGTGTGGTTTGACTGTGTTTGCCATACACCAAACCTCTATAACATTGGGACTCAAGTCAATTATGCTCATTAGTTTTGTTAAAAGCAAAAGCTGCTCCCTCTCTGTGTTTTGAAGTGAAGTACTTTTACTGCAGTGCTTAAACTTTGTTAGTTTTCCAAGCCGCACATTAAAACAAGAAAGCTTATAAAAAGTAATGAAACCAGCTATGGAAATCTGCAGAGGGAGCACAGAAAGCTGGAGAGTATTAGAAGTTCAATCCCTGCACTGTAGTTAATGCTGGATGGGACTCAGTGGCTCTCCCCTGGCTGTGAATTTAACTGATTAAATCAGCCAGTGCACGCAGCAGTGGTGACATGAAAACAACAATTAATAAGGCTCCCCCCTGTGCCATGCGGCTCCCTTTAACCGAGCAGCTAATAACATAACCCACAGGACTGCAGCCCATCACACACACACACACACACACACACACACACATGCACACATACAGGTGGCAATAGTTAGCAACCTCTGTTCACAGAAAATGTAATAATGTCTGTGCAATACGGTTTGAGCCTGTAACTACAGTACACATTGACGAATAATATTCTCGCAGATAAATAGCATGTTGTACTGAATTCCCTGTCAGTGCAAACACCATAACTGCGCTGAGAAATAAAAGTTTGTTTTCTAATCGCTAAAGTTTGGGTCAGCAGCCCTGTCAAAAAAAAAAAAAAAATGCTACCTAGAAGTGTGGCAACGTAATACTTTAATGATTTTAGCTGGCATTTTGTAAATCCAACACAAAAAAAGACAAAAAGAAAAAGGAGAACTGTAATTAAATGTACCTCTTTTCCATCTCTATAGATTTAAGTGTACTAGCCTAATGGGCCCTTTTTGCTTTCATAAATAAGCAGCACCATGGGGGGAACAAAAACAAGCAAACAGAGTAGGATTTCATAAAACTGGCACATCTCTCTATTCATCCATCTTGCCAGTGCATTAATCAGACCTGATAAGAGGTTGTCAGCAAGCGGCTTTGCCAGCACACTGGCTAGGTGCTGTCAGCTGTTGTTGTGGGTATCAAGTGTGTGTGTGTTTGCAAAATGTTGATGTCTTTTGAAATGATGCAGCTCAGTCCGCCTCACTTGCAAGTCTACAATGAATTGCTTATTTGTCGTTTTTTTAACCAGAGTAGATAGTTGCAACATTTTTGCTTTGTAAAGTTGCTGCGAGTGTGTGTCCACTCTGTGTGTCTGTGTGTGTTTTTGGATCTAAGACTACATTTAGTTTAGAGTTTAAGCTTATAGGAGCACACAAGTACTCATCTATCCTTCCTTTGCTAGTATGTAGTTTCCATAATGAACGCGACTGTACGTCGTGCCCTTCCCCCATCCGTTTGCAGATTGTCATGATAAAGGTGTTATATTTACATAGCTCTAAGGTGGTGTGTATTATGGCAGCCACTGACACTCGGCAGATCCAGGGAGGAGCAATAGTTCACGCTGCAGCTGTTAAGACCTCACTGTACCTTGAGTTTGTCATGTTGCAATGTGACACTGTTCACTGGAATTCATATTTATATAACCTACTGTCAAGGTTATGTCTGCTTTTAAAACTAGAACCACACTGTGCTATACTTATAATGCAGAATTTAGAAAATTTAGGACTTTTAGAACCAGTCAGATATATTTAATAATTGAAAATACTGTGTTTAATTAAAAATACCTGTTGGTTAACGTGCAAGGAATGATTCCTGAAAAGTACACAGTCAATATGTGTCAGGTTCTGGCAGATTTAAATGTCAATGAAGTCACCCAGGACACTTTAACATGGCAAGCTGACAGTGTGAAGGATTAGACAACACACACATTGCCTTTGTGCACCTCCCGTGACTTGAACTTTGCAGGGCTCTAACATTACTCCTAACACCACCCTCCATCATTTTTATGCCTGTGTGAATGTGTTTGTGTGTGAGAGAGACAGAGGAGGAAAGAGTCAGGATGACCCTTCACCTCTCTTTGCAATTCGTCATAAAAGAAGGAGCGGAAAGGCAAAAATTCCACCTTTAAAAAAAGAAAAAGCACATCCTTTGATGTTAAAATCCCAACACTAACCCCTATCGTGGTAGAGTTGCAAAAAAAAAAAGTTTCCCTTCCATTCCATCTGTGATTGCGAGTGTATTCCGGTTCCTCTGTGAAAATGATGGATGACAAGTTAAATTTGTGTCTGGGGAGTGAAGGTGAACTGTGACAGAGTGATTTGTCTTGGGAATGGAGGGTTAGGGTCAGGCGAAACTGGGCGCCTCAAGGCACAAGACATTGACAAATTCATCCTGCCCGCCGCATTTCTGAAGCCTTTTGTTTTGAATCCTGGCTACTCACAAGTGACCCCCATCCCTCATCCTGCCAGCCGTTGAAGGATGCCTCACCATGCCAGGGGAGCTTTAGCACCACTAATTCTTGTCATTCACTTCCCTGACAGGCCCAGACCCATACTCTCCCGGCGTATGAAAGAGGGAGGCTGAAATATTTATTTCTGCACAATAACGGCTGACCAGATTTAGAGCCATAACAGTTTTCCTGTTGCCTTATCATTGCAGGTCACTGGCGGGCCTCAAAATGTTCACCGAGCTGGAAGAGCTGGTCGTTGACAACAATCTGCTTGGAAATGACCTCCGGTTGCCCAGGTTACCCAACCTCCACACCTTAACACTCAATAAGAACCAAATATCCTTTCAAGCTAATCACTCAGGCTGTTTCTCAGTTTGATTTGCAGTCGACTACACAGGCATATATTTCAGGCATCACTTTCAGAATCAACAGTGTGTTTTGTTTACATCCATATGTCAATACAGCCTTCGCTTGAGAGAGCCAGTTTTTAATGTTGTGGTTTTGCAGGGGAGCACTGTGTGTTGGAGAGGAGAGCAGAGGAACTTGGCTGTCACACAGCTCCACACAGGACGAGTTTTTGAACCACAGGGACCTCTAGTGGAATCAGATTTTAGAGTCAACATAACAGATGTGTTTTTATTTTTCAAAGGGAATAAAAAAGTGTTGGATTAAAACTGCACCCCAAGAATGAGACGCAATCTGGTGTGATGCATTAGCTGCTTGTTATTTTAAATTATAGAGAATCAAATGAGGATTTTTTTTCACATTTGCATCAGTTGCATTTTGCTTCACTGCTTTACCTCGCCGAAATAAAAAGGAATCAGTCATTTAATTTGTCACTCAGCGCGCTAGAACATGCTCACATTTTGGCTCATTGATTATAACAGCCCTGTGTGTTCGGCTTGCCAACCAAAGTAAACACGGCTTAAAAAGCAGAGCTCCGCACAGCCACCCTAAATTCAAGACACAGACACATTGCGAGGCTGTTTATGATCAGTCAGAAATGTGTGAACTTCCCCTCTAAGCTTCAGAACAGGTTTAGCAATGTGTCCTGTTTTCCTCTGGTTATGCAGATCCTACTGGGTAACGATGCTCAGTCTCTCTCGCACACACACTTCCAGAGTCAACATTAAAACTGGGGCTCCTTGAAGTGTGCGTCTGGGACTGTGTGCTGAGTTTGGTTGTGAAGTGGTCGGCACATGCTAATAGGCCAATTATGTACATCCTGTCGTGGCACAGTGCCATTTTAAAGCTCGAGCACTGCATTAGTGCAGTTGTATTTTGACACTTTGGGGCTCAATTTTCCAAGTGAATGTATTAGTGATGAATGTGCCTGCTTTAGGGGCTGTTTGTTTTTTTCCACGTTTCGCAAAAGTTTTTCCACAGCGCGGCTCTGGGAAGCACGGACTGTTTGAACCACAGGGCATCCATCATTTTGTCACTGTTCTGCACCCGGCCACCTAGGAAATGAAAGAGATCGAGAGAAAGGGGAGAGAGAGCAGCAGCCAAATTGTGTCACTACTATATGCCAAAGCCTGCACCTTAAATTGCCCCTCTGTCTGCCCAGTCTCACAAAGCCAGTGACTAGCCCCTTTGAGCACCTCGGCAAATTTGACAGTGACGTGTTTTAGTGCAGACAGGCCCGGGAGGGGCCACGCGGGTAGTAAATGCTAATGTAATTAACAGCGCTAGGTCCTTGACATCCGCCCTTTGACACCTGACTGATATCGAGGCCCTGCTGGAACACTTGGCTGATGTGACCCCGTCACTGGAGTACCTGAGCCTGCTGGGAAATGAGGCCTGCCCCAACCAGCTGGTCAGCCCGGATAAGGATGAGGACGACTACCAGAGATACAGGTCAGTTATTACACGGGCTGCGATGATGTCACACATAAATAAGGAAAGGATATTACTCTGATCTGCTTAGATAGATAGATAATTTTCCCTCTTTCTCTCCCTGTGTGCATTTGTGTGTGTGTGTGTATATGTATTTTCAGTCAGACAGTTTTGATACTAAGCTATTCAGAGTGATAGCTTTTTGTAAGTAATGGATTTGGAGATGTTCCCTTTTTTAACATCCAGCCCCCCCTACATTTCACAAGCAGACTGCGGATTCAACCACATCACTCTAAAAGCTTTGTCAACTGGCCCCTCTACACTCCAGTTTGCAAAATGGATTTCATGTGTGACTAGTCACCACCACAAATGAGTGTTTACTACCCTGCCTTACCAGAGCAGATGATGCATTAAACATCAAGCTCGGCCTCAAGCCATGCAATATGACCACCATTTGTCAGGGTCCTTTACATGAAATGCGATAAAAGGCGAAAAGCATACTCTCTTTTGTCTGTTTTAGCCCTAAGTGCTTGTTTCTGACTCTGCGTTGCCTATTAATCATTTACCACCCATGCCTTTCTTGAATAATCTTTCTTCTCTCTTTTTGCCCCCCCCCCCCCCCCTTACTTTCCCTCCCCTTCTCCCTTTTCTCCCCCTTTCCCCCTCTCCTCGCATGCTTATCTTGCTGGTGAGGAAAGCTGTTCTGTTTTGACTGACAACGTCTAGGGTCCTGTAATGTAATATTCATAATGTGTCACATAGTAAAACATCAATTTGAGCGTGATGCAGATTTCATGTCTGACAAGGTTAGGCTGTATGCAGGTCGTGACAGCACTGGCCTTGGGCAATAAATACCCAGCCCAGTGCCTCTGGAGCTCTTGGTCTCTCAAGTGAAATACCCTGGTGCGTTGCATCGGTGCCCCAATTAGTGCAATGACATAGAAACGTAGAATTCATTCACACAGTATTGTGTAGTCTGCGTGGAGGTTAAGTGTCGTCCTGGTGCCAACCATGTGTACACTTAGTGGCCATTTGTAGTACTACAATAACACAAGAGTTTGAGGGTGTAATACTATATGTTCTCAATGGTTACTGATAACACGGCATTGTGCTTATAGGACACAGTCTGTGTGAGAAACCCTGAATTATTGTGACAATAGACGTAACTTGACCTCTGTCTTTTCTCTCTGCTTCTGATGTATAAAGATTAACATATTTTTATGTGACATTTTAACTTCTTATCTTGACGTAAGTTATCAGTTTGTCCGATCTCCTTTTGTGGCAGATCAAAGAGCTTGTGCCTGAGGTGCCTCAACCACCAGCTGCACTTTGTGTTCACTCAACCTTTGTTTCCAAATGGCATAGATGCAGCTGCATAATAACTACCCACAGAGTCTATAAATATTCTTTTTATTATTTTTTTAAGTATAATGACTGTTCGAAAACATTATATTTTATGGCTCCCATAGTTTCCTTGCAATGTCAAGTAATTCCAGTTAAATATTAGTGTAACCTTTTCCAAAATAACCACCTTTTAAGCAGGTCAGCCAAACAAAAAAGTTAATTTTGTCTTTCTGTATAGTTGGAGTTTACAGGCAAAACATAATACAATTCATGTAATATCAAGAATAAAATTTGAGACAAATGAATTACTATCATCTAATGAACATGTTTACATGCTCGAAAAATAATTTATTTTCCTCATATTGTCTGTGTTGTAACACCTGTATTCACCCTCTGTCTGAGGCACTTTATTTTAGCGCCTGTCTCTTTAATAAGCCACCCCTCCTAAAAAAGCCAAGTCTGCTCTGATTGGTCAGAATTTCGGGGTCTTCCGTACCTCTAGATGTTAACATTGTCATGGCAGCTGGTAGAATGACCAAAATAAAGGTAGAGCAGCATTTGCTACCATGAAAAGTCACCAGAAAGGTTTTAAACTAAAAACTAACCCTCTTGACAACCGTTGTTGTTCTAGCAAGAAATTGAAGCAAAATTAACATTGGCAACCAAGATTACATGTTTCCATTATGTTAACATGTAGCTCCATGTAGCAGTGTACTCGCATCCGTGTAAATGACTGTAATGGAGTATGGCCTCACTTTCTACTGGGAAAAAACACCAGTAACAGTTTTTGAACCAAAACCACAACTTGACCTGTAGCACCAGGAATATGATCTGAAATCATGAAGAAGTTAACATCGGTAACATCTGCAACCAAGATTTCATGTTTCCCTGATGTTATCATGTAGCTACATGTAGCAGTGTAGGCTACGTAATGTAAACACTTGCAGTAAATATGCCCAGAGCAGAAGACCATATAAAGACATCCGTCACCAGCTGATGTCACCGTATTTTGAAAGTAGAAATGTAGAAATCTCCCCGTGTCAGCGTGGGTTTTCTCTGGGTACTCCAGCTTCCTCCCACAGTCCAAAGACATGCAGGTTAATTGGTGACTCTAAATTGTCCGTAGGTGTGAATGTGAGCACGAATGGTTGTCTGTCTCTATGTGTCAGCCCTGTGATAGTCTGGTGACCTGTCCAGGGTGTACCCCGCCTCTCGCCCAGTGTCAGCTGGGATTGGCTCCAGCCCCCACGCGACCCTTAACAAGATATGCGATTACAAAAATTTGTGAATGAGTGAATGAAACAGAAGAGTATTCAACATGGTCTGAAGCCTGGGCTTTTTGCATGCAGAGATCACCTTCATGGATATTTACCTCATTATTTGAAATTTTGAAATTATGTTTATTATAAACATCGATAACATTATATATAGTACTGACAATCCTATGTGCATTGTCTTAGAGATTTGTCTTTGCTTTCCATACAATTTTCACCAAATTGTTCAGTTTTTCTAAAAATAAATATATAAATTAATAATCGAATCAAATATTTAAGGAAAATATAATATAACTGTTTTTGTTTCTTTTCTTTTTTTTTAAATATACTCTACAACAACCACCTCCAGCGGCAGAAAAAATAATAATGTTGTCATCACATGTTTGGTACTGCTAAATAAAGTATATGACGCTGAGATTTTTTTCGCCGTCATCCTGCTCCCCCTCCCTCTACCCCCCTGTCCTCTCTAATCCTCCCTCTTTGGTTGGGTTGAATCATTAATATCCCTACTGGCTGACAGAGCCTTGTCATCTGCTCTGACCCTGTGATGGTAGGTTACCTATGGAGAATAACCTCCTTGCATTTCTCCCAAGGGCATCTTCACATTTCATCATGGAAATGCCCTGAACAAAGTCCTTTTACAGGGACGGAGACACAGGATGGGATTGGGGCCTCTTGCATTGGAGTGCTGGTGCTCTCATCAGAAAAGGAGCTCTTATTAGGGGTTAGGAGGAGGTCATTGTACCCCATAATAATGCTCCTATAAAATGGGCCATGTCATTTATTTAGCGTTTTAATCATTTGTTTCCTGTTTGCGGATAAGGACTCTTCCTGTTTTATGATTCTTTCAAATTATATCAGATGTTTTTCTCCCTTAAATTTGTACGGAGATATTTCATGTTCCGTGTCAGTCTAAATGTGATCTCTGCATCCCCTCCTTATAATCCTCAGGTGTTGAAAACTTGACACAGGCTTTGCCATCTCCCCTCATCGCCATCGCCATCATCAATTTGTCACAGCTCTTTGCGCACAGGTCTTGTCTGTGCCCATATCCCCCCGTCCTTTCTCACCCTCCACTTAGGTGCTGCATGCATGTCCTTTTTGGCTACCAGCTCAGCCCTGACATACTGGTTCCTCTATCCCTGCCTGCCTGTGAAAGGATCTGTTGTCATCTGTGTATTCCAACCATTATCTTTTGACGTTTCTCTCCCTCCCAATGAAAGACAGAGTGTGTCTGAAAGCTTAGAGAGATATCTGTGATGCTGCCAGAATGACAGCTCTGGCAGACGGGTTGTATCTCCTTTCGTGCTATTTATATGTCCTACTTATTCTTATCAGCTTTGAAGGTTATTACATACAAGAAAATATCACCATTAAATCTGCACCACCATTAAGTCTCAGTAAACACGGCTTCTTTTCAAGTTTTGTTGACGCGTGCATTTACATATTAGAATGTGTGTCAGTTTGATTAGTGTATCACGGTTTACACACTTCCTTAGATTCCCTGTTTGTCTCTTTGTCAAGAGCAGGCCTACAAGCACAAGGAGACCTTTAAAGGCGGCGGTGCGGTACAGTGTTTAAGTTGAACTGTTGTTTTCTCACAGGTACTTTGTTCTGCACAAGTTGCCCCAGCTGAAGTTTCTGGACAGCAGGAAGGTAACCAAAAAAGAAGTGACGGAGGCGCAGGCGAGAGGAGCATTCATGAAAGTGGTCAAACCAAAGTCGGAAGCTGTAAGTTAAGCTCTGTGTTTTTTTTTTTTTTAAACACTGTTTTAAATACTAGTCCCTCTGAAGTCTTGAGTGGATTTGTCACATTCATCCCTTTCTTCCCTTTTCTATTCTCTTCCTTTATCCTCCCTTTCTTCCTGTGCATGCTTGACTGTCAGTCTCCCTTTACAGAGGTCCTGGTACTGTGGCCCTTTGTAAAGAGTCTCTCTTTACTATCGCTTAAAGTGTACGTGTGTGTGTGTTGTATGTGTGTGTAAATGTGTGTGACCACGGCCTGACCTGATTTCGTATGCATGAGCCCAGATCAAAGACGACGGGCGGCTGTCCGGTCGCGGTTGTGTTGCCAAGTGTGACATGGCTGGCGATTGGAGTGACAGCTCACGTACACGCCGCTCACAATCGCTTAATTATCCCGAGCCCGTGCACTTATTCCTCCCTCTCTTGTTTTGGGCCACACAGACTAATTAGAGTTCAGGAGGTTCATAGATATACCCAATTCAACGCCCCCTCCTTCCTCCACCCCTTTGATAATGCACTATAAATGAACGGCTTTTGCCGAGATTTGATTTCATGTAATTGTAAGGTCATGAAATATTTACCGTTTGGATCAGCTAAGCTTTGTCGTTTCAAGGTCCCTGGGGCTCTGACAGCGAGCCTGGGAGGTAAAAATGGATCCAGAGTAGCAGGAGCGAAGGCATCCAGTGACAAATCAGAAGCATGTGAGTCCCTGTCGGGTTTAAAAGTGCACAAGGAAAAACAAAATATTTATTGTTTCAGACAATCAGCTAAGATAGTGTACTCTTTTAGTGTCACTTCATGCTATGCTTTGTTCTTGATTCTTCATGCAAGTGGCAAGCAGGGAAGCAAAACACTGAAATAATTTAACCTCAGTCTGGCATGTTTGGTAGATGGAGAAAAGTGGAATGAAAACACTGTTCATCCACTTTGTATAAAAAGAAACTAAGGACCTCTACAATGCTTTTTGGCAGGGTAAAGTCACTTTATAAGATTTTATTTACATAGCTTGTCAGTGGGAAAGAAATGTTTGCCTTTGTCGCCACAGCCTCAGATGAAAGGAAAGATAATCACTGATTCCAGCTGACATGATGTGTGTGTTTTTCTGTCTTTGTGTCTTTGAACCTGCTGTATATGATTATTTATTCCCTATGCAAAGCAAAAGGTTACAGCTTTGATGAAAATGCATCTATTTTGTGCGCCTGAACATACTTTTGCTGTCCTATCCGCAGCTCCTTATTAGCAGTTTGACTGAGTCTACACAATGATTTTTTTTTTCTCTTTGCCAGGACGTATCCCATGTCTGGGCCCTGGGATGTCACAGCGGCATTTCCATGACATTTGTTTTGAGTTAGATGAGACGTGATGCGTCAACTATCACGGACTTGATGAGCCATGAGTACCTCCCGGCTCTAATTGTCCACATCATCAGAGTGATTGTAAGCTGACCAATAGTGCGGGCCACCAATTAATGCAACGTCTGCAATTGGCACAGGAAAGCCAGGAGAGATGATGGCATAATTAGATATTTGTGTTTGCTTTTATGTCTGGTACAGCAGGGTGTTGCTCATAACAGTAGCTCATGGTACAGTGTCTGCCATTTGCTTCATTACAAAGGATGGTAATTAGCTGTCTCGCTGTCGCTCGCGCTACCATTTGAGTCTCAATTAGTGCAAGTACTGTAGGGAGAAATCACAGGGCCGCAGACGTGATTTAAAAGCTTTATTTTAAAGTTTTTCACTCTGCGTATGGTTAGTTTTCCTTCAAGACCTTATATGACAAATCTCCTTCCTGCTGTTTACAGTAGATAAATTGAAACCATAGAAACAGCAGCAGGGTTACAGTGATACATGCCCACTCATGACAGCATAAATCTGAAGACAGAGCCCCTGCTCTATCAGATCATTCCCGCTGCATGATGTGCGTATTGGAACAGTTAATGGACTCGCTATGAAAGAGACAGTGCTGAACTTTTGAGACCCTCTGTTGAGTCATATCGAAGTGGATTGTGACCACAGTTTTAACTCCTTTTCAATCATGCCATTATGGCATGGCACTGAGCGCTGCCACATGGTTCTGATAAAGCAGTTATGGTCTTTAGCACAATCTGAACACCATAACTTTTCATACATTCCCAGTGTTTTCCATGTTGCCTAAATCATAACCAGACAGTCAATGACCGGTTGTTTGCAGGAAGAAAAATCTGCAGAGATTTGTGAGTGCGGACTGAACACGAAGTTGTAGAAAAGTGTGTATCCTCGTGTCACACAGTCAAACCTTCACTGCAAAGACAAACAGTGAGACAAAGAGGAAAACAAGAATTTGGCTCAAGCAGAATAGCCATGCTCACACACTGAGGATAATTTTGTCACTCCTTTAATTGTTATTGTGTGCCTTCATGCACTAGTGGGCATGACACCATAAGTGGGTGACAATGAGCTGTCTCTGACTTGTCTGTATGTTTTGGTGTTCGCTTCAAACTCAGAAGGGGGTAATTTTCTCTTTGGGGTTTTGGGTATATTGCATTTCTGAGTGGAAAGGACAAGTAGTTGGACAGAAACAGGCAGAGGCAAAATGACAAAGACAAGAGAGACAGAGGAAAAAAATATATATAAATACCTGAAGTAAACAAAAAAAAACGAAGCGGGGACGATTGAAGTGTTTTCCCAAAACCACAACACTAAGCAGAGTCAGAGTGGAAAAGCCTTGAGCTGTATTTTGGGAAATTGGGCGTGTTGGAATGCTATAATGTGATAATTCTCTTTGAGGATTTAGAGGTCATGGAATGAAATGGCGTTAAACCACGTAGAGCCATTTGGACTGTGTTGGGCTGCTTTCGGAAAATACATGTGGTGCTTTTTGGCCCGGTTCCTCCACCTCCCTCCACTCTGCCACGGAGCCCACATTATGCTGTCGAACCCTTGGGTTAAACTGGCCATGTCTATCAAAACACTATGACAGCAAATTCTGTTTTCAGATCCCGAGCGCTGCTAAAAAAAAAGTGCGTAGCAAATTTAACTAGTAGAATAACATTTACTCCTTGCCACATGTTTAAGAGTGTTTCACAGTGAATGAAGTAAGTCCATGGTCCCCCTCACTAAGCACAGCTTGGTAGCTACGTCAGCGGGTATAAATGTTCCTCGGATGTCACTTAGATTTTGCCTGGACGAAGTATTTGACTTGATTTTCGAGCATGAACACAAGTTTTTTTTTCTCCTCCCCACATCCTTCTGCGTATAATGTAAAGCAGACTGCATTGCAGGGTGGCTTGAGCCAGCTCCCGGGTCCCATGAGTCTCTGCACACAGGGTAACGGTTCTTCAAGGGAATTGACAGTGACAGAGCCAGGAAAGTCCTCAAGTGGATCTTTTCAGTTCTGTTTTTTCTTCCCCAGACACTAACCTGTTTTACTCTGCAGCAGACAGCAGTTCATTTTAAGTTTGCACCGAAGGGAACGGTCCAAATCTGAGATAGACTGCATGGTTTTAGACCCATGATTGTGCATTATGTGACGCATGATTGTGGCTTTTTTTTTATTTGCAAAGCCAAAAAAAAAAAAAAGAGGAGGCGTTTTGCTATAGGTTGGTTGTTTTGCTTCCTTTTCAAGTCTCAAATGTGCCCTGTAAAGTATGTTGCCACGTTCATCTCTGCTTCAGAGTTATGAGTTCCCCGAAGCTCTCAAACATAACAAACAGCATGCAATATAGTGCTTTGTGAATGTGCCTTCAGTGGGTTTGCTGAATCATTTTACTGAACAAATGTGTCCTCAGAGAAAACTCAAAGAATATGGTTCTCAACAGGGGAAGGCTATATAACCCAACAGATTGCTGTGGAAGCAAGTTTATTGCCACTCTTCGCTCTCTGCTAGATTCTGTATTTGCACCCGCTATTATACATACAGAGGCCTGATTTGTCACCTTTCTTTCATGACACATTCCTGAATCAATATGTATACAGTAGGTCGGATGAGGACAGCACTGCGGATAGAGTAGGCGTTGTGGGCAAACTTTAACCACGCTGAGTGCCTGTCTGCTTTATGTTCAGACCAAAAAGCTCCCAGACATATTGCGATCTGCTCGCTTTCAAATGATGTCCTTTCCCCCATCTTACATAATGTCTTATTATCTGTTAATTGCATCACTTGAGACCCGCTGCTCTCCATCTTCTAATGACAGCATATCTTAAATGTTAAAACAGCTGTTTATAATTGTTTGGACATGTTTATTTTGTATGATGATGAAATGCACTGTGTGTTTGTGTCAGATTATTCCAAAGGAGCCACATGTTCATTCTCTCAGGTATGTGTACTTATCTGTCAGTGTCTGCGAATGGTTTATGCTTCCACGTGTGTGTTTCTCTGTAGCTGGCTTTCGACTGCTGAAGCCTGTCCAGTGTTTGGATCAGTGCAACAGGCCCAGTTCTGAGCGCTCTGGCAGCTTAAGCCGAGAGGTCACGCGGGGGTTATAAGCCGGGAAAACAACAGCAATTAGAGGGAGTGACTCAAACCGTCCACATAAATCATCCAGGCCCTGCATATCATAAACACACTGTAAAACTTTAAAGCACAATTAATTGTAAGTAATAGCACCCAGATTGATTTATTGCTTCTTTCAAAGCCTGGAGACATGAGGTGCATGACCTGAGTGTCGCGTCACTCTCGCGAGCAGAAATGATAGATGTATTACTCATTTTTGGCTAAACGCAGAGCATAAAAACAAACATGTGTTTTTGTAAGGGCTTTTATGAGACGCTGAAGTGGCCGCGTTGCATTAACTGATTTTCCTCTCTTTCTGTTGGCATCCAGTACAGAGGAGGAACGCCTCTGTGGTGAAGCATTTGTTGTCTCGACGTCTCTTGTGTTTAGCGGTGGAGTTTGAGGCCTGTCAGAAAACAGGCCAAGGCTGGCCAGCAATAATGAGATGTCTCCCTCTCCCATTCTGATATAAAGTTTTCATAAACTCTGACAAATCATGCGATCGTTCACGTAACTTTTCTCTTTTTTTTTTTATCTGTATAATGTGAGTCTTTGTTAAGTTTTTATTAGTGTAATAACATTGAGTGCCTGGGATTGGCAAGCTACAAAGCCTTTGCTTTTTACACATACTGTTCCAACTAGATCCTTTATAAGCCTTCGGGAAGGGCTGAGTTTTTATAGTGATTTTGCCGTTTTCAAAGTTCCTTTTAGACACAGAAAACTGCAGGGAAATAACACACTTCCACCTTTCAGTATCATTAAATACATCATTTTTTAGACACATGTAAAGCAAATTCTGCACACACAGCGCTGGATCTCACAGTCATTATATTCCTCTATAAAACTGAGCCTTCTTTCATTGCGTGCCAAGGGGTTGCAAAACTCCCCGTACATGCACTGTGGCAACAATATCATAGCCACTAAGGCATCTCTTCAATTACACTTCTTATCAAATGATGCTTTTAGCTATTACATAGTGCAGCGTCCCAGTGCGTTGGCCTATCAGTCCAATCAGAGCTAATCCTCCCTGTTGGTCTCTTTGGTGACAGGAAGATGCTGCTAGCCTAATGAGAGACAGCTGGCTTAGTGTTTTCTGTGCTCTGAAAAAGAAAGAAAAAAACTTTCTTTCTCACCCCCTACCCCACCGGGTGTTTCCACGGAAATGTGCCAAACTTTAAATCTCTCAAAGAGATCAGTTATTTCTTTGCCTGTCTGTTTTAGTTGATGTTGACAGTGCACATTAATCACTATTTCAGCACTTGCATTTATGGTTTACTTTGAAGTTGATTGTCATGTGCACCCTCTGGAGGCTGCTCCGCTTTAATTCACATTCAGATTTCTATCAGATAATTCAAGTAAAGTTGTTGTTGTTTATGACGTGCAGATGTTGATATGCTATTAAGGGAGTTAATGAATGTTAGAGCTTAAATCTGTGCTAGATGAGGTGGATGCAGTCTGTACAGAAGTGTCACTTTTGTTTACGGCTCGGGAAACAGGGTCCAGAGTGAAAGTTTTACTTAATTGGTGTGAAGCTTTTTCTCCTTAAATATGCACAGACTTCTCCTTTAATCCATTACACCACTTGTGTCTGTTCCTCGGTACAGTGTTAATGGAGAGTCTTCTTCCCGCAGCAACTTTTCACGAGCATGCGACGGCGCTGGAGCTGAAAGTCCCTCCACTGAAGTTTGTGCTTACACAGACCTTCTTTGTGGTTTTTAGAGCTTGTCAGACATGTCAAGCGCAGGCTAGAAAAAGTATATTGTTTCCAGCCACTTGGATTCCTTTCCCCCTGACATCTGCCACTCTGCCGAGATGATAAATTCTTGCCTCATTAAGCGTGGGTGTGGGATTACAGGCTGACAACACATTAATCACTGGGCTGGGTGGCAGCAGCCCCGCACTAGCTACAGGCATTGTTAACCAAACTTTTCTAATGTGTCACTCTCCTCCCTGACAGCCCATAATCAATCATCCTGATTGGCAGGGCTGATAGATTACACTATTTATACTTTGTGTAATGAAAGCTAGCGTTTCCACCTACTGTCATTGTGGGGACGATGATAGGCCACACCGTCCAGCTGAATGGGAACACATACAAAAAGAGACAGAGAGGGGAGAAAAAGAAAGGGTAGGCAGACCTTGGAGCTGCATTGTGAACTTTAAAACAGACACTGTTGAGCTCCATGGTGGCATTGGGAGGGGGGATATACTGTGAGTTTGTATTGTTCCCCCTGCACAGTATAGCTTAAAGGCAGTCTTCACACCATCACTGAGCCATTGTCATCTTTGTCGCTATCAGTGGCAGGCCGTGCTCTCGCAGGTAAAACTATGCTTTGTCTGCGGTGGGATTCAGTTTCCCTGTGACCCCGTTGGTGAGGTGAGGTTTTGTTGTCAAAGCTTTTTCCCTGACAGAAAGTGAATGATTTACACATGTATAACAACAAAATGACAGGACACCATATACTGTATGTGTGTACTTGTCAATGTGCAGAGGTCGACAGGATAATGGATAATGGCTTTCTCTGTTTCCTTACTAAGGGCTTTAGAGCTACATCGCTTTACAACCCCCCTAGCAGTAATTTTTTTTTTTTTTTCGCATGGGAACTTGTGGATGAAATGACACACTGCTGCTAGCCTTCAAACATAATAAGGTTATGTTTCTTTTTTGTTCATTTTCAGCCGTACGTCTTTGTCTGGAATTAGAGATGTCCTCGGCACACCGAGAGAGGATATTGAATATGAGCTCTTAGTTGAGAGGCTGCCAAGCATTTGCAGAAAGAAAAGAGGGGGGGGGGGGGGGGACAGTCCATCACGTTTTTGACAGGCAGTAAATCTGAGACTTTTCTTATGAGACAGCGTGCTGTCAGGAAATTAGTTAACTAGACCATATTATGGAGAGCCAGGTAATTTACCCTCAGAGATGCAATCGCAAATAACTAGCAGGAGGCCGCATCCCTGACCTGACATTGCTTTGTGTATAATGCAAAATCTAGTGACATGCTCAATGGGTTCTGTCAGCTGCAGGATTGAATTCTCTGCCTACTGCGTCTCAGTTTGGAGCACGCTGGTCAATTATTTCTGAGGCTGTCAGTGCGTAGGGAGACACTGTTATTTAGTATGTGTTAACTTGGCATCATTAAGACACTCACCTGACAGAGAATAGCACACCTGAACGTTATTTATTTTGATTCCCCCGACAGGGGTAACCTTCAAACACGTTGACCTCTCCCTATTTTGCGTTTTGTGAAATCCCACTCAGTCCATTAGAAACGAGAGCTGTCGAGACAGTGGGGAATCAAATGACCGCGAGTCGTCTAATCTAACACGGTAATGCGCACGAGGAGCTTCCATTTGTTTGGACAGATTGCTCTGATCACATGGTGGCAGTTCGGTGTCTATCCACGCTTGTGGAGTAGACACTGCTGTCCACACAGTATCTTTAAAGCACATACAGACATGTCATATTATCATAGATCCATGTTTTTACCCGCAAGCGCTGTATTGAACACTCGGAAATGGATGCAGCGGTTTTATGTTGTGTTCCTTTAAAGTGCTCCTTGAACAGAAACACAAGCGATGCAGTTTGTGTAAACAGCTTGATCTATTGCACGTGACATGGAGATGACAGGAAGCAAAACAATCAGGTCGTAACATAACATGACTATAACTTTAAAGTAGAATCTTAATGATTCTTGGGGGCAATCATCTGAGTGATATGGTTTAAAACTCTATGGGAAAACTAGAGATATCATTCTATCCTCTAACACCACCGCCACCTCCATCGCTAACCAGCCCTGATGATGAATGGGAAACCTGATCGAGTAAAGCCTCAGCATCACCTCTGTACAGCAGGATGACATGATTAGGAGGTGACAGCTTCTGTAACAACATCTCTGCATTTATCTTTTCCTGCTCTCTATCTTTCACCCTCTGCCTCTCCCTCTCTCTCTCTCTGTCTGTCTCTTTCCTCTCAGCAAGTCAGACTACTCTATAATTAATGTCCCTGAGGGCTATCCGCAGGTCAAGCAAGGGGGGTGCTGTTGAGACAGGTAGTCTTGACACCTCCAGCTTTGTAGCTTATGCATGCGGGTGGGTAGATGGCTGAGACGGGGTGAGAGAGGCCGATGATGAGGGCTGGAGCATGTTTAGGTTGGAGGCTAAGGCTGGAGGAACACAGTAGGTTGAAGGAAGACGGGCCTCGCTGTGTGACCTTTCCACCCAAGAGACAAAAAGGATGGTTTTTCACAGGATTAACCAGTCAAATCTGGTGCATTAAGGGCTTAGCCTGTCAGGAGCTACACATTTGAGCGACAGAGAGGCAACATACAGTTTCAATAATATCAGCGCCACACACATTTCACTTAAAGAAGGTACTTAATGTTAGGAGAGTGAGTAGGCATTGGTTTTAAACACCACTAAACAAACATAGGCTTCATTGCATTTGGTTTAAAGTTTGCGTAACAGTCTCGATGTGAATCCAGTCTCACGCTTCCTGGTGCGCCGCCTCTCATCCTGCTCTTTGAAAGACTGTTTAGCCGTCCTGCTCCTATATAAGTTTGAAGTGTGCCCTCACACGGTGCACATCTCATATGCATCTCTCCCAAAATCCACACACTCTCTCCCACTCTGCATTTCACAAACACAGCAGCCCTTTTTTCCCCCCTCCAACAATCACACTCTGAATAGCCACTCATCCCTGTGTTTTCCACCGGCGGAAAGGCGTTTTTCTCTCGCTTTTTTCCCCCTTCTCAAGTTTTGAATAGAGGCAGAAAAAAGGGATGAGAGAAGCAGGGTGATGAACAGGGCGATGGGAGAATTGGACAGCGATAAAGAGGAAATTAAGTTGAGACGCAGGAGGAGGAGGAGGGAGGCATTCTTGTTTAGTGGTGGAAATATGTGAAAGAGTGAGGGCTGCCCAGGGTGCACTGGAGGTCATTGCGGGGGCAGTGGGGTCAAGTGACACTCAAACAGCATTCTTGTGTCATTCATGGGAGTGTTGGAGAGGGCTGTGAAGGATTGGCACACAGCTACAGGGCACAGATGGGCAGTGAAGTGGGTCAAGATCCTTGATGCCACAATGCTTCAGTGTCACCAGTCTGCAGAGAATGTATCATCTTTGTTGTGATGGGAGCAAAGTGAAGGTTTGATTGATTAAAGTACAGCATCCTGTACATGCTAACACAAAAGGTATTAAGCTCCTCATTTTTTATCTTCCTGCCATTTTTTTTTAATTCTCAGTGTCAAATTATTTGCATCTTTCATTGGTTATCAAAGGCGCTATAACCTCTGACAGTTTCATTCTGTTTCTATTTGCAGTCGGTGTTCAGTTGCAAGCTGACAGATTCGCAATGCCTCTTCCCAGAATAGGTCTGACTTCTATGCTCTGTACCATACTTAAGAAATTGAATCAGAGCCAATGAGCTGTAAAGGTCTGTAATAAGATATCCTGTGAGATGTACTGTAAGTCATGATTAGCAACACATATTTTATTTCAAGGATAACTTCTCCAGGCAGTGTGGCACAAAGGTTTGTCATTTCATCAAGTCTGATTAAGTGAATACAGGAAGTGCTGCGCCGCGGCGGTGGCTGGCAAACAAAGCTATTCGGCCACACAATGGATCTCTATTTCTCTTTATTACTGTTTGTCTGTCTTCCCTGTTCTCTTTTACCTCTCGGTGATAAACCGCTCCCAGAGGTGTCCACATTCAGACTGACAGCATTGACCTTGTGGCGCACAGCCCATTTTGTCCCGTTATGTAAGATCTGTCTTTTATTTTGTTAAAAGTGTAAACCCATAGGCCAGGCGTTTAATATGATATGATAATAGGTATCCCCCCGGGATCACCTGATACGCTGTTTGCATGCAGCAGGCAGATGGGTTGGGTACAACGGGCATCACTTCCCAGCGTTTTGCCTGCCAACTGGCAACGTCCATCAATAGACGTGTTTGGGGTAATCCGAGAGGCGGGCCGAGCTGCGGCGGCTCCGGCTTTCATCACACCTGTGCTAAAAGCGCGGTTGAGGAGCAGCCTGTCCGTCCTATCCCGCTCCCTGTAAGGGAATATTGAGACGGAGGTGGATCAGATGGGCTCACATCCTGTCAGACTCATCAGATTTCAGGACGACTGAGTGCTTTTGTCAGCTGAATTCCAGACATCTTCTCTCTTTCTCTCTAGAAGGGTTTTCAGAGATAATGTGTCTCAGGACCTGACCCCCCCTACTCGAAACAATAGTATCATTGATACTGCGATGGCTCTAACTAATGCTAATGGCGTATGGTACATAATTCATGAGTATGATCAAAATATGAAGTCCTAGCCTAGAATCCAAACCAGCAGGCCAGAAAGAGGGAGACAACAAGTCTGATGGTCCTTTCATGAAAACACCCTTGTCTCCAGCTCATCCTCTCATCTCCTCCAGCTTCTCTCTTAGTGCCCTCTGTCACGCATGTCACTCTTTCCCGACACCTGTCTGCCCTTCCCTCTCGTCTCACTGTCCCGTCTCCTTCTCTGTGGGGTGGAACTGTTTGTTTTTGGAGGTTTGTTTATGGGGGGAAGGAATACCCCGCAGCTCCAGGCCGCCTCGAGTCTTTCAGCTCATCACACGGAACATGACAGCCCTCCTTCTCTTTGGTGCTGAGATGAGCTGTTTCTCCCGTCCCCATGGGGAGTCAAAATTTTCTGCTTCACTCTCTCCTTCTTGAACTTCACTTCAAGACATTGGATCGATACTGTGTGCGCGAGCAGACGCTACCTGCTTTGGGCCGTGTACACAAACATTGTGTAATTTTGCAAGCGATGTGGTTCGAGGTTTTACACCAAGTCAGTCCAAGAGGAGTTTATGTTTCATTGAATGCAGTACTTTTTTTTCCACACATAAAATCCTTGAGTGGAAATACAGTATTAACTAAAACAGGCTCTTTTGGTGTGATCACATGGGCGCTGGAGGCAAAAATTTACAAACCACAGTGAAAGCAAATAAGAGGTGCAAAATCCAAAATACTTGTGTATTTTATTTGCCAGCATATTTTCATTAACACCGTATAATGCCCATGTAGTCTGCACTGTTTGGACACTACAGCTTGTAATTATTGCAATGAAATTAGGCCTCAATTCTAGTAAACATAAGTGGTGAAAAGACCATGATTGGCCTGTAAATGGGAACGATGTGAAATCAGACACTGACAACTTGTAGCTTGTAATTATGCTGTTTTGCTGACACACAGTGTAATTATGTTGCTTACTTTAGCAATGATGTGTTAAACACTCAAGTGTTGCCATTTATAATGTCTGTGAATTAAATGGGAATTCAGTGCCCTGAAAATGCAGTGTGTCGCAGTGTATCTTTGCATGTCATGGGGCCAGACCGTGTTCCATATGCAGACAGGGGAAACTGAGGTTCATGGAAAATTGTTAATACCAATAATCATACCGGGTGGTCTACCGCTGGCCTCCAGGACTCCACCCAGCAAGCCAGCTCCCAGTTTCACTGTTTTTTTGTAGCCTATTTCAGTCCTTGGCGCTTCTCCTTCTTTCTAGCATTTAGGTTTCTCTTTGGAATATATCAGCACATCAGATAACCTCAAGGTATAACAGTAAAAACCTTGAGTTCACACACACATATACTCAGGAGTTGTTTTTGTCTGGCTGGTGTGTGCAAGTTGTGTGTATGTCTCCTTTTTTTCTTCCCTCTCTCTTACAACATGGAGTTAAGACTGAATCAGCTGTTCACACAACCTTCTCACATACACACAGACACACACACACACGCACACACACACACACACACACACACACACACACACAATACCCAGACATGTACAAAAGCCCAATTGCACAGTAGCAAACACAAAATTTTTGCACACAAAAACACTCACACACCTAAAGAGGGGGCTGTGCCTCCGGGGGCCACGTCAGTTACCTGCTGACACACAGGCTAGTGATTGATGAGACGCCGGGGGCGCTGGAGTAGACTTTGTCAGCTGCTCATAATTTATACATCTTATCTCCATCAGAAGAAAAGACAGAGTGCCGCGTTGTGTATATGGAGATGAAAACACTGGGCTTGTTTAGGCAGCGGTGACAGGGTAGCTGCTAGCTGTTAGCCGTGGCGCAGAGTGATAACTCAGATTGCTATCTGTTAGCTTTCTCACCAGGTCCCTCTGTGGCCAGAGCCTTCACTCTTTGCCTGTGACGAATCCTCTGTCTGTCAGTCATTCTCACTCACTTTCATTGCCTCTCTCTCTCTCATGTTTCCCTCTCTCTTTGTGTCTCCTTTTCTCTCCTCTGTCTCACCCTCTTGTGTCTCTATTTCTCAGTTCTGTGACCCTCTCTCCCTCTCTCTCTCTCTCTCTCTCCCCCTTTCTCTTCTCTGTCTATCTCCTGTCACATTCTCAGGCCAGACAGGCCCAAGCCTCTGCTGAAAGCTGCTGGCTCTTCCTCAGTCCACTCACAGGGCGAAGGTCAGGACAGAGGCAGGGCTTGAGTTACAGAATAATTAGCTCTGTCATCGTCATGTTGAAATCGATGATCAGATGTTGTGTGAGGGTGGCCACAGGATTTATTTTAGGACAGTACAGACAGGATTGCTTTTAAATGAACATTCGCAGAGTTTATTTGTGTTTTATGTATTTAAAAATAATTTTAGATAATTAATGAAGATAATTGGCATCACAGTGGTGCAGAGGGTTCCTGGTTTGAACCCAGGGTGGGGGGTTCAAAGCCCGGGGTGGGGGAGCCCTTCTGTGCGGAGTTTGCATGTTCTCCCCATGTCACCGTTGGTTTTCTCCGGGTGCTCCAGCTTCCTCCCACAGTCCAAAGACATGCAGGTTAATTGGTGACTCTAAATTGCCCGTAGGTGTGAATGTAAATGTGAATGGTTGTCTGTCTCTGTGTGTCAGCCCTGTGATGGTGACCTGTCCAGGGTGTACCCTGCATCTCGCCCACTGTCAGCTGGGATAGGCCCCAGCCCCTCCACGACCCCCAACAGGATAAGTATTTACAGAAAATGAATGAATGAAGATAATTTGTTTATTAGCAATACAACAGAGTGCTTGAAGAACAAGTCCTAAAACCCAGAAATGAGTTAGCATTTTAGCACTCCCAGTTCCATCGTCTTAAGGTCAGTGGATGTTGGGTTAGATGCCTGAAATAAGGTCTGAGGTTAAAACAAGCTTACACGACTTTAATGTTTTTTTCTACAACACAAAATTTGTCAGTAAACACCCCACTCTTGAATTTTTAAGCTTTTGTGTATCTTAAAACAATGGTTTCTAACAAGTAGCGAAGTGAGATTCCAACGTCATCACGCCAAATGTGGCTTTACAGCCTTGCTGTGGTAGAGATCATGTGACTGTGGTATGGTTTGTTTATAGCCTAATGTTAGCTTTTTACCTCCGGCGACTGCATTTAGGTTTCAAAAATCATAAAAGTGATGTTAATTTGTGAAGATTATCTTGCTGAAAAAAACATGGAAGTATCATAAAAGTTTGTTTGTCACAGATCTTATTTTCCGCAATAATCCAAAATTTAAGTGTGAAAGAGGGTGACAATAACCTTTCGTGTTAGCCTACAGAAAAACGTCATCCCTGGAGCACTCTACAGTCTGTAACTTAAAGGACCAGTATACATCATTCAGAGCAAATCTATGATTCAGAATCGAAGCCAAGATTGTCCGCCAACAGCTGTCAACATTTAGATAGCTAAGCTGGCAGCTAGCAGCTAATGGTGCTAACAGTGCTAACAACGGCAACAGTGTTGACAGAGCTAACGGTGTTCACCTGGAGCAAACCAATGGGTGGCTTTTGTAACAACGCCATCACCGTTATCAGAGACAGCCACCCAAACCAGCTGTATGAGCACAGTGCAGAGTGCCAACAGTTAGTGATCTAGCGGATAGGCTACATACTCGGGCTCCACATGTACTAACATGCACGCACAGAGCTAGTGTGGCTTCATCCTCTGCTCAGGACACCGTTACTCGACTTATCATAGCAAATAGTTGTTTGCTGCTTTATTAATAATTTTGAGTGTCTTGTACAGAACCTTCAATGGATGAGAGGGTCAGTGTTTCAGAAGAACAGAAGAAGAGCACACTGTCTTCCTGATAAAACAAATGTGTCTTGTTGCTTTAGTATTTGTGGTTGTAACTATTGTGATTATTATTTTTATTTTACTGTAGTTCAGGCTCTGAAACAAAGAAATGTATGACTGATCCTGCACAGAGCATGTCAGTGGTAAATGAATCTGACTTCTGTTGCCCTGTACACTCAGTGTTTGATATTGCCTTCCTGAATGTGAAAAGAAAGTTTATCAACCCATAGAACTTCACCTTACTCTCCTCCAATTGTCTTTTTAGCTCGCTTTGTTCTCTCAAATTGCGTTCAGATGTTTTTAAGACTGTCAGTTAACTACTGCATCAGCAAAACAACTTTGATTCCATAACCCCTTCCCACTATTGATCTTGCCTCGTAGATAAAAGAGTGCTCTCTCTGAAATCATGCATTTTTCATTGTGGTATCAATGGCAGCCTTTGCATTTGGCATCCCACTTAGCTTAAAGCTATACTCACAAATGCTGTCTGTTTTGCTCTATTGATTCAGAGGGTTTGCATCTTGTATATTTGAGATATCAGTCCCTTGGTATCATTTTACTTTGTCTTTGATCAGCCTGATTGCTGTAAACAGCCACAAAGAATCAAGCAAATTATACTAATTAATGTTTTTAGCATTATGCTTTTCATTAAATATTCAAGTTGAAATGTTCTGGCATAATTAAAAAAGTTTGTGTTGTAATTTAAATCTCCACAAAATGCTCCGGCTGCCGCGGCTGCTTTGTCTGATTGGGCAATTATTTAAACATGAAACAATTTTTTTTTTCAATCTGACACAGCGAATGCACTGAATCTTTTCCTTGAGAATATTTCTATACTGTTATTTTGAAAATGTTCATACCGTATTCTTACCAGACACACACCTTGAAGGAAAAATTGGGAATAGAAGTCCAATATTACCTTTCTCACCAAATAGTAGTTGGCATTGTGGTGCTGATGCTTGTCAGGTGTTAAACAACACTTTGGACCAAGGACAGACAAATGAGAGAGTCCTCCTCTCTAATAGAATCTAAAAAGATGAAAAATATAGTGCAGGAGGCAGGAAGAACTAGTCAAAGAGGTGACCATCAGCATCTCAGCAGCGAGGCTTGGCAGCCTCCAGCCTGCCATGGTGTAATTGGAGAGAAAACATATATGGGAGCAAATAACCCCCTGTCAGGGGCATTAAAAGGAGATGTTGTGACGACTGAGAGCCCTGCCAGCTGAGCACAGCAAAGTGGAGGGGAAGAATAAGGCCCATCAAATGGAAACTGCTTGGAGCAACCGCACATCCAAATATTCAAGATAATTGTTGACCGGTAGCGGAATAGAGCATCCATGTTTGTTTGTGGAACTTTCCCTCAAGAGAAAAACAGATATTTGTCACCATTGTCACTGTTGTTATCCATTCGCTGTCATCTTTTGATTGATTTGGCGTGTCCGCTTTGATGAGTATAATTTGAAAATGGTAAAGGGTAACATTAACAGTAGAAGTGCTCAGCCCTCGCGACTGTGGAGTGACATAAAGGTAGGTGATGGAAACAGGGAGGGAAATATGACTCACTGTCAAAACTCAGGAGTGAAATGTAGAAGGGAAACAAGCAGACACAATTTAATAATTTAAACAGATAGATGGTTTTACTCTATGTGAAGTGACGTTATCGACCATTTGAGTGAGGCAAACAACACCAAAGTTTTCCGGTAATATAACATGCATTTATTCTTAACGGTGTCTAATTTTACCACACATGATATGCACAGTGTTTTGGCTTTTATGGGATGCTGTAGAAAACAAGTACCCCCTTCCCAGGACTCTGTAAAAAGGCCCCCATGGTGTTTTTGAATGCCCCCTTTGCCAACTTTGTTTGGCAACTTATATATTTCTTCTAAACAAATTAGATTTTGGCTTCACTCACAGAGCCAAAAATTCCAGCTTCTCAAATTATTGAATTACCTAACTTGTGCTCTTTTTCCACTTTTTTTTCCCATGTCTCCTTCGCGATCATCACAAAAGAATTCCCCCGTCTCTCCTGAACTTCCCCTGCGTTTGGAACCTGTCTGACCCCGCCATTCAGCCGAACGTGTCAAAATGTTAATGAGGATCCCCCCCCAAAAGCGCTTAGAGGTTAAATAAAGTCTTCATAAGCTGTCGGTCGAAATTCAATAATTTATTTACTTGGCATGTTTCCACTTTCCCTGCCACTCTGCCTCAGTTCTTGTTTCTATCCAGGGACAGGGCTTGTCTTGTTGTGTTTTGTTTAATTTTTTTTGTGTGCAGGCAGCTGTGCAGGCAGCCTTTGTCTGTGCGCGAGATTGCTGCTTTAGCTCAGTGGCTCCTCTCATTAATCATCCGGTCAGACTATTTATAATGCGGCAGCCAAGCCGCCACCTCGGTTGCCATTGGCTTTTGTCACCGTGGCACTCTGTTTTGTGGCAGGAGGAAGCCTAATTATTAACTGTTAAGATGACAGCCAGCGCTGTTCCGTCAACACGGCTGGCTGACAGTCAGACTCAAGTGATAGCCCACTGAGACGCCGTAGACCAACAGCAAACTGTGCGGCTCGGTGTTAATTTTTTGATCTTGAAAGTATGACACTTTGAATTGAGGTTGTTGAAACCACCTCACCTTTGTCTTTTTTATGATTATTTTTTAATAAACCCAAAACATCAAAATGTCAGAGTATGTCTCCAATATGAACTCTTTCAAGTATTCGTCTCAAAACAACCATCTCATGTTGACAGTAAACATACACACTTGTTTAATCAGGTAATTATTTTCTGATTAGATTTTGAGGAAAATTGCAGGCGTCATTATCTGGCAGAATTTCACGACTTACCTCAACATTTCATTGACAGTGCTCTCTAATTTTGTATGAAATGATTCTGGCGGAGGCTGCCAGTCATCAAGTCTGTCTTCTTCCTATTAATCAGTTATGTTCATGCTGGATACAGATATCAAACTAGCATGAATAATTAAATCACTCCCTGCTTTGCTCCGCAATTCCATATCTTGCAAATCCAGGCAAGCTCTGAGATGGCGCTGGACTTGAAGTGTCAAAAGGATATAATATGTATCTTTTTGTGGCGGAGGGGAAAAAAAAGAATTAGTGAAAGCCTCCTGGAGAATGACAGTCTTTGTTATTTGTCTTCTGACTCCTTAGCAGACAGCTATCAGGAAGAAAGAGAACTCACTGTGCACCACCGAGAGAAGAAAATATGTGAGTCAGACTTTCCCCTCCTCCCTCCTTTCCCCAAAGCTTGAGATCCCCCTTCCAAAAATGAAAAGGATCAAGTTGCTGTCACTGTCACCGAACAAACATAAACTTTTCTGGCACCTAATAAATAGGCAGTGTGGCATTGTTCTCAAAGCCAGACAGGTGTGTCTGCCTCAGTGATGATGGATTCCATTATTCTGTATGGAAAGCCTGTTGGCTTTCTTGTCATATGTTGTCACACATCTCTCTCCTGAGAGAGAAAGGTTTGAAAGATGGCCAAAAGTAATTACACAGACGCTTCCCTGATGCTGTTGCCATGTGTTTTCTCCTGCTCATCACCACTAAAGGTAGAAAAAAAAATCTGTTACCCACAGCTATATTTCACAGGGAGACGAGCAGTGCAGACATGTTGGTGCTCCGCTACTCTCCTTGTTGTGTTGATTGCTAGCTCATTAACCCGTCAGGCTTATTTTTCCTAGCTATGAACGCTAGCTTTGGGAAAGAGCCCTGGGCAGTTTTACTCATCACTAAGGTGGAGCAGCGGGCCCTGATCCCAGTGTGTGGTGATGACATTATTTGCACCTGAATGGCAGGTACATCAACATCTCCTTGTAAACGTATCAAAGGAGAGACAGTGGCACCTTTGTTCTCCTCGCAGCCCACTTGGGTTGCTGACAGCTTGCTGATTGATATTATCATTCTTAATGTCAGTAAATAGTGCCATGCCAGATAACGAATCAGTTTCCTCTTGGTACTGGAGAGCTCATTTATCTTTCTGCAGCTCGCCCTGGCATATGCCGAAATTGGAGCCGGAAGTAGTCTTCCATTTCAGTCAGAAAGGGACGTGTGATTTTTTTTTTCTCCCCTCACTATCTCCTAATCTTCTCTCTCTGTCTCGCTTTTCTCTCCTTGTCTCTGTCTCCCTGGTTATTTTGATTCTGAGTGAGTGAGACTTAACTGGGAGGAAAGATAGAGCTTAAGTCAGTTGTAATATGTTAGGACAACTCTTGATTAGATTCTGTCAGAGTGAGGTCTTTCTGCGTCTCTCCCGCTCCTGTCTCCCCGTCCTGGAACACTAGCGTAACAATGAACAGATATCAGGCCACTCAAGAGCCCTTCCACGAATTTGTTACCAAAATAAGACCCTTGTTAGAGTGATACTTCTTCAAAGGGTGAGCCACAAAATTATCTTATTGTGCCTCATGTGCGGTATATTGTCCTGCTCCGAGGGGGTCATGCATTTAACGAGTTCTTGCAGAGGAACCAGGATATAAAAGCTGCAGACAGTAAGCCTTTCTATAACCGTGCGGTGGCCACCAAAGGTCTTAGAGACATCATATTGAAAAGGTTAAACACTGACAGTGAACAAGCCTAACATGGTGGGTACACAACCTCCACTGAACAGCAACAAATGATGGCATTTGAAAAAAGGAAAGAAAAGGTACAGGAGAAAAGTCTTCTTTTTAATTTTAATTTTAGACAAGATTCAAAAGAGAACGGGTAAAAACAAGCCACACTTGACAAGGCTGGTGCATCAGGGTCGCGCTGCTCGGAAAATAAAAACGAACACACACACACACACACAACTGAGTGCTTTGCCATAAGTGCGCAATTCAAAGCACCTATCTCCATGTTTTTCCTTTCACCCCCTCCCCTCTCCAATCCCGTTACCCCCTACCCTTTGCTATTATGTTGACAGACAGCGCTGATATCCTCTGAGCTGCTGATAGATACGTCATATCTTGGGGAGAAACGGGTTTGTCCTCAGCAGGTGAATGCGCGGCTCCCTCATCCTCCTAGTAGACAGACACACATGACACTTTTCGACACTCTCTCCCTGATAGCACTTTGGCATGCAGGCAGAATCAAAGGGGGCATCTTTCACATGCAATTAGAGCGGAAAATAAAGACGATGAAGTGCGGTGTACAAAGGAAAGCTGGGGATCAGAAGGCTGTAATGAAAGGTGATTAGAAGAAGAGGCCCCAGCCAATGAGCTGCAGAGAGCTGGGGAAACAAACTCATCCTGGTAGGGTTCTCTATTGAAGGCACTATTAGACATTATCAAAGCTGATAATGACAGACAGCCACTGGCAGAGAGACGTGACTCAAAACTATGCTGGATCAATGTGTGTGAGGGTGTGTTTGTTAGGTTTACATCGTAAGCTGTGTCCCAGTAATAATGATACATAATCATTCAATCCACATTTTGAATATGGAGTGTGTTCATTCTGAAAGAGAGAAATAATTCAGTACACTATAAACATGTCAGTATGAACTAAACCCGCATTATTTTTGAGTGTAATAAACACTGTTGCTTCATAACACAATGCTGAACAACATTGCAATGCTGCTGGGGAAAAAAGGGAACATACATGTACATGTTGATGGTTTTTACCAGTGGTGTAAGTAGTATTCAGATCTTTTACTTGATAAAAAAATACAATACTATGGTGTAAAATACTAAAAGATCTGCTTTTAAAACCTTACGTAAGTAAAAATACAAAAGTATTAGCATTCAAATATACTCAGAGTACCAAAATTAGAGGAACTCATTATGCAAAATGGTTCAGTTTAGAATCAGTTATTATATTGGATTAAAATTAGTGATGTAGTCATGTCATTTAAATGTTGCAGCTGGTAAAGGTGGGGCATAGTTATGACTGGCATGCTATTGTGATGGGCCCTGGTGCACGCTAGTTACTAGTTATAAGGCACACACACACACTTTAAACTGCTGTTTAAAGTTTATAAAAAGCCAAAGGAATCTAATTGAAGGACCTTTGCCACTTTTTCCTCCTGTTCATTTCTTTCTTGAAGGCATGACTGCTCGCTGGACTTGGACATGTCCTCAGCTTGTCAGTATTGACAGATTTTGCACTTAAACTATGTACCAGATAGTACCATAATGTCTAATGATCAGAAATTCATTACCTCATATAATTTTGTTATAGACTGCTATCTACTATTTTACCAAAAAAGAAAAGAAAAGAAAAGTTGGTTTCCAACTGGTCCAGCCACAGGGTCCAGATTTCCCCTTAGTCATTAGTTCAAGATTCACACTCTGTATTCAGAGTCATACTTGCATTTGGCCATGTCATCAAGCTAATTTGCTGTCTCTGTTTATTATTCACTCACTGTACAGCTGGAAACAGCACTTAAGAATAAAAGCTTTGTACCAGAAATTCACTGTACTTCAGAATAAAGTGTGGTGTGTTTTTTTACAAACTTGACATTTTCTCGAGTCACTTGTTGCCCATTCAGAATGGACCCTTGACCCACTTTTGGACTGCGACCCACCAGTTGGGAACCACTCACCTATACTGTAGATAATAGCGCCATTTTTAATTTATTGTGAGTTGTTTGAACAGAGGTGTAGCTCCAAGGTGGCAATCTGAATAATTTGCAAGGGCCCCAGTGCAACCACACTGCCTGCACTCTACATTTACGTAACTGCTCTATGTATATATTGCTAGGTGGCTTGAACGATAATAATATATTATAGCCTTTTAGTTTATTTATATTTCATATCAATAATCCAACTAGCTTTAAAATGAATGTAGCAGAATTAAATGTAACATATTAGCCTCTGAAATGTAGTGGAGTAGAAGTAGAAAGTAGCATATAATGGAAATATATAAAGTATCTCAAAACTGTACTTCTGTGCACTATTTGAGTAAATGTAATTTGCAACTCTACAAGTAATTCTTTGGAAAACATTTTTCTCCATATATATCACATTTATGTATTTCCTCTTTTTAAGTTTGTGGGGTTTTTTTATGCTAACTGCAATAACAATGAACCATAAAAAAAGGACTAGGCAGTATGGACTATAAATAACTTCGAGATATTTTTAAGCTATATCGCGATACACAATATATCTGGATATTTTATCACTTTGTCTGAACACTTCATAAATGTCTGATTCAACCTTTGATGCACAAAATCACACCAGTATGATGAGTCTAGTTTTTATTGCAACATTTAAACATTAGAAGATTCATATACAGCACCTGGGTCACATTCTTTGTACAGTTCATTTGCTGTAGGGATTTGGAGCAAACTTAGTGTTTGGTTGGCGTCCATAGGTCTCCTGTCAGTGCAAAACAGTAAAGTATTTTTGTTTCTTGGAATACCTTCCGCAAGAAAAAAACGTAAGATTAGCACAAAATAACTACCAAGGCTGCAACTAACATCTATTTCCATTGCAAGTTAACCTAATGATTATTTTCTCGATTGACTAATTTGTTGTTTGAGCTATAAAATTTTTGAAAATTGTGAAAAATGTTGATCAGTTTTTCAAAATCCTCAAAAATTACATCCTCAAATGTCTTGTTTTGTCCACAACCCAAGAATATTCAGTTTGCCATAATTGAAGAGCAAAGAAACTAGACAATATTCACATTTAATAAGCTGGAATCCAAGAATTTTGACTTTTTTTCTTTACTGAAGAAAAAGAGTAAAAGATTATCACATTAGCTGGTGATTTATTCAGTAGTTGATTAATCTTTAATCCCTAATAAGTATTATGTAAAAGTAGTGCACAGTATGGTGAGAGTGTGTTTGTGCTATCGTCTAATACAAGGATAACTGTATTCTGACTGTTTCTAATCAGATTACTTTGGTTTTGCCTTTTATTTCACCTCAAAACTGTATCCATCTATCATCTCCTTAAATCTGCTAGTTCTTATATCATCCTATAACCTCTGAGTAGAATCTGCCAGCTCCCTCACTGTCAAGTCTAGTTCATTTCACTTCTGACTGAATGGCGTTTTTTTCCTCTGTCTCTCCGTCCCTACTTGTTTGGCCTCAAAAACCGCCAGCCGTCCTGCTGGGTCCTGAGTGAGTGAGTGATGGACATTTGTTTCGCTTCTCTGTGGCTAAACTGAAGAAAAGGAGACCCATTCCTTTGCCTGCCATTGCCAGCTGTGAGTGGTTGTCAGGGTTGGGGCTGGTCCAGGGCCTGCTAATGGTGCTGTCTGTCTCAGTCAAGTCCTTGAGACCTTGAGTCCCTCAAGAGACACCACGCTCCAAAGTTTGACTGGAATTAAGCACCTGGTGAATGAACAGAGGGCAACTAAGCTGTCATGGATGAAATCATTGTGACATTACAAATACAGTTCACATCTTAAGAGGCTGTATTTGAAGATGTTGTCATGCAGTCTTACCAGGCTGAATGTCAAGATTAATCATTTTGCGAGCCAGTGGATTTGTGAGAAGGGCGTTAGTGTACAATAATTCCTTGTGTGTCTTATAGTAGTTGGATTAGATATTGATTATCATACCAAAAGGAACACCCTCCACAAAAAAAGGGAGAAAGACACAAAAATAACATTGACACTGACTGAGAAGGATCCCAGGGGCTTCCACAAACAAACAACACTAATTCAATGCTTCACTGACACAAAAGCACATTCAATCAAAGCGCCAAATAACATCCTTGTCAAGCATCTGGTAAATGGGTTATTTGGCACCTTAACAACAAGTTGCGGTTCAGGCCCATTCAGATTGTCAGCAGACACTACAGGCACGCTGTCTGAGAATGAGAGGCTTAGCTTGGAAAAAAAAAAGGGTGGGGGGGGGGGGGGGGCTGCAGGGGAGCGGTGGGGTGGCAGGAGAGTTTAAGACCAGCACTGTAGCTATTACGAGACGTCAGAAAATATGCTTAATTGAAAATGATTAGGGCTCTCATAAAAGCCGATCAAGTCAGGGTTTGGGGAGAAAGCGCAATTGTCCCACATAATCCCGCCTGTCGCTGTTCTTTCATCTGGATGAAGAGATCAAAAAAGAAGGGATTTGTAAAGGCCAGACCTCCCTGTGCCACAGCCACTGAGCTCAGCTCCTCTCTCCAGTATTCACTCTCCTTTTCAAACGCACTTCCTCTCTCCTGCACACTCCTCCTTCCTCCTCTTTTTGTCTTTTTCGCACTGGTGTTTTCCATCGGTCACAAGGTATGTGAAGGTCAGCGTGCGAGCCCTTTGCTCCCGTTCCGCGGTAATATCAGCACGCTTTGCATGAAGCTGTGAATCGCGATGTGAGCTTGTGTGACAGCATGTTTAGAGATTGCACAGTATTGCCCTTCATTATCAGACATCAAAGAAAGACACACAAATGCGCTCACCCACACACAAGCCACGGGTTGTACTCCCATGTCTTCCTTTATCCATCTTCCAGAGAGAAAAAAATAAGACAAGAGGATAGAAAGCGGTCTGAAATGAAAGCTAGAGGGGCCTAGAGAGAGTCAAAGTGAGACACACATAAACATTCACACACACATGGAGGAATCAGCTGTGAGCTGAATGGATCTGAGTTGGAGGGGGAGTACACTGCCCTCATGCCCTCTCTTTGAAGTGAGGCACAGGCCGTATGTACAGGCCCCAGAGAGGGGCATGTCTACATCCCCCCCATAGGCTGGCTGAAGGCAGCGGTCTGAGCGGAGCACACAGCACTGAGAAAAGAATGCAGCTTCCTCACTGAGCTGCTTTCTCTACACACACCAGAGTGATTTTGTTTAAATAAAGATCGTTTAGGGCAGTGAAACTCGCCATACTTGATTTAATGCCTGCAAATATTTTATGGATGAGACACAATTTGAGCGGTTTGTTCTGTGCAGATTTTACCACATGTACAACAACCCAGTGGTCGTGATAAAGTTGTTTTAAAGATTTTCTTGCAACCTGTGAACGCTGCTATCTGTCACTTTGAAAGTGATAGCATGCAGCTCATTGGAGTTGCCCTCTGAAAGATCTGTAATGGCCTTCACTATTTATCTTAAGATTGATGTAAAATAAATTCCCCCAAACAGCAACATGAGTGATGGCTGTTTAGTTCTAGTCTCAACATTTATGTTTAAGTCAGTGGATGAAGAGGAATCGTGTCCATTTGTGTTGAGTGCAGCACCATTAACCTCTAGCCCGATTAGCAGGACGGAAGAAAAACTCTGAGCAGATGATTTCCGTCACCGTAATGTCACACTGTTGTTCTCAGCTGTCGAGGCTGCACTCCCTGTAAACACATACACATGCACTTTGATGGACTGTTCCCAGCTTGCGCGCCCGGTGCTCGGCTCACGGGGTTGGGGTGGGAGATGGTGAAACGGTGTGAGGTCTTGTCTGGTCTGGTCTGGGCCACTCGTGCTCTGCTCTGGCCTCGGGGAATGTTTGGCGTGAGATAAGGCTGTGTTTGAAGAGGAGCTCCAGATGCTCGTATATTACAGGTTGTCTTGTCATGCCGCAGATAAAGCCTCAGAGAAGCTCCTGTCGCCAGGCCGTACCACACACAGACGCACACTCACAGGGAAGATAAATGTTTACAGGAGGCATTCACCCTTCGACAGTGTCGTGCTGTGGACGGCGGGGCTGTCAGAGCTCTACCATTTTTAGGCTGTGGCTCACGTCTGCAGCATCTAGGTTTTGACAGCATGTTATATGTTGCGTATCACTTCTTATAAACATATGATTATATTCCCCAAGCTTTGAGATACTTCCGCAGATTTATAAAAGATGTTAGCCTTAACAAACTCTGACAGATAGCTACACTTGTAAAGGGCATGCGAAAGAAATGTTAGCATGCTCTGGTTCTGAGATTAGATTTTAGAGTCGTCTCTTTTTTTCTCAGTGTGTACCGCCCGTCGGCCTTCCGATGTTTTCCTATGTCTCTTCACACTCGGTAAAACAAATGTACGGTTGTAATTCTCTTATAGGTGAGATTGTGAATTTGTCACACTCATAAAGATATAAAGTCCTGCAGTGGTGTTCTCTACCTGACTGTCATGCTTGCCTTAAGTTTATTAGGCCTGGAAATAGCTTTTACTGTAGGTCAAATCTTTACAGAGTAAAGCAGTGCTTTCAGCATGTAACCTGTTGAAAATGACTCTGTCCAAAGACATAATTGGCCATTGCTTCTCATTATTTAATTTGGCTAACCTCTGTGTCTTTTAATTGTAAGTGTTGTCATCACATCTCCTTAAGGCGGAGACTGTGTCCCCGCTCTCCATCCAACCTTGAATGAGATTATTCATCACTAATAAGACAAGAGATAGTGGGTTTGTGTAATGCAGGGACAGGTTTCCCTCTGTCATTAAGTCATGTGTTTGCTAAAGTGGAATGGTATATTGCCTGGCATAAAACATGGCGTGTCTTCATTTGTCAGGCTCGTAGGGCTGCGAGACAAACGATGTTCAGAGTGTATGTCTGAGGGCCCTCTGAGACCACAGTTGAGCGGCTGCTCACTGGTGCGTTTCTCATGCTAATGTCATGGTCTCCCAGTCTATCTGTCACCCCATTACGCTAACATCATTATGCATAGGGGCCTGTCTGTGTCGTTGAAAAGAACAGAATCATTCCTGTCTCATTTTGAAGCAAATTGTTTGGGGAACATTTCTCTCTTTTTTTTTTTCTTTTTTTTTTCCAGCGGTAATGGCGGGCCAATCATTTTGCGAGGCTCCAGGTATGCAGATGAATGAATAGCTATTTGAGCTGTTTGGTGAAAGGAGTTTTTGTATTATTCATGAGAGGGATGGTGTGTCTGAAAGAGAAAGTGTGTGTGTGTGTGTGTGTGTGTGTGTGTGTGTGTGTGTGTGTGTGTGTGTGTGTGTTCACGCGCATGTGTGTGAAGGGACAAATGTGCCTCTATCAAACATGCATACTGTATATTCACACACAAACACAGTGTACATGCATTGTATAAGCATGCTTGCGTCAGCCGTTGCACACACCCGAGACCACAGTAAAAATAACTAAGATGGATGTAGCCTATAGGGAAGTCACTTTGGATTGGTGGTTGACTTTTTTAAATGCTCAGCTAATGGCTGCCTATGTTGGTAGATTTTTATTTTTGGATCAAGCTACCCACTGAGTATCTCTTCAGCATGGCATCATTTCAGCCTCTGAGCTGCGAGGTGCTTCAGAGTCAGATCGTTCCACCGCGATCTTCACCTGGAATCTTTTCATCTCGCCCAGCGCAGGTTCAAATCCAGGTTAAAACCTCTGTCTCAATCCAAATCTCTCGGCCCTGGCAAACAGCGCAAATACCGATCTGTCAGCTCAGCAGATTCCTCGTGCCCGTGTGCGAGTCCCCTGTGCATGTGTGCCGCCGCCTCTCCATGTGGGAGGTATGCTAGCCGCGCACCCACCTGCTAATTCAAAAGCTTCAATCAGCTCGGCTAACTGAGGAGGCAACCCTGGGCTCCTGTAATTGCCCTGGTGACAGTGCTTCGGCGAGGAAGGGAAAAAAAGCCTTTCTGTGTCTCTGTGTCATCATTTGCACAACGTTATGAATAGGTTAATAAAATAAAATACTTTAATTATAGCTTAGTTGCCATATTGTTAATGGTGCCAGTGTGGCTCAATTGAATAATACAGTTTCTACTATTAATTATCTGAAAGTGAACTTGCTTAAATGATATTTTACAGCCCCTTGATAAAATTACCGCTAGAGGCAATGTAATGATAGACAGACAAAGGCCATGCACGAATTATCATAAACTATTAGCTTGTTTCCAAAGGGTTTTATGTTAATCTTTTAGCGCTTAAGTACCCTGCAATTAACATATCAGGAGGAGCTGCCTTCCAGCTAGGCTTGCAAATTGAAGTCCTCAGATAAAAAAGCTATTGAGATGAAACCCTGAAAGAGAAGAGGAGCTATCGCACTGAAGTGTGCTGGAATTTTTTACTCGTGTGTGCTCTGTGTGTGTGTGTGTGTGTGTGTGTGTGCACAGTTGTGAGAGAGGGAGAGCGATAGAGAGACTTTAAGAGCACTGAGACAAAGAATGAGTGAAAAAGAGAGCAAGATGCCGTGAGAGTGTCTGTGATCAAGGATGTATAACAATTCCATTATCTCTCTTGGGTGATGACATGAGATGTCTCTTTCAGGCCTCTTTCCCTTTGTCTAATGCTACACAGTGTGCGAGCTATAGGAGGTTCCAAATGGCTCTCATTGGCTGCGATGGCGGCATCTGATGGAATGTGTTTACATATCGGGCTAGTGGCTTGATATGTAAATGCGGCGCGTTGGAGAAAAAAAGGCTACAGGGAGATATGGTTCATTGTTAGGTCTTCACAGTCTGTGTTCTCTTTTATGCTAAGCACAATTGTATCCACTGAGCGAGCATCTTGTAAACCGCCCGTTGCCTTTGGTAGGTTAAACCCACAAAGGAGACCCATGCTTTGGAAGATATGCATGTTTTATAGGGTAATTGGCAGCTTTGCTTTGGTCTGCTTTCTTTGTTGTCGACACATAGCAGCTGACACCATTTACATTTACTACAATTAAATGAAAATACCCATAACACACGTCTTATGTTCAGTCGAGTTCTGCTTTTTTTTGTTTTGTTTTTTTGTCTGTAGGAAATAGAAGAGCCTTATTATATTTCTAGGAGTATTATCCTCATTTTTTGTGAAGAAATTGCGTCCTAATTCTTTATATATTTTTGTTATTTAATGCTATTGAACGCATTTCTTTCCTAGAATAATTACCTAATGCTTTCTGATTTGGCAGCTTTTTCTGTTTGTAACCATCTACTTGCCCTCGCTGTAGGAATTCACCGTGCATGTGAATAATGAATAATGAATTGTTACACCATTACACATGGCATTCTGTACATTCTAGTACACATCAGTCCTGACTCAGTGAAACCATATTGCCCATAGAGTGCTCTGATATTTTCCTCCATCACCCAAAGATAGATGACTCCGCTGAGGCCTTAATCTCATGTTAAAGATTTGTTGGCCTCTAGAAGTCAGGCCTAGCATTGAGATGCCTCGCCTGATTTATATTCACTGGCATGGATGGGGAGCCAAGTGCACTATCTGCAAAGCAGATGCTGCAGCAGTGCCCTTGTATTAGGCTTTATATTTCACCTGAAATAAAAACCCGCAAACAAGGTTATGTCCTTGAACCCCTTCATCTCTCTTTCGCCTTTCCTTCTCTTTTTTGTGATTGTAATAATGATAACCTGATGAAAATATCATGTCTGTATTGTAACTGGAAAAATAGCGGAGGAAATAGCTCAGTATCCTAACCCTCACTGAGAGGTTTTGATTTCTCTCATGGCTGGATATGAGAGCAGAAAGCCGAGAGAGAAACGAGGTCCGCAGCCGGCCAAAAATCCTGATGAACACTGCCTTTAAAACCAAATTCTTGTCTGTCAGCCCCTATAATTTATGGGGCGGAGATTACAAAGCTACCGATACAATAAATTAAACTGATGGACAGAATTATGCCCAGTGCTTCCTGCTCTCCCCAATGACGCACACTAACTTAGCACTGGCTGACAATGAGTGTGATTTACCACCCAGGCAAGAGTGGAGAAGGGAAAACATTCACAGGCAGAGGCACCCAGGCCTCACTTTGGCCCACAGCCTAGTGAATAAAACCCCGCTTTAATTCACCCACAAACGTGTCGCCATTAAAAGACTAAGAATAGGGATTGCAGATCATAAATACTCTCTGATTTATTAGCTAACAACAAAGAGCATAAGCCCGGCCAAGGAGAGGGAGATTGTTTGACAGCATGTTGTCAAGGGGAGAAAAAGAGAGGAAAAACACACTCGTTCCCCTCGTTCTCACTCACAGACACTCTCTTAGCTAAATCTGACCAGGGATGTAGCCCAGCCCTATCTCCTGCAGCAGCGTAGGAGCAGATGTGTCTGCTCTCTTCTCAATGTGTGACAGACAGAAAAGATAAACAGAGAGAAAAGCAGAGAGGGAGAGAGGAAGAGACGGAGGGAGGGAGGTAAAGAGAGCAGGAGCTGGCACGGCACTGGCTAATTTATCTCGCTGAGAGACAGATTAAAGAGAGAGGAGAGTGAAACAAAGTTCCACTGGCTTAATCAGCGGACAGCCTGCTAGCAGAAGACATGATAAATCAGAGCAGGCTCAGTACAGGAGAAAGCCTTTGCTCTGGGAGGGAACGGGAGACATCCTCAGCCAAACAGCAGTATCTTTTACATGCACTGTTGTGAATAGCGGCTTGTGAACTCGCTACGTGCATACTTGCAATCGATACTCATTGCTATTGTTTGAGCAAATATTGTTATACAGTAGCCTTCTGCTGTTACTTTGCTCCGACACTGTTATTTTTAGTAGTGGGTGAGCAGCCCTGCTCGGTGGTGTTGTGTAAACAGGACAAAGGGACATGAAGGGCCTTAAGTTTCCCGTTGGTTTTTGTGTGCAGCCGTGCCTTTCTTTAGCTTCATGTCTGACAGGGGACTAACCTAAGGGCCTAACCCAGGAACAGGAAAAGGGGCTTAGATATCCCTGTGTCATTAGTTCACTACGGGGTCACAGCTGGGCCACTCAGAGCATGATTACACCCCTTGATTTATCTGCTTTAGAGCCCAAACACAGATAAATCTCCGAGCTCATCCCCGCCGTGGGATCCTCACTGTCTGATAAACGGCCCAAGCTGAATAAACAACCACCACCCCCCCACCCCCACAAACACCCAACCCCTCGTACATTATGAATAATTCATTCAGATTGCGAGCTCTGTTAAATGTGTATATTTTGTATCTTAAATGGCAAAGGTGCTCCTATGATCTCTATCCAATCCTCCATGCGTGTCTTTGATGGAATACTGGTGAGGCATAGGTTGGCGGACATTTTGTTTTGTAGTTGTAAACTTTATTTCCTCGCCCCGGCTGTCGTCCTCCAGCATTTTCACATAAATATACTTTATGCAAATATGTCGCGGGTTAGTCCGCACCGCAGCTCCCGTGTAGATATTGGCCTGTCTGCGACTTTATGACAAAGTTTAAAATCATTCATTACAGTGACCCCTGCGGTAAATTCACTTAGTGGAAAATTGCCCCGGCTCTCCTGTTTGGTGTGTAGATGTGATCACGAGTGCATTTTTAACTTAATTAATTGGCCGTTTCTGTTGACAAGAAATTTATGCAGTAATAATTTGCTCGAAATAGATGCAGAGCGCAGGAAATGAGATATCCATCAGGGCGCTTGTGTTCCGCCAGCTGCACCGCGGCTAATATGAAAGTATTTCAGGCTGCTCAGACCCTGCTGTTTGCGCAGTCAAGATTATATATACCCACGATCCATTGCCTGCCTCAGAGGCGCTCATGGAGGTCTATGATAACAAAGACTATGTGATTTATGGCCTGCTGTGAAAGCAGAACTTGATGAGATTAAACAATTTCATAGCACGAGTGTTTCTCAGAGGGCCCTCTGATTTGTGGCAGCAACGCCGACAGTAAATCAGGTTTATATATCTGAAAGCATGCTCAGCAAAGGAGTGCAATTACTGTTTAAGACAGCTACTTTTTATTTAATTTTTATCCCTGGTTTGTCTCTTTTATTCCTGGCCTGTCACACAGCCACTCACCTTCATAAGTCCTTCTGAGGGAAGGGTTGAAGAGGAGAGGAGGCGGGGAAGTCGAGGAGGCGAAGAGAGGACGGCACAGTGGCGTGGGCCCTCTGCTATCTCTCCTCCACAGCTTTTAGAGAAACAACAACAACAACAACCAGGGGACAACAGCGGCCACCGGCAGAACAACACGGGCATCCATAGAGCAGGGAGAAGCACTCCATTTTTAATGCATTGTTTGCCTGCTGCTCTGTCCCTGTCTGGGTAAATGGAGTAGGCAGAGTGTAATTAGAGAGCTGGGCTTTGCTCCGTGCCATAAAGATGACATGGTGTAATGATACAGCTTACAGGCCCGCAGAGGGTTCTGTCTCGCGACGGAGGATCTGGGTCGTTTGCCTGTGACTTATGATAGGTGTGGAAGATGACAGTGTTATCATTGCAATGTGGAACTCGGAGATGTGGATGGGGGAAATTTCTTTCGAAAGGTTGTCAGGGATTGGAGGCGAGCAGAGATGGATAGGGAGCGTATTAATCATTTGTGTTTACAGAATGTCATGTAGTATTTTCAAATGGAAATAAAGGGGAATGTAATTTTCAATAGCTTCATTATCATCATTATGTGTTTCCTGATCTTTGCATGCTAGAAGAATATGGTGTGTCAAACAAACAAATAAGCCAATCGTTTTTTTTTATTCCACTGAACATTTGGCTCTGAGTTGAGGTCAGAGATGTTACATTTCGATATCTGTGTTGCATTTACATCATACAAGTGTGCATGTGTGCTAATCAACAAATCAGTTTGTGTTTGTGTGAATGTAGTGAGCATGTAAGTACATGTGCATCAGTGTTTCATGCATTCAAATAATGTAAAAGGGTGTGTGTGAGGGCTTTTTAATATGAGTGCATGCACACATGCAAATCTGTGTGTTTTGAAGTTGTGGTTAAATGTTCCACGGGTGTGTGTGCAAGCGTGTGTGTGTCTGTGTCCTTGGGTGAAGATGTGAGTTGTGCATCTGTCTGCATCATCCCATATCTTCGGAGAAAACATCAAGAGATCTCATTATTTCGACATATCTCAGGTTTTTTTTTTTTTCCTTCTCTTTTTTCTTCCCGTATGCCTTGAGTCAAAATTAGTTTTCATTCCCTCTGTGATCTTACTGACTGAAGCCGGCTCAAAGTAAAGAAAATCGCAGTCTTCGTAGCGGAGGCTGAGTCAAACACACACTTCACACAGCCGCAGTCTGAGTTAAGCATTGCTAAGTAACCTTCACATTTCACTCGTGTGAAGAGCTAATTTCCTTTAAGTTCACATGTCACTTTTTGTGGCTCTTTCTGTGGGTCCTCTTCAAATGTCTCTCGGCGTCTAATTGCATAGGAAACATTCTAGACAAGCCAGTGTGACAGGCCCGCTCCCCGAGTCTTCAATTATTAAACATCCTACACTCTAGAAAACAGCCCTGACGTTAGCTACAGCCCCTAATCAGAACAGAAAGCCTCATGATATGTCACACTCCTTAGTTGCTGTGGTTTTGTGTACGTGTGTGTGTGTGTGTGTGTGTGTGTGTGTGTGTGTGTGTGTGTGTGTGTGCAGGAAAGATGAAAATATTTCTCTTTGCAGCAGTTAAATAAGGCAAAACTCTGACAAAGATGATTTTTGTCACAGGTAGATCAGACATTCACATCTTCCCTTTTTTCCTCCTGTTTTGGAGATAAAAGAAATTGTTTGTACTTATGAAAATATATGAAACAATCAGTTATGTTTTGTGTAAAAAGTTTGAAAAAGACACTTAATCATTGTTTTAACTAATATATACAACATTATGCGATTTTGTTTTTGTCTTTGGAACACTGTAGCTTCAGAATCCGAAGGAAAGGTCATGCTAATCCAAAATAAGAAACAGCCTCGAGCTAATTGTGCTGCATACCTGTAATGTAGGCTTACGTTCCCTCTTTAAATTACCTGCACTTATTCTGCGAGACACTCAAAGTAAAGGTCGAATGACTTTTTAAATTTCAACCTCAAAACAAATACAGCCTTATTACCATGTATGAGTCATCGCTATGGATGATTAACGTCCAGCAGCACTCAACCTTTGCCTGTCTGACACTTAGCCGTACACAAAACGGCAATGTTCACTGTTGCCAGTCCGCTCTCCGTGTGCCCCGTGCCCCGAGCGAAAACATCGGAACAGTTGCTCTTGTGATCAGTGATCATATGATACATTTACTCAGAGCAAGTTCATTGGAGTAGAACTGGTAAATCATTAAACACACACTCGGCAGTCGTCCTGCTGAGCAAAAAGACTGCTGTACTACCCACAAGTGCAGGCACCATTACATCAACCGTTTAACTTGCCTTGCATCAACTTGCCATTACCTAAGAAAACAGAATTAATGCTTTTCATGCGCACGGCGGCAATTTAAAACACGTTATAATCTTTTATCTGCTCCCCTAAGCCGGCATCATTAAGGTCACATATTAAAAAAAGAAACATTTGAATGACTTAACCACTGTTGTACCTTTCACCGTGCCACATGTGATTGTTGCAAATATAAAAGCATCGAAATATAATTTTTTATTTACTGGTACACCTTCATATTGGGCTTGTGTTTGAAAGCAGTTGCACAGAAGTCGTTTGTGGGGTAGATCCAGTCTCTGGTAGTGAATTAGAGCATCTCTCATTTCATCATTGCCATTACATGCTGTAAGACGCTGCAAGCTGCTGCTGCTTATTCTTTTTTCATTTTTTTTTTCTATTGTTTATTTCTAAAAGTGTTGTATTGTTCGTAACCCCTAACTTCAGAAGTATGACACATGGATCATAAAAAATTCCATCTAGTGAAGAAATAAACGTGTCATGCCAGCATTAAATGTTGACTCAAATAAGTTCACAAGTTGTGTCTCCTCTGATCTCTAACATGATCAGAAAGCAGCACCAGTTTACAGAGACAAGATGCGAAAAAAAGTTCCATGCACAGACACAAAAGAAATATTTTGATATAGACCCAAAGAGAAAACATATCAAAAGACATTTTTATACATGTCTTTTGCAAGCACAAAAAGCAGAAATGGTGTCAAGAGAAAACAAAACAGAAGGCTTGTTTCTTCCAACAATTGCTTTAAGCTACAAAAATCTCCTTGAGTCCCTAGCCTCCCCTCAATGTCAGCCACCCCCCCTCCCCTCCCCCTCCCCCTCCCTCTCTCCCTCTCCTCTTCGTTTCTCTCTTTTCCCCTTTTCCCTCTCCAAGGCAGGACAGGGCCCTCTTTGCACCCTGATAGGTTGCGGGCTGATGCTTAGCAACAACATTCCTGTGCCCTAAGTAGCAGTAAGCCTCTGGCTGAACTCTTTGATGTGGCTGTCAGGCCACATTTATTTCCTTTTAGCACTTTGTCTACTTGTCCAGATGTATAAGGAGATAAAAAGGGCTGGTGTTTACACTGGTCTCCCTCTGTAGCGCGGCTGTAATTAGATTGTATTGCTGGTCAGTCTTGAGGAGGGAGGTAAGGTGAGGCGAGGCAGGAACCACCTGTGTCAGGGATGAGCCGGTTCAGGATGAGATCCCCGAGCCAGAGGGAAGCAGCGTGTGTAACAGAATATTTACCTCGTGTACTTTTGTACATAACTCCGTGGCAGCCGACATCATAATCACATTCTAGCGATATCTTTCTAGATCAGTTGATGTCAGTGTAATGTTCGGTAATATAACACCCATCGAGATTTGAAATCGACAGCCCAAGCTTGCAAAACTTTGTAAACTTTTTTGCATCTGAAAAACACCTCGATGTGCGTCAACCTTCCCCAACTCACTTTTCGGTATCTCATATTTTCAGGAACCCCACTGTGGAGGTGGTTTTGTGCTCCATGTGGCTCTCTTTGTGTTTTCATTTATTTATTTTTTTTAGCTCTCCTTGTCTTTCCATCCCTCCCCTGTCTCCCTCACTTCCTGCGCCCCTTTCTTGTGGTGATATGTTGGAAGTAATAATCACTATTGCCTCTGGGTTTATCAGCATTTATTCGCATAACAACACAGAAAAAGGGAGAAGACAGACAGCATTGGTGTGATGTATTATCCAGTACGGGAATCATCTTTCATAATGACATCCAACAGAGCTTCCTCTCTCTACCACCACCATTTTCTCTCCCTCACACACACACATACACACACACACACATACACACACACTTTCTTCATTTCTCTCTCCCTATTTCCACTCCCCTCTGTCCACCCTTTATTATCACAGAATCCATGGTGCTCCCCAGCCTGTAAATTTGTGCCGCATTATCATAAGCTGTGGTGATAACTCACATTGCACAGAGACAATAATGATGTGAACACTCAGCATATGCCCCGGGCCCAGCAAATTAAAACAATGCTCAGCTTGATGAGCAGACTAATCTGGACAGCAGAGAGACTGAGAGAGGGAGAGGGAGAGGAAGGAAAAGGGGGTCCAGGAGCATCTTAAATACACGACACAGCAGCACCTCCCTCTGTTCAGTGTAGGTACAGCTGGAGGAAACAAGGAGAGGGAGACAGGGAGAAAGAAAGGATACAGAAAAGGGGGGATTTTGGAGAGTAGGAGCATAGATGAAGCGCTTGTTTAGAAAACATGAAAGGGATATGATGTGTGAGACAAACGCTAGCTTTTATTTCTGTATCACACAATGTCATATTTCTGTTCGGCACCCGCAACAATGCATTATCTCATAATTATCTAGTAGTTAAAAGAAAGCTAAATGTCAATCATAAGAATGTCAATCTTTGGATTTTTATTAATTTTATTACACAGTCGTGTAGCATTCTTTGTTTATTGAAACATCTTAGTTTTAACGACATCACGCAGGTCTGCAAACACTGTCTATATAGTCTGTTTGTATTGAAATGTATAATATATATATATATATTAAAGTAATCTCAGTCATCAATCTTTCAGAGATCCTTAAAGCAAGAACAAAAGAGACAATTCTCCCTCATTTATTCCACGTGCTTTCTCCTCATAAGCATTGCTTCTTTCTTCTCCTCTGGACAGGCCATTGACTAAAGTGAAAGAGTGCAGATGTGGAGGGGTACAGAGGAGCGTCTGAGAGGAGAAAAGGGAGGATCAGGACATGGGAAAGCTGGCTGATTGATGTTCTGTGGGTGGGGTAAAACGCTTGTGCTGGATAGGACGGGAAGTGACAACCACAGATGTTGAATGGGTTGGGTGTTTGATCAGCAGGCATGATGCTGAGGAGGTGAAGCGGTGGTGTCATGCATAGCACGGGGGGACCGGGTGGGTGGTGATACTGAAAGCGAGGTGACTGACGTCCCATAGGACCAAAACCAGCCGAAGGCTTTATCCAGCTAACCTCAGCAATCCTCCCTCTCCTTCTTCTCCTCCAACGCCCACCTAACATAGTCTGTGGGTGGTGCTGTTAATAATGTGGCAACTAGGAAGATTAATTGTGAGCAAGCAGCGGGATTAGGAGGGGCTTTTTGGGGGCCAGGCAGGCCAGAAGAGGCCCCAAGCTTGTGATCTTTCAAGCAGGCCAGGAAATGAGGCAAGCAGGGGCGCAACTCCACTGTGGCTAAGAAGAGCATGGAGGTAGATCAAATAGAGGAGGCCCACAATTCTTGTCTTAATGCCTGATTTGCTCTGTTAGCTCATAATAATTGTCATAGACAGACTGTGTTCATACTAGACTTCCAATATCAATTATACCCCCAAAACCAAATGTGGTGTGCTCTGTCAAAATCAGTTGGTTGTCACAACAGCTCATTTCTAGATAAATGTGGATTTATGTCAACAAATTGATTTTGGGTTATGTTAGAGTTTTGTTTGATTTTAAATAAGCAGAGTCCTGGCTTTCAGAATATAAAACTCTTATTGGCAACTTGAGACGATAAATTCAATTTTGAAGCTTGTAAAGGCATGATGACAAGCTAGCAGCAAAACACATTTCAGCCGCACCCTGGTCCTACGAAGTGCCTCTCTCCCTGCCTCCCTCTATGAGTCCTTGAAATTATGAATAAAAGATTTAGGCAGGTTTTCATCTAAATTCAAATAAATAAAGTCTTGGCTTTCAGAATATTAAAACCTCTTAAAACACAGTGTGCTAATGCTAAGCAGCTTAGCGTCGCGCATCAAAATATAATGTTAAATGTTTAAACTTTTGTCTATATGGACCTGCTACACATAATTAGCTCAGTTAGATGAGCTCCAAAGAATAGTTTTTTCCATTTTCTTGGCGTGGTAAACAAGAGAGACAAAAAATTGGTGACTCCCTGCCTTTGATGCAGTCATAAATGTCAATTCCTTGATTTGATATTTATGTTTCTTTAGATGTTAACAGTCTACCGATCCAAAGACTCAAAAGGATTTTCATGGAAGTTGTGAATATGGTCATATGAGGTCCATTGTAAAGTGTGTATGCTAACTAATTCGTCAAACAGACCACAGTTCTTCCAACGTAAACAGTATTTTCACGTCTTCCTGCAAAGTGTTGTTGGGTATGTTTGTTTTTGTCACCTTGTTGGACACAACATACAAGTGTCCCCAAGCTTTTTTGTGTATTATGCAATCTGGGACAGCACCCAAAGTACAGCATGCACTCCAACTTTGGAGGATCAATGGGCTCTGTCATGTATCTTGCGGCCACTGTACTGCAAACTTTGAAGCCTTTTTTCTCAAAATCATTGCTCGGTTGTATTCGTTAAGTAACATGACGAATTTACCTAATATTTGGAGTTCAAAAACAATACTAATATCACGGGAAATCTTAGAATAGCATCTTTCTAACAAAGTATAAAAATGTGTTTTATGGACATTCATCATGCTCACATTCACACCTATGGGCACCAGTTAACCTCGGAGGAAGCTGGAGCCAGAGATAACCCAAGCTTACACACTAGTAACCAAGAACCCTCTTGCTGTGAAGCAACAATGGTAACCACTGCACCACTGTGCCGCCTTGTATGGTCAGTGTGACTGGAAATGATAGAGCAAGTTTGGCAAAATGAAAAAAAATTGGACAATAAAGAGACTGTTTTGTCGACAGGATGTGTGGTGGTAGTTGTGGTTCAGAATCTCTCTGGCCCATTCTGATATCCGTCTTGCTGGTGCTGCAGCTATAAACAACTGATTATTTATCCTCCAATGGGAGGTGTCGGTTTTTACCGAGCACAGTATGTTCTTTTTTGAAGTTGTTTTACTTCTTGTATTACACATTCCACATGCGTACAGCGTACAAGCGGGGAGTGATCTGTGATATTTCTAAACAGGTTTCAGCCACTCTAGAGGCAGCAGGTCTGCTGTCAAAACAATATTTCTATTCCAAGCTGTTTCTTTCAAAAGCACGGTCCACCAGCATATATGTAGTGAGGTCTCAAAATAGGCTTATTTTGCCATTTTTTTCTCTTTGGTGTAATGTGACACACATGCCGGCCAGACCTTAATGCCTTTCAGAGATGCTATCTGAAAGCACATTATGTGATCGTTTTCAATTCACAGTGCTCTCTTTGCCCATGAAGAATATGGTTCCATTTAACAGTGCAGACCATTCCATTTCTCAAGGTTATGCATGGGCATGTAGAGGAACAACAATAAAAGTGGGAAAAATGCAGCTCCAAACCATCTCTAATATGTATTTGTCAGTTGAGTCTCTTGCTATGATTAAAGACCCAGTGAATTCCTTCCTGCAGGAAAGGAAAGTATTTCTGCAAAGGCATCGGATATCGCTGTGTCATGATAAACTGCCTGCTCCACTAGCTAAAAGGCTATGGGAAGGAAGAGGATGTTTTGGACCTTGAAGGTGCACGAAAGAACAACAACAACACAAGAAACTCTTGACCTGTTTGGGAACACGCTCTGAGATTCAGGCCTCTGTTTTCTCTTTGTCTTAAAGCAGCATTTGTCACACTTGTTTAGTCTGAACCTCTGCTCACAATCGATAGCTCATTCTAGTCTCGCAGACAGGAATCTATGCACATATTTACCTCACATTTCAATTATGTGACATTAAATAAGGCAGCTAGTTAAAGATTTCCTCTCTTAAAACCAGTGCTCGGAGGTCATTTCGTGTCATTTGTCTGGCCACCCCTCACATAACCACGCTACATTTGGCTGTTCAGAGTGAGTGACGTCTACCCTTTAGTTGACCACTGCAGGAGGTCATGGCTGAGTGAAGGTTAAGACCTCTTCTCCCTAACCAGGTCGTAGATCAGACCATCAAAGACAGGAGTGAAGCTCCACAGCACGGGAGAAGTAATAAAACATGGCCTGTCACATTATGTCATAAAACAGGAGCAGTGTTTCCAACATTTCCTGTACCAGTCCCAAAAGATTTATGACAGTCATATTCAGCTACAGAGATCCTTTCCCCTTTTTTTCTTTTAAATATTCATCCTATTTGTATTTCTCCCTTTCCTAGCCGTCTAATGAAGCTGGGTCTGAGAGTCACCCACTGCCCTACACTCCTTTGCCTCGAGGATCCAGAGATGCCAAGAACCACAAAGGTAGGAAAAAACAAAAGACCTCTGGACTTCATAACCTTTTCAGTTAGGTGCTTTGTACTTCCATCTGTATAGATATTCTTCAAAGTAAGCAGGAAGAAGCACAATATGTTATCATACATTCAATCAAAACCTAGGCCCACGGGTTATGTAAATATAAGTCATAACCTTATCGGCTACATAGAGTGGGAATCTATTGACCTTGAGACTGAGTTGAAGTTATGTTATCTATTCTTATTGATCTCATCTCATCTGTGTGATGTTTTGATAGTGGGAATAAATCTGAGTAATCTAGGTTAACTCTGATCTGAATGTATGCGTGGGAGCACACAGCACATATACGAGATGAAGCATCCTTGATCTGTTGATACTAGACATTGATTAGGCCTCATATTGACCCGGTGTAGCCAGTTGATGTAATTCTGTAGCAACTCCTTAACATCAAACGCTGCAGTCTAGGAAGAATGCATTGCTTTAATTAAAAAGACACAATGTTCTAAATTAATTGTGCAGGTCACCTCCTGTGTTCGTAGTAAATGGCTGTGGCAGTCCATTTTTATTATACTTTACATATAAATCTGATTATACAAAAAAACGTTTTTACTCAAACTTTGATCCTCAGACTTGTATCAGTCATTACACAGCAATAAGTGTCCTTGAACTACCTAAATTCCTTTAACTGGATATCTCAAGAATTAATATGATGAAGATAATTTCCAACCATCATCACCACACTGTAAAAGTAGCATTGAAACCATAATCAAAAGATTAAAGGCATGAAACCGTTTATATGTTCCTGAAAGGTACGTTATTTGAACATATGTTCTTGCAAAAATATTAAAGTGGAAACGGACAGCTTTTCAACTTTTCCCTCCATGATGTTCCCAAGTGGTATTGTTAGTGGTGTCACTGTTGCAAAGGCTAATTTTCTATAGTGCGGTAGAGTTCCAGAGTTACTTAGGTTGCTCCACTGTCCGCCATTTTAGCTACTGGGGATAGTTACTGCAAAGATCTTACATTAATACAGTTGGTAACTGGAGGTAGGTACTGATACCTACCGGAGAAAACAAAAGCGCTGTCGATGCACCAATTTATCCGCTGAACATCTCTATCGGATAATATCTGCCTCGTTGACTGTCATCGGTCTGTTTGGGAATAAGATGACATTCACTAATGCCAGTGGCCGAAGTTTTTCGGTTGTGTCACATCAATTTGGTGAACGCTAAAAATCAGGAATTTAGGTAATGGCAAAATATAAAACATGTTTGAGACGAATGACGCGCCGTCGGGATGAAAATATGCATTTTTAATTTCTCCTAGCTATTTGGGACCAGCAGGACCCGAGAAGTATAAAAAAACTCAACATTGTCAACAATAAGTAAGTCCCATTGTCCTTAAACTAAACCATAATAAAGCCTCAATGTCCTCAAATGAAAACTTTCTAATTAACAGTGTGTTAGTTTGTCACCGTTGCCAAAATTGGCCAAATGTGTTGCCATACCAAACTAACCATAAATAAACAAGTTTCAACCATAAAATGTGATCAGGTTTTACCTTGTTCACTTTCGTGTCGGGATCGGCTGCAGACTGACTTGGCAGAGATGACTGCCATCTTGTTTTTACATTTTTAGTGTAATTGTGTTGTCACTACCACTAGATGGCACAAAAAAGTGTCCACAAACAAGGATAACAGATCTAAGTTAAGTAGAATGAAGTATAAGGTTAAGTAACCCCAAAATGTGATGTCCTCATACAAGGACACAGGGTCTCAAGAGGTTAAGTAGGTTTAGTCCAGCGGGAATTGCTTGACATCTCGACTCTGCATTTAACATCCTGAATGTGCAGTTTACAGTTAATCAGGCCCTAGTTAAAGTGAGTTGTGGCGGGCCCAATGGATTGGGCTCAAAATGCTTTGGTACACGTACTGAAGGTGTCTACCAACATTTTACCCAGAGTCAGGCTTTTCACAATGAGCCCCACTTTTCTCAGATCATTTGTTATGCCTGAGACATTCATCACTGTCTTTACAATCCAAAACGCTTCTGCAGTGTTGACCACCAGTATGGTAGCACAATAGGTCAACAGTGACCATCCCTACTCTGCTCCCAGTTTATGGTGCCAAGGACAGATCTATGTCATAAAAGCGTGGACGGTGGCAGCTCTCACTGGATGTAAGGACATGAAGAGCCCCGTGCTTTGTCAAAATCAGACCTGGCTAAGAACAGTCCATTTAAAGGTGAGGGGATCTGACATGAAATATTTTCCCCTCCGTCTAAGATCTGAGCAGCAGTGACAGTCTCCATTTGTTATTTTTATGATGCAGCACTGCAGTCTTAGATAACACAGCCCTCATCTTCGCCCTTCACCTCCTCTTCATGTCCCTGCCTCCAGCCCCTTCCCCAGCTCTTTGTTATGTTTTTTTTTCCTCCTTTTATTTACACTTCTTAAACATACTTGAGTTTTCTTGCGTTTTTCTGTGCTTTGGAGACGGTCACAGTAACTCCTCATTCAAAGAGAACAAAGCTGTGGCAAAGCATCGCTACAACAAACAACATTTTTCAGACAGTAATTCCAAACAACTGAGTTAAATTCAGGATGTAAACAAAAGGGGTGAAACAATATGCTGAGACGTTTTATGTAGTTCAATGCAGAACTCTTGCTTCAATGTGGTAAATTAAACAATTTGCTACACGGTTTGCTCAAAATCTGTTGAAAAAGTGAGGTGGTGATATGTGTCTCCTGTTTATGCTGTTGTATAAAGAGTGCTTTTGTTTTGTGCTATAATAATGCTGAGAAACCACACTGAGTATATGAGATAAAGGGCATTCTGCTGTATTGAAAATATATTGAATTATGACATTTCACAGAATAAAACCATGAATTTGGTGCAGTATTTCTAAGTAAACATACAGTATGTGATCCTGACAGTAGTTTTTTTTTGAAGGGTTAATGAAGTGGCCTTTTTAATGGGGGTACAAGGGAGGCTGTATAGTTTTATCTTGACTCCTGCAGTAGCAGGCGGATCAGCAGCACTTCTGACATCGCCCTGTCGGCTGCTCAGAGAGAACCTCCCTTTCCTCTTTTCAACCCTCCACACCTCCACCCCCCTCCACCATGTCACCTGTGTGGAAGCCCCAGAGCCTGGGTGCCAGAGGTAATTACAGCATCTAGGAGCTCCCAGAGGAGGGCAGCGCTGGCAGGTCACTGCCCAGGGAGAGAGGGGTGGAAACCAAGGACAGAACTCCAGGATAAGCTCCTGTCTTTGTTGGTGGGGGAGTCAACCTGGAGGAGACGGCGCAAAACAAGGCAGGGAGGGAGAGGAGGGAGGAAGGTGAAAGAGTTGGGGTAGCGAAAATCTAAATCAAGATTTCATAGACTAGATCTGACAAGAGATAGACAGAACAAGAGGGGAAGATGAAGGGGAGAGGAAAAGACCGGCGTTAAACAGTAAAAAGAAGACGTAAAAATGAGAGAGAGCCAGACAAAAGACAAAGTGAAGGAGGATGGTGGGGGCTCCAGTGTGTCTTGGTGAAGGCGTGACACAGAGTGGAGTGGAGTATATAGTCTGGCAGAGGGGCCTGAGGATCCTCCACTACTGTCACCTTGGCTCTAACTCTCAGTACTGGTCCAACTGTCAACTCAACTCTAAATCTAACAGTCCAAAATGGAGTCACAGCCTAAAGTACTGTGTGTCTTCATGGAGACTACCCTACTATTAGGCCACAGCCAAACACATACTGTGTTCTTGTGCCTTACCATGATTATTTATCAGCTCAACGTGCAAAACCATGTGCTGGGTTATTTATTACTGGCTTGTCATTTTCTTAGGGTGACACATTTTGAAGTGCAATTCACAAGTTTATTCCATAGATCTAATTATAACTGTGGTTCAAGAAAAGATGCTTCAGACTTGATTGATACATCCATGTACACGGCGGATATTTTAATGAAATACCTTTCATTTGCTCTGTATATTTCAATAAATATGCCAGGCACTAGTAACCGTTTTTTCACAGGCATCAGATTAAATTTGAGTAGGCCATCCCTCAGCAGTGACAGCCGTAAATGAAAGGGATATCTTTGTACAAGCAGAGTAAACAGACAAGGAAAAATGCCTGAAATCTGCCTTTACAGTATGAGCCCAGGGCCCTTTTAATCTTGCTGTTCTGGGCCTGCTTCCAGCTACTTTGTATGTATGTATCTTAAATGGTGCACAACTGTTATTAAAATCCCAGGAGAAAAGCAGCCTTCAAAGCAAAAAAAAAAAAAAAGCTTTCTGATGACACCCATGGGGTGCCTCACATTTGTTTGGCGGCTCACTTTCATTACATGTCGGGGTGATCTGCACCACAACTCCGGCTACACTCCCCCTCACTCCCTCAGCGCCCCATGCCCCCCCAAAAATGGAGCAACGGGAACAGATCCAAACTAAGAGTAAACTGTTTTATAGTTGCTGCACAACAAATAAACAAACATCTGGAAGCATTCAGAGCGGCCCATTAGAAGGGCTCTGGGCTTTGCCAAAAAGGGGTAAATGATGAGGAATGGGCTGTCGAAAGGCTGGCGGAGACAGGGGAGAGGCCAGATGACGGAGCTGTGGGTGCTAAGCACTGCCTTTTAGAGCTCAGCTGGGCTCAGAGAGATCTACACCTGCTGCTATCTCCTCCTCCCCTTCCTTTCCTCCACCAGACATCTGGATGGGATACATGACTAATGGATGACTAAACTGCTAGTGTTGAAACTTAGCTGTTGTCATTATGAAGGGAAAGGTTGTTGGTTTGACTGATGACTTAATGTTCTTTGTGCAACGCTCTTAGTAAAACTAAAAGTGAGTTTGACGGCTTTAAAAAATGTTAATGTGCCAAAACAGATATACAGCTCCCTAATGTCGGTTTATTGTTGCTTGTTTAATAACCAGAGCTGATTATATTATTTATAACAGCACGGATCAGATGCTGTTGTGAATACAAATATTAACTTTTCATAAAGTCCTGTTATTTAAAGTGAACACATGTGCTACTGGTTACGGAATGTTTTGGTAAATTAATTGCTACATTACCTCATACATCTGTTTCTCTACTCCCGGGCTGTTTTTCGTGCTTATCTTGAGCGATTCTGTTTGATGTCACTCTGTACTTAGAATGAAACTCTCATCTTTCTGCTGATAATCTTCCCATTCTGGTTTGGACCGCCTTGGCATGTTCCCTGAGTATGGAAATGTCCTCTCTGGAACGCGGTGAGAAAAGACAGAGCACCTTTTGACGTTTCCCATTAGACACATGTACGTGCTCTGCAAGACATTTCACTCAGCCTCGTAATGATTATACCAGCAGGATCTGTCCCCTGATAAACATCACTCTTAAACACAAAGACTCGCACTGGCCCCCACACAACTAAAATGAGGCATATGGAAAGAACAAAGTCTAAGCTTTTCCTCCACACTGGTCCAGAGTGCTCTTTGAAGAGCTGCTCTCTGTAAACTTTTTACGATAAACTACAATGCTTGCGTTCAACATCAAGAAATGACAGATGATGAAATGTTTCATAGAGAATGATATATACAGATCTCACTGCCAGCTATACGCCATGAGCATGTGTTGAGTGAGTCTGTGCACCAAACTCTATGAGGTGAATTGACAAAGTAAAGACGTGGCCTTCTTCCCGGGTACAGAGATCATAAAAATGTTTCCCAAGCACTCGTCACGGCATGAAACTTTTATTTCTTTGCAATGTTTGCCAGTTTGTGAGATGATGAGGTGTCTAAGATTACTTTCTAATGACAGTGTAAGCTTTTCCTCCACACGGCCACAAAAATTAAAACCACAAAATATGCTCTTTATTTGTTTGAACTAACATACAAACTTGCCTGCACAGGCACTACTAAGACTTTTTTACTTAGATATAAAATACTGCACAGCGGTGGTGGAAAGTGCATTTACCTAAATGCTATAATAAAAGCTACAGTCGGTATCTTTAAAAAATTACTTGTTTCGGAGCCGAGGAGTCTCTAACGCAGCTATCAATCATTCCAACCCAGGTCGTGAACTGCAGTAAAACTGTCAAACTAGTCAGCGCTATCAAATATGAATCAAGATTCTGTTACAGCATGGTCTGTTTCTCACTTCAGATGTTTTCAGAAACATATTTTAGTCTACTGTTAGGCTGTAAAATGAGTTTGTGACCTCACCGCCATGTTTGAAACAATCGAACAGTACCAAGCGCCACCCATCATCCAGACCAACTTTCTCCTTTTACAGCAAAACAGTACACTAAAATATGTTTCTGAAAACATCTGAGGTGAGGAATAGGCAATGCAATATCTAAAACTTAATTCATATTTAATTAAAGCTACCTAGTTTGAAAATTTGAAGACAGTTCACAGAGCACTTGACGTGATTGATAGCTGCATTAGAGATTCCTCGACCCTGATTGGCTGTTGCTGCGGCACCGCGATCTGATTTTCATGAATGCTGTTAGAGGTAGTAGAGAGAGGAAGAGGGACATGATTTTTTACACAGATTATCTGTCTCTTGTACTTCATATAGAATACAATGAATATGATACAAAGTCATTTTCATAAAAGTTAGCAACTGTATCTTTAAGTACAGTTTATCCACCATCTTATACTTCTACTCCTCTACATTTCAGAGCAAAAACTGTGTTTTCTTTTTAGTCCACTACATTATTTACCAGCTTTATTTTCAAATTTTTGGGGTAAAGATTTTATAAAGCCAAACATGTCATCAACTTATTTAATATGAAGCATGGTTTTGGATCTAACTACCCAACAGTATGTGTATAAAGTATTTAAAACTAGCTTTGCTTTTACAATACTAAACTGCTACTTAATGCAATGCTCAGAATGCTGCCTGTCTGTATAATTATTACTCTACTTATGATACTTTAAGGACGTTTTGCTTACTAAACTTTGGTACTTTCATTTAAGTAAAAATTTCTTGCAGGGCCTTTAGTCAAGGAAAACTTGATTTCTATTTGCAGTATTATATTTGGCGGTATAGCTCTGTTCTGGGGCCTCTCTGCCTTACCTCAGGCCTACGCAGAAAGCCTCTTCCATGCGCCTATGTGGAAAGCCTTAAGGTAGAGAGAGAGCACATCTTTCTGCCCTTCCACGTGCATACGAGAAATGCCTGAGGCAGAGAGAGAGCACACCTCCCTGCCCTTCCATGCGCCTACATGGAAAGCCTGAGGCAGAGAGAGCAATGAGGGCAGTAGCAAAGACCCCTGGGAAGAGAACAGAGCAGCATCAATGACAAACAGAGATGACCTTGATAAGTGAGACACAACATGACAAGGAGGAGCTGGGGTGGGTTGCAAAGCAGCTTGCAGAGGAAGCAGCAACAAAGTAGTTTAAATAGGGCACCCTGAATGAGATTTGCCAATTGGTTGCATAGAAAGGAATCATGTGATCTATCTGCTGACTCCCTTCATCAATCAGCTGCTCCATCAGTTGATTGGCCTGTTTGAGATCAGCTAAGGTAGCTGGGATGTGAGCTGAGCTTTACAAAATGTCCTGCCTGAACTAACACTATGCTCAATTTAAACATTACAAAATACAATTTAAATTAAGATAAAAAAAATATTTTTTTTAAATATATGTACATTTTTTAAAAGAAAAAGATAAAACAAATTTGTTTACCTCAGTCTCTAGTCTTACATGTTTTAGGTTTCCATGTCTGAGCATGTAGGTAATAGAGTATTATGTGCATGTTTTGGCACCAGCCTTTGTGGTGTGTTTGATCTACTCAAACAGACACTAATTGTTAAACCTGCTCCATAAAACATTTTTCTAACCCAGACTTGTACTGAATGAACAAGAACCTGAAAATTCAGTCACATCAATCTGTTCTCTGGCGAGGTAGCTCCCACTGCATATCACAGTGGTATATACTCCCCGTGTACGAGGACAGGCTCTATTTCCTTTATGCGAGTCAGATGATGTGATATTATTCCTCCCAGGAGTGGATTGGCTCAGCAACATGAATATCCATTTAAGCCGGCCTATGGAGATGGATGAGGGGAGAGGGGACGAGGCAAACTGGGCCCTGCAATCCTTCACCGCAGCCTCACATAACACTGAACTGTCCGCATCCAAAGTGATGAGAGCTCATTTTTGGAGGCAGGCCTGTCCTTGTTATTACTACCCTGGAAATCACCTCTACGTTTTCTCCTTCAGAAGCAGGCTAGATTAAAATGCCAGGATAACCTCCTCAACTTCCATGACAGGCTTAACTGCTGAACTCTGACGTGCCAGCTCTAAACTGCTTTGAGAAAGCTGCCTTCTACCAAGTGTCATTATCTCTCCGTTATCGGATGGCACTCCGCTCACAGCGTGTGAATAATTCTGTTTGTGCTGGGTTTGGGGAAATGTCAGTGACACTATTGTTTTTACCTTGCCGTTTGATGTAGCTGAGAGAGTCTCCTGAGTGTCTTGAGTTCTTAAACTGATGTTGGACGTATACAGCAAAAACTTAAAGTGAAAGGTAGAACTGTCAGCTTCTGAGCCATTCCAAGATATTTGTCTGTTAGTTCATCTTACTAGTGGTATAAAAGTAAATATTGCTCTCTGTGATATTCTGCCTTAATAAGGAATGTTTCATAGTTTAAAGTATGCTGGAATTGTTTTGACTCAGGTGATCCAAGCAGTTTCATTATGATGCCATAAAGAGTTCACAGATCACGTTAGATATTTTCTCTCTTGAGTGTTATTAATCTAAAGTCACTGTACAAATCAATTTGATGCTGCAGTTTTTTGTGGAACACCTATTTTATAATGAATGTTAGACATCTTGAACACTGAGCCTGAAAACGAGCAATCACACTTTTGAACTCCTCCATCCATCACCACTGAAATATGATGATTACAAACTTTGAGCCATTTTCTCAGCAGCAGGAAAATATGTAGCCTCCTAAATCTTTACCGTCCGTGACCACTGCAGACAAACCTTTTTTATTTATGATGATACAAACCCAACTGGACTCGCCCATTAAAACTTGCTCAGAGACAAACAGACGCAAGTTTGAAGCAATATGTTGGCTTCTACTCCAAACGTGTCAGACCGATAGACAAGGACATGAGTTTCTGCCAAGCAGGCCCAGCCCTCTTGGAAAAACATACTGCTGGGGCTCTGGACTTTGGTCTACTTCCCAGTTGCACTGGTCATTCTCAGGAAAGTAGCAGAACATAAATCACCCAAAGTGGAGAGATTGTACTGCTTGAATCAGCTCTGAAATTCTGGTGTTGCTAATGCAGATACACTATTATTCATTTTCCGCTATGATTTGTAGTTTTGGTTTGGGATGACTGAGATGCGGCTTGCGCTTTCCAGCCGTACTTTCAGTCAGAAGTTGGAGCTGGTTTTCGTAGCCTTTATGGCTTCCAAAGGTGGGAGTCCATCATCGTAATTTAGAATGGGGTTTAGCTGCCAGATGGTTTTGGATATTTTTACAGCAGGATGGATGTTGGGTCCACCAGTTTTCTTCTGTGTCAGTACCCCTTGAAACAAATTGCTCGGTGAGCAGGCGGAGTCTGTCTGTGTGAGGGGGCTCGCTACCCTTCATTCTGATGAATAGCTACTAACATGCTGGCAGATGCTGGACAACTTGTCATGCTAAAGGGGACAGGATCAGACAGCAATAAGTCCTTGTAGCTTTGTAATTACTGTATATTACCAGGCATGTTTACACAGAGATACACAATGTCTCATATTTTAGATTGCATGATACAGCAAGTTAACAAAATTAGATACAGTACTTGCTAAATATATTTGTCTTGTTGGTTTATGTAGGATCGTACATCTTAATCAGGGTGTTTTTAATAAATTATATTACTAGTAGACTGTAGATCGTAATTCTGAGGTAACTGATCTCACACGGTAATCATTCAAGATGAAAACATGCCTTAATGCTAGTCTGGTTAATGGCTCCAACAAATTAGATTTCAATTCACTTGGTGGACAGTTTATCATGCTGGGTGACAACGCATTCTGCATGGCTTAACAACTGTGCTACATCATTGAACCTTTCTGTCAGACATGATCGTAACAAAGCTATGTATGCCATGAGTTCACTAATATGTAGTAAGAAAAGGGGTCAGCAGTGATAATTTAGTGTCCTGTTAGAGGACAGCCTCCAAATGGCAATCCCATTGAAACAGCTACTAGTTAGCCGTGTGGTGCAGTATATGAATGCAAACATTGCAGACGAATGTGTTTGTGAAGACACACATGCATACACATGTTGCCTACCCATGCATACCATAGAAACACTAAGATAAAGATTTACACCACACTGTATAGAAACACATAGTAAAGCCAGGGTTCCTACGTTCATGGAAAACCTGGAAAAGTCATGGCATTTCACAATCTCATTATCCAAACCTGGAAAAGTCATTGAAAGTTTTGGAAAAGTTATGAAATTTTGTTGTGTGTAATGAAATAATTTGCTATGATAATCTTCCATAGATAACATTCCACATCCACTTCCAAGGCTTAAAAAGCATAGGCCTACATTCTTATGTTGCTGCATTGTTTTTCACACTTGCATCTGGACATTAGTTTGTAATCAGTGTATTAAAAATATAATCATGGTATAATCAGTTCTGTTTACCCTCATGCTCAAATGTCAGTGCCAGACTGATATACAGAAAATGCTTGTATGTTTGTGTCCATAGTTTGAAGTATTTGTTGTGATTGTTTTTTTTGTTTGTTTGTTTTTTTTTAAGATAACTTTATTTGTCCTTTGTAAACCTGCACACAGTCTGGATACATGGGAATTCTTGTGCAACAACACCCAGAGTCAAGTCAGATAAGTAATAAATAGTAAAAGATGAAGTGCACACAACAAGGTATAAGTGTAGTTAGTTAGTCCTTATTTGCTTTTGCCATCAGTCTCACTGTGGCAGGGAAAAAGCTGTCATAGAATTGTGTTTTATGTGTGGTTATGCTGTCCGCAGCATAATCACATATTAACTCTAAGACAATGATAAAGGTTGCTTATTACTTTTCATACAAATATACTATATAGTTATGTCTGTTTTGTATATTGTGAATGGTTCTGGAATTTTTTATGATGGATCCTTGAAAAGTCATGGAAAAGTTAGGAAATTTTGTCCATACAAATGTGTGGGAACTCTGCAAAGCCACAGACACATGATCCAAGTTCCAAAGCTAGGATGATGACAGAATGCTGTAAGTCTACTGTCTTCTCATAGACTTATCATATACCCCTATTTGTGTTTTGCATCAAAAGATATGATCACACTTTTAATAACTATCTCCATAGTAATGACAATACATATCTGTCTTGGAAAAATAGGCAACTCCAGATTTCAAAATCACATACAGTCAGGAATTATAGATGTAGCTTTGACTAGATCTTCATGGATGGTCCTGGTTTAACTTTTATATTTTTGGTCAACAACTTTGTACTCACCAAAAGTTAATGCTGGTATCTGGGAGCTCAGCAACACTCAACACAAAGCATTTTAACAAGGCAGCAGTTTAGCCACATTATTACTGTCAGGTAAAACCAAAAGTAAGCCTGCCCAAAATGTTGCATTGCACAGGAATTCTTTAGAGGTACAGTACAGGCAAGTATGGGCAGTCAGTGTTGACCCAGGAAGTTGGTCTAGATACTGTGATGGATGTTTACAACATAGAATTTGGTTTATTATTGTCCTGGTTGCTCTCATTTACTCCTCCAAGAAAAGTTTGGCTAACCTGGTTTTTACAACCTGTATGATAGTTTGACTGCTTATGTTTGTTTCTCTGTCTAAGTCTTTTGTAGAAAGGTTGCCACATTCCCAGATACCAGCATTAAATTGACAACTTTCCCTTCCCTTCCAAGAGGTAGTAGCAAAGACAACCAGATCACTCTCCGTTTTCCTCAGTGTAGCAACCACCAATGACACAGGACAACATTTAGTGTATAATGGACACATGAAGGCAGATAGAAATGCTGACAGGCTGCCAGCCTGATTGGATCGCCAGTCAGCCTTCATTTGCCAGTCAGCCTTCATTTGCCGTGGAGATTTTTTACCTGGTGGCAGGCAGAATTGTGTAATGAAAGTGAGGCTTAACCAGTCTAAACGCCTATGATGTCATTATTCCATAGCCATTACACCGAGCAATCAACATTGACTTCATGATGATCCGTTAAAGCTAAAAACTTGTCTATTGCCAGTTTAACTTTGTGAGTATGTTAGTCATCATAATGATGGCCAAAACTATGAAAAAAAGACTTACATTTTTCTGAACTATAATTGTCCTCTAAAACATAATTAATTGCTATGATTTTAAATCCTATGGGACAAATGTTACATTGAATAATTATGGAGATTTCAGGCTTATGAGTCACGAAAAGTCATAAATAACTAGGAACAATATGAGCACTGCTCCATGGGCCAATGGGCTGGATTTCCTTAGGTAAGATAGTACTGTTAAAATTAGGATACCTGGAAAGTTCCCGAGGACTTTGCTAAGCTTTATGAACATTCTCTAGTGAGTTTGACAATACATAGTGCATTCATTCATTCATTTATTTCTGTAACTGCTTATCCTGTTAGGGGTCATGGGGGGGCTGGAGCCTATCCCAGCTGACACTGGGCGAGAGGCAGGGTACACCCTGGACAGGTCAGCAGACTAAGGCCCAATCCCAATACCCCTTAGCCCTTGGCCCTACCCCTAGCCCTTGCCCACTACCCTTTGGCCCTCAAAATGAAGCAACAAGGGGTAGGGGTAGAAATCTTTCCCTAGGAATTGGGACACCACTTACTACGTCACCGCGTCCGTTACATTCACGCATACATAACTATTTTAAACAGGAAGCTGTGAACCATCTACATTTTCAACCGGCATCTACAATGGAGTCTCATTCATCCTACTTATCGCGTTTGCCGCATTCATCATGTTTCGTTTGATGAACGGCAGACAACAGGGGACTTCTGCTAGCTAGCTAACCAGTTAACGTTACGAGGCAGCATAGTCATGCAAGCTGGCGTGTTATCGTAATGAGAAAAGTCCAACAATTTTGCAGAACAGGACAGATGACAGACGCCAGCGAGCTAGCTAGCTAGTTAACAAGAAACCTGACGACGGTAACATTAGCTATGTATGAACTTTTTTCCCCGTCTCTTGCTTGGTGGTTGCCATAGCAACATCTAACCCTCGCTGGCAAGTCAGCATCTGAAATCCCTCGCTACAAAGGGCTAGTTTCATACCCACTACCCCTCGTTATGCCCTCTACCGCTACACACAAAAAGGAATTGGGACACCCCTACCCCTTGCAGGAACGCGCAAATGTAGGGGTAGGGCTAAGGGGGGGTTATTGGGACTGGTCCTAACACAGGGCTGACACATAGAGACAGACAGCCATTCACAGTCACATTCACACCTACGGCCACTTTAGAGTCACCAATTGACCTGCATGTCTTTGGACTGTGAGAGGAACCCAGAATACCCAGAGAGAACCCACGCTGACATGGGGAGAACATGCAAACTCCGCACAGAGTTTGGAGTTCCAACTTTCCACCCTAGGTGTGACCCAGGAACCCTCTTGCTGTGAGCCAACAATGCTAACCACTGCATCGCCATGCCACCCACAATACACAGCATTGAGCTAAAAGTTTTTTTGTTGTTTTTTTTTTTGTTTGTTTGTTTGTTTGTTTGTTTGTCCAGGCAATAGTGCAGTTGTGCATGTTACTTATTTACTAAAAGGTGGTGTTATTCACTAATGCATAAACACGTAAGTGTAGTGTCAAGTGTGGTGAAGTCATGTAAAGTAGGCATGACTAAAACCTCTGTTTCTCTAGAGTATTGTTGGTCCTGAAACTTCTAACACACACACACACACACACACACACACACACACACTGACACACTCATTCCCAGGTACCCTCAATGCTCCAAAGCTATTGTGGTGGAAAGAGCTGAACTCATCTGTCAATTACGGTAAGCTCCATTGGGCCATTGTCTAAACTGTTTTCTCACTCACTGGTGAATCCAGTGATTTATTGTCAACTGCCTCGGCATCAATATACAATTGGGAGACACTAAGCTGTGATGTCTGAACACAAACTATTGTCAGAGTATCAGCATAGCTCACATTAAGTGCTATTTAGATTATTCATTGCATCGGGCTGTGCGAAAGCGTTGTTTGGATTTGCAGCTTGTAAAGAGACGAGAAGGCCATTATCCTATACGCTGGGATTCCAGTGCTATGGATGTGAGCTTCTATTTACTTCACATTCGCTATCCAACTGCATGAACGATGTCCGAGCTGCACCAAACACAGGCACTGTGTCGCAGATTTGTGGGTCAGCTTGTCCTGCCCTGCCATAAGGTCAACTGGATATGAGTGTCAGAGCTATTTTGCTGAACTGACATGCATTTTATCTCTCTTAAAATATAAAGGGGAGCCTCGGTTACAGGAAGTAGCGGGTCTTTTGTGGTTTGTACTGGCATCAACATTCCAGCTCAACCAGAATGAAAAGAGCGGGGTCACTGAAATGCTATGAAGTCCAAAACAACCTTTTAATCTGTCACTTTGATTCGCCAAAGTCACTTTAAACAGACGGAGCAGGTTTCTCTGTCATGATGATGTGAGCGGGCAAGTAATTTCACCATCATAATTTGATTCGCAGATAGTTTCTGGCATGTTATGTCGCTGCAGCGCAATGTGATTGGATTGACTGAGTCATTTTGGTCAAACGCATGAATTTATCCCAGATTGTTGTGATTTAAAAGGCTGTTTGCTTCATTCCCCTCCCTCAGGACAAGCATGTACTCAAAACTAAACCTTCAAGATTGTTAGCCATAAAACTGTATCATATCCACCCAGAGAGATGTAATTCTTGGGTTATGCATTTGTATACAGTTAGTGGTATTTGTTGAGAGTGTGAGCTGAGAGATTAAAAAAGCAGGGGAACGTAAGGACTCAGTGCAGTGAAATTCCTGAAGTGAAAACTTTTAAAACTAATTATGTAAGTGTAAATAAATAGAAAATTTCCATTCTTTGGAGTGTCGAGTGCCTGGAGACGCTTGAAAGAAAGCTAAAATATGTCTCTCCATTTGACACCATTAGCAAGTGTTAACACATAACCTTTGGCAGCGCTGGCCAACCGCTCCACACCATTTTAGGCATCCTCTGCAGCAAGCAGCAGTTCTGAGCGAAGGATTTGGACAGTTGGATAACAGAGATAGGGGAAGAGGGCATGATATTGGATAAAGTGAACTGAACATGTTCAGATGTCCGGCGGTGGGATTCTTTGCACACTGTGACCCTAAGATGCAATGTCTCGGGGCTAGCCAACTGTTTCTTTCGTGCCCTCTGATCCATGCACATGTTTTGCTGGTTAAAATAATGAGCTTGGTTCTACTTTTTTCTCCTTTGCGTTACACCCTCATGGTAAAGAATGAATCCATTGAATATATTGTTTTATAAGGGCACATCTACTGTGGAATATTGCACCATCGTCAGTGTTATTGTTTTGCTTTATGTAGCAGGCAGTAGATTGCAATAGCTGAACTGAAAGGATGATATTAAGATAACCTTGGGAGAGAAGCGATAACACAGCCATGGGCATGTGTCCTGCCTGCCGTCACTAACCCACCGTGACATTTTGGCTGAGGAACAGCCCAAGCTACAGCACTAAGAGCTTATTTGCACTTTTTATACGATACTTGAAAAGATGGCTTTTTTGTTATTGTACAGATTTGGAAACTGCCGCCTTGGTCAGCTTGTATTGTGATGTGCTGTTAACCATTAGACTACGGTGAGGTAATCCTGACAAATACAACGAACAAATCAAGGATATTAGTGCTGTGATGTGCAGTCGATAATATTTGGCTTCATTAATTCCCATGCCCTGAGATGACATCCAGCCCCTATTAGGTTTGAAATCTCATCCCCTTCTCCTCTATACCTCAGCTGTGGCTCAACCAAGCAGCCAAGCAGATAATACGCTCTGAGCTCTGAAACATGTACCATTATAATTAGCTTTGTCAGGTCCTAGCCCCTACAACCCTCATGCAGATAATATGATAATATGTCTTCATAACCGGCTGACCTTACATGCTCAATATTTCTCCCCTTATGAAGATTACATGTCAATAAAGTAATTGAGTCCCGGGGTGTGTGGCAAGTGAAGATTTAGGTTATTGGACTTTTCGGGGCAGTGATGTACGAGCGTTATTATTCTACCTGTCAGGAGATGTGCAGGGGGCTGGGGACAGTCCGAGAGTGTCAGGGGGAAAGGAGAGCAGAGGAGAGGAGAGAAAGAGGGAGGGAGACAGAGATAAGGCAAAAGAGAAAAAGAGGGGAGGGCTCAGAGAGACATGAGCCAACGAGAGACACAGAGAAGGGAGAGTGAGGGAGACGGAAATGAAGAGAGGAGGGAGGGAGGACTGGGGAGAGCAGAAGAGGCGAGATCATTTCTCACAAGGAGGGACAGATCCACACTTAATCATTCCCTCATACCTCCATCTCTCTGTCCCCTCCCTCACTCTCTGCATACGAACAGGGGATATGTCATATTAATTAAGAGAAGTAGAGTTACAGTGGAGCCATCTGTCTGAATGGGGCACAGGGAGGCCAGAGGGGTATGAAATATTCCACACAACACAAACCTATCATCACCTCTGCCTCACACCTGATTGGCTACTGTGGGTTCATTAGTTTAAATTCTGGCAGGAAATGACGGCATGTTATTTGACACAACCATAATTTTGAGCAGCATATGATGTCACCAAGAACACATTTCTCATCACTTGAGCCTTGTATTAAAACAATTACAGTATGTTGTTTTACATGCATGCTGGCCTACTGCCACATACTTTTTCTGTAAGTAATGTAGAGCTATTTGGAATCATTTTACCAGTGATCACAGACGGCTAATTAAAAAAGTCATTTTCTTTATTTGTAATCAACAATCAATATTTCTGTAAATGTGCCAGTGTTAGCCAGTGGGCTAATTTTCAGCTGGAGTCCTTTGGCAAGATCATCTAAAGCCATTATATACTAAGTAGACATATTGTATATACAGTAAATATGAATATATGAATACATTAAAGGTCCAGTGTGTAGGATTTAAGGGGATATCATGGCAGAAGTTGAATATTATATAGTACAAGTATGTTTCCTTTAGTATATAATCACCTGAAAAAAATACTTGTTGTGTTTTTGTTACCTTAGAAAGAGCCGTTTACATCTACTGTAAACTTCAATTAGTAGCCAGGGCTATTATTTGCTTAAATCACTGAACTCAACAGGCTAATACTTGGGATAGTCTTCTAGATGGGACAGGGCTTTGATTTCTTTTTACACAAAACTGATGCTCAGCAAAGATGGGAAATACATCAAATTGTTTATTTGAATACTACTTGTATAAAAATTAGCCTTCGAATAACATGTGTTATGGTATGACACTTGTTTCATGGCACCCAAGGATAACAACGCCACTTTATCCTGTTAAAACAAACTTCATAAATTGGATACATTTTTACGGAAAAAAACAGCTTTGAGTCTTTTGATCAGCGGATCCTAACTGATTTAAGGAATATTGCTAACTTACCGGGTAATCGGGGAATGAACACATATTCTGATTTTGTGACAGCTTCAGAAGAAGAGTGTCACCACTTGTTTTTTGTCATCTGAATGACATTCGGTCTTCTATGGTGCTCATGGTTTCAGTAAAGAGAAATCAACCAAGCTAACAATTTGTAGCATCTCCATATTGACAAGAGTTAAAGCATTTATTGTATGTGTGATCTAAGCAGCTAACCAGTGTTAGCTCAAGTGGGTATCCAACAACCTGGTTTTATACATCCAAAGAACTTCTATAAAAATGCAGTGTTTGGCAACCAGACCAGGCTTCTAATTGAGACAGGCCTTTATTTGTCAAAATGTGTAGCCACACCGGGCTAGTAAAAGGGACTGGGCGTTTAATTGGGACAAGGCTTTTAATTTAAATTTTACGGTACATGGGGAGTGAGTCTTGTATACAGAGATCGTCATGTTGCACTGCCATGTTTCTACAGTAGCCCAGAATGAACGGACCAAACACTGGCTCTAGATAGGGCCATTTGCGTTTTTGCATTTTCGCATTTTCACATCAGCCACTGTAGTTAGAAGCCCCTCCATGATAAACAGCGTCACAAAAACCACATCCATTTGTTTTGAAGAGAAAGAATCTCTACGGATAACTCAGCTCCCACTAAAAACCTCCTGAACAAGGATCTTAAGTTATCAAAGAAAAAAGGTGAGCACACATTAGCGGGTGCTAGGCTAACAACCCATCTCCAACATGCCATACAGCATCGGAGAAACACTTATTTGTAATGTGAAACTGCTTCATTTAGTGCGTTAATTGGTTTAAATTACAGAGTCCCTTTGTTTTGGAGAAGAGATGACCTCTGTAGATAATTCAGCTTATTGTAAAAACCTCCTGAACATCTGGATCAGGAATAAGGTGAGCACACATAGCAGGTGCTGGGCAAGCAGCCTGTTTGCGATGGGCCAAACAGTGTAGAAGAAAGACTGATTTGTAGCATGACACTGCATTAATTTGTGTTTTTACCTGTTTTGCTCACCTGGTTACTTTGTTTTTGGAGAGGAAGACATCTCTGAAGATAATTCGGCTCATGGTTCAGGAGTTAAAAACCTCCAGAGCATTGAGCACTGAAGAGATCCCAAGTGGGAGAAGTTTTAGCTGGTTGCAATCTGCAAACCTCACCACGAGAGTCCATAAAATCTCACTTGATCTCTCACACTGGTCCTTAAAAGTGTATTTTATGACCAGGATTTTAGTTCAATTCAGAAAATGAACTAACATTATCAACAGAATCTAAGGAAGGCAGCACAGCCAAGCCAAGCTAGCCAGCAGGCTCACCAGCCGTGTTCAGTTAAGGTCTGTGCTCACGATCCAAACAGCACCAAGAATATGTCTCAGTTTAGACAATCTAAGGGTGTACTGGTGTTGTTAGGTCAATTACGTCAGGCCAGTGTAACGGGAAATAAGTCCAAAGCCAGATAAACAGAGGTTGGAAACTTAAAATCCAAATTCTGTTGTTTTTAGGCCGACTGTCGAAGAGCCAAGAGACACAAAGCGTAGACGGTGCAGTGAATGACAACATAAACTGTAATGAAAAGCATTCCAAATGGTGTCAATACTTGGTTTTGTTGTTTTCTTGCTACCGTGTTGATAAAACTGCCACACATGAAGATTATAAGATAACAGTGTTATTTTGACTGATTCCCGGAGTTTCAGCAGTTTGACTGAACTGTTCATGTCCTTTACCTGCTGTTAGTTAGGAGTTGGCTTGGAGGTGAAATGCTGCCCCCCATTTGTTTGGAGCATGTAGCCAGGCATCACACATTGCACCTTTAATTTTCAAGTCTTGTCAAAAGGAGAAGCCAAGTATGTAGGAATTACAGGAATTGATTAAGTGCACATACATGTATTAATATAACAACAACTACATCATTGTAATGACTTTCAAATGCTCCAACATGAATGTAACAAACAACAAAAACAAAACCACACTTAGGTTCATTTTTCCTCAACAGCCTGTTTCAAAATGTAGGTAGAATCCCAGATCTTGGTGCTGCACAAACATGATGACCTGTACTTTTTCTTTTCTTTTTTCAAGCCACATATAGTGATAAATTGTGCTAAATGCCATATGTCAAGGTACTGTTTTGTCCATCATAATTTGACTGTCAGTGCTAGAGACAGAGGAAATGGGATGTGAAAATGAATGTGGTCGATTGGGGTCCAACAATGAAGGTAACGCACATTTTCAGCCACGAGAGAGACAGAAGCAGGGGACACACAAAGGCAGGGTGGGAGAGCAATGTTAAAGGATATTTTACCATGTCCTTTTGGATTAGGCCCGGAGATTGATATCTTCCAGTCAGATGAAGCTCTGATGTGAGTGATCCAGCCCCTCCATCATTGTGACATGCAGCTCTTGGCTAACGCTCATCCGTGTTGATGGGCACACCCTATGCCACAAGGGCCCTGGCTAACATACCCACCTTCCTCTCTCCCCGTCTCTGTCCGCCTCACTCTGCCATCTCTGTTCTTTTATTTCTATTGCCCTTCTCCCCTGTTTTCTGTCACCATGTCATGTCCAATCACTGTTTGGCTGGCCAGGCACTCAGTCGGGCAGGCAGGGAGCAGGAGCCCCAGGTAGAGAACTGCCTAACAGGCGTCAGGATGGGCACTGAAATGACTCTAATAATGGGGTCCCCGTGTGGCCCAGACAGGCCAGTCAGTTAGCAGGGCCAGGATGGGGAGTAATAAGTGTTTGATGTCTGGAGGGGAAGGAAGTGTGAAGGAGTACAGCCAACCCTGGGCTCTCCGGTCAGGCAGGTGCAGCCAGCCAGGGTCTGAGGGGAACGACTGTGGAACAAGACGTCAGATTAGTATTGATATGTGTCACGCTGGAGGTTGCCAGGCTGTTTGTTTAAGAGAGTGTCTCAGAGTGGTAGCAGTCATGCGGTAATTGATGTCTAGCTCAAGAAGTGAAGCTAGAGGACAACCTGATGCGCCTGGTGCCGAGTGAAACGCTAGACAACCATTTTATGGTGTGATGAAGGAGGAAAATAATACACAATGCACACCTTTATTATCCGTGCATGTTTTTATGCATGTGTAAAGCTCAAGCAGCAGTTCCTCTCGTGGCTAAATTTGCTGGCCATCTTTGATTTGATGGAAATTGCCACTGACAGGTAGCGAGGTGCCATTTTGTCCACTGATGCGTGAAGTCCATCATTGTCTGCGTAGTTGAGTTTAGTTAACATGGCACTTAGCGACTGACATTGCTTTAGAGCCGGCAAAACACTGTCATTGTCATGTCATTTATCTTTTGCTTACCAATTTTCGATGTGTTCCTCGCTGAATGCCTCACTGAATGCTTCTAGCCTTTTTTTTTTTTTTACAGTAGGCTTGTTCAGCTTGACAGAGTTTCGGTGCCCTCTAAGTATAAACTGTATTTCAACCCCGCAACACATTTTAAGCCCAGATATCCGAGGGAATAGGTTGCCCTGCACCTTCCACTGATAAAGCCACTGCTGTCCTTTCTAGTATGGCTATCTAGTAACAAGCTACTTCCCTTTGAACAGTTTTATGTGGTTGTAATTGACCTGACAATGGGGTTCATTATGCAGTCCCTTTCATGCTGTTTTGCCTGATAATTATTATTTAATGTGTTCGGATGGAGAGCATCATTAATTCATCCCTTCCTCCAATGTCAAAGAGATGAACAGTGAAGTTATCACTCTCTGGTGATTAATATTATGCTCTTTTGTTATTGAATCCTGTCCCAGTGATTAAACCTTCATTGAGTGACTCACCAGCCGCTCTTATTAACGGCACCATTACTGAACACAGCCAAACCTCTAATTGCGATTTTCACTTTTTCTTTCTATTTCGGTCAGAGGTTTGAACCACTTATCTGTGCTTTTTCTTTTAATTAGAAATCCTGGGTGTAATGAAGAACACAATCGATCAGTGTCAGGCGGTGTGGTGTGCATGTGGTGATTTGTGATCCACATGTTGACGGAGAAAATGAGTGCTTATGATTACTGGCGTCATTAGTGGTTTCATGTGTCCTTAAGGGTAGACGAACCCTTTCAATAACTCTAGCAGTAAATAACCGACTTGTCATTATTGTGTTTACAGGAGAGTCTTTTTTTATGTAAAGTGTTGTCAGTGAGTTAGATGAGAGTGTATGCCTGGAGGATGGCGTTCCAAGGGGACTTAGGACTTTGTAAACTGTCTCAGTCCCCCGCCTTAAACCACCCTCCTCTTATCTCCCGACTCCAGAGCTACTGTAACCAGTGTTCTCTCTCCTCGCTGTATGTGGAATAAATGTCACTGAAATTAATTTCACCATTTTTTTTTCATTAGACCCCCCACAACGGTAATCTCTTTCTTCAGTCAAAATTTATGTGCCCCAGAATTCAATTTCCTTCTCATCCTCATAAGTTGGAAGTACAAAGACTGATAGGCATTTATCTGGTTATAACTGTAATTCACCCATCAATGAATAATGCCATCCTCAATTTAAAGTGTTTGATTATAGCCATTTAGTGAAGTGACAGTGATGGAGTGTCATTTTTCAGACATGAACCATTTTTGCAGATAAGTTCAAAACATAACTGATTCATATAGCATGTACTCCGTCGCGTCTGATTATTAATTAATGTTTTATCCTATACTTTAATTAAATTTCTCTCTTTAATTTGTCAATATTGACCCTAATCACATGACTGTCCTCTTCTATAACAGTAGCTCTTAGTTCCTGTAGCATATAAAAACATACAGAATGTGTTATTGTTGCACTTTAAGGAGAATCATGTGGCAAAATCAACCTGGTATTGATCAGAGCCAGTTGAGCCACGACCCAGCAACCTCCCCCTGACAGCCTATCAGCCTGTGGCAATAGCAAATCTTTCAACTCTCCATCTCCCGCACGCACACATTCCCTCTTTTTTATCCTTTGTTGGCCCCTCTGCGTGTGTGTATTGTTTTTACCTGTGTCATGCACACAGTTCCTAAATCTCTCCTCTATCTTTTTTTCGGTCTCTGAGGTGAAATGAAATGAAAGTTTGCGCCGCAACTATGGAAGCCAAAACACAGTACATCACAATGAATTACAGCTCAAGAATGTGTTTGTATACATTGTGTGTTGGTATATATACTGTGGTGGAGAGACATGACGTTGGAGTGGGCGACAGACTAACCGCTGACTGACTGACAGGAAGTATACACCATGGCAGGCAAGTATTTGGAAAGTCTGACGTCAAAGCCTCATCGAATGTCAACAGAGAAACAACAATAATGCTTCTCCAGTTTAACGGGCAGGCGTATCATTATAGGGGCTTGATAAGTCAATACTATCACTGCAAATTAAAATCAGTTCAGGAATAGATAGCTAATAGTTGATACTGCTCCATATGTTTCTTTAAAAGGTCCCATGTGCTGCGAGACATTTTACTGTCCTGCATGCCTTCTATGCGCTCTTGGCTCGTTAGAGTACTTGTTCTGTTGTAGGCAGTATAATCCCCTCCTTCCTGTCTCTCCTGCCCTCCTTCCATCCCTCTTTCTCTCTGCCTTCTCCCCAGCCTCTGCCTGGGTGAAAAATGGGGCGCATTTCCCTGATAGCCTGTGTGGATGTGGAGAGTATAAATGGCTAATGAATTACAGATGAACATTGACGCAAATTAATCTTCCTGATGTCCCAGGGTTATATGGCAGCTATTTAAAAGTTTAATCAATACGCTGAAGTTGAGAACATGCAGGCGCTGCAGTTGTTTGGCCGCAGTAAACAGCCAGGAGGGGAACAGGGAAGGCCTGAGCCCAGGGCATGCATCATAATGACAGCTATTTATGTTTAATGGACTAAATATTTTTTATTTGTTGAGGACAAATGTCACTTTAATTCTCAAAGTTACGCGCAGGAGTTTTGTTTGACACCCCAGAGAGACAGGTGATGCCTCAGCTGTGAGAATGCTTAACTAATTGACAGAGGAGTCTGTTAGCGTAAAGATGGAGTAAGGATGGATGTAGTTTCAGCATGTCATATAAAGCCTTCATGTCTTTTGTGAGAAATGTGCATCATAAAAATGATAATAAGATGGTCCTCATGTTGGTGCCATCAATATGTTTTACTTAAGTGACTTTCCCGCATGCTCTTTTTTTTTTTCTTCTGTACCACTGCCTTCCCTGTACTCCCAACACACGCACACACACACTCACACACATGGAAACACACTTATATACTGTGGCCTTTGTTTGTTTAAATTTGTAGCTTCCATTAATGTATCTGTAGCTTATGTGAACAGTTTTTAGCAGTTAATGACAATCAATTTTCAACAATGAATTCATTATTTCAGAATACGACTCTTTACACCAAAACAACACCCCCACGTGACACAGAGTGTCCGCGGCATAGGCTATATAGGCGAATGCTAAGGGCACCATCATCCATAGGGAGCACCACAAATAGGGGAAGGATTTTTTTTTTATTATTATTGTTTATTTCTTTTCTCTTTTCTTTCTCTTCTCTATTTTTTTTTACCAATTGTTCTACTACAGTATTTTAAAATATTGCATAAGGCCACAACAACATAACTACATAGCACAGCCTACGTAATTATAGAGAGGCTTTTTTTCTCTTTTCCTGCCCAACCCCCAGCCCCCCTCCCCAGCGGGGAGACTCACCTCTGGAGCCCGGTCTTACTCCAAAGTCGTCAAAATCAGGCGCTTGGACAGTGATTTGCGGCATCAGAAACCAACCAAAAAAGGCGTCCTTTAACTTCAGCATTATATGCGGCCGGTTGCCGTTATAGTTTAATGGCACCCTGCAACGTCAGGGGGAAATGCAACGGTACAAGGACAAAAGTTAAGATGCGAAAGTCCGAGTGGGGCAGGCAGGAAGATGGGTCCAACAAACACAGACTTTCACCCAAGAAAGTGGCCAAAAAAAAAGGCAAACCCGTTTTTTAACCATGTGTGTTTGTTGTCAATTTGTGGTGGTTTACCAACGTAGTGCATTTTTTCCTGTGAAAATGGAATTGCATCTTGAAATAAGACAATGCATGTAACAGGCAGAACTTAACACAGTGTCCCAAAACGTCAGCAACCAACACACCCAGGGTACCTTGCACATTGTATGTGGACGTGGAAAGTCCATGACCGAAACATCAGTATGTGATGAGGTCGGAGTGGGAATGTGTTGACCTAGGACACCAAATGTTCTAGGGCCACCACTGATGTGACATGATAGTTAATTTCATGCCAGAAATACACCAGCACTACCTTACAATGTAACTGTGGTGGAGCAACCACTGTGGGGGGGTTTCCAATTAAGGCTAGTTCCCTCAGAGCAGAGCAAAATTTTGTCAGCTCACTACATGTGAGTTACACTAAAATACTCCACAAAAATACACAGCAGGTGGCTATTTTTGACTCAGCAGAAGTACATATTCAGTAACAGCCCACAAATTGGATGATTTCGCTGATTCTGGAAGCAGAAAAGTGCATTAAACTGCAAACGCTGTTCTTACAAAGACAACATTTGGGAAGCATTGCATGTTACTTTTCCTACTGGAAAACAAAGTACAGCCAGTTTTTACAGTTTATTCTGTGTGTAGTGCATTTTACTGTTGAGAAGCAGCTGATTGGTGTGAAGAAAAACAGAATGTCTTGCATGAACATAACTTTACGTTCCATTCCTGCTGGCATCTATTGGTCATATTTGAGCCCAGTTTTAGTCACGTAATTGATTTCAATGGGCATTTGACTTGTTTAAACCATCCTGACTATGAAATCAAGCAAAGAGCAAGTACATGTTCTGATATTCAAGGAAAGATTTTGGAAATATTTAAAGTGGAAAATGACAACTTTCCAAGTGGTATTATTGTTGGCGCTGCTGTTGTTTTCCTCAGAGCCTAGCAACTACCAACTGGAACCTTCGGTTTTCCACCATCCGTCATTTCTGCTACTGGGGATAGTAACTGCAAAGAACTTACACTGATAGTCTATGGTTATTGGGAATAGCTACAGATAGCTACCAGGGAAAACAAAAGCTCTATCGTCTTTCAGGTAGGGTAAACGTGTTGACCGAAGTAACCCACTACCAAGTAGTATCAAAATGTCTCCAGTTAAATAATACCTGCATTCGATCCTTTTTGTACCCACATCTAGAAAAAATGACTATTGTTATGGTTTTGCTTGCAACCAGACAGCAAGTGTTATTCAATTTATTGCATCCATACTTGTGATTGGCCGATTACCGCAACAGCTACAGCTCATACAGTCTGTGGTGTGGTGACGTTAAGCGCAGTGTATTTGACAGTGTTGCTTGTACAGTTATAATAATTTTAACACTTTCAAAATTGAGCAGGGTTTATACTTGTGTGTCGGCTCTACGCAGAGCTTACGCCGTAGCCTACACATGTGGCCTATACCGTTGTGAGCATTTATACTTGTGCGGTGGTGTGTCTGTGTCACTCTGCAGTTACACCTCCAAAACACGAGTCAGTGGTGGGGTCTCTCTGAAGTGCTATAAAGTTTAGTTGATTCAAAACGCACATTAGACGTGGCTTGATAGCGACAATTTCATACACAAGTACACAAATCGACTTCATCATAACTCGCAGCATTCACAGACAAAGCACTTGTCTTTCCCTGGACACATTTTCCCCACAAAGACAACACGCTAATGTTTTTAGCACAAGCCTATGGCAGTTTACATTGTATAAATTAGCCTGCCGGCTAGCAGAGTTTTCCTCTACTCATATGAAGCTAGGATAAATCACACACAGACTTAAAATGCTATTTTGTGTACGGTGTAGGCTCTATGTCAACACAGACCCTATGCCATAAGTACGACATCGATTTGACGCAGAAGTATAAATCCTGCTCTGTTTGTGTCAGTCATTTGGATGGGGAAGAGTGGTGGAGGCATTTTACGCAATTCATTGCTTTCATTTACATAATGGGTATCGAATGAAGGAGGGAAAAAAGGTATCAGGTGAAGAACTCTGTTGGTATCAGTTACTGTGAGGCTACTGGTATTGTAATTTTTTTTTAAAGATACCCAGCCCTAATCCGCTTCCTGTTGTGGTTGTGCAGTGGTTGACACACTTCCTGTGTGCCACAGATTGAGCCTCCGTATTCTCGGGAGAACGTACCCATTGACAGACAGAATTGCATAGTAAAAGCGAGGCTTATGTGGAACCATTCTAAATGCCGATGGTGTCATTACGTTGTGCAATCAACATTTACTTATTATTTGAAACAAAAACACTTGTCTCTTTCCACTTAAACAGATTCAGGAAAGAAATACAGATTAGCAAACCAACACACACCAAGACGCATCCAGCATACCAATACTGAAGTGAAACAATATCATTTCTCTCCATGGCAATGTGCAGTGTGTGCCAGCCCACCTCTCAGTAGGCTGAATCACAGTCCAGTGGCTGTTGGTTTATGGGACGCAGGGGGGTTATCTATCTGCAGGCCTCCCTATAGAGAGGAGGTGGCGACTCCATCTCATGACGTTGGGCTGAACTGATAAAAGGACAGCCGGAGATGGATCGTGTCCACAATAATAGCCCTGGCTCACAGCAGCCTACGCCCCAAGCTCATAAGTCACTCTCGCACCAACTCTTATTGATGCTTGCCCCAAGCTCCATATGACCCCATCCCCCACCTGCCCGGCAGTGTTATTTCAGCCCTTGGAGATAATACAGAAAGTGTAATTGCCTTGTTAATTGGCTTTTTTTCCTCATTGCATTTTTACCCTGATTGATGGCAGCACTGATGGAATTGTCGGCTAAGTGGCCAAACTAGAGGGTGGGACAGAAAAGCAGAGGGAGCGAAAAATACAGCAAGTCAGAGAGCAAAAGAGAGGAATCAAAGAGAGCAAATAAGAGAGTGAAGAGTGTGGAGAAGGAGAAAGACAGAGTGGAGGCAGTTGAGAGGAGAGGGGAGGATAGATATGAAAAGGAGACAGTACGAGAAACTAGGAGTGGAGGGAGTGGATCCATGCCGAGAATAGATAACCTTGATGTTAAAAGCTACATCCGTCGGATGTGTCTTTCTGTGACATATTGATGGCCCTTGAAAAGAGTCAAGCTGATTTTATGCAGGGAACAATCATTAAACCCACTCCATCTCCCTCCTCTCCCCGACTCACCCGCTTTCTCTCTCTTGTAAGTGTGTGTGTGTGTGTGTGCGTGTGTGTGTGTGTGCGTGCATGCGCACACATGCACAATTTGTGTGTGCTGATTAAATGCAGAGTTTTGAAGCAGGATATGTGAGATAATATGGCTAGGAAACCCGAACAGAAGCAGCCCTAGTTGTAGTGCTTGGGATGATTTTTTTTTTAAATAACCTAAAAAAAATGTAATATGGACAAAGTATTCACCTGATGAACATTTTTTTATTTTTTAAAGGTGCCGTAAAATTGTTAAATTGACTGTGGGATTTACCAGACTGGTATGTCTACACACTACAAGTGACAAAAAAGGCCACTGTCCTATTTTAGAGTGTTGGTTCCCCAGAAAGTGTTGTCGTTGTTGTCATTATCATTACTACTTTGGATTTGTTTCTGCACTTTGCCCATTAATCATACTGTACCTTGACTTTTTTGTGTTGTCAGGTGAAAACATGTTTTTTACTGAAAACAAGAAACAAGTCACAACCCACAGTCCTTGCATTATTAAGTAATGAAAAGATAGTTTGAAAAGGCATATTGCCTGATAGCTGAAGCTGGGAAGATTGGCATTTGGTGTGCAATCAAGTAAAGTAGTACTTCTAAGTCTAGAGCTGCTCACTGGATTATTATATACTAGCAAGATATTTAGGGAAGCCCCCTAATAGTCGACCAAACGTTAGTCGACCAGAAAACCAAGATTTCATCGGTCACTTAGTTCCAAAAATAAAATAAAATAAAATAAACAAACATATTAGGAGCTGGGCGGCACGGTGGTGTGGTGGTTAGCACTCTCGCCTCACAGCAAGAGGGTTGCCGGTTCGATCCCGGGTGTGGGAGCCCCTCTGTGTGGAGTTTGCATGTTCTCCCCGTGTCAGCGTGGGTTTTCTCCGGGCACTCCAGCTTCCTCCCACAGTCCAAAGACATGCAGATTGGGGACTAGGTTAATTGATAACTCTAAATTGTCCGTAAGTGTGAGTGTGAGCGTGAATGGTTGTCTGTCTCTATGTGTCAGCCCTGCGATAGACTGGCGACCTGTCCAGGGTGTACCCCGCCTCTCGCCCGATGTCAGCTGGGATAGGCTCCAGCCCCCCCGCGACCCTCAAGAGGATGAAGCGGTTAGAAGATGAATGAATGAATGATATTAGGAGCTGCGCCTCATCAAAATATATCAAAACTTATATGACTGGACCATGTTGAAATTTAATTTGAAAGGACAGACACAGGAAGTGGCCACACTCAGCAGTCAGACAGGACTCATGTTAATTTCCAGGGCTGGTACCTGCAGTTATTCCACAGGCTAGTTAATAACACGTCGGGCAGGAAATTCAAAGTGTGGGATCTTGCCGACAGCGTCGGCTCGCTCAGTGTGTGACATGCACTTGTAGATAAAATATAGGCCTATATTAATGAAGGTTCATTAGTACGGTTTTGTATTTCTCTGTAATGTAGCACAGTGTTAACAATGTTACTGATACTATTCTTTCTCACACCTTCAACTCACTCACGACTATTAGTTGACTAGGAAAATTCTTAGTCAGGGGCAGCCCTAATTGATATGCAGTGTGGTCCCGTTGAGGCATGAAACCGGCTCAACCAACATAGTGAGGTCCAGACCATAAGAATATAACTGCAAAATTTGTGACTAAATCCAGACCCAAGACCCAAAGTTGTTTGTTTTGTTTGTTTTTTTTGCTTGCTTGCTTCCATTAGGCTAGCTTTTACTGAACTTTCATTTCCTTGGCTAAAGCAATGCCTACAATTTCTTGGGCATTGCAAATCCCAGCCCAGCTTTCATAAGAAAATTTTGGCATTTTGTAGATACATTACATTTGTTCATGTCATACGTATCATATCTGTGTTTCTAAAGTGACGCTGCTCTGATTGCACTTGTATGAGCTGTCTTTGTCATCTGGAGGTAGAGGGGATGGTGCCACCAAAACTGAGTATTCTTTTAAAAGTTCCATCATATCGGCTAAACAGTAATGTTACAAATGTTACATATCCATGGTTTACAGAAATGGCAATGGCAACATTTATTCTGGTCATTGGGTTGTGCTCTCATACTTTGTTAGGACCAGTAAGTTTTAGGTTGGGTAGCAGAACTCTAAACCTGTCTTTCCTAGCTGACCCTTCCCTACTCTACAGTCTCCAGGAACTGGTAAGCAATGTTCTTAAGGTATGACCTTCCACACTATGACTTTGTAGCTTTCAAGAAAAACACACATGAGAAACCCTTGATTAAAAAAATACACTTTGCTGAGGCTAGTGGAACAAAAGCTAGCTTGGAAAGAGACGGGACTTCTGCTACCTATTCAAGAGGATTAAAATTAGACAGTCTTTGTATGTATTGTAAATTATTTTGATGTTAAGTGTGATTTAAGTTTCAGGCACAGAGTACACAGTGGAAACAGATTTTTATGAGATTTAAATCTGCTTAAATACTCAGGAGACAGCACAGTTCAATTGAAATGTCTTTGGTGAGGGGTTTATCCACCAGAACCAGGAGCATGAGCTAGACCACTGCCACTAGACATCTAAGGAACCACTGACTGATAAACTCTGTTTACATATCATGATGATTTTATACAGCAAGGTAATAAAGTATCAGAGATCGCACCCTTGTCAGACGAACTTGAGTCCTCAGTTGTCTGCAGGGATTGTTTTAGCTGCCTTGCACATTGTATAGAAAAAATATATATTCAGAAGGAAAAAAGAACTTTTGTTACCATATGTGTTGATCTGGTATTTGAGTTCTGTACATAGAAGGCTTTGTACAGCTGGCTTACTCACACTGTGGCAGAATGGGCCATCAAGCCCCCGTAGAGAGGACACATGCTTTGGGTAATCAGCTCTGAAAAGACCAGACTGTCTGACGATGAAGCTACGCTGCAACACTCACCAAGAGGAAGATACAAGATACACACTGTACGGCCTTTTAATAAAGACAAGAGGGTTAGCTACTCCCCTTAAAAACAACAAGGTGCCGCGTGACATATGCAGAACAAAGGCCTGATTGTTCCTCCACCGGGGCATGATGGAAACAGTAGCCTCCTCATCACTTTGTTAATCTGTCACTTTAATGGCTGCTCCCACTGTTCGCACTGTGTGCTGTGTTTGTGTGCATGAGATGAAAGTGTGCATGGGTTTGCCATAATGTGTATATGGTCCAGAGTATGGGTGTTGATTCAAGTGTGCTCATCCATGGCTTAGGATACACAGAGGATATTGTAGACTACTGGGTTTGGCACTGTACCACTTGTTATTAAGTATCTGTTCATCAGGCGGAACCCCACAGGCGTAAGCGTGGCCTCGGAAGGCGTTATGTAAGAGTGAGTTTGGCTTAGTTATTCCCTTCTGTGTCTCCAACCGCCCCATCTTTCTCCTGGTTTCTCCTGTAATAAGAGCGAGCTCTCGCTGTGAAGGGAACGTGGCGAACTGGAATGTGTTTATGCACAAAACACACTGCTTAATGTAGTGCTGAAATGTACCCAGTGCTTGAGCCAGGTTGCGCAGAAAATTAAGAGACACACTCTGGCACTTTTTCACCCACTGGGAAACAGACCTCATCCCTGTTCTTTGTTCTGCCCTTCTCCTTAACTTACTCTCCCTCTTCCCCTTTGATCACAGATATAGCTTTTTGTTTAAAGCGCAGTTGGAGAGTTACAGGTCACACATCGCCAGAGCTTTCTGATTGGTGCTGGAGAATCTCAGAACGTGTTCCCTCCAATCCTTCTCGGTCCCCACGGGCTAGTGACGAGCTCAGCAGAGTGTGAAGGCTTGAGGGGCCTTTAGCTTTAGTTCCTTCATCTGTGAAGGTTATCTCTGAAAGGCTTTGGTTGCAACCTACAAATATATCCCCTCTAGGTAATGTCTTATAGGAGTCTTGGTTCTGGTACCTCAGTGGGGTAATCTCTTTAAGGGCCCCACACTCCTGGAGAGAGTGAGTTTCTCGCCGGGTAAGCTGTGAATATGTGAAAGGCCCCGGCGCCCATGTGATCAGAGCGCTGTGAGACACCCCGAGTCCTGTGGTGTCAAGCCCAGTCTCCAGCCGTGGCACCTATATCCCCAGGCAAATCACGGCAGCTGGAATTCACCCCCTCCCCTCCCCAACCACCTCACTGTCAGAGAAACACACACAAACACATGCACACACACACACACACACACACACACACACACACACACATATATATATACCCCTCACACACCGGAGGAGCAGGCAGGCATGGAGCTGGTCCCGGATTTTATCGGAGGTGACAGCTCCTCACACTTCAGTGTTTGGATCACCTCAAGTAGCTGGGCTATGAGGGGAAATGAGCACTGCTCCACTACAAAGTCCAGATTTAGATTGACTGAGCTTGTCCTCGGGCCTGTGGGCTGCTGCTGCTGCTGCTGCTGTACTGCTCCTCCGCCTGACAGAACACCCACTACCCCTGCGAGGGACTGGTGTGTGTGTGTGTGTTTGTGTGTACGTCTGTGTACAGTATATGTGCACGCGTGTGTGTCTGTGTGACTTGGTAGAGCCTACTTTGAAGAGTCAGAGAGAGTGGGGGAACGAGAGCGATGTGTCAGGTTTGGTTAGAATTGAGGGTGGCATCAGAATATGCTTGGCACTAATATGGCACCAGTATCTCTGTCCCCGTCTCTGCTTTCTGTCACTTAGTTGCCATTCTCTCCCCACCCTTGACAATGTCTCTTTGGATTATGTGATTGGACTTAGCGCTGGGAGCACCCCTCATCCCTCTGCGACACCGCCTCTCCCATAAGTCTCTCCTTTTCTGCCCTGTCTCTGCCCCCTCCCCCCTTCCTCATATAATACACTTGATGTCTGTTTAAAAAGCCTGGCGAAAGCTGTATCTGTTCTGCTGTCAGAGGATCATTGACAGCACTAATGCCACTTGTCCTTGCCTCATTTGGTGAGAGGTGACACCTAGCCGCAGCCCAGCTGCATTCATCAAGTGGCATTGGGAGCGCTGTGACATCAGAGTTTGAGCAGACCAGCCACAGAGCTCTGGGCAGCCCTCTCCCTGGGTGGCAACACCTCTCATTACAACAAGAAAGCACTGCCGGCCATTTTGGATTCACCCTCTGAGCTGTAGAGGGCATGCAGCTTATTATTCAGGAGTGTGGTTAAACTATATCTGTAAATGTAATTGCAAGATTTTACCCTTGCTTAACTTACACTATTTATTCTGTAGACTCAATATATATCATTCATGCAACTTTTTAGTAGCAGCAGCAAGTGTTGTACAGTAGCAAGTTTTCAACTCCAAAATTGGTGTGTATTATGTAATGTGCTTTATTAGCTTACACAAATACCACGTCTGCTGATTAGGGATGCCACGAGAATTAATACTTGGGTAGCAGGTCTCTGGCAAAATTCTGAAAACATGACGGTACTCATTTTTCTCCAGCACGGTAGATACAGTAGGTACTGGGGATCAGTTCTTCTGAAGCTTACGTTGCAGCATACACACCTACAGATGTGCTAGTCTGCCAATAAATGCCAAAAGAAGAAGAACACCTGGCAGGTTGGAAGAACAACACGTGGAAGACGGCAACAAGTGCACCACCTAGACTCATAGAAGGGAAAGCATTTTTTTCCTGAGGCCAGCCTATTAAGTTAATTCTTTGCAGTGGGAGCATAGCATATTTACACTACGATACAAATGGCAGCAGTATGACAGGATGCTGAACGTCTATTCTGCACTGAGCACTGCACGTTTGGTTTTTCAGGGTTTTTTGGTTGTTATGTTAAACCTGAGTAAAACACTGCACTTATCACTGTCACTTGTTACCCAACCAACCCAACCACCCATTTACAGTCGAGGAGATGCCACTTTATACACGTCCAAGTGCTGAACAACAAATATGGAGGCGAAATATGTTAATATCCTGAAAGCTTTATATTAATATGTTTCCTCAGCTACAAAATCTCTCAAACCCACATACTTTGCGTTCAAAGCAGATCATCAGGGATTAATAATGAAATGTAATTTTTCTTTTTAAGAAATAAAATCAAATCCTGTTTATTTATATAGCACAGTTTAAAACAGCCACAGTTGACCAAAGTGCTGTACAAAATAAAAGAATGGCACACAAATATATAGCAATATAAAATGTACATAAATATAAAACAGGTATAAACAATTGCAACTTGTACTAAAAATTATAAAATACTAAAATATTAAAACCACTACAAACAACCAAAGGCCATTGAAAACATATTAGTTTTCAGATATGTCTTAAAAGTGTCAAGAAAGGAGTGTATGATTAAAAATATAGAATTTATTGTTTTGGTTTTTTACTGTGCAATCAAGTTGGTTATCAAGAACTGTGGTATCACTGGTATTTATATCGCCTACTAAATTTCTGACATAGTGATAAGCCTACTGCTGATAATTAATAATAATAAGTAATGGCTCGCTGTGATAGATCAGTGTATGTGTGTGCGTATGTGTGTGTCTGTGTGTCTGTGTGAGTGTTGTGGGTGGCTGTTACCTTGTTACTGTTAGGATTCTGCCCGGAGGCCACACTGGTCTTTCTCTGAAAACAAGGTGCTCATCCTTCCCAGCAGCACCTCTCATCCCCTGCATGAAGCAGACCCAGACCCTGTTCAGTCCTGCCACTTAAAGATATCCTGTGGAGTTGTTGTACAGTAAACACAGCTCTGTTTGCATTCAACATGTCTGTCCTTAAGGTCTAACAAACACAAGGAATGCTGTTACTACCTCATAAAATGTTAAGCTCTGTTTTGAAGGTCTTAAAACCTACGTTGGTATCATTCTGTTGTTTAATATGTTAGCGGATCCCTTTTTAGGATCTCACCCAACAGGTTGGGAACACTGCTGCTCATCTATAACTAAAACACTGCAGTTTTACTGATGGATATCGCTCAAATTTCCATGATCAAGAAATTACTGACTGATGAATGCCAAGTTGATAGTTTGTCTGTCCCAAGAGTGACTGATATTCAAATGGTGACTGCAAATTGACCTGGACATATAGCTAGGTGTGGATATTATCAAACAGTCTGGTTATACTTTAGACCAGTGGTTCCCAACTGGTGGGTCGTGGGCCCATTCTGAATGGTCTGCAAGTGACTCACAAACGTGTCAAGTTTGTAAAAAACACACCTTATTTTTAGGAAACAGTACATTTTCAGCCCAGAGCTTTTATTTTGAAGTGCCATTTCCTGCTGTAGAGTGAGTGACTAGTGGACAGCTACTTGACAGCGACAACAAACTAGCTCAACGACATGTCCAAACCCAAGTATGGTGCTGAATGTGTTAAACTGTGTGGACCTTGAACTAATGTCTGAGGAGAAATCTGGACCCTGTTTGGAACCACTGCTTTAGACTGTAATGCTAAATGCTACAGGATGACTGACACCTAACCTGACTCTCTCTCACTGTGTTTTCAGGGGTATTCGCCAAGTGTCGCTACGTCTACTATGGCAAGCACTCAGAAGGCAACAGATTCATCCGAAATGACCAACTCTGATGGACAGCTGGTCCGGCATAAAGAGGGACATGAGTGACAAAGGATGTGAACAGAAGGAAAGAGGATCAAATCTGTCACTTATTTATTGAAACCACTGGTGATATGTGAGTCTACTGATCTCCCACTGGTAGAAAGATTTAAACGTCATCAAAAAAAGTTTGTTATGTCAGGGGAACGGGTTTTTTAAAGTTTCTATTCCAGCCCCATAGTTATGGCCTCCGCTGCTGAGCTGGGTCTGCTTCTGCCTCTCTGCTTCCAGCTCAGAGTCAGAGTCAGAGATGACACTCCCACTGACATGATTGCCTCTAAGCATCAGCAACCGCACAACTCCAGACACACACAACACACACAACACACACAACACACACACGCACACACACACACGCAAGGACAGTCTCTCTCTTACACACTGTCAGTGACAAACACACCCAGCCAATTGCATCCTTTTCTTTGACAGACATGATGGATCACCCGTCCACTACCGCCACTAATCAAGGGTGAAAGGGGTGATGGTCACACACCTGGGGCCTGACATGGACTCATCTCTCTCTCGCTTCTCTCTCTCTTTACACACACACACACACATATATAGAACTGCTGTTTAAAGCATTAAGACATTGCAAAGAGTTTGACAGAACAGCCTGTTTTAACATTCCAAAGAATTTCAGTCCAGACCTGAGGCATGATCAGTCTGTTTTGTTTAGCTTGTGGCAATCTGCAGAATCCTTTGCCTTTTTTGCTTGAATTTTATTGAATGAATTTTATGTTTGTGTCTCTTAGAAAAGAATGAGAAACTGTCCCCTTTAAAGTCAGACATGTCTGATATCTTAGCAATGATTTGGTCAGTTTCTGTTGCACGTAGGGCTGCTCCCGAATAGTCGACCAAACGTTAGTCGACCAGAAAGGTTATTAGTCGACAGGATTTTATTGGTCACTTATACAAAGAAAAACATGAAGCTCTATTAGGAGCTGCGCCTTGTCAAAATAAGTCAAAACCTTTATGACTGGACTGTGTGTGGGAATTTAATTTGAAAGGACAGACACAGGAAGTGTCCACACCCAGCAGTCAGACAGGAGTCACATTAATTTCCAGGGCTGGTACCTGTGGTTATTCCACAGGCTAGTTAATAACATGTTGGGCAGGAAATCCAAAGTGTGGGATCATTTTGAGAAGGTGAAGGACGAACCCAAGGTGATATGTAAACTCATCTTCATTGGTCGACCACAAACATGACGTATCATCTGAAACATGTCAGTAGCTACATGCCCATTAGCCACTTAGCACAATCATTACTGCTTTGCCCACAGCGTCATTAACAGGCGGCTCGCTCAGTGTGTGACGTGCACTTGTAGATAAAATATAGGCCTATATTAATGAAGGTTCATTAGTACGATTTTGTATTTCTCTGTAATGTAGCACAGTGTTAACAATGTTACTGATACTATTCTTTCTCACACCCTCAACTCAAACCTCAAACTCAAATTGTGTTGCCCCGCCCAAAATATATAATTTAGAATAATATCACAAACATGCGAGCGACTAGTACAACTTTTGGTCGACTAAGAAAACTCTTAGTCAGGGAGGTTGGGGGCAGCCCTAGTTGCAAGTGTGTATGCGTTAGTACATGTATTATTTTATGGATGAAATGCAGCTTTAAATGTCAAAAACATTCCAAATACCAGCTTTAATGACGAACTGAGTTGTAACCAAGTATGCATTCCGGGTGTATCATTGTGTATTTTAGCGCCATTTTCTCATGTTGTCTTTCCCACTGTGTTTCTTCAACCAGCTGACTACTTCATACGGAAATATATAAAATATATGAAAGTATTATTATAAACAAAATATAAAACGTAATCTTCAGAACAATCAAATGCACTGTAGTTTTATGTTTACATTTTATAATACTTTTATGATCACTGTGTAATGTGTTTATCACAACCCAAGTCAAAGTTCTGCCATCTTAGATAAAGTTTCCCAGACAACCTTCCAATCTGAAAATTTGATATTGACAATGTGATATAGCTGATATGATATACAACTGTATAAGCTGGATGTCTTCAAGAAATTCAAAGGGTCAGCCAACGTGTCTCTGGTCAGATTGATGCAGAGCTGTATTTACTCAGGTTATATCTGTCTGCTACCACAATAAACTGTTTTCCTAATGATCAAATGTTCATCACATTAATGTTTTTCCTTTTATAAAGTCTATAGAGCCAAAAGAGCCAGTCAGCATTTATTAGCCCTGTGTTACTCATCATTACAACCCCAAAAGTGGTTAAGACGATGTCCCTGACTGAGACATTTCAGGTCAAGTCATGAGGTTTGATCATATTACCTCCTTCTTTAGAGGTGAAGTAGATGTCTACACCATGGTGATGAGACTGAGAGGAGAGGCTCGCTGTTTCGGGATTTGAAAGAAACCATGTTGAGCTTCAGTCCAGCATGTCAGTCATCCACAAACAGATGAAGGGAAAGGTCAGAGATAGCCTCGTGCAATGTTTGTTCACTATGTTTATTTCTTATTTCTATTAGCTTAAAGATTGTGTGCGTGTGAGAGTATGCGTGCTCACTCGCATAAGCTTATACACCACTTCCTACAGGACTGTGTGACCATATTCCGGCTGACATGCCGTTCAGGAGCCTGGTCACTAGTGCCGGCGTTTCAAAATGACAAGGTTTATTTGTCTGTGTTTTGATATGCTCAGAGGAAACTGGGGCTGACAGCCGGAGGAGGTAGGAAGAGGGGAGCCACAACAAGTTCCCCCCCACACGACACAAAATGTCATCCTTCCCCTGGCTGCGGCGCGCGCCTAGCCATCCTGCTGAAAAGAGCAGACATTTAAAACTTTGTGACATGTGTCACAGGCACTGCCATTGAGCCAGTGCCACTGACAGAGCTGGAATTGACAGGCCCCGAGCCACCGGAGCTGGCTGGGGGACACACCGAGTTTGGTGTGTGTCACTTCCTATCCTCGTCAGGGACGCATCCTGAGCTGCCACACCAACACAAACTGCATTATGGGATGGGCGGGGAGTGCCAGAGCGGGTTGACATATGCTTGACGTGCGCCTTTGTGCATGGGTAGGGGATGAATGGGATGCCTGGCATCACGGACAGTAGATTAATTAAGGTGTGAGCCACAGCCGTCTACCTGTAGGCGATGCCCTCCTTGACCCTCAGCCCTGTCACTGCTGCTGCTCCTTGGGAACTTCCTGGCTGAACAAATGGCATGCCACTTCATCAGAGCAGATCAGTGACATTCTGCTATAGTAGCCCTGCAGGCTCTTCTACTAGCCAGTGTGTGTGTGTGTGTGTGTGTGTGTGTGTTTGTGTGTGTGCGTGTGCTCAAACCTTCATATTTTCTATGTGTGTCCGTGCTTGAGTGAGTTGGATCCACAGCTGGATGTCTGTGCACAAAAATGTCTGCAGTGAGTTTTTGCTGTTGCCTTTCATTTGTTTGTAATATCTTAGAAAAGAAATACGACCGTGACACTCCAAGCCCAATGAAACCACACACTGAACATCTAAGTCTAAATTGTTATTCTATGTCATACTACTGTTCGGATCAATTAAATTTCAATATCACAAATCAAAATGTGCGTCAGAGGGCTTTACAACATAAAACACCCTCTGTCCTTAGACTTTCAGTGCGGATAAGGAAAATTACCAAAAAAAAGACCCTTGAATAGATAAGGGAGAAACCTCAGAAAGAGCAGAATGTTTTGAGTATGCAGTGCAGTCACAGTGGAAAAGTGACAAAAGTAACAATATTTTACTAACAAAATCTGCTCGACTTTTGAGTGTGCCGGGTATGGACGCAATTGTCCAATAATGCAATGATAAAGGAAATTAAAAACTACAAAACAATGCAGACGATGGTGAGACTTCTCTACGATCAAATGCTGTTATCTTTGGAAATATTTGTTTAATATTTTTTGTCATTGCACAATGATAAAGCGAAAGTATACTGAGCGTAAGTGTAGATTTTGAGGTAGACGCAGGAGGCACACACCCCTCAATGTTTAGAACATGTGCATTTGTTCCCACCGATAAAACATGCAAGTCGCAAAGGACTTTTATTTTGACAAAAAAGTAAGAAAAATTGGATTATATTGATGCAGAAAAGGCAGAAATTGGTAAATAATAATTCACCAGAATGAAGGCAATTAGGTGTTTGATGGACCCCCCAGAACCCCTGTTTTTATGTGTCCCACTCCCCAATACCTGCACCCTTCATACAAAGTCATTTTTATAAAGTGCATACAGTATTTTTAACTGAAATTGAGACATACTGTTTTCAGATTTTGGGTACGTTCAATGCATAAAATCTGAGCTTTATATTACATCAGTGGCACAGCACAATTCACCTCCCCAAAAGGCACACCAGTGTGTGACTCGCTGTCAAAGGAACTAAGGACCAATCACCCCATCACTACATATCAGCCCACAGCCTGATGACTGATTGGCATGAGCTAATGCAAATTTACAAGGAGGCAGAGGGAGAAAAAAGGGACTTGTCTTTATGAGTGACAACTGGCCACTGATAGCAGAGCAGCAAACAGGATGGGGTGAGATTTAGATTTAACTGTCCCCCTGGCTGTAGAAGGCTCTCTCCTCTCTCCCTCCCTCCATCCTTCCTTCCACTCCACCCCTTTCTCTCTATCTGCCTGACATACAAACTCTTTCCCTCCTGCACCTGAAGACATTTGGCAGCACACTGCTGTCTTGCTTGATCCAGAGAAGCCGAAGGGGAGGGGGGGGGGGGCTTATTTCCGGGCCTGGTCTTAGATGAGTAACATTTGTCATTCAGGGTTGTGCTGTAGTAATTAGCTTGTCAGTGGGCACCAGGCTGAGCTGGCTCTTTCTGCTAAGAAAGATGGACAGACTGACACAGGAGCTGACAGCCAGTCGATAATGTGGCAATTAATGTCATAAATAATTCCACTGCCAATTATATCAAAATGGACTCTGTTCTTTCACAGGGCCTGGTACTCCCTTATCATTTCCTCTGATAAGGGGAACAACCGTCTTCATCCCCCCCTATAATTATGGGCCTTTTTATATGGAAATACAACTCTCTCCACATGTTTATAGCACAGGGGTGAAAAGTAGAAAGAGGGAGACATGGACAATAAATGTAACATGCTAATGAATCTGTGTTTTGTGCCCTTTACCTCGGGTCTTTTAACGGGTCATACAACAAGACCTTGAGGTATTCCAAATGTCATTGGCATGTACGAAAGGAGAAGGGAAAAAAAACATGATTTGAAAATACAGACAATTATGTGAGAGAGATCGATCGGAGCTGATATTCTAAAGGTTGCAAAAGCTTAACCAACAGTGAGAATATTGATCCTGACGCCCCATCACTCGGTGGGAAAAATTATATCCATTCTCTGTCTTGAAGATGCAGGTCAATCAATCGCAGCAGGTGAGAATACATGATGAGCTGGAATCAACAAGGGTTCACTGAATAGCAAATGTGCTGCATATTGAAGGGAAATAAAAAGGGAAAAGTGGGAATTTGCTTTGAAATGCTTATTACCCGGCGCCTCGGCCTGTTTTCACGGGCTCATTTGTCTCGACAAGTGACTCAGTCACTGTGAATGGTCCCCATCAGCCTGACACTAAACTCTTCCTGTGAAATGTATGAGCAAATAAAGTGAGCTCAGCACATGTAAAGCCCTCCTAATGCATTGTAAAACAGCCTTAAACACATCAGATGTATCTTCAGGATGGGAAGGTCGCTCTGATAGTAATATATGGCCTGTGCTGAGAAGTCTCAAGGTCGTGTCAGATTCGCCTACATAATGCATGATTTCCCGTTACTCTTACAGACTCCAATCATGCCTCGCAAGCCTTGAGATGAAAATTTTACTAAGTAAATCAGCCACCTTGCTGGCATTTCTATTACCCCTCTGTGTGCACTGACAGAGAAGATGAATAACGCTAAATAATAACACGTGGTAACAAATCATATTTACTACTCATAGAGAGAGAAGCTGCAGCGGATGTAAAACCGTTAGCTGGGTTTTGTTATTCTTTCATCTTGCCTGTATGGATTTTACTTCTTTTTTTTTTGTTTGTTGTGTGCGTGTGTGTGTGTGTGTGTGTGTATGTGTGAGCGTGTGTGTAAATGCGTTCTTTGTACTTTATGGAGATGAGTGTGTCACTCCTCCACTTGTCACTGTCCTCTTGTTAGATTGTGTGCGTAATTATTGTGTCATTTATTGCACGAGAATTGCTTGCTTTGAATAAAGCAGTTAAATGACCCTGTTAGCATAATTAATTTAACTATCCTGAGGGGCTGCAAAGTCGCAGTCTCATGAATATTAATCATTGTCAGTGTCAGTGCTAAATATTGTACAACAACAATGCAACATGTTTTTGTTTTGTTTCTGTTTTGAAGTGAAACATTGTTTGATGCAATTTTTGAGTGAGATTTTGACTCTTTGTTCCTGAATCACTTTCTCGAGATTTTCTTTTAACAGTAGCACATTTACATAGAGGAAACATGTAAGATACTTCCCATTGGCTGTGTGTTATCAGAGGAATATTAAAAGAGACGCTTTTGCTTCAGCTACATCATTAAAACAACATCTACATTCATTTGGCAGACAACATACAGTAATTATACAGAATGGTATGGAAGAGGACATGCAATGTTGGCATTTTAATGTTGGCACCCTGAGGCCCTACAGCCAATACTTAACATGACACAAATCATCAGCCATTGATTTCACATGCTTGGCTTGAACAATCAAACCTTTCAGAGGAAATTCCTGGAAATATTGGCATTTACTTCTTTTCTCTACCAGGTCCTCAGGGTGAAGATGCTGATTATAGGTATATGTGTGTTGGTGCGCGTGTGTGTGTGTTTATCCGACAACTGGACATGAACAAGAACCAGAAAAAAGCCCTCAGGAGAGCCGGGTGATTTTCTCACATGGGCAATTCTGTGTAACTCCACTGAGGCACGAGAGAATACTTGAACAAACAGTGTACTGTACATTGAGCTAAGTGATGTGTACCTAGCGATGATATCACACTGGCTGCCGCAGTATATGTGACTGGTGGATGCAGAAATTACACTTCAAAACAAAGGGGAATATTTCCCATGAATGTCTTTCAACTGTAAACAATGTTTATAAATTTCATATGAATACACACATTATGGGCCCCACAGTGGTGTGACCTGAGGGAGGAGTGTGTTGTGTTGCGTGTCAGACTCGGTGTGGTATTTCCTGCGGCGCTCCGATCTTATCTACGGGGTCCTCCGGAGGGCAGCCTCTCAAACGGCTCAACTTGGCCTTGGCTGATGACAGTGACATACAGAGGCAGTCGATTTTTGACACACGGCTGTGACTAATTGTGAGGAAAAGGTGAGGAAGATCTGTTCTGGGGCCATTCCTAAAGACATGGAGATCTGGCCCACCTCCCCAGGGTACGGCTTAGCACAAATGAAATCCTTGAATCATGAATACTTTGAAGGTGAGCAGCTATTTACTGCAGCCAATCTTGCTTTTATGGGGGTAATATTGGTGGTCAGTGGTAGGAGGCTCTTGTTTTAAGTATGCTTTTCCTCCTCTCTGTAGATAGCATTTAAAGGAGGCTTATTGACTTTCATTTGTCATCTATAGTCCAGCAACTTGGCTACTTCTAATATGTGAAGTTGATGAAATACACATGATTATTATTGGGGGAAAACGGGTTTGAAATAGGCAGTGAATTTGAGGTACCCACTACAATTATAAATTATAAATCACATTAAAAATGCAGTCAGTCAGTAACAATATAGTGGATATTGCTGTATGTGAAGCTTCTGATAAATAGTAAAATACACCAGTTCAACAAGCACATGGAGTCGTGCAGGATTGAGTCTGAAAACATGGAAATGAGTTAGCATTTTAGCACTCCCGGTTCCCTCGTCTTAAAGTCAATGGGTTTTTTGAGAGGGTTTGGTCAGATGCCTCAAAAAGGACTCTGGTTAACACAAGCTGTGTTTTGAAAAAGGTGGTTGCTAACAAGTGGTTAAATGAGACTAGAGAACGTCAGTATGCCAAACTGTACCAAACACGACATTACAGCCTTGTTACTGTGGCGATGTTGAAGTCAAGCCACTGCGGTGTAGTTCATTTATAGCATGATGTTAGTGTTTTACTTCTGCCCATTGGGCATACACTTAAAAAAAAAATCATAAAAGTGGTGTCGTGAAGATTTGTGAAGATCACCTTGTTCAACAAAACATGTGTCATAAACCTTTGTTTGCCACAGAGTTTATTTTCTCCAATAATCTTTTTTTCTACATTTTACTGTCTTATTATTGGTGTTGTTGTTGTTATTATGTATCCGTGTTTTATGGCAGACGTCATTCTTATTATTCAACTTTTTTGTCTTTTTGCTGTTTTTCATTGCTGTTTATAATTCTTAATAGACATTGCTGCTACTTATTTTCTCTTATGGATTGTGATTGCTATTATATATTTGTATCCTTCTAGCCCATTGAACTCAGGGCATTGCTGTAAAAGAATTTAGCGCTCTGTCAATTTTCCCTGAATAAACAATGGTTTGATTAAATTAAAGCCCAGTGGAACACTCCTGTTAGCATTTTGTTGAGGGAACCAGGGCGATGCTAACATCCAGACTGGCTTACAACATCATACCTGCATTGCTCTATTGGTAGTTAATTAATAGTAATAATTAATAATGTGTTTAATACATTAAACATTTTAAAAATGAGTCATTTGATATAGAGTGTGCCAGGGCTGACGTCAAAATCCAGAAGTTTAGCATCGCGCTGGTTCCTGGAAAAGAAAGTGAATGTGATTTTTGCATTGCATTTTGGATTATGTCAGAAAATAAGCTCCATGGCTAACACAAGTTTATGATACTTACAGGTTTTGTTGAGCAAGATAATCTTCACATATGATCACCTTTCATACCGCATTTGAAGCTTAAATGCGATCGCCAGAAGTAAAAAGCTAACGTTAGGCTTTAACGGACTACATGACTACTCCACGGTCGCATGACTCTTGACGGCACCGCCACTAAACTTTCAACTGATTTTGGCCGCTTTATTTTAAAAACATTGTATAATGGGGAAATCGGACTGTTTAAGCTAAATAAGAAGCTGTAATGGTGGACTGCCAGCACTCTCGCCTGTTCGGGGGTGATGACGTTTAACGTCCCTGACAGGGTTTGTAGTATTGAGCAACTTGTTAGCAACCACATTTTTTATGACACGTAAAAGCTTCAAAATTAACAAGTAGGGTATTTACTGACGTGTTTTATGTCGTAGAACAAAACCTGAAACTCGCTTAAGCTTTTGTTAACCACAGACCTTATTTGAGGCATTTTACCAAAATCCCATTCAAAAAACGTATTGACTTTTAGACGAGAGAACCAGAAGTGCTAAAAGCGCTAACGGAGTTCTGGGTTTACTGGCACACTCTATTACAACAAGACTAAGAGTCTACAGCCATGCTGGCAGATCTGTGAAGCTGTACTTGCTAATGTCAACATGCAATGGCAATGCTAACATGCTAATGTGTAGCACGTACTATAATGTTTGCCATGTTCACTGTCTTAGTTTAGCATGGTAATACTTGCTAATTAGAGTTAAACACAATGTACAGCTGAGCCTGATGGGAAATGATGGCATTACTTTTGTGGATATTTGGTCATAAGCTTAAGTACTGGACATATATCAATGTCGTGGTGGCACTAAACTGTGGTTGTCTGTAAAAAAAATATGTTGGTAAAAGTTATTCATCTTTGTATGAAGACAATAATTTATGTGCTGGAAGTTAAAAGTAAGTTAAAACAAATTTGTTCCCACAGCAACTATACAAATCATTCACCGTTTCAAATATGCATATGGTGATTTAATGCCAACAGCAGAAAATATTGAGCTTCTCACCAGAGTTAGTCTGAATGTCCCTGAGCTAAAGGTTTATTGGTTGTTATGCTTCTTCTCCTCTATGTGTGGATAAAGTTCAGCCGTGAACTCTCGCATTTGGGTATTAGCAATGTTTTTTCTCTCTCTCTCAGACAGGCTGATGGGCCTAACCTTGTCCGTCTCTCCAAACATATTGATTAGCCTGTGAGAAGAGAGAGGCTATGAGACCGAGTGCAGAGGCTAAACTTGAAGTGATTTACTTCCTACTAAAAACATCCCATTATTTCTGAATGAGGGAGAAAGTTTTACTCTGTATTTTTGAAGATTGCGTTGTATGTTTGAAGACGACAGAGCTCAATTTTACAAAACTAAACAATGAAATAATTAAATGAACGGTTAGCGATATCAGAATGATGATTTGCAACATGGCAACCCAAGCTGCCTGACTTGAGAACATAATCTTGATTTCATGATAAAGCACCGGTTACAATGACAGCCTTTTCGGGAATTGAAGAGTCTGCTATTGTTTGTGTGTCAGATAGAAAATCCAAGCGTCAGTGACGGGCTTAGAGAGGGAAGATTCACCAACTTTTCCAGAAGAAAACAAATTTCAAATGGCAGTGGCAGGCAGAAAAAAAGGGAAACGCCAACCTCTGTGCCTTTGTTGTTCTCCTTTAATTCTGTTAATCGCCCCCAGGTAAAGATTAGCTGCTCTTGCCAATTTAATTCAGCCTGAAATGATGCTGCTACAAGGTCACTTTTTCTTTTCTTCCTCTCTTCCTCTGTCTCTTTATTCACTCCCTTCTTACCCAGCCGCCCCCCCCCATCCCATCTCCCTCTCTCCTCCATTTCTCTTTCCGTGAGCAGGATTGAGTTGTCATGTAGTTCTAATAGGCAGCACAGGGAATCATTAGTCCACCTCGGCTCCCTGACTGATGGGTATTTCACTCCAATCATCTGAGTACCGTGCGTGTGTTTGCGTAGGTGTGTGTATGTGCGTGCAGAAAGAGACTACAACCCCCTCTGACACACACACACAAACGCACGCACGCATCCTCCGCCAGAGACATCACCATCCCCCCACCCACCACTGCATTGTGCGCCTGCTGCTATTGACGGAGTGTCAGAGCTGAGGGGAGATGTCTTAATCAACTTGGACACACTGGGCATTGATTTGACAAGCTGCTGTAATGACCTTCTTGTTTGCGTAAAGGATCACTGTTTATCTGGGCCACAACTGATGCGCCGAGCATGCCTCATTGTCATGGAAACTATTATCACGGCTGAATTGGGATGGGGCTCAGTCTTTGGATTCCTCTTTTTCTCCTCCTGTCTCTCTCCGTCTCTGTCACACGCACAAACACACTTTCTCTTACGCACACATGCTGCCGCACATATTATTATCGATATGTTTGAGGTAACCAGACGTGTGTGTGTGTGTGTGTGTGTGTGTGTGTGTGTGTGTGTGTGGGTGCTTGAATGTGATGTTAAACACTCCCAGTCGAGATCCTCAGGGGTCAAAGGGAAATGCTATAATTGGTGTCAACATCTTTCACATCAATGTTATGGAAATCATTACAGACTGGACGGATTGACTGAGAAGGCTCAGTAATCCCAAGACAGCCGTTTCATTTACCTGCCTCGCAGCTCTTTTGGAAAATTATTTTAAACGTTGTAGCTCATTGATTCACTAAATGACCCATAATGACATCTGGAATTGACGGTTAGTTCTCAATGGGAAAATTAAGAAGCAAAAAATCTTTAAATAAATATAAAGTCATTTTCTTTAAGCTTCTGGAAAGGGTCGGTTTTAATCTTTTGTGTAATTCTCCTCCTTGATCTGACATCAGGCCTCATCTTAGATGCTACAGTATGTGACACTGATATTTGTAGTTTAAATTACGATCTATCAGCCAGTGCATGTTTACAGATGAAAGACAGATTGCCTTTGTTTGTGCTCAAGCACTAACACATGAACGGTGTTGTGCTCCATCACCTGGCTCATGGCCACAGGCACACCCTGCCACCTTAAGAAGAAGACACTCTTGCTGAGTCGATTTGCAGGGATCTCAGGTTCAGGGTGCTGTCAGCTTCTGTCAGGGCAATCAGCAACACTCAGCCTCCCCTGAATAGCCCGCACAGCAGACGGTAAATATTATTGGCATTCTGACACCCTCTCGCTGCGACCAAGTGTGTAAAATTGTTAATAAGGAACATGATGGGGCCACTGCATGCCGTTGTGAGAATGGAAAAGCTTGCTCTTGTTGGCAATTATCCAAATAACAGGATGAGGCGTCTGAGGACAGGTGATTTAAGTCCTTAGCGGAGTGGTGGAGAGGTTTGTTTTGGCAGGGAGGAAGTGAGGAAAAGTCACAGAGGTCACATGGTAAACATTGTCCTTGTGCTATATCCATCAATCCGGCTCCTTATAAAATGTACACAAGACCCTTGTATGCACTGTTTGGAAAAATTGCTAAAGACATTGTCCACAGACGAGGCACTTTAACACTGGAGGGCTATTCTACATTATGTATGATAGTCATCTTAACAATACTAAAACAGGTAAAGGTTGTTGGTGTGTCAGCTTTAAGTACGGCTGAGAAGGAGCTGCTTGTTTACTGAAATCCACTGTTATTAGTTATTTCTATGCCTCCCCCTGAAAGTCTCAATGTGACACTGCGATAAGGCAAACAGTATTCCTCCCCTTGCATAGAGCACGTAAGTCATTACTTTTAAAGGCATAGTATCTCCAAGTCGCAGAAGGACACGTTGATAGCAGAATAAAGTACACAATCGTAAACGTTTATGCCAGTGTTTCTCACTGTATGATTACGTTTTTATGGTTCATATTCTGATATGGCTTGTTTTCGCTGCCACCGCCAAAGCAATGAGACAGGCCCAGAGGTGGCATTTCTCCTCTGCTTTATGGGGGGAGCGATGCCTAGAGGAGAGTCCTGCTCGGTTTCGTTCGGTAAACACACTGCCAAGCTAAATGGCTGATCAATCAATTTCAGTGGGATCGATCTGCATCAGTTCTGCCTGCATGCACACACCCGGAGCCACTTTATTGTAAATCAATCATTTTGAAAACAACTCACAGAGGGGCCCGTCCTCACTAACAAGCCATCAATTCCAGCTGCCTGTGTAGCACCCTTATCAGGCCACAAATCAACAGCCACACAAACATCTGCTCCATTTCCATCGCTTTCCCCCTCTGCCTCGCTCTGTCTTTTACCCCGGCTCCGTCCCAGACGCTTGTCGTGTTTTGATGGTGTGTCTGGCGAGGAGAAGAGAGGAGAGGCTGCGAATCTTCACCACACCACTTAAGATAACCCAAGGGTAATAGTGTTTGCACATTTGAGAGAGAAATGAGGACAAATGCCAGGGTGGGTCATACATTCTCCTTCTGACCGGCTGTTTGACGTTGGAGTGTGAAATTGCACACTTCAGCTGAGGAGCATGGAGGAGGAGCGGGCAGGGCCCAGAGACTTATGAGATGTCCACTGATTTCTAGCTATGAGAGAGGAGTGGGTCGATGTCTGAGAAGTCATCCTGCCTCATCATAACACCTTAGAATTGGTGCTGCTCATGATGTTTGAAGGATTCTCAGGAGATATCTCAGTACCCTTGACACAGGCGACACAGTGTTTAGAGCGCTGTATCTAGAAGCAGATTATTGCTGTTGCAAAATTGCTGTGTTACATAAAGGTTAAAAATCCTTTAACTTTGGCACTGTTTAATGACATGCTTATCACTGTCCGGGCTTTGCGTAGACATGTTAAAGCTCCAACAGGGGAAAGAGGATTACTTTCTCAATATACCGTTTGCCCCTGCAATAACTGTATCTGTAAACCCTATCCACATTAAGATGCTACACATCCCCATGTGATGCCCAAACATCCACAGCGCTGACATGACAGCACAGCGAGATACCTGGTATGATGTCCTTTGCTCATCTGCTGTCACCGTCTCCATGGAGATATACGAGCCAATGTGGACAGAATGTGATTCGAATGCTATTCCTACCCATCACTGTGGATCCGTGTTGATTGACAGTCTGACAGGTGAAAGTGATGGAGCAGCTAATAGCATGTCAGTAAACGTAAATCAAGACTAATACCAGGCTCAATGGGTAAGCGGATTGGCGGTACGACTTGGACCGCGGGGTCACCGACCCCTCTGCAGGGTGGGGATTGGTAAAATACAATATACATTTATCTGAGGCTTCCCCGGGTGATAGTAAAGGTCAGGTGCAGGGTCTATTGCAACATCACAGTACCTGTCTATGGCATGGACTATAGTTATTTTAGCACTTATTGATCCTTAGTACTTCATTATGCACTTATTACTAACACTCAAGCTAATGCTGTTTTCTGTATATCCTGATGAGATGACATATGTGAACCTATTACTGTTTTTAGGAAAATTTACTTTGAACAATTTGATTTTAATTGTGTCGGTATTTATTTGGGGACTGTGATTTTACCTTTGCTCACTACTGAATTATATCAATAAACTATCTTGATGAACAACTGTGTAAATCATTTGAAAGTATATTTGCACTGAAGCATTCTCTACTATGATATTTTTTGTGGCATACTACAATATGAACCTTTTTATTGAATTTTCCAAGTATAATCTACTATGAACTTTTATGATATACTTTACTATGGAAATTATGATATTTTCTATGGCAAAACATTTTATGGCGTACTTTTTTCATACTATATAATACTATGTTTTTTTTCATATTTTGATGGCATACCATATGATAGGATATTTGTAGCCTATTATGCAAGGCCATGTTGGAAGACATTTTTGTGGTATACAAAACTATGACATTTTTTCATGATTTTAAACGACATGCTATACTGTGACATTTTTTTTATGATTTTAGATGAAATACTATACTATGACACTTTTGCATGATTTTTTACAACATACTATACTATGACATTTTTCCATGATTTTAGGTGACATGCTATATTATGACTTTTTTTTCATGATTCTGGACGACATGCTATACTATGACTTTTTTTCATAATTTTGGATGACATGCTATACTTTGACTTTTTTCATGATTTTGGATGACATGCTATACTTTGACTTTTTTCATGATTTTAGATGACATGCTATACTTTGACTTTTTTCATGATTTTGGATGACATGCTATACTATTACTTTTTTTCATGATTTTGGATGACATGCTATACTTTGACTTTTTTCATGATTTTGGATGACATGCTATACTATGACTTTTTTTCATGATTTTGGATGACATGCTATACTTTGACTTTTTTCATGATTTTGGACGACATGCTATACTATGACTTTTTTCATGATTTTGGATGACATGCTATACTTTGACTTTTTTTCATGATTTTGGATGACATGCTATACTATGACTTTTTTTCATGATTTTGGATGACATGCTATACTTTGACTTTTTTCATGATTTTGGATGACATGCTATACTTTGACTTTTGTCATGATTTTGGATGACATGCTATACTTTGACTTTTGTCATGATTTTGGATGACATGCTATACTTTGACTTTTGTCATGATTTTGGATGACGTGCTATACTTTGACTTTTTTCATGATTTTGGATGACATGCTATACTTTGACTTTTGTCATGATTTTGGATGACATGCTATACTTTGACTTTTTTCATGATTTTGGATGACGTGCTATACTATGACTTTTTTCATGATTTTGGATGACATGCTATACTATGACTTTTTTCATGATTTTGGATGACATGCTATACTTTGACTTTTTTTCATGATTCTGGACGACATGCTATACTATTACTTTTTTTAATCATTTTGGACGACATGCTATACTATGACTTTTTTTCATGATTTTGGATGACATGCTATACTATTACTTTTTTTAATCATTTTGGACGACATGCTATACTATGACTTTTTTTAATCATTTCGGACGACATGCTATACTATGACTTTTTTTCATGATTTTGGATGACATGCTATACTTTGACTTTTTTCATGATTTTGGATGACATGCTATACTTTGACTTTTGTCATGATTTTGGATGACATGCTATACTTTGACTTTTTTCATGATTTTGGATGACGTGCTATACTATGACTTTTTTTAATCATTTTGGACGACATGCTATACTATGACTTTTTTTCATGATTTTGGATGACATGCTATACTTTGACTTTTTTTCATGATTCTGGACGACATGCTATACTATTACTTTTTTCATGATTTTGGATGACATGCTATACTATGACTTTTTTTCATGATTTTGGACGACATGCTATACTATGACTTTTTTCATGATTTTGCATGTCATACTATGACTTTTTTTTCATGAATTTTAATGACATACTATACTATGACTTTTTTTCATGATTTTGCACGACATGTTATACTATGACTTTTTTTCATGAATTTTAATGACATACTATACTATGACATTTTTTCATGATTTTAGGTGACATGCTATACTATGACTTTTTTCATGATTTTGCATGTCATACTATGACTTTTTTTCATGAATTTTAATGACATACTATACTATGACTTTTTTTCATGATTTTGCACGACATGTTATACTATGACTTTTTTTCATGAATTTTAATGACATACTATACTATGACATTTTTTCATGATTTTAGGTGACATGCTATATACTATGACTTTTTTCATGATTTTAAACGACATGCTATACTATGATTTTTCATGATTTTGGTTACATGCTATATACTATGACTTTTTTTCATGATTTTAAACGACATGCTATATACTATGACTTTTTTTCATGATTTAAACGACATGCTATATACTATGACTTTTTTTCATGATTTTAAACGACATGCTATACTATGACTTTTTTTCATGATTTTGGATGACATGCTATACTTTGACTTTTTTCATGATTTTGGATGACATGCTATACTTTGACTTTTGTCATGATTTTGGATGACATGCTATACTTTGACTTTTTTCATAATTTTGGATGACGTGCTATACTATGACTTTTTTTAATCATTTTGGACGACATGCTATACTATGACTTTTTTTCATGATTTTGGATGACATGCTATACTTTGACTTTTTTTCATGATTCTGGACGACATGCTATACTATTACTTTTTGTCATGATTTTGGATGACATGCTATACTTTGACTTTTTTCATGATTTTGGATGACGTGCTATACTTTGACTTTTTTCATGATTTTGGATGACGTGCTATACTTTGACTTTTTTCATGATTTTGGATGACATGCTATACTATGACTTTTTTTCATGATTTTGGACGACATGCTATACTATGACTTTTTTCATGATTTTGCATGTCATACTATGACTTTTTTTCATGATTTAAACGACATGCTATATACTATGACTTTTTTTCATGATTTTAAACGACATGCTATACCATGACTTTTTTGTCATGATTTTAAACGACATACTATATTATGACATTTTTTCACGATTTTAGACGACATGCTATACTATGACACTTTTTCATTATATTGCATGTCATACTATGACTTTTTTTAATTAATTTTAATGACATACTATACTATGACTTTTTTTCATGATTTTGCACGACATGTTATACTATGACTTTTTTTCATGAATTTTAATGACATACTATACTATGACATTTTTTCATGATTTTAGGTGACATGCTATACTATGACTTTTTTCATGATTTTGCATGTCATACTATGACTTTTTTTTCATGAATTTTAATGACATACTATACTATGACTTTTTTTCATGATTTTGCACGACATGTTATACTATGACTTTTTTTCATGAATTTTAATGACATACTATACTATGACATTTTTTCATGATTTTAGGTGACATGCTATATACTATGACTTTTTTCATGATTTTAAACGACATGCTATACTATGATTTTTTTTTTTCATGATTTTAGGTGACATGCTATATACTATGACTTTTTTTCATGATTTTAAACGACATGCTATATACTATGACTTTTTTTCATGATTTAAACGACATGCTATATACTATGACTTTTTTTCATGATTTTAAACGACATGCTATACTATGAAATTTTTTCATAATTTTAAACGACATGCTATACCATGACTTTTTTTCATGATTTTAAACGACATGCTATACTATGAAATTTTTTCATAATTTTAAACGACATGCTATACTTTGACTTTTGTCATGATTTTGGATGACATGCTATACTTTGACTTTTTTCATGATTTTGGATGACATGCTATACTATGACTTTTTTTAATCATTTTGGACGACATGCTATACTATGACTTTTTTCATGATTTTGCATGTCATACTATGACTTTTTTTCATGATTTTAGGTGACATGCTATACTATGACTTTTTTTCATGATTTTAAACGACATGCTATACTATGATTTTTTTTCATGATTTTAGGTGACATGCTATATACTATGACATTTTTTCATGATTTTAAACGACATGCTATATACTATGACTTTTTTTCATGATTTAAACGACATGCTATATACTATGACTTTTTTTCATGATTTTAAACGACATGCTATACTATGACTTTTTGTCATGATTTTGGACGACATGCTATACTATGAAATTTTTTCATAATTTTAAATGACATGCTATACCATGACTTTTTTCATGATTTTAAATGACATGCTATATACTATGACTTTTTTCATGATTTTAAACAACATGCTATATACTATGACTTTTTTTCATGATTTTGCACAACATGCTATATACTATGACTTTTTTTCATGATTTTAAACGACATGCTATACCATGACTTTTTTCATGATTTTAAATGACATGCTATATACTATGACTTTTTTCATGATTTTAAACGACATGCTATACTATGACTTTTTTTCATGATTTTAAACAACATGCTATACTATGACGTTTTGTCATAATTTTAAACGACATGCTATACTATGACTTTTTTTCATGATTTTGGACGACATGCTATACTATGACTTTTTTTCATGATTTTGGACGACATGCTATACTATGACTTTTTTTCATGATTTAAACGACATGCTATACTATGACTTTTTTTATGATTTTAAATGACATGCTATATACTATGACTTTTTTTCATGATTTTGCACAACATGCTATATACTATGACTTTTTTTTCATGATTTTAAACGACATGCTATACTATGACGTTTTGTCATAATTTTAAACGACATGCTATACTATGACTTTTTTTCATGATTTTAAACAACATGCTATACTATGACTTTTTTTCATGATTTTAAACGACATGCTATACTATGACTTTTTTTCATGATTTTAAACAACATGCTATACTATCACTTTTTTTTCATGATTTTGCACGACATGCTATACTATGACGTTTTGTCATAATTTTAAACGATATGCTATACTATGATGTTTTGTCATGATTTTAAATGACATGCTATACTATGACACTTTTTCATGATTTTGGACGACTTGCTATACTATGACTTTTTTTTATGATTTTAAACGACATGCTATACTATGACTTTTTTTCATGATTTTGCACAACATGCTATATACTATGACTTTTTTTCATGATTTTGCACAACATGCTATATACTATGACTTTTTTTCATGATTTTAAACGACCTGCTATACTATCACTTTTTTTCATGATTTTAAACAACATGCTATACTATCACTTTTTTTCATGATTTTGCACGACATGCTATACTATGACGTTTTGTCATAATTTTAAACGACATGCTATACTATGATGTTTTGTCATGATTTTAAATGACATGCTATACTATGACACTTTTTCATGATTTTGGACGACTTGCTATACTATGACTTTTTTTCATGATTTTGGACGACATGCTATATTATGACTTTTTTTCATGATTTTGGACGACATGCTATACTATGACTTTTTTTCATGATTTTGGACGACATGCTATATTATGACTTTTTGTCATGATTTTGGACGACATGCTATACTATGATGTTTTGTCATGATTTTGGACGACATGCTATACTATGACATTTTTTCATGATTTTGGACGACTTGCTATACTATGACTTTTTTTCATGATTTTGGACGACATACTATATTATGACAGTTTTTCATGATTTTGGACGACATGCTATATTATGACAGTTTTTCATGATTTTGGACGACATGCTATAATATGACACTTTTTCATGAATTTTGATGACATACTATACTATGACATTTTTTCATGATTTTAGGTGCATGCTACACTATGACATTTTTTCATGTTTTCAGACGACATGCTATACTATGACACTTTTTCATGATTTTAGGTGAAATGCTATACTATGACTTTTTTTCATGATTTTGGACGACATACTATATTATGACAGTTTTTCATGATTTTGGACGACATGCTATGACACTTTTTTATGAATTTTGATGACATACTATACTATGACATTTTTTCATGATTTTAGGTGACATGCTATACTATGACATCTTTTCATGTTTTCAGACGACATGCTATACTATGACACTTTTTCATGATTTTAGGTGAAATGCTATACTATGACTTTTTTTCATGATTTTAGGTGAAATGCTATATTATGACATTTTTTCATGATTTTGGACGACATGCTATACTGTGACACTTTTTCATGATTTTTAACAACATGCTATACTATGACATCTTTTCATGTTTTCAGACGACATGCTATACTATGACACTTATTCATGATTTTAGGTGAAATGCTATACTATGACTTTTTTTCATGATTTTGGACGACTTGCTATACTATGACTTTTTTCATGATTTTGGACGACATACTATATTATGACAGTTTTTCATGATTTTGGACGACTTGATATACTATGACTTTTTTTCATGATTTTACACGACATGGTATACTATGAAATTTTTTCATGATTTTAAACGACATGCTATACTATGACTTTTTTCAATGATTTTGGACAACATACTATACTATGAAATTTTTTCATGATTTTAAACGACATACTATACTATGACGTTCTTTCAGGATTTTGGTTGACATGCTATCAAATGACGTTTTTTCATGATTTTAAATGACATGTTATACTATTACATTTTTTAATGATTTTGGATGACATACTCTACTTTGACATTTTTTATGAGTTTTTAAATCACACAACATAGGATGATCTTTTTTAATGAGTTATTAACATCATATTATACTATGACATTTCTGATTTTTTCTTTTCAAGGCATACTATACTATGACACTTTTTTAATGAGTTTTTTAAGGACATACTACAGTATGACATTTTAGTGATGTATTCACGACATACTTTCCTATGACATATTTTATGAGGTTTTTTTTTGCAGTACTTTACAATAAACTTTTATTATAAGACATTTTTATGAGTTTTTCAAAGCATATGACAGTATCAAACCTTTTATAACATTGCCATGGCATACTGACATTGCAATGATAAAGGAATATATTTTCTTGTATTTGAAATAAAAAAAAAGGGGGTTTCAAGGATTAGAACACAAATACATCCATTTTAATTTGAGAAAATACAAAAAGAAACCATGTACAATCTATGTACAAACTTTTTGTACAAGACAGTATATTTATCAGCAGATTATATTTGACAGAGTCAGGTAGATCAACTCAGCACCATCAAATAATCCATTTATCCATCATATCTAGAACACATCCAAACTAATTAGACTGCTATGTCAAACTCCTGTTTGCTGCAATGACGATGTGCCAACAAATCCTATCTGTGATACGCAAGAGCAATGTCCTGAATTCTTCCTGAACTGATAGGCAGCCAAAAGAAATTAACAAAAATTGCAACTCTTCTTTTAAAAAAAAAAAAAAATTGCTGAATGCAATTTTAATGTATTGTTAAGACTTGAGACCCACCTCCCATTCCCATAAGTATTATATGATCTATTATATCTACTACAATTCCCAGCAAATAAGTTATTATATCCATCCTTTACAGCAAAAAATAGATTAACAAAAATAATGCAACATACTGTAACAGTAACATATTGACGCATCGTAGTCTTTGATTTGTTCAGTGGACAACAACACATCTGATGTTACAGGCATGTGCCTCTATGTGCATCTTTCAGTCATCCACATGTAACTGCACTGCATGACACAACCTGATAGCCTGTAACCAAACACATAGCGGAGACGTTATGTGTGGTTTAATGACGGGGGCTCCTATCTATCTGCCCCGGCTGCCACTCAGGCCTCCTGAATGCCACTTTTCGCTATAGTGGGACTTAACATGGGCCCTCCTCTTGACCTCTTGCACTGCCTGGCACTATACTGGTATGGAGGCAATGATGGCTTGGATGTTCTCCATCCCAGTACAAGACACCGTTCTCACAGTGGAAAACACTTGGACTCAGCTCCCTCAAATCGAGCTTGTGTCCCTGAATGACTGAAGGATGCTTGCTCAACTAAACTCTTCATGGCACTTCAAAAAACACTCTAAAAACTTTAGAGGTATACAATGCAAAGACCTAAAACATCTAATAGAGACATATGACAAGGTGTAGGAAGGAGAGACATCTCAGTCCAGTGTTGTGAATAATGCCAGCCTGAATGAGTTGCACAATGAGGGTTCAGGTAGAAAAAGCACAATAATCAAGTGTGATGAAAACAAATGGTGCATTACTTTGTGAGTTCATGTTGATGCCAGTTTGCAGCATGTACCGTTTCATTTTTGAACAACGCTATGTTTAAGTACCTCATAAAATACTCTGTAAACAAATATGAAGCAGTTGTGACAGATTGTGGCAGATGACAAGCTGACAAAATGGAATGTAAACCCTGTAATAACGCAAAGTAATAAAAACAGGAAAATTAAGGATGTTCTCTCTTTTGATAACCTCTGCTGAATTGGTGCTACCTTCCATCTTTGTGATGGCTGATAAACCAGATCAAATTCCGCATGACTTTTCCTACTTGAATATTCTCCCACAGAAAATCCAGAGTCTCTCATTTTCAAGATACACATGTGTGTGTGTGTGTTATTTTTTTCAACATAACAATCAGTTTGTCGATTCTATGTATAATGCGTCATTGCCATTATCAAATATTAATAGATCCTTATTGTTCAGGCTAGCAAGTATGCCATTAACAACCCAATTATACATACATTTTACTCACATATTTTCTGAAAAGAAATCTATTTGCTACAAAGTGTGACGACGATGTAATCACAGTTCAAAAGTTCACTTCAGGACAATGTGTATGAGGCTTCAGTATAGTTGCACCACACCCAATAGACGTACATTGAAGCTCAGATCATTTTGTTTGAAAAAGAAATGTGGTTTATATAATGGGTTGAATTTACACAAACATATTTAGCACAATATTATGTTCTTTTCCATATTCCAAATATTCTTTTTTATTTTATTTTTTTAGAATTACTTTTCCTTTACAGCCTATGGAGGAGAATCACTGCAATAATCAGACAGCATCTCCCTGTCCTATTAAAAATCATATTTTGTGGAAAACACCAGCACACTGTGCTTTAGTGTACACACTCTTCCTCCGCACTAGGGACCTAATTTAGGTCAAACACATCTAATGAAGGTCATTCGGTTCTGGCCTGCACACAGAGGGAGCAACTCTATGATCTTCTCATTATTATTACCACTCTGATCTGCTCTCCGTCTAAATACAACATTTACCCCCCCAATACATAATTCCTTTTCACCTATCGTTCTGTCTGTATGTTCACAGCTAGGGATGCTTAGTAGTAGGCGCATTATTTAGTAGATGCGGCTCATCTGTGCAACTGAAAGAAGCTCCAGATGAGCCTTAATCTATTTCTACAAGCACTCAACAGAGCTGAGCTGCCAGGCTGAAGATGGTGGTTTCACAATGCAAGCTAGTCTAAGCTTTACTGGCTCCAGAGTGATGCAGTTTGTTAAACAGGGGGCAAGCGGGGAGGTAAAAAAATAATCTTTTGTTTTAGTATGATGTGAAATAAATGATGATACAGTCAAAAACAAAATCCTTTGATATGTAGTTGTAATTAAAGATATAATTTAAGTCTTTTTTTTATCTCCCTTAGTACTGTTCACTTGGTTCTTGTCTAGAAAAATAAGTACAAATTGATTATGTTCATGGATACAAAATAAGTGTGTTTAAATGTATAAATCCAACTACATATTTGCATGAAGTTTACGTATCAGGAGTACAAGGCTACCACCTCAATCCTCCATCACTATCACAGCTCGATTTGGATCTATCAGTGCCTAAACTAGTGCGATATACACTCCGCTGTTGCACACAGGCTAGCATAAAGAACGCTGGTTCCTCTCCAGTATCCTTGTTAGCAGTCTGTGGCATTGTTGCATTTCAACCCAACTATGTTTGAGCATCTCCCCATGTTAGAGGACCGAACATAGCAGCTTAACTCCTGAGAGTTTTGAGGCGTGTGACATCTGGATTGGCAACAGAGAACATCCAAGCTCTTTACCGCCTCTGTGCCAACCCTGTGCCAGGCAGTTGCTTTGATCAAAGGAGGACCCGTTGATGCCCACTTTTATGCAATATGTGGCATTTCTTTCCATATACAGACGTGAAGTTTTTTGTAACAGACAAAACATTCAGAAAATACACCACTCTTCTTTGTGATCCCAAATTCTGCCGTTGGTTTCACGGCAAAGCGTCAACGGTGGGCACGCAGCTGCTGTTCCGGTTCGCTCTGCTCAACAATAGTTGGGGATTTTGGTTTGATTTTTGATGCAACACCATAATTTTGTTAGTAGATCCAAACCCTCTTCTATTGTTTTGTTTCTCTACCATGACTTTCATTTTTAGAGCAAAGATCCCACATGCTGCTCCTTCAAAGGTGCACCATCACATACACAGCGATGGAGGAGATGACAGCACTGATCAGGACGAATGGCTGCGATGCGCACACACATACACACACACACACAGCGCGCGCACACACACACAGCGTGCACATAAAGTAAATGCTCCTGAATGCATGAAGGACAGGGTAGGTTGTTTTTCATCCTTCTCATGTATTCAGGTTGATCAACCGCACTGTTTCTGTTATAGAGGGGGCTCAGGCACATATCATGCGATAGGAGCTTTGAACAGAGTCACAGGCTTTATGATCTGACGTATCAGCAGAAGACATGTAGGTACAGGGTTCTCTTTCAGCCAGCGTTCACCAACACTGCACCATTCTCTGAGTTTTTTAGACTACTGCTTTGCAAGATGATTATGTTCTGCAGGACTGGAATGCTCTCACTCAACATGACGAGTCAACGGTGAACTAGCAAACCTTAAGCAATGACATGATGTATAACGACCTAAGAGCAAGATTAGTATGCCTCCAAAGCCAAGCTTCCCTCCCTCCCTCTTCCTTCCTTCCTTCCTTCCTTCCTTCCTTCCTTCTTTCCTTCCTTCCTTCCTCTCCTCAGCGACATTTATTGGGGGGAATCGGATGGTTCCAGTTGTTCTGTCAAAAGAAACTTGTTCAGTTTTAGTGCAAATAGAACAGAAGCAGACAGGAGATATGAAGTTGATGGACCCAGCTGGTTTGACGTGACGCATCTGGGCGGATCTTTGGGAGATGATATGATCAGTTTATCGCTGCAACCCTCATCCTCCAATAACCAGTCACCTTAGCATGGAGTCTGGTCACACGAAGAGGTGAACTATTGCAAAGAATTACAGGAAGTACTCTTTTTTTTTTCCTCTTTTTTTGTCGACTCTTAAAATAATTCCAAAAAGTGCTAGGGGGAAGGGGCTGTACAATCCTTATTTGATTGTCATTATGTACATCACTATGGATACATTAATAAATAAAACAATGTCCAAGAGCATGGAAGTAACATTAAAGGTATACACATAGGAGGTCCCTTCCAGTTCGGGTTTCTGTCCAACCCTTGATTAGAAGAATGAGTGAAGAGAAATGTGTCAGTCTTCAACATCCCTGTCGTCATCAGCATCATCATCATCACCATCATCATCATCATCAATCCTCCATGGGTGATCTCCCATCTCTTTTGAAAGAGCGTACAGATGTCTGGTGAGTCAGCAAGAAAACCCTGTGTTCAGCATTCATCTTCAACTTCTCTGATTGGTGGAATCAGACTACTAGTGGATTTGTATTGGTTGACTTGGTTGGCCATGTGAGTGCTCATGGGCTTGATCTGAATGTTCCGTGGGTAGGCATTTTCTGGTTCATCTGTAAACCATTTCTTTTCTGAAGGCAAGAGAGGAAGAAGAGAAGACAGAGTTAGTTTGGAAAAGTATGCAATGTGCGATTACTTACAACCATACTGCCTCAGTTTAAGTGGTAGATTTGCATGGCATTCTTTGTGGTTAGCATCAAACCATGAGGTCCAGTTTAAGTCTGTGTTCTGGTGCATTAAGCCAATTTGAATGTTATGTTGTTGCTGACATGGTGGTGTTGTGTAATCAAGGCCAGCTGATGGATATAATCTGTCAGAATTTACTGTGTGATGAAGTACTCCATTTAAGATAACACAAAAATCATCCTAAGGGTATTGTTCTTTTCCAAAGTGTTACAGGGTCAGGCCTCACAGATTAGAAATACCTTATTCACTACCTCCTGCTATCTAATCACGCAGATACTTTTCTTTTTTTTTTCTTTTTTTCTGATACCATCTCAGTACCACCAAGGAGAATGGAATTTAGTTTGTGTTGCTCACAGAAACAATGTCCCAAACTTTCCATTGAACTGCTTTCTACAGAGGAAACAGTCCTTTAAAAAGTGCTTGACGTAGTCCTGTGGATTATCAAACAGAGATTCACCTTAAGGTGCAAAGCAAAGGAAATGTTAGAAGTGGCACAACTGCTAATTACGTCAATGCAAAGGCACAAGTACAGGGCATGAACAGTCATGAGTGCGCCTTGGGCACAAATTGAGGTAAGACACATGCAAACTATCTAAAAAAAAAAAAAAAAAACCTTCTAAGGCTTCATTTTCTGGTTGTATAGGGACAAAGGAGAAAGACTAAAAATCCAAAGATCTTGAGTTCCTGGTGAGTCCTGAGATGACACATACACCGGTTTCATGGTCCACAGTTTTATGCCCTTAACACTCCAGCTCTCAAATCCACGCAATCTTCAAATTCTGTTTGGCCATAATTTAAAAGAGGCATTGTTTCTGGAAAGTTGCTTTAAGTTTTTTTAAATTCTAGTGTGTAAGTTTTAGTGGCATCTAGCGGTGAAATTGCAGAACTGAAACTTCTGCCAAGCATTTAACAGACCGGCGTAGGCCGACAAAAAAATGCAAAAATGTAAATGTCAGTTTTTGGTTCGTCCGTTCTGGGCTACTGTAGAAACAACATGGTGGACTCATATGCTTCATATGCAGATATAAATGGCTGCTTATACACAAATGGAAACATAGTTGTGAATATTAAAAAACATTTCTGCCTATAGATGCCTCTAAATCCTCTAAGGGCGATATGGCCCTAAAATAATATCACAGTATTTCAGGGTATTTTTGTGATAATGATATTCTTGATGATATCACGAATCAGTAAAAAAATTATTAATTTAGGAACACAGAATTGCAACAAAAGTAGTTTTACAGTTTGTCGTCAAATATTCAGTAAATCCAAACAAAAATGAACTCTCATTTCTTTACTTTGTAAACAACAACAGTAACTCAGAGTGAGATTCTGTATACAACATTAATAGTTCAACAAAATAAAATCTACCACAAATTACACATTTAAACAGCTTCCAAATACAAAAAATTTATCCTGGGATATATATATATATATATAAATCAACAGGAGATTTCCTTCTTTTAGTAGAATCTTAAATGGCTGAGTTGGGTTTTTTTCACCTGGACCTTTATGCTCCGCCATGTCTCCTCTCATCATAATGCTATCACGCATTCACATATATGTAGTTTGTTGTCGAGCTGTGAGCGTCACGTAGGTTTACATTACCAAAGGTTTATGACAAAATCACTTGACGACACCGACTCCCGTGTGCGCATGACGTGAGAGCAGAGGAAGAGACGCTGTGCTGCTGCCAGAGGAGCCACTGAATGAGTTCCCTCTGAGCGGTAACTCGCTAAAAGAGTCTGAGAAGTTCGGGGCTGTTCATAAAACATTCAGGGCGCCACAGTTTATTCCACACTACTGAAGCTGCTCCTCTTTTTGGAACCCCGAGGAGTCAGTAATCATTTCGTTTTCAGCCATGCTGTAACAGTATGACGTCAATATGTCAACAGGTCGAAACATCCTGAGTATCACAATTTGAATTCTACATATGACATTAAAAATTATACCGCTATTATCGTGAACGGGATGATATGGCACACCCCTACTACACCATGGTAATTTTTCAGCACTGTGAGCACCACAAACAAAATTCCATTCACATGCTGAGATGGACGCAGAAACCTCAGAGATAAATACCTCAAAACCTGGGAAAAATACATTTAAATATTTGGATGGTAAGGTACCACTAATGTTAAATGAGAGTTGTGTTTGTAATTTGAATAAGCTGACCCTTTAAACTAATACCCACCACATTTCATATAAAAGCTTTACTCTCATGCTGGCAGTCATTATGTGATGGAAGAGATTTGAAACATCCTGATATGTCACTTTGGAGAGACTCTCTTCATGTTTAAGTAGGCTATGAGAGCAGTGTTTCTGAGCGGGCTGTGAGGAAAGGGAAAGGTGTACGCCAGCTGTCAGAAGTTTGTAAACTCTCTCCTAGCACTTCACAGGCATCTGCAATGCCATTCAACATGTCACGTCCTTTTGGGTGAAGTTGTAATATCAAATTTTAACTTTGCTATATGGAGCAAACCTTGTGTGTGCGCCTGTTGGTGTGCCCGCGCGTGCGTGTGTTCATGTACATGCAGGCCTTGCATGTGTGGAGATTCATTTGTGCGGGCTTGTGTGTGTGTCAGCAAGGCTTAAGGCTGCGGGGCCGTGTGTTACAGCACAGGCATTTGATGTGTAGAATTGTGCCTGAGGTGAAGCAAGATGTCTGCCATCTCTCTCCAGAGTCTGCTGCTGATACGGTGAACTTAGTGATGTCGCCTCAAACCACCATATCAGGTGCACAGGGTTACAAGGAGGTAACTTACAGACTCATATCCCCCTTCAATTTAGACTTTAAATTGGTCACACCTCCCACTTTCTTGGTGTGACCGATGGCACAGGGCTGGACACACTTTCTTAAAGTTCTGTGGAGAAGTAAGCAATTGGCTGCATCAGGGGGATTTGAATCAGCCTGACCTACATGTGAGCTGTGATCTGGGTCTGTACAGTCGGGCAACATGTTGTTACTCTGTGATTTATGCTGATGCTGGTACATAATAATCTACTGTACTCAATGAGAGCATAAATATGGCTGTGATCTAAAAGTCTGCTACAGTCATCTTTGAGCATTCAATAGGAGGGAAGATGCGCAAACACACAGACCTCTCACACAATGCAAACCATCTCAAGTTGAAATAAATCATAGGAAGGCATGATGAATGACGGGAAAAAAAACAATGTGAAAAAGGATTTGTCTGGAGGAAAAGAAAACTCATATCATCAAGTGGATAACTGAGGTAAAGGCACAAAGAAAAGAGAGGGGGGAGGGGGGGGTTTCGTCTCAACCTCATGCAATGTGGGGATGGTCCTGATCATGGCAGGGAGGAGGCAGGAGCAGCAGCAGCAGACATTTTGCTTTCCAGATGAAAGCAAAACTTAAACTGAGGCATGGTTTACTTCTGAGGAACGTAATAAATAAAACAAACTCCCCTCGTCATAACAATATCCGCAGAGGACATAGTTATGATCAGAACCCCAGGTAAAGGTTGCTAAGTCATGCAGAATCGTTAACTTGCATACCTTGGCCCATTCTATTCATCCTTGTTGCACTTCAGAGAGAGAGGTAAGTAATCTACTGTAAGTGAGTCGTATTTACAGTCAATACACAACTGACAAATGACTACCAGTCCAACTACTGCTTACATATTACTACTACAGTGTTTAGGCTATATCATACATCTTAATTTTAAGATGTATTGAGGGCTTATCATCTACCGTTTAAAAACTCTCAAGTACGATCATAACAAATCTGCATGCTTTTAGAATATGTCACAATTTCATTATCCAGTTACTGTATTCTCCCAGATGAAACTTAAATTCAAAGGGTATATTTGGGGAGGGAGAATGAAGAGTATATAACATGTAGCTCAAAATATGTCACCAAATTTGATCTTAGAGTTGTATAATAAACAGAACAGGAAAGAGGGCTACCAACATGGACATGCAGTAAAGCAGTAGGCTACAGATGCACCAACAAAATATCAACACTGCTAATGAGGGATGATCTCATGAGTAACAGCATATCAGTAATGTTAGCCAAATGTGCTTTATCATTAGTGTCAGCTACGGTAGGTAAATCACAAAACACTACATCCATGATCAAGGCGTACTGATCATGTGCGTTAAATGTGCACAAATATCCAACAAACAACAGTTAATTACTACACAAATATTAGGAGTTAGACACAAAACAGCTAAATATTAAGACAGATACAACAGGTAGACTGAACAACATACTGAATGTGAGTCGTGTTGTATTATGCCAATTCATTTGGCTGTGGTTTAGGCCTTTACTGTAAGCCTGTTTCCAACCACAATGGCTGTGCCATCCAAACAAGTGGTTGGACTGTTTACAATGCCACAGACCTCGTTAGTAAGAAAAGACTCTCAAAAGTCTTTGACGACGATAAATGAGCTTTCCCTAGAGTGAGTTTACGAATTTGTTCATGTCATGTTATGATTGCCGTGATGTGAGAGTGAATACCACATGCAGATGATTATGAAGGAAACGCACAAACACTGAGGATGGACGCAAGAGCACGAGTCACACAAACAGACCACAAACACACAATACACAGGATTCATCAGTGCATGTGTCACCACAGTCTGCACACTAACACACACACCTACAAAGTACAGTCAGGTATAGAACACTAAGCATGCAGGATAAGAGTCTACAGGGCACATTGGTGCACGTACTTCTGTTTGTCGCGGGCCTCCCGGGTCTTACTGCTGCGGTTCTGCCGGTTGGAGGGCGGGATGGAGTGGACGGAGGAGCTCTTTTTGCTGGAGGAATGGGAGGAGTGGGAAGAGTGGGACAAGCTTGTCCGGGACTGGCCTGCGTTGTGGTCGAACTGCATGAGGCAGAAGATCAGGTCTGTGGGCACGAGCTCAAACTCGTACGGTGGGTTCGTGATCACATACCTGCCAAGAAAACAAGATTAAACTTTTATGATCCTTTTGGGGAAGCAGCACATGGTGAAGGATGCATTAAGGTAAGCGAGGCATATATTGAGCATACTAGAACATTTAAAGGAGCAATATGGATAAATCATGTATGAGGAAAAAAATGTATCAAAACTTTAAAGGTTTACTACGCAGGATTGTTGGTTAGTGTTTGTAAACACGGGCAAAAGTGAAAGTAAAAGCCAAACCCAGATTCGCTCTAGTTTGGTGATTTGTGTTACTATATTTGCTATTTTTGGGGGGTCTGTATCTCTTGGATACCTGCTACTTATGGTCTGGCAGCTGGTCACTACCATTTAATAAAGCCCTGATTTCACCTGAGTGCTGTGGTAGTCCACACCCATAAAGGTCCAGAGCACAGAAAATACAGGCAGAGGGACGAGTCTTTGCATAAAACCACAAAGCCATACAGTTCTAGTGGGTCACAAGTGATGACTGAGAAATTGAGAGAGATCTTTTCTGTGTGAGTCTGTGCATTTGATTTTTTGAGAAAAATTCTGCATAGTGTAACTTTATGAAAATGTGTGAAATTGCACAGGTTGTACCTCAGGTGGTACTGAGACTACCATTTTCTATAAATATAAACACGAGTGAATTAAGAAGCAAAAAAATAGATGAAAAATAGAAAATCTAAAGCAATTTAACATACATTTCATTTCCAAATATGGGTTTTAGCTATAAAGAACAATATATGAAGAACATAGCACAGACTCTGATGCTAGCACTAGCAGCCAGCCTCATCAAGCTACACTTGACCAGGTGTTCGGACGCAAACTGATGAAGTCTACCTGTGACTGACTAACTAACTCCCCTGAAAAATGGATTGCAATGAACTGCAGGCCACTTTTGGTGGTAGAGGAAAATTTCATTTGAATTGAAATTTTTAAATACTTCCACAGTTGATGTTTGCAGATCAACTGTGGATTGCTCTGTTAGATTAATCATCGCAGAGATTAAATAGATTCTTTTTTTATTTGTTTAACAGCCCTAAATCTGGTCTTTAAACTGTACTTGTTTCTGGCCTACCTCATTTGTTTTTGTGTTTTATGTAAAGTATCTGCTGCAATACTACAATTTACCCTCATGACAAATTGTCATTTTATTACATCAAAATCTACATTTTGACACAAAGTGAAGGCAGACATTGTACCGTTTTGTACAGGGGCTTGGTGCATTGAGGTGAGCGTCTCTTAATCTGTAGATTCCAAAACACAGCATGTTGTACGTCTTCAATGCTTTACAGAATAAATCCCCGTAGCAGCCGCCATCCTGGTGAACAACAGAACAGAGACATCACCAGTGAGTGAGTAGGTCAGTCTGACGATCTGGATCAGTGGCAGAAAATGTCATTGTAGTGGAAAGTTGTAGTGAAAATTCAATGCTCTGCATCGCTGAGGGGAATTTGTCTTGCCAGTGAATACCAACTGTGGGCAATGCAGACTGTAACAATCAGCAGTGTTTTAAAACCATGCCATAACTCATCCACGACAAAACAAAATGACTTTGGTATTTGAAGTTCTGAATAACAATAACAAAAACCTGTAAAAACAAGGTTGGAACCAATTAAACTTGGAATTTCCTTGGTGGTGTTCATTGTTCTTTCTAAAGCCTTATTCACTCTCCACCCACTGAGGCCTGCTTTGCGTGATCACTGTTCTTCACATCGGATTAAGAGCCGCGAGGAGCGGAGGCGGCCAGATGTGTGCTGCTGGGTAGTGCCAAAACGTGTCATCTTCGCTTAAACATCCACTTACCCCCAAGTCGGCAAATGGCCCATCGTAGAGGGCGAGCTGGGCGACACGACACCTGTCTCTGTTGGCCAGTGTCTGCGGTGTGCTGTAGCCTCCTCTGAGGGCGTTCTCTTCAGCCAGCAGGGCCTCCAGCTCTGGTGTGGCTCCCCCTGTGACCAGCGTCCGAATCAGCGTGAGGATGTTATCATTGAAGTATGTCTGGGGAGAAGAAAGAGAGGATATCTGTAAGCAGATGCCATTAGAGTCACAAGTAGGGATGTGGCAGATGTGGGAAGAAAGCACAGCCCCTATTATGTCGACCCTCAGCCTGTCTCTTCACATAGAGCTGACTGGGAGATGAGGAAACAAGCCATGGAAGAGGACTCCATTTCTTGTGCACATTCCTATGCTGCCATATTTTCAATAGCTTAACCATGAACCTATTTTCATTCACCTCCAGTGGCATGTAGCCAAGCAGATAGTTATCGTTTAATTTGCTCAGGTTCTTAGATATCTGTCTTTGAGACTTCTGCCTCCACCCAAATACAACAGATGCAAATGAAAATTTGTTTGCAGGGATTTTAACTTTGATTAATTATGTTTGAAAACATTAACAGAGGCATGTTTTTGCAGGATCAGCATCTCTGTTACTCTGGATGACCCAAAGATCTCACTGTGTAAAGTAGGGATGGGAATCAAGAACTGTTTCCACTTAAGAAGCATTTTCTAATTGTCTGATCCATCAGAATCATGTGTCTCTGAGCTCATCAAATTCCTTAATCAATGCCGGCATTGCAAAATGACATCACACTCAAATGTCTACACTGCTGGAAACTTGCAACAAGTAGGAGTCATGGCGGAGAGGATAAAACGTTTCCAAGTGTGTCTTTATTCCACGAAGAAAGATGACAATAGAGCTGCTTGTAATGTCTGTAAAAAAGATTATTTCAATTAAGGGTGAAACCACCAGCAATATGCTGAAACATCTTTATACGTCTAAATTCCAGGAATGTCATGTATTTGACACTCGACGCACAACTATCACTGCTTTCCAACAGAGCAGCACGTCTGTTATAGCAAGAGTAAATGTTCTCTTATAACATAACATTAGTGCCATGCAGGCAGGTGTAGCAGGTTTTCTTTGGCTAAGAAAATCAAAATGAAAACTAAGCCGCAACCTCCAAGGCCAAAAAATGATGAGAATGCAGAGATGCCTAAAAACTGCAGTTCACTGAACGGCCACTTGAGACTGGCTCCAAAACAAAGTCAATCCTCATAGACCCTTAGGGTAACATGCCCAACTTTACAGCAGAAAAAAAACACGTTTACAGCCTGGAACATAAAACAGTTTTGGGCTCTATAGCTAATTTCCGCTTCATGACAGCTGTACTGAGGGGGTATTCTTATATAACTCAACTGTTTACATTTTATTAAGGCCCAAAGTTCTGCACTTTTGAGGGCGAGGCAGGTTGAGTGAAAGGCTGTCTGCAAGGCTTCACCACAGTCTGTGAGTCAGATCCAGCTCCACCCTCTCGTCCAAATATGGGCATCTTTGGTTCCAAAAAAAAAACCAAGATGGCGACGGCAGAAATGCAAACTCAAGGCTTCAAAACAGCAATCCATAAATTGATGGGCGACGTCATGGTAACTACATCCATATCTTATACAGTCTATGAAAAGGAAAACGGTACAAATATTCTCTCATATTCATGCTTTTTTTTCTAAAATTGTATTCAGACCTAGAGATAATAAAACTGTTGTGCTGATGCTTGAACCTATGTTAGCCTACATTTCTTCCGTGGAAAAAAATTGATGAGGAATCAGTAAAGGAACCGATAAAGAATAGAATAGAATCGATAATGGTACTGGTATCAGTTAGGGCTGTCAAAGTTAAAACAAATTTGTTTTAACGCCACAATTTTTTCTGATGCGCAATTAACGCACATACATTCAGTAATTATGACCCTCGGCCAACCCTGTAGTTTGGGAAATCAGGAAGCGATGCAGCAGTAACTTTATGGATGACAGCAGAAACATACCTACGTGAGCAGAAATGGATAGAAGATGTAAGAAAGGCATCTTTTGAATGGCAAGTTCAGCTTTAAAGCCAGTTGGCTCTTTCGACAAGACCAAAGTTATTTGCATTTCCTGTAGATGTGAATTGAGTTACCACCAGAGTACATCAAGCTGCTTTAATAAACAGGGTATGTTTAGATAATCTTTACAAGTGTAACAATGGACACTATATTGTGTTAGTATTACTAAGTAATGTTACATTCAAGTCAATGTGTCCATCTGTTGTTGCTTGACTTTGCCACGATAAGCTTTCAGCATATTTTGTGAGCATCCAGGACCTTTGAGGTTATTCTGGAGAATATTCTGGACAGTATTTGTCCTTTTTTGGATTGTCACAATAGTAATAAACATACATTTGCATAAAGCAAGCATATCTATCCACTCCCCTGTTGATAGGAGTATTAAAAAGTAAATAATCTCCCTTTAAGGTACATAAAGGACAGATAGGAAATGCATGATTAATTTGCAATTAATCGCGAGTTAACTATTTTAATCAACTGACAGCCCAAGTATCAATAAATTCTATCAATTCCCATTCCTAGTGTTAAGTTTTTATTGGACCTTATGTCTACAAGAGAAATAGTCGTAACACAGTAGCGCTGTCTGGATTATCCAGAAAAAGTAACAAAATCAACAAAAGACAGAAATGTTGCTGTTGAATTTCATAAATGTCCCGTCCACTGTTTGAATTCTTTAGAAATCTATCTGCATGACTATCCACCACTAGATATAATATCATATGATATATAAATTTGCTGAACAATCCTTTAGTTATTCACTGTAACAAGTCTCTCATAAGGTTTAAGATACATTAATGTGTCACTTTTGTCAAACATTGACACTTTGATAATCATAGTAAATTCGGAATTGTCACGTTAAATAAAACAGGTACTTCAACACAGCACTATTCTTTCCTCTAGTAAGCCCGATCTACACACTGCATGATGTCCGCCTCTGAAACGCCGATTTGACTGCTCTCTGCGGGTGTCAGGTTCTCTTGTCCTTCAAGCCGATCAGGAGCTGCTTTTGCCTCGTGTGAAGACAGCCGATGTCACTCGGCAGCCAAGCCAGAGTGGCAGTTCCTCTCCCCGGGCCCCTGACAGGCCTGCAGAGCCTCATGATGGATGAGCACTGTCCATTAGCTGGCTTCACCTCTGACCAGTGCCAGACTACAGCTGACGCCTGCTCTACTCCCCGCTCAGCCCGGCTCCTCACACCCCTCTAACCCCTCACTCTCTGAGAGGGCTGCTAGAATTAAGCCATCGCAGCACCAAAGGGATAACCACTGTTGGTCATGAGATTGGGGGGGGGGGCCGAAAAATGAGGTGTAGAAGAGATTTTTTTTTTCCATCCTCCTCCTTTATCTTATCTCCAGTGCAGCAATGACATGAAACGATGAGTGCTTCTTTGGCCTGTTAAAGCCAAGCCTGTGTCATTGCCATGACACTAACCTTTATTAAAATGTCTAATAAGGCTCTTGAAAGTTGAATTCATAATACTTAAAATGAGGTTTGATGCCAACAACTTACATTTCGATGTCAGTGGAGCAGCAGTTTAATTTACCAACTTCTAACGACTTAAAACGCCCAAATTTTGTGTCTACTGAACGTCCCCTAAAGTTCCCCCCTTTTCTCTACTGAGGGAACATTTAAAGAAACAGTGTGGAGGATTTAGTGGCATCTAGTGGTGAGGATTGCAGATTGCAACCAACTGAAACTTTTCCGTTACGATTCCTGCAGTGTTCATTGTATAGGACAGTGGTTTCCGACTGGCGGGTCGCAGTCCAAAAGTGGGTTGTGGGTCCATTCTGAATGGACTGCAAGTGACTCGCTAATGTGTCAGGTTTCTTAAAAAACACACTTTATTTTGAAGTACAGTGAATGTGTGCACAGGAAAGTGTGATTTCCTGTTGTAGAGTGAGTGAGTAACGGACAGCTACTTGACAGAGACTGCAAATTAGCTCAACGACAAGGCCAAACGCAAGTATGACGCTGAATATTTTGTAATATGGACCTTGAACTAATGACTCTGTGGCTGGACCAGTTGGGAACCACTGGTTTAGGAGGTTTTTACAGGGAGCCAATAACTCGCAGAGGTCTCTTCCTCTCCTAAACAAGCAGACCTGCTGATTTAAACCGGTAAAAACACTGAATTAAGTAGTTTCACATTGCAAATCTGTGTCTCTCTGATGCCGTTCAGCTCATTGCAGATGGGCCCTTAGCTCAGCACCTGCTAATGTGTGCTCATCTTTTTACTCTGATAACTTAACATCCAGACGCTCAAGAGGTTTTTACTGGGAGCTGAATTATTGACAGAGGTCTCTTCCTCTCCATATAAAATGGGCCCAGTGCTTTAAAGCGGTAAAACAGGGAATAAAGCAGTTTCACATTAATAAAGCTGTGTATTTCAGTCACTGTGAAGGGGCTGCAAACCATGGTGGCTGTGGCAAAAATGAAATAACAAGAAAGGCCACGTCCAGAGCCAGTCTTTGGTTTGTCTGTTCTGGGTTACTGTAGAAACATGGCTTACTCCATGAACAGGGACCTGCTCCCTATGTAGATATAAATGGCTCATTCTAGTATAACAAAAACACAACGATTTTGCATGGTGGTGCAGTGGTTAGCATTGTTGCCTCACAGCAAGAGGGTTCATGTTTCAAACCTGAAGTGGGGGGGCCCTTCTGTGCAGAATTTGCATGTTCTCCCTGTGTCAGCGTGGGTTTTTTGTGGGTACTCCAGCTTCCTCCCACAGTCCAAAGACATGCAGGTTAATTGGTGACTCTAAATTGGCCGCAGGTGTGAATGTGAGTGTGAATGGTTGTCTCTATGTGTCAGCCCTGTGATAGTCTGGCGACCTGTCCAGGGTGTACCCTGCCTCTCACCCAATGTCAGCTGGGATAGGCTCCAGCTCCCCCCCACGACCCCCAACAGGTTAAGTGGTTACAGAGAATGAATGAACCTTTTACACAGCTCTATTAAATGCTGTATTCTGATTGGTCAGTCGCGGCATTCAGAGGTCTGATATTACTGTGTAATGACTGTTGCTATGTAACCCAGCGTTGCTAGGGACGCTGCCCTGACAACAGTTACTTTTTTATCAGGCTAACGTAGCCATTACCGCTTCAAAATAATAATTTACAAGATACAAAGATGGAGTATTTTCATGATATTTTATGATTTTCATTTTCTCTTGATTCCCTGTAGCTATTGTAGCGCAGATTCAGCCGTTGCCGGCAGTTTTTTTTTTTTCTCTCCTCCCGATTTAATTTATAAATCAATAAAAATCATATAATTCATCAATCTTCTGCCTCAAATTATTTATTTAACTGATAATTAGCCATGTAATAAGCGGGATAATGTATAATGAGCCGGTGAATACTGGGAAAATAACTCCTGACAGGGAAATAGAACCCCTTACATATTACATTCCATTTCTATAGCCCAATAAATCCTACACACAGCACCTTTAATCTCACAGTCTGACACTGGCTGCTCTGTAACTGTAACTTTGGTACTATAAACTTGGATATTTGAAAATAGGTTTTGTAATTGAATGTGAAATACCAGAATAAGTCACCACAGAAGCAAAAGAAAACAGGATTATCAGCAACATGCCGGGGGTACTGCCTTCTATACTTTTTGCAAGTCCATCATTCGAGGCTGACTCACTTCGAAGTTGCTCACCTTCTTTCCCTCATCCTGAAGTTTGTTACCAGTGCAACAACATGCAATTGTTACCCAGTGGGCACAGCATCTCCATGCACTCTGTGTGAAACTTCTCTCTACTTTCTGCTTTTTGAAATTCTGAATATGACTCTGTTATAGCATCCAAACACCAAATAACCAGGAAATCAAAATTGTTGCAAAATGTATAATTTTGAAAAATGATTTTGAGGTTGTTTTTTTTTTGGTTTTTTTTTTGGAAAAACACTCCGACACAGCGAGGGTGAAGCGCGTTTGAGAACTCACCGCACTCATCAGGGAGTCGAGTACACTGACAGCGAAGGCGGTGCCGCAGGCGAATGGCTGAGTGAGGTACAGCTCTGTGTCTGGGTCGTCATCATCATCTTGGTCCAGGAACTGAACGTTTGAGTCGTTCACTGAGAGAGGGGAGGGAGGGAGTTAGAGACAGGCACCGTGAAGAGGCATGAGCCAAACACACACACACAGACACCAACACACCTGAGAGTTCACAAATAAGGAATATTTTTGTGTACGTTAAGTTACATTCGAGAAGATTTGGAAATACTGCGGTAATGTAACCAAAACGTCTCAGGTATATAGGCACTGATCCACGCTTGCAATATAATGTAACATCAGATGCACATTATATTTTTATTCTACAATTCAGCACATATTTCTATCACTATAAGATTAAAACTTTTTCTTCCCCAAACAATTCACATTTTTTTGACTGACCTAAAAATACTGTCAACTGAATTACCTTACAGCCAGTAACAAAATAAACTAAATATGTTACTTGTCCTTTTTTGTCCGTGCACTGCATAATTGTTTGGAAGGTGAAAAAAGTGTTATTGACTTGTTGAGAAACTATTCAGTATTTTGAATATTAAATTTATACAACATGCAGGGTGCATTTAGTACATTAAGACAAATCACGACTTAAGGAAAAATATTTAAGTATATTACGCATACACAGTGATAACCATTGTAGAAGTCCCCAATTCTGAATAAACCATACATCTATCCTGCATTAGTGCTTCAGTAGCCACTGTATCTTGGTATATTATACACACACACACACAGGCATTCTCAGTCAAGTGACAGCGACCAGTCTGTGTGGTCTGTGTAAGGAATAAAGTGATTATTTTTCCTTTAAATATGATTAAAAAGTGAGACTTCAACAATGGCTAATATGTCACGTGAGAAAACCATGCACTTAGAAATCCATGCTATGTTTTTCAGAGTGTTCCATGATAAATGTGTTTGTCACATCATCACCTTTAGAGGAATACATTTTAAATAGTTACCTTTGGCCTGAAAGTCAAATTAAAGCCAGGTGACAACACACTTTCTTTTTAAATCTGGTGATTTATAATAAATTAGATCTGCTAAATAACCGTAATGGCACAGTGTAAAGGAAAATAACTGCAAACTGAAATGGCATAGATAGAATAGAAGATATTTTTTGCCTCTCAATTGATAGAGGAAAATACACATAGTGTTGGATATAGTGTGTGTCTTTTTTCTCAGACTGTGTCTCTAGCAGCAGCAGTGGGCAGTGAAGGGTTTAAGAGCCAGTGTTACTTGGAAAAACGAGCATCACACAAGTTTTTGTTTGACTCCTCCGATATCTGAGCTTCAGAGATATGGTCTGGAGGAGAAAAAAAGAAACTGGAAAATAAATTTAAAAAATAAATAAACAGCGTAAAAGATGGTTTGATCTCTTTTTTTTTGTTTGTTTTTTGAAATCTGATTTCTTCCCAGGCTTCCTGTGCACTGTGGAACAGAAATGTCAGTCAAAGAGACAAGGGGCTGATGCAAACGGGCCTGGGCCAAAGGAGTGAATTGAAGAGAGGAGAGGAGTGGATGTGTATGTGTGTGTGTGTGTGTGTGTGCGTTTGGAGGAGGAAGGAGTGGGGGGGATGAGGGGCGGGGGGGGGGGGGGGGGGTGTTGCTATGAAAACAGCCACAAGGACAGACTGAGCATGATCAAAAGCCTAGCGATGCTCTGCAAACGCAACTGGAGGGGAAAAAAAATACCCCCAAAACAAAACAAAAAAAAAAAATCACTAAAAAAAGGGGCCAAAACAAGACAGTCAATTTCAACCAGAACGAAGAATAAAAATGTGTTCAAAGTGAAGCCATGGGAGCAGCGAGGGCCTTGACTGCAGCCAGATAAATCAAGACAAGCTGATGAGGAGCAGAGCGGCGGAGCGAGGGAACGAACGGCAGCAGAGGACAAAGGCTCGGCTTACCCAGCTCTGTTATCATTTGTATGTTGGTTCCACTTTTTTTTTCCTGACTGAGTGAAACCAATGGCAGTAGTTTGCCAGGTTTAGCTAATGGTGATGAGACAGTGCAGGGAAGGGGAGAAATAATGTCGTTATTGAAACAGTTTCAAAGACTGCAATAAAGGCATTCCGCTCTACTCCTGTCAACTCTGGGATTTACTCATGGTTGTCCGGTATCTACGAGTAAAGCACCCCGGATTAGAGTGCACAGTAGTTATAAAGCCAGCGCTGTCACACTGCTATACCACTACCAGCAACAATAAATTACTTCACAGTGAGACAGTGAAAGGGATAAACATGGTCTTATCCATAAGCACACCTACTTTACACGCCACGCAAGCAAAATTGATCATGCAACTCAGATGAGGTGTGTTTTCACATTCCAACTAGACTTTAATCTGCTCCTGGCGCTGCAAACTGAACATATGACAATGTAATTACAGTATATGGTTCCAGTGAGACATGCAGCCACTCTCTGTTCTGCACGCTGGAGCTTCTAGCGTCTGAGTCCAGGACAGAAACCAATGACTCCAACATGGATAGCATCTAGTTTTGATGATTACGTATGCGGTCAGCAGTCTAATGGGAGAGCCTCTCTGCAGGTAATGGCTGGCCCGGTTACAAGTAACATTAGGTAGCTCCTTTCTCTTTCTGGCCTTTTCTTAGCTGGCCTCATGCTCCATTGCTCCCTAATTGGGTCAGAGGAGACAGAGTAGCCAGTCTCTGGTGCTTTAGAAGGCCCCTCAGAGATCTGAAAGTTTCATGAGTCCCCACCACCAGTGGGAATACAGCCACTGCCATTGTTATTAATAAATGGACCCATTTTGCAACCAAGGCAGTTTTTCCCCTCTACCTTTTCACTCTCCTCCGCTCTCACCCTCTCCATCAGGCTGAGTTTCTCTTGTGCATTAGTGGACAAATTGCAGGAGATGTAGCTATAGTCCTCAAAATGCCTGTCTGACATTCTCAAGTTACAGTTGTCCACATTGTCCTCAGGGCAGAGATTTTTTTCCAGTCCTTGCAGCTAACATTATCACCACTTGACAAAAGCTAGCCAGATCCAATAATTCACATACCAATATGAACTTGAGTTGGGCAAAGCTACCAGCACCATGAAAGTGAACAAAAATTCCACAACACGCATTCCTCAAGTCCATTTGACCTTGAATGAGTTGGAACTTTTGGCAGCAGCATGACGTTCAAGTCTGGGATTATTGGCTCTATGTATCTATGTCCGCAAATGAGCAATGAGTTGATCTGAGGTTACTGGATATGGCATGCAGTGTTTGCATTTCAGGTGGGTGTGAACAGCTTTACCGAGTTCTGTGATGATGGGGATGTTGGATCCGGTGGTGACAGAAGCCTGACGCACAAAGCCATGTACTGGACTGCTGTCTGGAGATGACCTGTCCATTCCAGGAGGCGTGAAACCTGAAACCACAGACAGAGTGATATACTGTACCTCAGCAAGTAGCACAACAGGGCGGCATTAAAGGGACAGTTCACCCCCAAATCCAAAATACATATTTGTCCTCTTACTTGTAGTGCTATTTATCAGTCTAGATTGTTTTAGCATGAGTTGCCAAGTTCTACTGTTATTGGCTGTAGAAGTGTCTACCTCCTCTGGAATATAATGGAATTAGATGGCACTCAACTTGTTGTGCTCAAAATAATACAATTTAAACACTCAACAGCAATGTCTCTCTCCAGAAATCACGTCCCAGTTACTTAAAATAACCCACAGACTTTGTTGTGAGCAGATTCAAACTACCAAACTACACCCGCCAACCGTATCACATCGCAGAAGGAAGCCCCATGGACAAGACACTCGTGTTTGACAGCCCAACATTACTGACGTCCTCCTCAGCTGAGGTGTAAGCTAACATTAGCTAACTCAGTGGTGCTTGGTGAGCTAGCAAAAGATGTGTGCCTCCCTCTGCGCGATAATACGGTTAGCGGGTGTAGTTCATTAAAAAGAAACATAAAACTGCTCACAACAAGGTCTGTGGATTATCTTGAGTAACTGCATCATGATTTCTAGAAAGAGACATTGCTGTTGAGATTTTCCAACTGCACTTTCATCTAGTTCTGTTTTATTTAAGAGAAGGCAGACATCTCTATGGCTGATATCTCCAAACCTCAAAAATTCACATCACAACAACACAAGACTGATGATTAGCACAAGAGTTAAGAGGAAAAATACGTATTTTTGATTTTGGGTTGGACTTTTCCTTTAAGAGATCTCCTTAATCCCAAAAAGGCAGAGAGCAGTAACAACAGAAGCTGTCAAGGTGAGGAAAAAAGGGTTAAAAGATTAAGATAAACTGCACAACAAAAAAAGTTGGTAATTCCTTCCTTTGCCTTTTCAGACTGATTAATTTACCCCAAAATTAATTTCCGTAGATCCTACATTATATGTAAAAACGCAGTTACTGCACTGTGACTTCAGAGAAAGTGACAGTTACTACCTAAAAAATGTGCTCTTTCAGCCTTCCTGTCAAATTGACTTTTTTGTTTCCACAAAAAAAAACAACTTAATTTTCATTATTTAAGTTAATAGAATTTAAATATGTCTTTTTATTGCTGTGTTTCTGTTTGTCCTACTAAAATATTAGTGTTGAAATCAATAAGATGAATTAATTTACAATTAATCTAATTATTCCCAATCAAACAAAAAGCTAAAAATGGTTACTGAGGTTGTGCTGAGCTAGTTAGCTTTAGCATATTGTTTTTTCCTCCATCATGACTGCATTTAGTAGCTATTGCTTCATTTAGTTGCGACTGAATTACTTATATGAAACTTCATGAAAATGAATATTTGTCAAGATAATAGCAGGTGGGAAATCTAGCAATATTCCTTATATTTAGCTAAGGGTAGCTGTGGTTATCTCATAAGCTAGCTTTAACTTGATATCATAAGACAGAATAGCGCTTTTGTTGTTTGGCGTTGCCTTCTGCAACTCTGATATGCTGTTTCTCAGAAATTGGCGTGGCAGAATATTTAGTAAAACCAATGGGAAAAAAAAAATCTTATTTTGGTCTTTAATCTTTTTTTTTAATGTTTTTAAATTACTATGTTTTTGTGAGGCAGTACAGTATATTGTGTTTTTTTTCTAGGTAAAGAAAAATACAGCCCAAGCAAAAACCTGCGTGTCTCAAAGGGCTGACCTGCAGATGTATCACAAACACGAGGATGTGACCTGGAATTCTGTATCAATACCATTATACATAGTGCATGTCAGCTCACTCAGCATAAAGTTGTTGATGAGTGCTTCCTGTGTCATTCAATCGTGTGGACTGACAGAAAAAAAGGAAGAAGAAGGAGAAGGCTAAGTGAACGAGGCACCTGCCTAAAACTGCGATCCGGAACTGGTGCTTTTAGGGGTCAGCTGAGACATATTTAGCATTCACATCCCTCCATCAACGGGCAGACATAAATTTTATATGTTGTTCATTTTGTTACAATAAAATTGGTGAAGTGGATCCGGAAAACCTTTTATCAGAGATGGCGTGGCGCAGGACCGTGAAATACAAGTGCAAGTGACAGGAGTATGAATTCACATGACTTCACATTTTTGCATTTCCTCAAAGTGACAAGTAAACACCTTAAATCTGTAATGCTATATGCATAATGCATCAACTGTGTTTTGACATCCATCATTTAGTGCTGACTATTGCAAAATGCCAGCAAATAGTGCCACCACCAAGGAAACATAATGCAGGGAATATATTCAGGTCACAAAGTTTTAAAAGGATTGCAAATTCTCTACGTATGTGAGAGTGTGTGTGCTTTCCCTGTCAAGAAACTCAATGAGCTGCTTACATTACAAAAGAGATCTTCCAGCCCTTTGCAACGGAAAAAAGACACCAAATAGTTTAGTACACGGCGGGAAGCACACACTGAACTGAAGCATGGGTAATCATAACTCTTGTTATACCAATTATTGAACTTGGAAATAGCAGAGGTTTGACACCGCGAGTCAACCAGGGAGCACGAGCTCAGACAGTGCAAACATCATTTTGTCGATGTCCATAAAGGATGACGTTTACTCCGCTGGAGAGTGACAGCAACTTTTTTTGGATACGGCCTTTAAAACACAGCTCTTATTGTATCATAGTGAACATGAAGACAGTGCGGAGCTGTAGAGGAGCCGCTTCCGTTTTGCGCAGTGTGTACAGCAGAAAGTGAGCGAAACACAAGGCCTGCTGCTGAGCGGCTTTCAAAACCTGTTAGGTTACAAACAGCTCAAGAGTTGCAATGTGAGCTGGTGAGCTTCAAACAGAGAGCTGTATGTCTTCGTAAGATGGAGCAAGAGTACTGCAAAAACCAGAGGAGCTAAAATGTGTTCACAGTAATCTTCTAAAAATAAATGTATGTCTGTGACAAATAAAATATTCCTGTATCTCTTCATGTAATTAAACCTTGAGACCTTGGGCAAAAAAATCTGACAACTGTGCTTCTCTAATCTTCTTAATTAAGGAAATATTGAATGTTTTTTTTTTAATTGTCTTTCATAACTGGTATATACTGGTAATGTTACATTTACGCAATTAACACATATTTTCCGAAAGTAGAGAAGCCAGAGTTTAAACACTACCCTGATCACACACACACACACACACACACACACACACTTCTCTTCTGGCTGACTGTGAGGCTGAAACCGCGTCTGTTCTGCTACAATGTACAATAGACAAGTGAGATCTGGGTTACATACCCCCTTATCCCTGTAGCCCCCCGGGCACAGCTGTGCTCTGTGGTTGACTACATGCTACAGAAGCCGTGAGAAGCTCTCCCCCAGGAAAGCGCATGTTTACTTATTCATTTGCACCTTCTTGTTTTAAATTCCACAGACAGTGTCTGAATGGGAGCATCGCTAGGAGGAAGGAATCCCCAAAGCAATACCTATGATACAATAGCGGTGTCTGGGAATGTGCGCGCGTTTCCTTCTGTATGCATGATTGCACGTCACTGTGGTGTGTGTGTTTTCTAAAGTGAAGTATTTATCACTGAAATGGGTGGTTGATGTAAGACCCAATTATTGATGACAATAGGCTCCATCCATCGACCCTGGGAGAGGATAGAGGCTAGTGGGCTTCCATATTGAGGTGGCTTTCTGTGAATACTGCTCCCCAGAGCGGCGTGCTCTAAGATTTACCCCTGCTTATTGTTCCTCGGTGGCACTGCTATCGACAGCACATCACTCACTCAAGGCTGGAGAAATAACAGCATTGGCATTCTCCTAAAACATGTGGAAGTGCTCTGCACTAAAAAATAATGGCCTCTTGGACCTTCAACTTTGATTTGTATTTACAACAGTCAGTGTGGTGGCACTAAATAGTACTGAGCTCAAGGCATGTCATGCCTTTCGGGCTAATCATAAACTGAGGATTACCTGTTTGTGGATGTGTGTGGATAGATTGCATTGGCAAAAATGTGTGTGTGTGTGTGTGTGTGTGTGTGTGTGTGTGTGTGTGTGTTATGTGTGCAAACACGCACGCATTCCAACACGAAGGTACGTGCGTGCATGTGTCGCTGTTTTGTTGTGACTAATGAGGAGCAGCTGAATTGGCCTGCCTGGTGATTTGTACTAGCTGCTTAATGATGATGAGGCCTGATGGGATGCCAGGTTCGTGTGTTTGTCTGCAAACATCAACAATCTGTTCCAGACGATCTGCCAGACACCAGATCAGGGGGAACAACATCAAATGACACAGTCATGTTGATTACATCATTAAAAAGTATTATCAAGGAGGTTTAGCAGCATGTAATTACCAGGGACAAGACTGAAATCATCAGAAAATTGCGTGTAACAAACACTCTTCAAAGGCTTGATGAAGCAATCAACACAATGTTTTGTGTGCGCGCTTCTTCAGGAGTACAATAAAGTCAGTTTATACATGCCACTTACCACATACTTACAGAGTATTTCAATTAGGAGCACTTAGCAGACTCTGTGCTTGACAGACTACATCCATCCCTCCTGTGTGGCCTTCTCATTCCCCCCCAATCTTTTCCTCCCTTCTTTTTCCCATCTTTGACTACAGCCTTTCCTCCCTGCCACAACCTGTCCCCTTTGGGCAGCAGTGCACATGGAGTGTAATAGGACGCTCCTTACCTTGGGAATTAGCCTGTAAGACCCCGATGCTGTCATCAAACTGCATAGATTTGATGTTGAGTGATGCCAAGATGCATTCCTTATCCTGTAGCGAGGCATCTTCGATATTGTTCTGATTGGCTGACAGTATTACGCACATGTCGCAGAGGTTGATGTTGACAGCCCTTAAATCTGCCCGACTTAATGGCGTACCCTTCAGGGTGAGAGGAACAGAGAGAAAGAGCAAGACAGAGAGGGAGAAAGCAAAACGCAGAGCACAGACAGACACAGGGGAGAGAAAAACAAATTTAAGAAGTGAGCGGAGTGGAGCTTTGGGAAATTAGTTAACAAGTATTCTTGTTTTGAGGCGATGACATTCCACTGATCTAACTGGGCATTGGAGAATCAGAGACATGGACTAATCTAAAGGCTAGCCTGCGCTGAGGGCTGTGTTTGGGATTCTCCTCTGATCATCAGTCAAGCCAGGCCTAACAAGCTCTAAGGCAGCAATGCACGCCATCTGTGATGGGCACTGCAGCTGCAACACACATAAACTCCATTTTGGATGTGCAGGATGTGTCACTGCTCTGGATGAGCGGGGCTGACTACGCTCTCATGGAGTGATCATTCAATTGAGTAATGTGTGATCAAATCAAACTGACAATCCCTCTCAGGATTTCAATGTGCATGTAACTCAAAATGTCAATGCCTTGTTAGTTGAAAAGAGATTCTGGTTTAAATGCATCTCCCACGGCGGCGGACTGGTACACTCACCGGTAAGATGGAGACCTTGGGGAAGTTATGTAGAGTCTCCCACTCTCTTCGCAGGTAGTCCAGCGAGCCCACAAACACTATAGGCTTTAGCTCGTGGTAATGGAAGTTGCTGGCTCTTAAAGGCATCACCAAGTTTCGCAGCCCCACTAAAGCGGACGTGACATCCCCAAATATACAGACCACCACATGGCCGCTCAGTACTGTCATGGAGGCTTCACTCCGGGTCTGCAGGGAACAGAGGGACACAGGGGAGGGGGAGAAGAGCAGAGAGAGGGATGAGGAGGAGTGCAGACAGAGAGGAGAGGAAAGAAATACACAGAGACAAACACAGAGAAAGAAATGAGTGCTGTTAACAAAAAGCCGGTTAATGTGCATGAAGTCACACTCTTGGTTTTAAGCATGTTTAAACGTCTCTTATAAACTGTTATAAACCCAAATTAAATAGTTTGTTAACCAAACATTTAGCTGAATCCTATATTTGATCCATAATAAAGACCCTACTATTTACACATATACAAAATTTTGGTTAACCACTATTCTGTTTATAAGCAGTTTATTGGATAATCCGAAATAGGAAGTTTACAGAACAGAAACACAACATGTGGCCTTTTTTGCAAAGGGCAGCTGATTCAACCACGCTGAAAAATGCAGTTTGTAAGATTTTAGGCACATACAGTATGTATGACTAGGACCCTGTCATAAATCAGAGAGGTATAAATAAACAAAGCTCCTCTATTGTGTGACGTTCGCGTTGAAAAAAGAACAATGCAGTGCCCTGCTTTCAAGATCTGACGCCTGTCGCGGCAGCTTGATGTGCATTCGATCACGAGTTTGAGTGTACGTTAAGTAAACTAAACGCTACTATGATCCCAGTTGGTTTGAAACTAAAAGTGTATCTTTGTTTATTGGAGACATGAAGTAAAATGAAGAGCATCACTGCTGTAAATGTCTGGATACTCTCAGGGGCGTAGCACCAAATTCTGGGCCCTGTGCATGAGCAATCGCTGCTGCACAAGATAAATCTAAGTGCAAGGCCAGACTAAACCATTTTGCACCTTTTCCAAGGGGTGAGACAGCCTCAGAGAGCTTCCACTATTTTTTTAAATACAAAATTCAGCCTGTCAACTGATTTATTCAGCCAATTTTAATCAACATATGACACTTATTGCTTAGAAATAAAGATTTGAAAGCAAAACCAGACTTTTCATTAGTCTTTTAAAGGGACCCCCTCCCACTGGGGCCCTGTCCCCTGATTGCAACGCCCCTGTCTGCCCTGTTTGGTCGATTAAGCATCTGCCTACAACATTTTTTGCCAACCCAACCCGTGCAGGAACATCCTTCCCCCCTCCCTTAAACCAATTAAAGCAACAAATATGCTTTGCACCTTGTATTTTACATTTGGCTTAGACGGGGTTAACGCTGCCCAGACAAACTGTGCACTAACATAAATGCTTACAAACTGCTGTGTTAAAACATCGGAGCAAACCCATGCGTGGAGTGCTGAAATGCTGTTCACAGATCCTTGGTGGATACATATAAAAAAACAAAAAACAACAAACTCACCTTGAAACAACAGAGAGGCAGTGAGAGAAATTTCAATACATATTAGTATGTGATTGTGTTCTACAATATTGAGGGGAAACTTTGGCCTCTGACCATACTTACTTTAACTTTTTTATTTTATATTCTGATATATGTTAGAGGTTTTGCAGGTGCATTGTTGTTTCACTCACCAGGATGACTTTCTCGATGTCCTTTGATGGGCACCAGTGAAACATCCCTGTCGAGTCATACCTCTTCACGTTCATGTCCATGCTCTCGATTTGTTCATTTCCAGGAATTAGAAGGGGGTCGTGTCGACTGAGAAAACAGAGCAATTTATTTATGTTGGACCATTTTGTGAAATGACTGCAGCCTTGTGGATGAAGTGGTAACATGAAAGAAGCTGCAGACCACCTGGGTTTCTGGAGACTGACACTGTCTGTTCACACAACATATCAAAAGTCCATCACATTCTCAGAGTGTTCGACTTTCTACTGCATACTGTAGGCCCCATAGCTACCATATCATTCCTCCATCCCTTCTTGTCCTTGATGTCAAGTCATCAGAAAACTCAAAAGACCCTGGCGCTTGCAGTGGTGCAGAGAACAGCAAGACTTGAGTGCTACTGACTGAATGGCATGACAACACAAGGCCAATTACCAGCTTTTACCCTCTCTTCCAGCTCCTGACGCCATGCGGCGCAAATAGTAAAAGCTCCGACAGGCTCACACTTTAAATATTTCAGGAATTTGCCCAATCACATTTTGCTTTCCCAACTGATGGCCATTAATGTTTCAACAGCATGTCACAACCAAACAGGCTAATCCACAGCAGTGGGCTGCTGAGTTTTATCCGGTGTAACACTGACCATGAAAGGGCTCCTGTCAGTCCTGTTATCCCGCCTCCCTTGTTCTTGCATTTATCCTACAAGACGTGTTCTCACAGTTCCTTTAGAGGCAATCCAGAAAATTTCATCCAAAACACTGAGTCAGGGTAAACAGCAGAAATTTAGTGCTGCTCCTCAATAAACACTGCTTGTTTAACAGCGATGCAAATGTAATTTATTTACAGTTCAGCCCAAATAATGAAATCGCCGCTTAAAACAGCACTGTACAGACTCCCAAAACAGGGAACTGCAGAGACACAGACATTTGAGTAATATGGGAGAAAACATCTCAAGAATTTGACATACATCTCTCTCAGTATCACTCTCTCTATCCTCTATCAACACTGTCATTCACTGACAAGGCTTTGATGTTGCCTCTTCCTTCAGCCTGCATTTGGGTTGCATGCCAACGCAGGAAAAGTAAGAGCAGAAAAAAAAAAAGCTGTCAATTAGCCACCCTCTCTCTCCACCTCTCTTCCCTCTATCAGTTAGTGCAGGTGATAATAACACTGACAGCATTTAGTGTTTTTACACTCAGCCTGAATCTTTCATCCAGAGCCGCGTGTTGCGCCAATCAACTCCACAGAGCCCCCGTCACTTCAATCTGCTCAGCTCTGCTCGCCTCCACACAGGGGCTGACTGGCGCATGCAGGCGGGCTGCCGCTCCAGCTCTCTCTGCCAAGACAGCTATCTTTCACAGAGCTGTCAGCGGTGTGACTGGCAGCCTGTCACAAGCTCCACACACCTCCTTCTCCCTCTGCCTTCTCCCTGCCTCGGGTTGAACCTACCACAAGACTCGGGGAGAGCAGACATGACGTCTGTGCCACAGTGCCACGCCCAAGGGATATCAGCTGCGGATGATGCCGTGACATCTTTCCGCGATTGGATGCATGTCGTCAGTCATGACCCGTCAAAAAGGGTTTGTGGGGATGGTGTTAATGCCATGGTGGCGGTGCAGCTTGTTAGCACGGTGACACGTCAGATTGGCAACTTGGAAATTAATAACACAGACACGCTGGGGATAGGTCAGCCAGGATGCTAAGCGTGATTAAATGTCAGTGTTAAAAAAAAAACACACACATATTAATTACTAAATAAATTTAAAGAATATGTTATTTCTACCTCTTAATTTGTATTAATTATTTGGAAAGTATGTCCTTTATTGGAAGTTTCCCCTCCAGAAATAAATGTACAAAATGTCAAAACTGAATAAATTCGCAGTTCAGATTGCAAAGCAAACATTTTCCCCGGGTGAGATACAGTATGCACTTTTATATAGGACAAATATTTCCCTTACAGCATGTCTCACTCCAGTGTCTCACCCTCTTTTCTTTCTTCCTCCCTCCCTCAGTATATATTTCAAACAGAGTTGAGTTATTCCAGTGTATCACTCTGCAGTCACAAGCTGGGGATGGGCGTGCTCCCCCAATCCCTCTCTGCCAGACTACGAAGGCAGCCTCTTGCTTTGAAAATTTTCCCCATCATGCAAACTGACAAAGGCATGCTTTTCAAAAGCCCACAGCCAATCTGTTGATCATTATTTATTTACAAAGGCCTTCAGGCTGCAAGTCCTGTAAAAACCATACTTGATACGTATGCTCGCTCTCTTGCTAGCTCTCTACTGTGTTCTCCCCCTCCTTGCTTGTAGAATAAAGTATCCCTAAGGCTACCTCAAACAATCACTTTTCATTGTGCATAAAATCCACCTTGTAAAGCACAACTGTTTAATATATATGGTGTTATATGTTGACGGGGGCAGCCGTGAAGGGGGGCTGTGGACTGTGATGGGTAATTTGATGTTTTGCTGAGGGCTAAGACTGGGAAAAAAAAATCTACACCTATAACAGAGGACCTGTCATCCCAGTACCCAAGAGCCAGCAGAATACAGAAGCACCCCTAAAGCAGAGAAAACTTTGACACCGCTTTGAAGCGTTTTCAAAACTGAGTAAATAACTCGCAAGAATTATTATCACTGTGAGATCAAAGCAAAGATGCATATATTACATGGCAAACAGGGACCATCTCCTAAGCAGAAAAGGAAGAGAAGAAAAGGTTTTGTGCTTTAAGTTAGGCAAACTAAACAGCCTTTTAAAACAAGCAGTTAGCTGGAAATGTGCCAATGTCTAGTTGTTTTTGTAGCAGTTTTCTCCCTCTGAGCAAGGGCATCCAAAAATGATGCTCTGTTGCAAACTCGACTGAAGGGTATGACTCTGTGTTGGGCTAATGGTTCGGCAAGTGTGAAGGCTTATTAAATGCTTGTTTTGTGGAGAACTGAGGGGGAGGCCAACAAGTATACTGGACAAAATCACATAGGCATGTCAGTGCAGTAGGAGGAACTCTGCCTAAGGGAAGCTAGCAGGACCAACATACAAAGAACTCCACTAGAATGTAAGGAAAATACAAAACAGTGCAATAATGACCAAAAACAACATGTGAAAAAAGATCAAAAAGTACAAAACTAGTTTATATTTGTTTGCTTTTTGGCAGGAATTAAACTATTTCTATGTAACGGCATTTTTGCTTTAAGGAATTTCATTAAAAAAACATGATTTGGAGTTATTTATTTTCTATTCAGATGCAGGAGTTGCTACTGCAGTGCAGCTTCACTGCGTAAATACTAACAGTGACAAGTGTGTGTGACAAAAAACACACAGTCCTCTCTTAAGATTTTCCCATTGTTAAGTCGTAGAGATGACAACCATAACACTTACTCTCATTAAGAGCAGGCCAGCGTAGCTATGAGTGTTCCTGTCCTGTTAGATCTTCCCCACCATGCCTTTATCCTGCCGTCCCAATCCGCACAGCTCGGCCTCCCTGTATTTTCCACGCTGTCGTGTTGCTAACCCCGCCTCGCAGCCGGAGGAGCACACAAACCTACCCCCTTTTATCCTTCAAAATCAATTAACAGCAATTTAATTCCACGGGACAGGATAAAAGGAAGGTAATATTTGAATTCATATTTGATTGTGATGATACATCTCACATATGGCCTTAAGTACCAGAAACAGTACTCACAGGGGTTCCCACAATAGAGGAGTAGCCTGAGGGCAAAGTAACCATGCAGGTCCCTCTGATTGGTTGCCGGTGTCATTAGTGCCAGCATTGTTTAAGGAGCACATGTGGACCAGACCGGAGGAGGTGACAGCTGGGACTTTAAAGCCAGAGGAGTTTTCAAACGGCTCCTCACAGCCGCTTTTCATGACAGAAATATTATTTCAGCTCTGTCATTAACAGCTGACAGCATGCCATCCTAAACAGCCAGAGCCTAACAGGGCACTTCTCCTCTCTCTTTCTCTCACAGAGTTTCTTACCTCCTTCTTCTGCCACCCCTAATTTGCCCCCTCCCATCCATCCAAACTCCCACCATCTCACCATCAGCAGCATCCGCCTCTGAAGTATCTCTCACACGCATCCCTCCATCCCTTCCTCCCTCTCTCCCTCTATCTGACTTCCTCTCACTCCCCCCATTTGAAGTGCTGGAAGGAGAATAAAATCAGCGTCTCTTACCTCATCATTTTGGGCGAGCAGTTGGGTGAGTTTCGCATCCCTCCGTTGCGCTGCTTTTTTTTGGGCGAGAGAGTTGACGGATGCTCGTCTTCGACTGCAAACACATGCACAGAGTGTCAGAATAGAGACAGAGTGTTGGGAAAGTGTGCTGGACCTGACATGAAAACAAAAAAATAGCCAACAATAAATCAATCATTGCAAACCAAAAAAAACCAAAAAACAACTGAACAGAAGTAAAAAGGAAAATTATTAATTCAGTGTCAAATTGAGAAAATATAGACGAAGCATTAGTAACGCACAATGGTAAATCTGAGAAAGGCAGGAGAAAAACCACGGAGGAAAAAACAACTTTACGACCTGAAAATGTTACGGAAGGCTCACATCCCAAAACCCCCATATTTTGGCTCTCCTAAGGTGCACTTTTACAGGGCCTTCGGCAATACTCTACTGCGTCTGTTCAGTACACCCGCTAGAATGTGCAGATGGTTGGACCTCTAGCAGTCTGCATCAGAGTGACCATGCTTACCTACGCCATTAATTGCCATGTGATGGTACAGACTGTCATTGTCAGTGGGGCATGGGCAAAAGCAATGACAATGAGATAAATAAAGGTTATGGAGATGGATCTGGAGTGGGTAGTTTATTGATTTTTCTTTTAACAAAACCATCTGAACCCCACCCCATTATTCCACTTCTATCTAAAGTTTCTCTTCTACAGGTCTACCTCCATGCCAAGACTCAAGACAAATCACTAAGGACAGGGCACGCTAACAGGGTATGAATTAGTGGACTATGAATAGCAGCTAATAAATACACATCATCCTCCAGTAGAAGAAGGTCAGGACTAGTCTTAAAAGTTCAACGAAAAACTTAATTATGTAAGATTTAATAGTCCATTTTTGACGTTTTGGTGTTGAGCGTTTGCAGGACGCTGAGCCATAGCCACAGTGTTTTGTTTCAAGATTATTTTTGATCAGATTCAAGTTCAGCTTCCTGTCAACTTTGCTTTGCTGTGTTGAGAAACAGGGAAAAAAACAGCCTATTTTTCAAACTTTGCTTGAGTCCCAGTCAGACAGAGAGGACGAGAAAGAGCAGCCAGATTGAGGCCAGGCCCAGTCGTCTGAAGATTTCAGGCAAGCTAACAGTAGTCTGATCTTCACTACTGTCTGTGAGTTTCAAGAGCTTTCAGACAGGCACCCAGATACTCTTATCCACTCTGCACTCTCCCAGCGCAAATGCCAAGTGCACCGTCACTTCAAACCCGTGTTAGTCCTTTGGTTAGAAATCAATAACACAGCATGATATTAGTGCAAATCAATGTGCACGCTGCAAGCCGTGACTATTCCAAGCATGTGGAAATTCATTATTGTCTGAGCACCCGTCCCTGGCTGTCACCTAATTCTGCTAATAAAAGATAAGAAATATGACTTTGCCTTCTAATAAAATGTCATTCTCTGACATTTCCTTTATGCAATTGGGCATTCGGAATAGCTAATATCACAAGCACTTTCCACTTTACAAATAATTCTCTCTCTAATGTACTTTGAAAATACCACATCAGAAAATATGCATTCCTCGCCATATTGTTCGACAGACTCCTCCTGGTTTAAACTTAATTTATTGACAGTAAAAGCATAGCACTTCTCGTTTGCACCCACAGCAATAAAATTAAATGCTTTCCAGCCACTGGGTAATAAAAGCTTTTACAGTAAATGATTAAAACTTTCTATTTCAGCTCAGTATCCTCAGAGCTCACAACTCCTGCAGCATTTCTGAAAATAAATAGTGACTCTTTAGTGTGTCAATTCTAAATTGACATGTTTGAGCACTCCTCAGTTTGGAAGTCACCCAGTAGCAGACAGTAGCAGCCACTGTACTAGCAGGCAAATCCGTGCAAAAGCAGCAGGAGCAACAACAGCAGCCGAGTGAACCATCATGCAGCAAACAAGACAAAATGAAGGGACGGGACAGGCGGGGTTACTGACTGATGCATCCCGCTAAGGGGGCAACCTACAGTGCCTACTGTGACTGAGCAGCATGGCATTACTGGGGTGGTAGCGGTATTTCACCGGCAGACTGCGGGCCCGGTTCAGCCGACTCTCAGCCAGGGATCTGGCCGCCACGTCTCCTGGACCTGAGATACTGAGGCGCAGTTTCGAGGGGTCGGCCCCCGGCCCCGGCCCCATGGGGAGCAGGCTTCCTTTACGGTTATTAACAAGGGGGATGTTGAGTTTGCCCGGGTTGAACAGGGGCTCCTGGTTGGGGTGCAAGTTGTTGGGGAGGAATGCATTTGTGGTGATGGAGGTGGAGTTGCAGCCGGTGGTTTTAACTGATCGGTTTTGAAAAGACGGTCTAACTTCATCCATTACTGTCAAACAATGGAGAATAAAACAGTGTGAGAAAGCCTGTATTAATGCTCAGGAATTAGTTGGTAATTAAACTATGTAGGTTAAATTGTGGAATTGCTATATTTGTTTTAAATTATAGAATTAATTTATCAGAGACTTCAGGGAAAATCTCCTAAAACAAATTTCAGAATTTTACTATAGGATGTAAAGAAGAAAGATATTCACTGACTTGAAATATATATGTGAGAATTAAAAGACTGGTAATTATTAAAATCATGTATAAGGATCAAACACTTATATTTTTCTCATTTCAATTTTGATTAAGCCAAAATTCATGCCATAAAGCAGGGATCATTTATCATTTCATTTCTGTAAAACTGCTGTTCAAACTCTAACATCTCTTATCTGCTTGGCACACGCCCCGACTGAAACGTTCCCAGCGACATTTACTTTGCATCTGTGACAAACATGAATTAATAAGAAGTCTCTCCGTTTTATTTCCACAGTTGAGCTACACTTTCTGAGTAGAACAAAGCAAAGACACGGCTTGGCTAAAGCCAGTCAGATACAATCAGATATTGTGTCATTTCAAGCATAATGTGTAGCGCGGTACTCTGACTTCAACAAATATAAAAGTAGAACTAATAATTTATAATATTACTAATTCAAAAACTTTGTATCATTAAACATTAAAGGATTCATTCTGGATTATAGAAATGTGGTTTGATTCCAGGGTAAAAATGCAGTCATTCTCAAACATGCTGATTTTTACTGTAACTGTTTGTCCAACCTGCTGTGTCTGGTATGAGAATAAATACACTGTGCATGTAGAAACTCACGTACACCTGATGTTCACTCAGCCGCCCCACCAAACGCACACACACAACCTGACTGAGGCTGCAGAGTCAACCCGTATGTTTGCATGTATTGAAGTGGTTGTAAAGTTGAATGGGAGAGGAGGAGCCCTGTTCCTCCCTTTGGTGGAAGGGTGGTTGGTCGGTTGTTTGGAGGAGAGAGCATGCTTGGGTGGCCCCGGGCGATAAACAGACGTTTATCCCAGCCGTCAGCTGCCTCCTTGATTTACAGGGCGCCACCGATAGCTCCTGGATTCATCTGGCCCTTGTCAAACACGTGCAGCGTTAGAGAGCGCTCACCCACCCTGGCAGGTCCACTGTGCATCCTGAACAACCCAGACGGCAACTGTCCCTTCCTGAAATGCTAATCACATGACGGTACTGTCCTGCATGCAAGCCTTATCAGATCGTCGTGACCCAATGTAAACTGGATGATGAGGCAGAGGAATAACAACTACAAATGTTTACTTTTGTATGTGAGCTAAGCTGGCTTTGCCTTTACAGTGTTTGCTGCATGAGCGAGCTTTAGTATTTATCTGCATTGCAACTGCATGAAAAAGCTTTTTTATGCCATGCATTGTTGTTTTTAAAATAGAAAACTAAAACTGATATTATGACAGCTGGTGGTTCCTTTTAGTTCTGCTAAGAGGCAGCCACTGTTTCAAAGAGGAAACAAAAAAAATGTCTTCAATGTAAGAACAAATGCACTGAATAAATATAAACATATAAAACGTTAGAGGTGACAAATAGCATTGCAAAACTAAACGTATTCTTAACCAGTAGAGTAAAAAAGGAATTGCATTTAACAATTATTTAAGATTTACCTAAATTGCAATCAGCTTTGAATCGAACGCCAGCCTCTTTCTGACTCCCACTGTTCCCTGGTGTTGTAGCGCCATCTGCTGCTACATGCAGCACAATACAAAAAGAATATTTTATGGAACTACATGGTATTAGCAAACACAAAATAATTTATGTCCAGTTGCTATCAATACCAGGAACCCATTACTTTAAATTCCTGTTATCATATGTTGAAATGATTTCAGTTGACAAACACTGAATTTAACACTGGTTAAACTGTGACTTTGTCTCTGTATAAGACACAAGACAATATCAGTATATTCTTAAATTAAGGGAGAACAAAGCAAATACTAAAGCAAAGCATCAGTGCTAGTTATGTTACATGACATAGTGAGGGGTCTAGAGTCTAAACACAGAGCTGGAGCAGAATGGAGAAGGACAGAGAAACACACTTACGTGATCTGACATATCCATTATACTTATATTTGGCTGAGGAGAATGCAAAGACAAGTGGCAGGTCACACAAGGGGGAGAAAGGATGTAATGAAACAGGCACATTAGGAAATAGAGACATCAACATAAGAGCGGTGGATGGAAATTAAATCAAATGTAACTATGATGAAGTGCTACCAGTGAAAGGCACGAGGGCAACCAAAAAATTAAAGGTACAAATAATTAAAATGATGGCCAAAACCTTAATGGTGATGATGGCACAAAATAGGCAGACAGGTGAATGGAAATGAACTATCCATTCTCAGAGTGAGCCATGCTTTTTAGGAAAGTGTCCTAAACCTGTAATGAGATGTAATGACAGACTAATGGCTGATTTCATAAAAACAGCTAAATTTGAGGTTACACAGTTTCAGTGGTGGATTCAACAATGTGATGCGTCTCATTTAAAAACTCATTAAATGCTTCGATGTTTTACAGTTTTGACTTTAAAAGCGATGAACACTGTGAGGTCTGTAGATAGAACAGATAAAGCCACCATGGGGAACAAAGACAACTACATACATTGAGTGCATGTAGACGTCGGAAACACAGACAGCAGACACTCGCTACTCAAAACAGCCGCGCTGACGGAGCACGAATGCAGAGAGACTTGATCTTTGCATGCAGGCCACGTCTCTTGCACAAATGGAAATTAAAAAAAAAAAAAAAAAAAAAAGGAGTTTTGAAACATATGTTCAATGCTACACTTTTAAATCTCTTGGGTTGTTCTTTAAAATGAGTTGAACAAGGTCTCCACTTGTGCCAGAACTATTAATTATCCGGGAATTACCGTTTATGACCTTGACTGAGGAGGTACTGAAGATACTGATATAAGTACTGGTACAGTGGGCACTTGAACTGAGCTCTGAGCTGCTGACACTCTTTCCCAGAGTCTCTTCCAGCAGTAAAGGTCACAGTGAGGGCCCAGGGCTGGCCTATGACACAGATCCTCAAACAGGGACCCACAGTGGCCCTGGCATCTGTCTCTAGCAATCTGCCCGCACCGCAGAGGCGGCAGACTAACTGGCTAGCATCTGGGGCGTAGCGAGGCGGCATAGGACATAGGGTGGGGTGGGGAGGGGGGACCAAGCCTGCCTGGTGGACAGGAGCTGTCAGGGCAAGTTTGGTGACGGACCAGCAGGGCTGGGAAAATGAAAATGCAAACATAATTTCCGTGTCAGGATAGATAAGGTCCCCAGCAATGAGATGCAGATGCACACACATGCACAGACACAGAGATAGAAGTGCATGTTGTTACACACACGAGATGCGCACATGCACGCACGCACACGCACACACACACATACACACACAAAAAACCCAGAAGGCCGCGGACAAGCCGAAAGCATCTCCCGAGCTCCGGGTTCCCAACCCTCGTCCGTAGCCCGGCTTTATAGAAGCTTCAACTTCTCCGTTACATAAAACCTGTCACGTCTTGAGCTTTTCTCACTGAAGGAAGCTGGCTTCCTGTGATGATGGTCAGGTCACAAAGAAAGACCATGTGTTGCTGATTTACAGACCAAAAATAAATGTCTGAGTCAGCGGAACTACTCCGAATAACTTCTGGTAATATTTTAAAACTTGAATAGTTGAAGAGAAGAATCATTATACAACTACATGAGGAAGAACTGTGCTTTGTACCCTACTCTACCTACATATATAATGCGGGCTTTGAACTATATATTTAACTATTCACAAGTTGCAGAAACTGCTTGCCTTTGCCCTCTTCTGTCCAATTTTTCCATATTTTTATCTGCAGAAGTTTCCGCCCCATGACTCATCTTAGTTTCACTGCAGAACTTGTATAAGAATGATCTCTGGTAGCAAAAGACTGCATTAAATTAGTGAGCTAATTTGTCCCAAGATGGCTCCACGTGCACGAGGAGTTTATCTATTTCACCAAACCTCACATTACTCACTAAACCCCTTGAATGAGTGCATATTAAAAACGGCTATTAATTCAATATTGTATCATTAAAGCCCATAAAGCAACACAGAGGTTTATGTTTACATCACCGTTAATGAGGTGTCTGTGTTGCACCATCCGAATGTGACTCGCATCAGAACACATGAAAGAGCGCTATCCTAGAAATCAATTATCCGAGTACCCGGGCTAGAAAAATCTGGTTCAGATGTACAAGAGCATGAAGTCATCGCGGATAAAGACATCTTATCCTCTCAGTCTGGTGGAGGAAAGAAAAAAAAAAGAGGGGAAATGGGGAGAGGAAATCCAACAATCCCTGACTGACAAAGCCCAATGCACTCCTTTACTAAACTCACTTTGTTCAGACAAAGTCAGAGTTAAAAAGGGAAAGAAATCCAAGACAGAGGAGGCTTTCCTGAAATCCTACAGGGGGTTGAGGGAGAAGTGAGATCAGTAACCATGTAATGGCCAGTAATTGGTACCGAGGGATATCAGCGCAGGCCGAACTACAAGAGGCCAAGCCAAACCCATCATGGCATGTTTGACACTAATCTAGGCTGAGTCGGCAGACGGTGGGAGAATGTTGAGAAGGAAATCAGATCTGTATGTCTGAACCCAAGGCTTTGATAGCCAGGCCTACTGCTGCCATGTGTAATTGACAGACAATTTAGTATTTCCCATCCACTCAAAGGGAAATTGAAAGAAGGGGGATCTTCCAGGAGCTTTCGTCTCCCTACCTGTTCATTATCAAGCCAACTATCACTGTTTTGAGCTCTCATTTTGTGTCTCCTTTTAGCTTATCTGTTTTCTTGCACTCTTTTCTACCATACCAAACCTCTTTCTCCCCCTATTGTATTTTTCTTCTCCCTCCTCCCAGTGTATGTGAATGAATGCTAAAGACTGCAGGAGAGATACACTACTTATGACTATTTCAAATATATTATAATGTAAAATGTACAATCTTTCTTTCCCAAAAAAAAAAAAAAAAAGCCCAAAAAACAGTGTTAACTGTGGGCAAAACTATCTGTTTTCTTCTTGCTCTTGTTCTTCTCTAATTGCCGAAAAGAGTAAAAGGGCATTTCATTTGCTTGAGATATTATTAGTTACTTCATGAACCGGTGTCACCGATAAAAATGTGTTTTAATATCTGGGCACTGCTCCTCATTTATAAGGCTCGACAAGTCTCTTAGAAATCTTCAAAACACAGTTACAGATGTGATTTTTCTCTTATCTTCCGGCATTAAAGTGAAAAACTCTGCACAGTCGCTCGGTAAGGTCGAGTCAAAGGTAAAAGGAAAAAAAGTGAAACAGAGGCAAAGCTGCTTTAACTGAAAAGCGTACAAACTAAAAAACAGTGTTAACTCAGAGGTTTGTAAGATATAAGACAGTAACTTAACAGACATTATCATTAAATTGCAGGATAAAGCTTTGAATAAAATAATATACTTTCCATTTTTGTGTACATAACAGACATCTTACCTTAAAACAGTTCAAAACACATTAAAATCCAATAGTGATATTATCACACAACTGCATGACTGATGCAGCATGCGGTAGCCACATGTCTAACACCTACAGTACTGTACAGTACAGCAGCACCACAGAGCCACACCACCACTTACCCACCACACATAATACACTCATGACACAAAACGAATAGTGTCACATGAAAATGATGAACAACTGAAAAAACACTGATGAATTTCAACTATAAATAAGAGAAAATGAAAAGATTCAGAGTTAAACTTTAAAAGATATTCATAAACAAAATGAGTAAATAAATTCACGTACGCCACAGCTACACAAACTATGGTTAACTGATCACACCACGTAGACGACATCACAGACACACACGTACGGTACCTCTGCATGGTACAATACACACGGAGCACACACCACAGACATGTAACAGCATGTGTTGGGCGGTGTAACTTACAGGCACGTAAAGTGGTTGCGCAATCATGAACAGAGACAGAGGAAAGTGGGTAGGCCCTCTGAAGGGTGTCCATGTTACTATGTACACTGCCTGACATGCAAGAGCAGTCTTGCTCTGAACGGCCGCAATCAAAACAACATGCCAGTTTCATTCGTTTGTAGACGGACATCTTGGCTACAGTCATGTTTTGGGATGAGAGGAGAGGAAAAGCAGCAGGTTAATGGCAAAAGGAGAAATTTTCATCCAGGGGAAGTCGGAAGGTAACTTCATCAGAAAGTGCAAGCCTTAGCCACCTGCTCCCACAGACTTGAGCCCCAAATTCAATTAGCAAACTGGAAGCAGCGAGATTTATTCAAAAATCCAATTACTTTACCTCAACAAGTTGCCCAATTCATTCATTCATTTTTTTATTTCTTGCCTTAGAGAGTAAAATTTGGAAACATTACAACATAATAACAGAATAATCATCTGCTGGCGCATTATTTTCTCGTTCATTTTGACAAAGTCTGGAGAGGTCAAGCTGCGTGCTAAGGCTGTAACAAGTCAAAAGGCAAAACTATAACAGTGGGAAAGAGGGGTGAGGAGAAAGGAGAGAGGAAGGGAGGCATTCGGGGAAGAGAGGCATGAGCAATGTCTTCAGCAGCAAACCTCATACAATGTTTCATACATTTGTACATCCTCTATCCATTTGGCTAAAGGAGTGGATCACGTACCTGTATCCCATCATGCAGCTGTAGCGGCTCTGTCCAAGGCATCACACTATTCTACTGGCTAGACGGGCCAAGTCATGCTAATGTATATTTGAATCTGTAGTTTCACTGCTCCACTCCCCAAGGGAAGCTTCACGCTAATGTGCATGTGTGCTTAAATAGTGGGTCTCAACGAAGGATGTGCATGTTCGTTATTTTTCTGAGTCTTTGTCTATTTGTATATGTTGTCTGTGTATCTTTTTAAGGAAAAAACAACATTATTCCTTTTACAGATGGAAGTAGCTGTCTGTCAGTCACTCACTCTACAGCAAGACACTGCACTTCAAAATAAAAGCTCTGTGCCAGAAAACTGCTGAGCTTAAAAATAACGTGTTTTTTTTTTTTTTTTACAAAATTTACATGCTTGCAAATCACTTGCAGTCCATTCAGAATGGACCTGAGACCCACTTTTGGACCACCACCCACCAGTTGGGAGCCACTGGTCTAGCAGGCATTATTCTACTCGACTATTCTTTTCTCTACTCGTGCTACTGTTACCATTATCCTGATGTTGTCAGTTGTTCAGTACATCTAAATGTAATGTTAATGCACTCTTTGCATCTGGGACAGTTTTAATTTTAATTGGTTAAGAGGAGAAAACTATTACTGTCAGATTCTGAATCTTTATCTCAAGCTGTATTCCCTTAAAATTTATAAGGTAAAAATACTGATTGGACCACTATGCATAGAGTTGTTCGCATACAGATAGATTGGTGAGCATGCAAGTCTATACACCAATCCCATACCATGTAATTTATTAATAAACTTTAAAGTTTCACACCTGGATAAAATGGAGCTAGAGTCTCCTTTGCCAAAACTGTGGTCTACACAGCAAACTCTGCTGTGGAACCACTGACAGCTACTGTTTTAGAGCAGCAAGAACAATTGATTTCCTGAAAGTTAAGTTGCTGTTGCACTGCTGTTTTATACTGTTACTGTGCTATTAAAACTTTTAAATTCTTTCATTCTGCTACAAGAAAGTTCTATGAAATTCGCTGTATGAATTTACTCATGCTTTACAAAGATTTAACCTGAGCAATGCCATACAATAATAGCAATTATATTGCATCCATACAGGGGTAGAAGTGTGGATTTTAGGCAATGGTATTGGATCGGATCAGTATTGGGAAGGAAATCAGGTATCAGAGCTTCTCTATTACGTATGATTTAATATCTTTTAAATGACCTCCACTCAATAAAGTCAGGGAGTAGAACTCACAAATAACTCTTATCGGATAAAGTTAAGGGGAAAATGTATTTCACCATTATATTTCAGCATTTGCTTTACACTAAGGAAGTGCTATCTTTTTACAGGTCACACTGATCTTTGTTACTAATTATTAACTTATAATTTATCGTGCAACATCTATTGCATGTCTGTCCATCCTGGAAAAGGGATCCCTCCTCAGTTTTCTGAAGTTTCTACTATTGTTTTCTCTTTTTTTTTTTAAGATATTTTTTGGGCATTTTTAGCCTTTATTTGATAGGACAGACAAGCATGAAAGGGGGAGAGAGAGAGAGTGACATGCAGCAAAGGGCCACAGGCTGGAGTCGAACTCGGGCCGCTGCGGCAACAGCCTTGTACATGGGGCGCCTGCTCTACCACTAAGCCACCGACGCCCCTCTACTATTGTTTTCTACCCGTTAAAGGGATTTTGGGGAGTTGTTCCTTATCTGCTGCGAGGGCCCTAAGGACAGAGGGATGACGTATGCTGAAAAGCCCTCTGACGCAAATTGTGATTTGTGATATTGGGCTTTATAAATGAAACTGAATTGAACTGAATTATAAGTGGGCCTGTATTAGGATCAACACCAGTGCCTTAATGACTGTATTAAAGTATCTGATTGAGGATTGTTTTTAATTGTCGTCCTAAAAAACTGGAATTTTGGTGCCGAGCTGCTCTCATTCAGGTAAGCCTGGATGTGAGAGTGCTGTTACACAACAATAAACTCCTTAACTACGAGTCAGCCTGCAGCCAAAAACTGTGAGCAGCCAATTTCTGTCTTTGTGTTGTGTGTGCGCTGCTGTGTGTGTGTGAAGCTTTGAACCCCGGGGGAAGCGGGAGTGAAAGTCCCCAGAGTAGCACATCTAGATTGCTGTGACTCTGGGCAGAAACAGTCCCTGGTCCCCATTCTCTCATTACCAAGGTGCAAACAGACAGCAGACTAATGCCGTCTGGCACCTTTACAGAGACACTTTCAGCATCTTTGACTCTGAGTCACATCGGAAAAAAAATAAGAGCTTGAATGAAGTAATATTTTTCAGCTTCTGGCCAAGGAAAGAATGGGAAACGCAGATCATAACCCATGGGATGAAGGCATCAGGGACTGTTGTATCCTTTGGCATGCACATGTGCCTTATGAGCATGTAATAAGCATGCAGAGAATGTCGTTTTGGTCTTAGCAACAGAGATAACTGTTCACAGTGTTGAAACAGTTTGGGAGTATGGCAGACAAGGTGCAGCGAGGCTATCACTTCATGCTGAAACTTCTTAACTTCAGAGTTTTTGCGTAGGCACTCGGACCACAGAATATGTTTACAACGTGGATTATTGACATATGGAAGGGGAGTAATGGAAAACACAAGACACACACGCACACACACCGACAATGTCTTTGACTTCTGACTTCACAAATACCCAGATTCTGGCCTAGAGTTAAAAGGTGTCCATTTCAGGACATTGAAGATTCAACATGACGGCTGCCCTGATAAACTGTCTGCATGGGTTTGATCAGTCACCATCTCCTCTAATCCACCAAGGCACAGTATACTCAAACAGAAGCTATCAGGGCGCTATGTTGAATGCGAAGGATGTCCCAAAGAAAGCACCATTCTCATATGTCCCCCTAAAGCTTCCTTATTCAGCAAGAGTGCAAGGAAAAATGATACTGTTACGGCAAGAGATGAACTCTTGAGCAATAACAAACACAGTACTGCAGCGGAGGCAAAAAAGAGTGCAGAAGACAAACGCTCTTTTTCCTTGGAAAGGCAGCCTTTTCTGCACAAACACACCCCGACCACACCACATCATATAAACAAAACACTAAGTGATGAAACAAACTCAGGATGATGAATTTGTCAAACTCAGGATTCGGTTTTGGATTGAATTTATTATCCTAAACGCACAGAAACACTCAGATTTGATCCTTGCATTTTTGCTGAACAGGTTTCTGGGGATTTAAGTTTCCTCTACAGACATCACCATTTAGATATTGTATCACTGGACATGACTCTGGCACGGCACCGCCATCCAGTGGCGATCTAAAGCTATGACAATTAATACTGTATTGCTAGTGGACTTCATCCAGTGCAGCGAGTTAAAACAAAAAAAGGGCCCAACAACTGTCCAGATTTGAAATGCACAAGACTGGTGTGGTGACATTTCAATTCTGAGAGGAACTGATGATCTCTGAAACCTCAGCCGGAGCAGGGCGAGGACCCAGAGCTTAGAAACAAGGGCTGAGATCACAGAGAAGGAGGGCAAAGGGGAGACCAGATTGTTTTGATTGTGTTTTGGCAACCTAGCTCGATTTGCAGAACTTCCCACAAGGACATTTTCTGCTCTCTGAAAGTACAGCCACACACAAAACTTCCTTTGACAGAAAGCAGATCAATTTAAAACTCAGCGGTTCTCGTTAATTCTCTTCCCCCTTGTGTTAGCTCCTCTAAATCCATGATTACCGCATGACATCTCAGATTTTTTATTACGCTCCTTCTGTACTTCCTTAGAGCATGACACTGTAAGGAGGTTAATCACGGGTAATGACATAAGACTTGCAGCAGATTGGCTTCCAAATGCCAAATATGAGTTTGGTTTGATGATCAAATGGTGAGGGAAAAACTGCAGAGCTCACCGGCCACATCCGATTAAGTCACACTCTATTTAATTGTCATTTCCAACTAGTGAGAGCATCAGCTGACTGGGCCTATGATGAGGAGGCCTGATGCTGGTGTGAGTTTGATTTCAGCTGTTTTGGTTTTGGTCTGGTCTGAGCACAGTGTAGAAATGAGAGGCGAGGAGAGGGATGCAGAAGCTACACTGGTACATGCAACATAGATACAGTATACTATTTGCTGAAGAGGAAAAAAAAAACACTGCACTCTGGGTAATAGTATACCCATTTTCATTTTACTCACAATAAATCACTACCAGTGAGTAGTTAAAATAAAGTGGTGTTTTCCAATGGCAGCAGGGAAGGAAATACATCAAAAGTGTGTCACTGGTCATAAAGAAACATGGGAAAAACAACAGAAGAGAACAAAACATGATAGAACAGAACATACTGTAAGACAGACTCCCATTGCAGTAATGGAGCTGTCGTCTTTCTAAATGCATCTCTCTTGGGCTAACTAATAAGATAAAACACAACGGCATGTCCATCACCTGCGTCTGAGACACGGTGATATTAAGAAAGTAAACAGACGTAAACAGTTTATCTGAATGAGACTAAAGTGTGAAAGGCCTGTTGATCCTATTGAGCCGGGATCGCAAGAAATTGTCTGAATAATTGAGGTGACACAGACAAAAGAAAGAAACGGTGGGTATCCATTTTAAAAGCGGGCTTTGTCTGTATCAGGCTGCTTACTGTAATTGACTGTGACCTTTTAGAGGAAATACGGGAGATTCACCTGAATTATTTATCCAGTGGCTAACATGTCCTGACAAGTGACTACTGCACATAGGTCAGGTTATATTCATGTGCTGTTCCTGCTGTAATGCTAATGTTACGTCCGCATAAATAAAGGCGGAAGACTATCAGTTTGATGGGGCATTTGTGTATGGTGAAAAGTCTTAAATTTAACAATTAAGAGCACAGAGACTGAGCTCAGTACTCTCAAATACTCTCATCAAGAGCATTTACATGTAAAAGAATATAATACAGGGTCATAACCACTGATATTTTAAATGTTAGAGAAAAGCTCATTGTCTCATGCAAATAAAAAAAAAAGCTGGCTTATTCTGCCTTTATAATTGTAATTTCTCATTTGGGAGTTGGAAAAGGAGTTATTGTATATGCATTATTGTGAATAATAATTCAATAATGTTAAGTGCTTTTTATCTACTGAACACAGGGTTGCAGCGGTGTACCAGTTTAACATTCACACCATGTTAAACTTTTCAGACGGGAGTGCCATCTTGTGAGGTACGCACTCTGTTACCTGCACCTGCTGTGGTGGTCACCAACAGTATTTGGACTGATCATAATAAACACCATAGATCTATATGACTTGATAGCCTGAAGCTGACCCTAATGCACTACTTCCCCTCACATACCTGACTACTGAAAAAAATAAATAGCAGTCTTACATTTCCTTTCCTCCTCGACTGCCTGTCAAACTAGCGCCAGACATGCAGTGGCAAAGGAAGTATAGAGTAAAGTATGTGTCCCGTTCACAAATCAAATTCCTACCAAACAATAACAGTGCACTAACTGCACTAAACCAATGCGCTAAAGCTTTACTGTGGAAATATGCTTGAGTGCAGTACAAGGGATCTGTGCAATAGGCTGAATGCCCTGCGTGTGTGTTTTGCAGTGTTTACTGTTTACTTTTACTTTTTACTATAAAGTTTATTATTGTTTTCATAAGCTGTTTTTTACTTACATTTGCACTAAGGAGGTTGCATTCAAATTTACTGTAGATGTGCAATGACAATAAAGATATTCTTTTCTATTCTATTCTTAAAAAAAGTGAACTTTTAAACATCAATCATAAAATGTGTCTATAAAATTATCTTCCACATCCCGGCTACATCTGTGTTGTCTATCTGTTCTGTAACGTTGGCCTAACAAATACACACACTGACCCCCATTTGACCCCATAATTAAACACACACAAACTTCTCACAGCTAGTGTTATTTTTCATTTAGTTGTCAATTTAACAGGCTATAGTGCAGCTAATTGTACCTTGAAAATCTCACACCGCTGCAACCCAAGTTACAATTTAATTAAATGGGCAATTTTGACCAAAACATGCCATAAGACCATGTATTGCCTTGCCTATGTGTATGTCCTCCCAAAATAGGTTCACTTTTAAAAGGTACCGTTTTTAGATTGAAATTGTGAAAAATCCCCAAATTCCAAGGCTGAACTTCATTTGAATATTTTCTGTAAATTTTTTACTGAAAATTTTCCTGCATATTTATTAAGTTTTTTAATGATAAACTGTAAACAAGTCATGGATTTGAATATGTCAGCAGTAGGGTCTTATGACTGGTTTGCTCACTCCACCAGAAAATATCTTTCGTCGGCCAGAAGTAGCTCTTTATGTGTTGGTTTGTGCTGTTTTCTTTTGTCTTTTTTTCTCTTCTAATTTCTTTTGTTCACACTGGAAATGTGCAATGTTACCTTCAATCAATCTTATTTATGTTGTTTATTTTCAGATGGGAGACTTTTTACACATACGTCCATAAAAAAAAAGCTTTGAAGTCTCAATTTTAAATTTAAAAAAAAAAAAAAATGAAGGGTCACTGTAACTGATAATAATATTACTAATAATAACAATAATAATAATAATTATAATAATTTCTGAGCTGGTTATTGTACCGTGAAAGTTTTGTGCCGTTGCAACCCTATTCTTCACTGCTTTTTACTCCTGTAAATCTCATTCACTATGATACATTTTCTGTGTAGATAAAGTTGTGATTCAAACCAAAAAGAAAACACACTCAAAGAGAACTGCATTTCAACTGGAAATAAACCAAATCAGATATTGACTGATGACCATACCATAATGGATGTTATGGAGGTTCAAATGGGACCCATAATAAACACTTTCCTAAGGGTATAATGATGTGACAACATATATTACCTTTAAAAACACAGTGCCACGGTACAGGAGAACAATGACACAATGAGAGGTATCATATTAGTGTACAGACTTGTAAAGGCTTAAGTATAATGAGACAGACAGACCCACAGGTAGGGTTTGGAGTGAGAGGAAGGGAAGGAGGGGGGTGGATGGGGCGAAATAAAGGCGCAGCTACTCACGTCGTTTGCAGCCACACTTCTTGATCCGCTTAGGGTCTGTGATGTCATCATGACAAGCTTTGCAGTAGAAAAATGCTCTAAAGGTGGCACAGTAAGAAATGTTCAGCACTTCGATTAATCAAACCATTTTACATAATGAGCGATCCGGTGTTCATCAGGGTTACCTCTTTACTTCTTTGGCGTCACTGGCGATAAAGAACCCCAGTGTTCCCTCCTGCATCTTGACATGGTTGCCCGGGTTGATGAGGATGCTGGGTAATCACAGAAATAGACACATCATGCTCATTAACATCTGGACAACACTCAGCTCATGCACACAACATGCTAATCAAGAGGAATGGTACACAGACTTGCTGATGCCGTTAGTTGGACCTGCACTGGACTGCTGCATTATTCTCAGCTGGTTTGTGTCCTACGTGTCGTCACAAACACACCTGCTCGTCTGATTTTGGGCAATTTGCTGATGTGATACTCACACGGATGGACACCATGTACAACAGTATGATCGCACATTGAACTTTAATTCTTTTCTTTACAGGATGGTGTTGGGTTGCCCTGAGGTGTGGAAGGAGGGACAGAGAGATACGAGTAAAGGGACAAGGGCAGAAAGAATTAAAATTATGGCTATGGAGTGGTTTTAGTGTCAAATACATCTAGTCGAAACAAATGTTATGATGGCCACTGAGACACGGCTGCAGTACGGAGAATGTACAGCAAGTGTTGTTATCTCGGTTAGTAACTGACAGTGGGATGCAAGGGAATGAACAGCTCTTTTTCTGTCGATACGACTCTACTCAGTGACTCTGCTACAGCCTATAGGATCGCTCTAGGAGATGTAAAATTGGTGGAGTAAAGTCCAAAGGTGGATGAACTCCCATTAAAACCAGTAGTGACTCTGCTCCGCTGAATTACAGTGTGGAAATAATTAGAATGCATGTCCAGCAAGGTCAATATTGACTTAAAATTTTATATTATATTCATTATATTTATATCTAAAGACACAGCGGTAATAAAAATGTATTACGGCATGCTGAACAACAGCTGCACTAACAGTAAATATTATGGGATGTGTTAGTTAAAGCATTTTTATTATGCGTGGGACTCCGTTTAATACCCTAAAGCACTTTAAGCGACTGGCTGTATCATTCCCCATTAATTAGACTGAGACAAAGAGTAGACGCCATACACACATACTGTACGCTCACACACACACGCACACACACACACACACACCCTGGTCATTAATGGTTACCTGTGGGCAACAGTCATCAATGATGTGAGTGTGAACTAAGAAATCAAAACACCAAACCCACAAACCTTTAAGGGTCACACTCCTTTAAATTAAGACGAGCCCAGATGAAAGGTGATTGATTTTTCTTTTTTCGTTGACTCCATTTTAAACTTGTGTCTATTTGTGAATACATTAAAAAAAAAAACGGCAGTGTTTCTTACCGACTTGATTCAAATTTTTGTATTTTAAATAACTATTTTGTGCCATTTAAGTGACACATTTTTGAAAAAGTGTGTTATCTGTGCAGACTCAAAACATCTGTCTCACTACATCTTTCCTCTGGGCTCTGGAAAAAAGGCTACACTGGAGAAAATAAACAAAAATATTAAGGGAGCAATTGAATCCATACACATATCGGGCTGTGATCAAATTGCACCAGTCATGCAAATCAGATTTTTTCCTTCCACATTTTTCTTTTCAATAAGTAAAATAGCATCAAACATTCACTCAGATTGAATGGCCCCCAGAGAAGTAAACAGGCATTACGCCCTGGCATGCTCTTTAGTGAAAATAAATGAAAGAAAACATTTCATATCAAGACAGTTCCACAAACATTGCTGCCCAAATCTGAGATTTTACAGGAGTGTCTATCCGAGACATTTTTCTTCGGGTCAGGTGCAAACTGGTGAATAGAAGCTTAAAAAGCGTCAAAACCTCACATTGTGAGCAACAAGGCAAGCATCAAACACCTCATGTGATAGTGTCATACGGGAGCATGCAGTTACCATACAGCATGAAGAGGACAAGAACCAAGACAGAAAGGCATAGCCACTGCAGTACAGGTATAAGGACAGGTACGTAGATGCAGACGGTTGCAGTAACTTCTGTGCAGTTGGATTGTTTCCCAAACACCAAACTGACAGGAAGTGACCTCACTTAAAAACATCTACTCGAGAGACGCACGAGCATGACTGTACGTGGTGGCTGAGACGCACAAAAATGCACATTCACACACAAACTCTCCCTCTCGAGGTAAATCACACATAAACCAGACGTACAGACATGCACAGATGGATATACATTTAGCACTGAGAACATGAGAGGGTGATGGGATGCAAAAGTGAAATGTGGGGCACTCGTGAACATTGTAACCTATGATTATTAGAATTTCAGTTTGGATACACTTAATGCTATCCAAATCCAACAGCTCCATGCCTGTCCTAGTGTGTTAAATGATAATAAAAGGAAAGCAAAGATTGGTGAGGTGCTGCTGGTGTAGTAAAACCATGAAGAAAAAAGACATGCTGTTATATCAGCCACTGCCTACAGCACTGGCAGATAATCAGTCAATTTAAATCAAGATTAAATCCAAAATGTAAAACAACAGATTATCAGTGCTTATCAACACCACATCTGAGGTCTATGTGTGTACAAACTCCTCGCTGATTCAAAGAACCATGAAGTACTGATTTTAAAAACACCATGAGTGGATTAATTGGCTTGGCAAAGCTAACATACAGAAGGGTAACAACTGAGCGACACTGAAAAAGAACTGAAAGTGAGATAAACAAACTAAGCAAAGGACTGGTAAAGGACACAACGGAAAAAGATCAAATAAGAGGTAGATATGGAGAGGGTGAGCGTTTGGCCTTGGTACACCGACAACAGCAAAGACAAAGAAACAGCACTTCTACAAACATATCCAATTTATCTATCCTCTCTCTGCCTGCAAAGAAGTTAGTGCATTAAGCACAAGGGACACCATAAAAAAAGAGTTAGAAAAAGAAGCCTGTGAGATAGTGTTTGGAAAAATATCCTTGGGGGAAACTCCCAAAGTCAGAAGCTTTAAAGTGGTGGAGATTGGGTGGAACTTTGGAAGTAAGATAAGGTAGAGGGCATACCGCTTTCGGCTTCTGCAAACAACAAGAAAAAATCTCAAATCAAACAGTTATCATGAACATAAAAGAAGAGGAGAATATTTCTAATGTTTCTCTGCCTGTTTAGTAGGCACGCCTTATGTGGCAGCACGTGGCGCAACTCTGCACAGACACACAGTTCAGTTATTTCATGCTTGTCCAATGGTGAGGTCCTTGCACCTAAAAAATGTTTACTAAAAAAATTCTGTTTGATCTTTTATACAAGGGTGAGATTAAAACAAATGGCACTGAAAATTGTGATAGTACATCTTCTAGAAAAGAGGGAAATGATGCCTCTGTGTGGCATCATCGAAATCATTACAAAAAAATGTTCACCATGTCAGAATTATTAAAGTTTTAGCTTGTAATGTCAACATGACCATCGTCTGCCATGCACATACACATAAACATCTGACACAGGTGAATGAGGAAAGGTGGGTGGGATTTGGCAATTGAGACTACTGAGAAATAGTACTTCATGTTGTTACGGGTGATAACACTGACACTGATGTAGTTAGTGGTTATCGTACAGACTGAACAGGGACACAAGAGAATCAAGTTAAGGAAACACATGACATGAAGTTTGAATGTGGAGCAAATTGGTAACCTAGATGTGAAAGTATCTCTGAGTTGACAGCACAACTATGACTGAAAAATCTAATGTCTTTCCAGTGCAGTTAACACATTTTCTTTTTTTTTAATAATATATTTTTTTACATTTGTTCCTGCATATCGGCAATGTTTGCTAAAAGTATCAGAATTGTGGCTGCACAGTTACCTGACATACAGTCAGTATGATCAGTCCTGTTTATTTGTTTGCCAAATAGCAGGTTATTCCAAAAGTTCTTAGGAACGTTAGGCTATTCGGGCAAGAAAGAAGTGATAAGTTTTTGGTGCAGATCCATTTTTTTTTTTGCCAAGTTTCTTAAAGGAGCAGTGTGTAGGCTTTAGTGCCATCTAGTGGTGAGGACAGGACATTGCAACCAGCTGAGACTTCTACAAAGAATGAACTCTTGGTTAGGATTCCTTCAGTGCTAATCGTTCAGGAGGTTTTTACTGGGAGCCAAATTATCTGCAGAGGTCTCAGATCACATGATTAAAGGTTCATTCTCACTGCTGCGATGCAGAAATGCGGGACGGATTTGCGGAATATTTGCGCAGCGCTTTTCCGCGTTTAAACCATACACACAGGCGCGGTACGGACATAGTGCTGAATTTCGCGTTGTTGTGTTCCAATTCCGCACAGTGTGAACGGGTGTGGGTGAACATGGATGAGAGTAGCAGCAGCAGCAGTAGCAGCAGCAGCAAGCTAGCAAGCTAATGTTTAACAAGCGTCAACATCAACTTTCTTTAGCACTTACCACTCTCACTGCAGCCACCAAGCTGGACAATGGACTGCCAGACATTGTCCTTTAATTCATTGTTCATAAGATCATCCCGTCTTTTATCAAAAAGGACGGGGTGCTGTGAAACGAGATTTATCAACCTTTCCCCCATACTGTCCTGCCTGACTGGATTTTGTATTCTCCCGGCTCTGCGCGACATCACTATAAACAAACAATTTCATTGGCCCAGCTGTGTAGTTCCGCCGGCGAATTCTGCGGGGGTCAAAGTCTGGGCAGAAACTTTTTTCAGCGCACGAATGTTCCGCCCCGGTGTGCAAACTTCCATAAGAACCCATGAAATCAGCTTTTATATTTTTCCGCGAGAATAATCTGCGCTGACTGGCAATAACTCTGAATAAAGCAGTTTCACGTTACAAAACAGTGTTTCTTCGATGCTTTTCAGCACATCGCAGACAGGCAGCTAGCTCAATGTAAACACGCGGCAGCTACGCTCAAACACCAGAACAACACCGTTGCAGCGCACACGGGTTCCTGAGCGCCTATTTTTCAGGGTGCTATGTCTGCACGCTGAAAAAAACAGAGTTAAACTTTAGGAATACAGCAGCGTGCACATGTCATGTGACAAGGAACAACCAATCACAGATGGCAAATATCTTTCCCATAAATATCAGTCTGAGGCAAATATGACGAAGTTGATCATTTTAGTGCAAGGCTGCCAGAGCTTTACATCTGTCCCATGGACAATATTTTTGGCCTAATACACACTTACCAAATAAGGCTTGGAAGAAGATCAGCTCTGCACTCAGAATGACCTGCCAAGGGACTACAGACGCGAATAAGCTTGAAGCTATAATCTGGTACGGTGCATCAAATGGTGACATTTATGTTTGAGCTGTACACTGTCCCTTTTAAATAAAATAAAAATGAAATTTCTGGCTAGTAGGCTATGATAAGGCGCTGGCTATGGTCTCTTAACAACCTCAGATGCAACCTGCCTCTGTGCCCTTGAAAGCTGGCACAGAGTAGGCACAACAGTAGTGTCCAGCGCCCGACCTTGTGTTTTCCAGGCGGTTAAAGACAGCGTGTGTACGGCTCCTAGTTGTAATTTAAAACCCAGACGTTCAGGAGTTTTACCAGGAGACTAATTACCCACAGAGGTCTCTTTCTTTCTAAAACAAATGGACACAGTGATTTACGGCAGTAAAAATGTTGAATAAAGCAGTTTTACATTTTAAAAAAAAGTGTTTTTACAATGCTGTCTGGCTCGTCACGGAGGTGCTGCTAACTACAGTGGCCGACGCAAAATGCAAAACATGAAAGGCCCATTTAGAGCAACTGTTGTCTTGTCTTTTTCTGGGTTACTATAGAAACATGGCATTGCAACATGGTGATCCTACACACTGAACCTTTAAGATGGCAAGATAGGATATTTTTACTTTAATTACAAGTTTTGGGACACTAAAATGAGAAACTGAAATTCAAGATGACTGTGCAGCCTTGGCAGAGGTGTGTGCTTTCTGAGTGCTTTCTAATTGTGTTACTGTGCGTACAGATGCTCCATTTGGCATCACTCTAATGTCATGCACCAACTTAATGTCATCAAATGTAATATAAATATCATCTGTTTTTAAAGCTGCAAGAAAGGATTTAGGGAAAAACATAAGATATTTTAGTAGAGGATCCTCTTGAAGTGAGTCACACAGTAGTTCACTTTTTAACACAGTTGCTCCTGATGTAAGTGGAAAAAAGATGCAATAAACAAACCTGCTCTCTCTCTGCTCAGACTTGTATTCGATGGCAATGAGCAACAGCTTCAGCTTCACGTAACACAGCCTGCAAAACATGTGCACTCATTAGAGGACAGCAGTGTATAAGCAAATGACTGACGTGTTCAAACAGCTTTGAAATTCACATCTCATCTTTCTTACTTCACTTCAGAATTGTTATCTATACCTACCACTGACAGTGGGCTTGCTGAGTGAGGAGAGAGTGATACTTACTCGCAGACAGTGGGGAAGGAGAGGCCGACAAAGGCACTGGACAAATACTCTGTGTACATCTCATTAGCCACCCCTTCTAGGTAATACTTCTGCCATGTGTCTTCCTCAATCTGACAAAAAAACAAGCACGGAAATGTCACATGTGAGGATAAAAAAAGGAAGGGAAAAAAAAGCAATACTGTTTTTCTTCCAATAGCGGCCCAATGTGGTCTGCAGATGTTCCGCCGCACAACATCAGCCTGGTCATTATAAGCTGATCCATCATCTTTATGACAAGAGAACAGTTCTTTGATAGAGACAAGCACCTCTTCAATTCTGAGCCACAGAAACACTGAACAGATTCCATATGAAATGTCACAGTAAAATATGATGTGCCAGGACGACTGAAAACACTCTAATGGAAGTCTTTCTCTGGACTAAGATGTCAGAATTTTCCGGGGAATGTACTGTGCTTGATAGATTTAGTCCATCTGTCAGCGGAGAACCTACTGTATCCACTTATAGTGACCTCACCTCCAATCCCTGAATAAATCATCTAGTTTACAAAAAAGAAACCCGCAATGTGAGAATGCATTCATCCATATTACTTCAGTCAGAAGGTTCAGAGGGAGTGACTGAGACGAGGAAGTTAATCTTGTCCTCTGTGTTACCTCAATGAAGGACCTCATAGAGAAGAGGTTGGCTAGCATGGTGGACAGGCCCTGGGCCAGACAGCTCTGGGCAATGAAGCCTGCCTTCAGCTCCGCCAGGCAGATAGCATCGTCACCCTCCTTCCAGTTCCAGCTTGGAATGTTCAGCAGATGGGCCTTCGGCACAAGACAGACAGAGGAGGTCACAAGACACGGAAAACTTAGCAAACGATTCGTATTTCTTAGAGAAATACTTTGACATTTGGGGAAATATGCTCATACGCTTTCTGGCAGAAAGTTAGTGTTAGGTGAGGAGCTCACTACCACTCTCCTGTGTGGATAGTAAATATAGATCTACAGCCAGCAGCCGGTTAGCTTAGGTTAGCTGAGCTTAGCACAATAATCTATAACAGAAGATACCCCACTACAAGCTGCGCCAAGGGAACAAAATGGTATACACTTCCTGTCTCCTTAGTGGGCAGGGTCATCTCTTTGCCACATCATCGTTTGGAAGTATAGTAAACATTGTGTGTATGGATGAAATCAGATTCAAAACAATACAAAACAGAAATTTAACATTTGTTCCTAATTTTGCTGCTTGTTTTTACCTGATAGCTTATCGTCTGATATCAACAGAGTCTAAGGTCACGTCAGTTGTTGCCAGATCTCAAGTTTGTTGCTAAAACAGAGACATGTCTCAAGCAAAGTTAATTTTCTTCTGATATGTCTGTCTGAAAAAATGTCATTTTGCTGTCAGAATGTCTAGAAGGGTTGAGGCTTATGAAAAATGTGTCCAAGATTTACTTCGGCGACTACAGGGCGAAGGGAACGGTCATAATCTGTAATCACATTCACTTTTTCCATTGGAATGAAAAGACTTGGGGCCGCTGCTCGTCTCCTAAAGGGGGGTGGCAGTGGTGAAGCCACGTGACAAAGATACAGGAATCTACAGTGGGCTTGGTTTATCAACGGTCTCCGGTAACAGCTAGCTTGGCTCTGTGGCAGTTGCCAGGCAATGAGCAGATACTTCAGGAAGTTATTTGTCCTAGAGAAGAAATAGACCAGGGCATAAGCACTCGTACAATGGCAAATGGTTGTTTTTAGAAATTTCCCCAAAAAGTTTTCTTTTTCTTTCCCTTTAAAATGTTGTAATTCGAGGTCTGCTTGCAAGCAAGTATTTTGATTATAAACATTAATTTTACATTTACTTATACTATTGCATTTTAATTTTAGTTAGCCAACTCTCAGATGTTGTTTACAGCAACTGTCAATGAATGAAACAATTATTCAAAAAGCGTACATTTGAAGGTTGTCTCTCTCAAAAATGTTACTATAAATAAGCGATTAATTCCTTAAAAAATAAATTATTATATAACAAATATAGAACAGACTGGCACATACAGGTACTTCAGAGAACATCAAAGGCATGCCCTGTTTGTGGGGTACAGAAAGCCAAAGGTCATGGAGATGTCAATGACAATTTGACCTGTGTTTGGACCATAATTTCAATAAGTCTGTATGCATTTATTTCTTGTTAAACAAATATAAACATGTCTAATAATTGTTTTGCAACATTGCCTTAACCTTAGCATTAAATAAGGTTGATCCCCACAATGCTCCTCCAAGTGGATCACTGACCCAGCAAGGTGGCCGACTATAACTTATCCAGACATCTATACATACTTAATTGTATCACCAGGTATCATTACTTTAAGTGTTATCTGAAAAAGGCAGCCTGTTAGTAGCCAACCAGTCGATCTACAGGCTGAGGATGACAGTCTGATGCTGCTATACAGTATGACTGCATACTGCAGCAGCCTCCCACTCAAGCTAACATTAGCTATCCATCAGTAGTAAATGCCACCAGCATCATTTAGCCATTTACCACACTGACGGTGAATATCCACATATCTTATGTGCCTTAAATCTCAGTGTGAAAGCCTGGGTTAACCCACTACCCATCAGCTTTTCTGCATTTGCCGGTCTCTTTTATGTGACAGCACAATTCAAGGCGCGGCCTTGGCAATGACATGATATCAGTCTGGCCTGTACAGTATCTTGGAGCAGTAAAAATTGGAGATCAGTATTTTTGGATTTATTGTTAGTGTAACCAACTACATAGCAACTTTTCTGCATAGGGTTAGTTCATTTATACTGATTTGTTTAAAGTAAAAGTTTGGAAACATGCTTCAACTTCCTTTTTTTACACTTGCCATTAATCCATGATGCAGGATTGTTTTCCCTGAAAAAGCCCATGAAAGAGCATATTGCTGGTCCGATGAATGTCTTCAAGTATTTGTTAACTTTAATACTACAGTCTGCAGCACAGTCTTTGACTTTCATGACAGTCATCAATGTAGCAATGATAAGGTCCATATTTGCATGAACTGTGAGGGCAGTGGAGTATGTGGTTACTCATATGACACATTACTACAGTATGAACTGCCCAATCACGAAACCAACTACTGAAATGCAGACAAGGTTGTTGGGTTAAACCTTGTTATAAATGTTCTGCCTTATGAGGGAGGACAGAAAGCAGTCCAGATGAGGTGAATCAATCTTATACACCACAGGGCACTAAAACGCCTTACCTTATTGTGATACTGCAGCATCTGCGTGATTATTCTGATCTTGGGATGATAGTTCTTGATCGAAATGACCCTAGAAGATGAAACACAGGCACAGTGTAACACCTTATCTAGAAAGTTTCCACTGATTTCAAAGTTCGGAGGACACAATACCTCATGATGTTGGAGGCATCTTCAGCATCAGGATCTGCACAGTATTTATTGGCTAGGATTAAGCAGGCATCTGCTGACTCGATCTATGTGCAGGAACCAAATACACAGATATGTTAACATTATAAAACATGTCAGAGCTTATTATAAGGCACAGTGAGTACTTTAAACTAACTGTGTCCGTCGTTCTCACATAAAATTAAACAAATTAGTGGGTTTAACTTTGGCCATGTCCAATTAGTCATACTGCTGATCAAAGTGCCTCAGATTTTTTTTCCAGTTCCTTTTCTCTGCTGTCTTTATCCATTTTATTCAAGGAATTAAAAAAACTGTTTTCCTCCTCAAATTTCCACTAAATCGATAAAACCCCCAAATTACTGATTTGCTACATGGAATTTTGCTCTTATTCTGTCAAATTTGATCTCGACTTAAATTCCACAACTGTTGTCAATAATTTTATTTGATTTCATCTCTCCAAGAGTCCTGTCACAGACTGTACCTTTACTCTGGCCAGATCGTGAGGGTTAAGCACAGATCCCTGGTAGAACTCTACTTGGGTAAAATGTCGTTTGAACAAGGCTTCCAGCTCAAGATTAGGGGAAATACTAGCACACAGAGAAGAGAGGAGAGGGGTTAGCGCACCTCAAACACATACAGGCTGAGTGTGCATTGTGTCAAACATTGTGCTCTGCTAACCTACACAAGGTGAGGAAGAAAAGATTAACTTACTTATGGAGAAAAACAATTTCTACATTGACATCATCCCTGTCCTTGTGTAGGAAGTCTTTGAGGAAGTTGGAGACACTTTCGAGGGTAATATGACCACAGACCACAATATGCCTGGAAGGGGGGAAGAAATCATCTTGAGTGGGCAACATAAATCACTGCAGACACTGGCATGTCTCCCAAAGATAATCAGTCAAACCAAAGCACTCTAACATCTAACTCAAATATAGACTGAAAAAAACTATATACATGTCAAGAAATGTCATTTCAACGCAAACAAGAAACTGAATTATATCTTTTCTGCCATAAAAGAGAATATTTTCCCCCATGTAATGAAAGTGGTTAAATTCTGCACGACAAGTGCAATCAAACACTCAACTCTGAACCACTTTAGAAAATCTAAGATATAATCACACAGCCCACAGTGGTTGGATTGTCATCCGTTCTCAATATAAAAACTGTCCCTTCGGCCAAACCACCCCTTTGTGAGCTGAATGGATGTTGACAAAGACATGTACATCAATATGCTTGTGCTTTTATACAGAACATTACTAAAAACTTTCAAAGTGATTTGGAGGCCTGTGGTTGACACAAATTCTAAACAGGACTTTGGAGTATTTGACGGGTCCCCTGGCAAAACATGTAGCGCATTACAGCAGAGGGATCTGTCAGACGGCGCACAGGCCTGATTACAGCAGTAAGGAAGTTAGATTGGAACGATTTTGGAGCTGAGGTTGTGTCCCTGTTTGTCCTCTGACTGCACCGTAGGCCAGTGATCGAGTTCAAAGGTCAGCTTTACAGTTACATCAACTATGAGAGTCATTGTGGGCAGGTTGGATGGTCACTGACCAAATCTCATATTTAAACTTTAAAATCTTAACTGTCTTAACAATAAAACTTGTGGTGCTTCTGTAACTATTAAGTTTTAGTGTCCCAGAACTGACAGGAATCATTTCAATTCCTGCATCATATATCAACCATTATTCCTGAAAATACTCTTGTTGCTCAACTTATTTTATTTAAAATGGAAATGGACAACTTTTGCTCTTTAACATATCATCATGAGATGTTGATTGTACGTAAGCCGCAATTTTCAGGGCTGAAAAATGAAGCCAATGCCCAAGTGCCACAAACTGCAGTTCCTTGAATGGCCACTTGAGGCTGGCCCCAGAAGCAAGTCAATCCTCATAGAACCCCATGTTAAAATGGCAGACTTTACAGCAGAAATAAACATGTCTATAGTCTGCTATGATGTGTCACTACAGCCTCAGAGTCAGATCCACCCCTCACTCATCCAGAACTCTACCCGCTCATCCAAAAATGGTCACTTCTGGCTCTAAAAAAACAAGATGCCGACGGTAGAAATGTCAAACTCAAGGCTTCAAAATTGCAGTCCAACTATCTATGGGTGATATCATGGTAGCTACGTCAACAATTTTAAGCAGTCTATGGCCCTGATCACACCGAAAGCAATTAACGAAAAGCAGCTGGAGGTGGCTTTTCGTAATTGTTTTTAATAACAATTAAGCTTTTTGATCACTGTTTTTGCGCTGCCACGCGCCTCGGGTTTCTGTGCTCTGAACTCATCGAATTGAAAACATTTTAACTCAGAGCAGAAAGCGCCCCACATCATCTCTGCTTTTTCCCCATTGTCCAATCAGATGATTTGAGAAGTGGGCCTTCTGTCGTGGTCACGACAACAAGTCTACTGTTGGGAGGTTGGGGTTGCTACATACCCAGAGCTACACGACTGTACAAACCGCAGTTACCACGATCTCAATAGAAAATAGCAGGCGTTGAAGCACTGGGCAGTACTTGAAATTTCGGGAAGTGGGTCAACCATTGCGCAGCCAAAACAGGAAGATGATAGCGCCTTTTCCCCCACGGTAGCTAGTGGTAGCTAACCCTAGTTACCAAAGAGAATCAATGTAAGTTCAGGTTACTAGCCCGTTAGCCAGAAATGGCAGACAGTGGAACAACCAAAGTAATTGTGGAAACTCTACCCGGCAAAAGAAAATGAGCCTCGTTGCCAGGCTCTGAGGAAAATGGAAAGCGATACGGTTGTCTTTGCAACAGCTGCGCCAACAGTAATACCACTTGGACGTGCTAAGGAGGGAAAAGTTGAAAAGTTGTCTCTTTCCACTTTAAAATTCATGTTAAGGTTTTAGGTTATCTCATTCCTTTAATGTTAATGTAGCACTGCTATAAGACTTTTAATAACGTACTAGAAGTTGTTGCTATTAAAAAAGCTTAGAAGTCAACCATGATATGGTTATGATAGACTATTTAATCATGCTAATTGAATGGATTTAAGACACTCTATATGCTTCATTTGCAGTGTGGTAAGCTGAGCTACCTTTCTGGAGTTAAAGTTAAATGTCACCACTTCTTATTGCCAAACCCCTAAATGAGAAATCCAAACATGCTCAGTAGAATCCAGCCCTTATATTGACATGGATTAGTGTGGACACTCGGCAGACACCCTAATTACCCTATGGAGACCTGTAAGGCAATCTGTGTAATGACAATGGCCTTATCCACTACTTAGCAGGATGTGCCAGGAGACAAATGAACCACTTTAGTTTTGAGTGCCTGGATACTGGACAGCTTTGCATTTAACACTATGGGTATTGGGTTACTCTTTCCTAAAATAAAAAAAGAAACACTGTGGTCATATTTGCTCACTGTTTAACTTCTTGTGATCAAACTAGATTTGTCTCCTTGAACGCATTATCATACATCTTATACACACTGGCTAACACTTTAACCTTTAAAAGTTGACGTCTAACATTGTAGAACGTTACTGAAGTCTGACTCAGTTTGGCAGGTTTAGAGGAAACTGATATTTATTGATGTTAGATGAGAACCATAGTCCAGATCACTTAGTGTTCTCCTATCCTGTACCAGATGGACCGGGTAGGGCTGGACTGAAGTGGACTTGGCAAAGTAATGTGACAGACATATTGAGAGAATGGCAGTTTGTGGATGTTGCAGAACATAATGGTCTTCGCAGATGTCGCCTCTGTCCTTTAAGAGAATCTAATGAGCAGCCGTGATTGCATGGTTGGCCAGAGTTGAGCAAAGGGCCGTGTGGTCTTACAAGCTGATGAGCTGAGATGTCTGTGGGCAGCCGGCAGTGTTTGGCACAAGATGTCTCTCATTTCAAGAGATGAAAAACATCAGTCCTGTTTTCCTATTCCCAGTATCCAGATGCCCTTCTACAAGGGTAGAGGGAATATACAGATTTATACGCCGTACTGGTTTGTGTGGGTTCAGCATTGGGTTATTAATCTCAGACACACACACACACACACTAGGTGTAGAAGGTGATTTATCAGCAAAGCAAACTTTCTTCCTCATGTATCAAGCTTTGTGTCTTCCCCTGCAAGCCACTAATTTGAGTCCTTGTACTTAAGACGGAAATTTTGTTGAGATATCACGCTTCACTTGATAGACGTCATGCCTCCTCTGAGTTTTCCTCCTTTTAGTGTGCCAACAGTGGCATCGAAATGAACACTGAGATCACTGGCTAGTTAAATAGGATATAAGAAAAGGATATCTTAGATAATTCAACCATTTATAATTGCTTCATGAACAAAATACCTCCCCTCTGGTTAACCTGATTGCACCGCACATCTTAAGCTATAGACATAAATAAATAAAAAAATAAAATAAATAAAGGAGCACTTCAGGGGCACAGATTTTTACAAGAAAACCAAACACATCAACCCAAAACTAGAAAAAAAAAATGCGTGGCACACAATTACATTAAATGCAAAGGGGTATTACAGAGCGTGCACACAAAACATGCAGTCAGGAAACATCCCAGGATGTCACTGGGGATACACTGAATACAAACAGAGAGCTCAAACATCAGCAACAGAGGTCACTCACTTGATACTGCTCTAATCCTTAGGTAAGTGATGACACTTAGTGCAAGAATCATCATCACAGTGTCGCAATTTATACAAATAGATCTTTTTTTATTGTTGTATTCAATGAGATTGCATCGGAAACTCAGCCATTTTACCATTATGTCAACGTGTGTCCATGCCTGATACTGCAGGAGTCTCTGGGCCTGCACGCCTCAAGTTGCTAGCCCTTACAAAGGACTTTCAAAGGTGTATGTCAGAGTTCAGCCAGGGTTGAAGCCAGTTTCCATGCCAACCCCTCTGTTGAAGTTGGGGCTAATGGAAACCATGGAGCCATAATGGAAACCACAGAGCCCCGATTGCAGCGGGTGCCAACAGAATGCAACACTTGTCATTATTATATCAGCATACGCAGGCTGAGTGCTGTCACTGCGCTCACGGGTGTATGCTACACTGCACAGAGTACTATAAGCAACACTACCATGAAACAGGAATTCGGTACGGATCCAATGCCCTCTCACTTCCAAATAACCTTCAAGGCCTGTTTCAAATGACAGCGGCCAGGCAGCCAGATGAAATAAGGGTCACATTTAAAATAGTTCACAGTGTATCATGACCTCATTGTTTGCGAGCTCTGTAATCAGTCGGATACTTGTAATCTCCTAATCTCATTTCCATGATAGACTTTTTTTTGTGCTGACAGCTGCTAAATAACTGAGCCCCGATGGCAATCCTAAACCCACATGACAAAGCGTTTTTGTCTGCGTGTCAGGTCCTATACATGTAAACACCGAACACATACATATCTAAATGATTATGCAAAGAGCCTGGTGCCACTCTAAGCCTGTGTGTTTGGTGGGTATCTTCTGATTGCTACCATATGTTTGCACTGTATGTCTAACCAGAAAAAGAAATGGAAGGGGGTGTGGAAAGAGAAAATAAAGTGTGTGGGAGAAACTATCCTCGGCTTTGACAAGGGCTTCTCTCAACACCCATCTGTGAGTCTGGGCTGAGGTCACTGGCCAAACATAACATTTCATCAATCTTATCTCAATGACAGGCAAACATTATCGAACAAAGGCTTTTTTCCAGTGCCTCGCTCTACTGCTGACTCCATAGAATCCGCCCCACCGAACTGAGTGACTGAAACCGATGGGAGTGAGATTGGAAAAGAGAAACGGAGTGAGAAAGAGAAGGCCGCGTAGTAGTAGATGTTGGAGGAAATGAGCAGAAAAGAGAGGAAGGAAAAAGAAGAAGTCTACCCTCCCTGTTCTGGACACACCACATTTGGATTAAAATATATCTGTGTGCTGAATATCAGTAAGGTTTGAGCCACGAGGGGGGAAGAGAACAGCACTGCACAATACACACTGTGTTGAAATGACCACAGTGTCACACATACTCCACAGTGCACTGGAACCTCTGCTGTGAGAGGCCAATTACACATATACATAAATAACAAGAGCTTCCGGAGACACACTCCACCACCACACAAACACGAGAACCAGGCGAGCACCAAGAAACCAAGCAGGCAAAGCAAGCCAAAAGCAATTGAGAGCCTCCACTGGGAGAGCGAGGCATCCAGCATTCAGGGTGTGGGAGCTGACTGAAGATCAGGGCCAGAGTCATGTCAAGCATTGATGATGCGATGGGCTGGCAGTGACAGACAACAGGAGAGATGGCTTTTTCATGGAGTTCGCGATCAATGAAAAAGCCACATGACTGCAGGTCATAGAGAACATGCCAGAAATGGTGCAGTCGAACAAAAGTAATTCCAGAAAACATGCAAAAACAAGCAAAATGAAACAAGAAAAGAAGTTATATCCTGCAATGGTCATTGAGATTGATGATGCTTAAAAAGACCACCAATAATAATGCACTTGCAGATGTTTAAATCTTTCTATTTTCTTGTGGAAAAATCCTTTAGAAGCGGATAGTAGGGGTTTCATGACTATTTTCTTTCATTCTGATGTATTAGACTATGTACTAATTCATCCCTGTAGACATGACTGTATTAATGAGGGACTATAGGAAGTGGGACAACACATAGTGCACAGATATATTGCATAGAAGCACCACAGGTTAGTACACTGCAGGTCTAGAGTGTAGTAGTCATGAAAGCTCTATTTTCCAAATCAAATTAAAGCGCAACACAGGATGTGTCAAGGAGGACAAAGAAAGAAAATGAACGGCACACAAATGACTTCAGGAAAGCTCTGAGTGAAGGACAGAAAGAGACAGATATAGAAAAAGAAGGAGACAAGGACAGGAAGAGAGTAAAAGAGAGAGTAAAGGGGCATGGACATGTGTGTCCTAATGGCCAAGGTCTCCAGTCACGCAGTGTGACTTGACATTACAAAGTAACTTTACTGTTCTAAAGAGAAGTCAAGTTAACTAACCCCCGGTAACTCTAAACTTCAAGGGGGCGCACTGAGTCACACAACCACACCTTGTCTGGATTTCAACTTACTTTCTGCCTCGTGTCGAGTTATAACTCCCTCCGTATTTCTTCCGATTAAGGATGAGAGCAGCAATTTCTGGCACGTAGCGAGCAAACATGGCCTACATGCATGGAACAGAAAAAAGAAAAAGGCATGCAGAGAGGGTTCTACCGCACACAGAAAAACAGCAGAACCATCTGGAATACTTACTTTCTCCCATTAACCGCACTATAGGAACCACCATATTTCTTTCGGTTTCCTATTAACTCTATGATTTCAGGGACGTAGCTGGCAAACATGGCCTAAGGAGAAGATAGAAGACAGAAGAAGAGACTAAAAAAGAGACTATTATGCCGCAGAGTGGGTGGTGGGGAAACTGGTGCATGAATCCAGATTTCTGAGGGGAGAAAAATATATCTTTGCCACGGGAATCAAGTTAAAAAAAAAAAACTCTCTCATTGTCTGTAACTTGCTTAACTTTGCACATTGAGAGAGATCTTCATATAAGAAAGAAGAAAAATGAAGTTTTTGCTGCTAAAAAAAAAATAGCCCCAGTTTTTAAAGGTAAAGGTTTGGGAACAGGTTTGGACGGTGGGCGAGAATTTAGCCACAGCTGATGAACACTCAGTCTGTGATAGCACCCGATACCTTCGTGGGAAGCAGAGTTTTAAAAGGAGAATAAAAACCTATGTGCCATGTTTTGTCCAACAAACACAGATGATTTGGCAGGTTGATTTGAATAGGCCCACCTGATGGTCCACAGCTGCAAAACACATTAAGACTCATTTGTTGGGCTGGAAAATGAGCTGGATGCATTTTGCAAAGTTTCACAGCCTGTTATCCACAGAGCACAGGGTTGTGTTAAAGTTTACCAACTAACATCAGGGTTACACGCTGGCACTACTGACTGAGGCTAACGTCTACAATACAAAACAAAGAGGCGCCCTTGCCCTTGTAAATACATACTTAACTCATGCTTGGAAAGTGCATCTATACATTAGCAGGAATAATGTGAAATGACGTGAGTTTAATATGATCCCTGGCTTTAAAATATCTCCAGCCTGAAGTCATTATTCAGCCACTGCTGCTGATAGGAAGCAGGCTGAGGTACGAGCCTAAAGACTTCCAGAGCTCTCAGCGCTGAGAAAAACACACAACCTATCACCATGGCCACAACACGGTACACATCCACACAGCTGCAGGTCATCAGTGCATAGCGATAGCTGTCCAAATACAGAATACAGTGACTGTGATTTGGCTGGATGCTATGTTTCGTCTGTGAGAAAAGACGGAGGAGGAGGCAGGGTCTTCGCCGTGTGAGTGCTCACAGGTGTGCGCACTCATGCATGCTTGTGCATAAGTTACTGTACTAGCGGCAAGCCGACAGGATGCTAGATCAGAGGAAGGTGAGCGGGAGGGGAGTGGGAGGCTGTTGTTGCTATGGTAACAGTCAGGCTGGCCTAAGCCTCATCTCCCTGCCCCTGTGTTTGTTGGAATTGTGGGAAAAGACACGGGAGGAGGGATGTCCTGAAACCGCAACTGCTTTTAAGAGAATAGTAACAACATTATCAGACAAAAACTTACACTCTTATCAAACAGATACAGGAGTGACACATAAGGGGAGGGGACGAAGGAGCACATAGTACTGTAACTACAGTAGACGAGATACAGTAGGCTATACAGAAGGATAACATTTACTGGTACAGGCAACATAGTTCTAACATTAAAAACAGCGCTATGCTAAAATATCATATTAAAACAATTTAAATCCATTTTAAATAACGTATAATTTCATATATATCATGTTAAACAGTCTATTGAAGGGCACAGGCAGGATTTAGGAGGGGCAAAGGGACATGAGGGAGAAAGAAAAGCCTGATTTTACCAAACCACCCAGGATGAAGAAGACCATAAACAGACGCCCCAAGGTGGTTTTTGCATAGACATCCCCATAGCCCACTGTAGACATTGTCACCATCAGTAAATAGACACATTCCCAGTAGGAAAGGGACTGGGAGTTCTGGAAGTTTTCCCAAGGATCCCCTGAGTTTTCCACCTAAAATGGAGACGGGTGAGGGAGGGAAGGACAATTAGACATGACTCTCACCACAAATTTGTAAACAGAGTTTTGCATAGAGAAACTATTTAATCAAGTTTGATTAAATCCAGCTACAAGTGCTTGTGCATTCATCTTTGTTGAGTCATACAGTGTATCCTTTATACACTGAGCTTAGGCTACCATCTAGTGGTAAAACAGTTCAATGCTTTACAGAATTGTTGAGGAGCAGAGCTACAAATACACAATGTGTACTATGGGTACTTTAAAAATATATGATTTTCTTTTATGGCATTTTGCTTTAATTGGACAGTTTGACAGCAGATAATTAAAGGAAACATGGGGAATGAGGAGGCATACAACAAAGGTCTCTGGCCAGACTTGAATGCTAGGTCCCCAGGACACTCAGCCTGTGTGTTCATATTTCTAATTTTGTCTCTTTCCTTTATAATAAATCTTTGTTATAAAAGTTATATGGGGCCTTACAAATTTAAATTAAAAAGAATTGATCTTTTCAGAAATACAGTTGCTATATTTACACATAAATTGGTAGCTGTTTGCCCTCTGATAGTTGATCATAATTCACCCTCCTTTTACTTTTTACTGCATATTTAGAAAGCACCAATCAGCGTCAGCATCAGTACTAACCTTAAACAGATCAGGCCAGTCCACATTAAATACACTCCTTTAATTAATTTTATTACAGAATTCACCGTCTCCACTAGAGCTATTAAAAATTACTTTTGAATTAATCACTAACTATGATGGTAACCAGTTTGAGTAATCTTTTCGGACAAAAAAGTAGGGATGCACAATACTGGATTTTTCTTTTTTTTTTTGCCAATATCCAATATGCCGATTCGTAACAACTCATTTGATGGATAAGCAAAACCAGTATTGATACTGTATATCCATTTTTTTCTCCACCTAATTTTAGTGATCATCAAGTCTGCTGTAGTGGTACTAACATGCATACCCCAGCAGATGGAGGCATGAAATACAATACTTTCCAATGTACGTCATAATCATTTATTGTGCAAATTAAGAACAAGCATGTTGGTCGAATCTTATGGTTAATTTCTAATCTAGTATTGGTCAATAATGATAACATGCTGATATTAGCGTGTATAATATATTGAGTTTCTTTGCTCCTTTATGACAGTAAACTGAATATTTTTGGGTTGCATTTGAGGACGTCATCTTCGGCTTTGGGAAACACTGATTGCCATTTTCACCATTTTATAGACAACCAAACAAGTAAAATACTAATTAAGAAAATAATCAACAATGAAAATAATTGTTAGTTGCTGCCCTTTCTCCAATATGAGTAATTGAGTCATTGCGAATACTACTAATTTTAAGTGCCACGGCAATCACTGGCCTCAAGTTAATTAATTAATTGTAATTAATTAGACAATTACATTTTTCAAAGTGTCGTGTGCCACAGTTGTATTGTGCCAATTAGCTAGTTACCTTCCTTACTGACTCGTCAGACCTCACTGATCCTCACATCTGTCCACTTACCAGATGTATGAATCCAGCCGCTGTGAGCCATGTGCTTATGAAGATGGAACATAGGTTCACCAGCTTAATGGAGTTGCTGGGTAGAAGAAGAAGGAAAACTCTCACTCTAATGTCATTGCAAAGACAGAAAAACTGAGATTCATGAGCTAATGAAAGTAAGGACAAGCCTAGCCTGTGGTGACTAACAAAAACCTACAGCTGGGACTAAACGCTTGAATCACAATCACACATTACACCATATGCCCCAGTACAGTTATGGTATACTAGTCTAAGTATAATGTTATATTTACATACTAGGTGACGAGGTCATTTCTACCAAACCATAAAACATATAATTGTTAACTGTACTATACAATCATAACACCTCACGGAATATGTATTAAACATTAGGGGTGGGGGGGGAAATCAATACAGCATATTATCGTGATTTTTTTTTTTTTTTTAAGATATTTTTTGGTCATTTTATGCCTTTAATGGACAGGACAGGTTAAGTGTGAAAGGGGGAGAGAGAGAGAGAGGGGATGACATGCAGCAAAGGGCCACAGGCTGGACTTGAACCCGGGCCACTGCGACAACAGCCTTGTACATGGGGCGCCTGCTCTACCACTAAGCCACCGACGCCCCTTATCATGATATTTTTGTGTGGTAATATCATATCATCACACAGGGACAAGTGTAGATTTTTTTATTATATAAATGATTAACATTAAAAATACAAATGAAACTTTAGGAAGCCTACTAGAATAATATAATCAATTGCTTTTTTCAGTCCACAAGATACATTTACGATGCTGCAAAAAAAAAAAAAAAATGGCTGAAGTGAGATGAACAGACTGAAAACTTCATCTTATTAGATAAAACCTAAGTCTTCCTTTGGGGACATAAATCCCAATATATCAAATATATTTTATCGCAATACACAACACATTGCAACATATTTAAAAATGCAATAATATTGTATCGCGATAATATCGTATCGTGTATCGTCTGTTGATTCCCACCCCTATTAAACATGTAGTTTAAAACAGATTCAAGCAATTGCTACCACATTTCTGCCACATTATATACCAAACTTTCACTGTTGGATATGGCTAACTGCTGGTGCTAACAGTGTTGATACTATAAGTGGACATGATTTCTGTGAATGAATAAATTGGGAAACCTTTATTCTTACCTTGTTTTCAAGATATTCAAAAACTGCAGAATTTCTGAAAACTGTATCAATCTTAGTGCTCTCAGAAATCTTAAGCCTGTGAGAGAAAAACAAGACAAAGACAAAGAAAGAGAGAGATTAGCACAGACGGCCATACGCAGCAACTGATGGTAATCTCACATTTGATGCATATTCACACATTTATCCATAAATTGGGTGCTTTCTTAAATATCTGTACAGTGGTACCCAAGGGTGTAGGTTTTGATTCAACATTCTGGGGGACACATATTAACTGAGAGGTCTGGAGGTCCTCCCCCGACATACATACACTTAATTTCAAGCATTCTGATACACCACTGTGTGCCTTTTATGTATCAGTTTATGGTGGTACTCCCTGCCATCTAACACCTGCTTTCTTGGTTGTTATTTCTATGAGCTGCATTCCAGCACTCTGTCAAAATAAAATAAAAGTCCTCTTGGCAGGGACAAATGCACATTTTCTAAATATTGAGGTGGACATGTCCCCTGCATTGCCCTCAAAATCTACAAATATAAGTATGGCCGCTATGAAGACGGACAACATGTACGAGCAGTCAGATAGTACAGTCCAAATGTTTTTCCTCTACATCACTTCAGCACAGCACCACATGATGAAAAATTTAGTCTGCAAGACACGAGAAGATGATACAAAAAAACTAGACACTTTATTCTAGATGATGTGTTGGAATTATTTATGCATTCAAACAAGTTAGGAGGAACATCATGTGGCCTACTTTACATGAGCCTCAGTCTGCATCCAAGAGCAGCTCGCTCAGGGATTATGGAACAATGCGACACCTGCTTCATTGTCTTTTTTACATAACACGACTGATCCCACGGAACGTGTGTGTGCTAGTGTGTGTCGGCTTATGTGGCAAGAATGTATATGAATTCCTATTGGGATGATCTCTACAGTTTACTTCCTGTAAGTATAAGACAGTGGCCATATGCTTGTCATCAAACATGCTTCAAAGGACTCTAATGGAGAAACAACTTCTAAATAAATGCAACTCTCCAGATGATACATGTCTGATACGCTGCCTTACCCCAGTTGGAGAGGATGCGCAAACAGGACCACACTGAATGATACAGCCCTGTCTGTTTTTCCTTTTCCTCCCTTCCATGATGGCCTTGCCTCACCCTGTACCCATTCTGAAAAAGATCGCCACAGGACTTCTTTCGCCTCCGCGTCTCTCGGAGGATCTCCGAATTAGCATCACTCTGAGTACGCCGATACACGAGCAGCTTAGGAGGAATCATTGTTTCAGGCTAAATACCGTCCAAGGAATTCCTTTTTCTTCTTGCCAAGACAGGAATTAAAAATCACTGAACCAAAAATATTTAGGCCCCAGTATTTCAAAAGCACCTCCAGAAAATGACAAGATAATTCCTGAGACGTCTCTTCTCTGTAAAAAGCTAATCCTCCTTGATATAGCACCACCAACGTCAAAAGTTCCTTGTGATGATAACTCCTCTGAATACTGTGAAATCAATGGTCACTGCTGCAGACATAGACAGACGAGCTCAAACAGACAGCTGGAACTGTATTGTTTGTTTAATCATATCAGCCTTGACAGGGACTGTGTCTCTGTGAGCAAAATGTCAGACGTAATATGGGCGTTTTCTTTTTTTCATTTTTTGTTACAGTGCCTTTAATCCTCACAACCCAAACAGATTTACCTTTCCCATGTCCCTTTTAGTGCTCCACAGTTAACCCTTTTGAAGCTTTGTCTCCATCAACACACAGCTGTGTTGAACCTATTTCCTAAAAAAACAAAAAAAATCTGAACCCTGCCGGGGATTAGCAGAGATGAAGATAAAAATGGAAAAAAAAAAGCAGAAAGAAAAGCAATAATCCTGACTTAAAATGAGTGTCCTGATTCCATGGGGAGAAGGTCAAACAACTCTACAACAATTTGCTGCTGGTGACAGGTATTGTGACTGTTACAGTAAAATCAGATCCTGTCTGACATGGACGAACATCTGTCGAATTAGGGATCCACTCTTAACATAAGAACTCAAGGTTAGGAAGTTAACATAACTTCCATATTTTTTACCAAAGTAAAACCTCTTCGTTTTATCATTAGTATTTTTGTTACTTGTTTACAATGTACATAGACTGGTTACACTAGTAGCACAATATTACTAAGCAGCAGCTGAGAAGTGTAAAGGTAAAGGCATCAGTACACTTCTCGTGTGCCGCATCTGAATCCCTTCCCTCGCACTTTGAAAACTTTTGTTAACTTTAATCAATCAAGCAATTGCATTGCACTTCATACAATCCCACTAGCCTGTAAATCCAGACTCAAATCTAGAAAGATTTTGAGTCTGGCCCTCACCAATACACTCTTCCTACCCAAGGGGTGGCACTAGCTGAGGCATTTCAAATGCCGCCACACGCAATTGGATAGCACGATAGCCAATCAGAGCAAAAAACAAGATGACGTATTCATTGCACTAAGCCTCATTTGTTTGCTGACCAGTGGAGCTAACTGATATATTATGCTTTTGCTGTATCCCGTCAGCAAAACAGCAAAAACGTCCTTCCTGTAAGCGAAGGCTTCTAAGGCAGTCTTCTGTTCCTCTCTCAAGGAAAAAGATAAGTGTAGTTGGCTTAGCGTTTCTTCCAAAGCTGAAGTGAATGGACGCGGTCCTTCAGCAGCTGCCATCTTGGCTGTTTACTTTTCGACTCCTACAGTGCAGTCCAGTCGTCATCATGTTACGCCCGCCCAGAGCCCGCCTCTCGATTGGCGATTCAGCGGGCTCTCCTCGTCGGGGCCAGATTCCAGTGCAATGCAAATTCGAATTTGCTAGGGGCGGGGCATCTGGATTTCCAGGTTAACAATCACACACAACTTCATCCAAAAAAAATTTCCTAACTTTTATTCATAAAACTAAGTAAACTGAGATGCCTTAAATGCCTTTGAGGAAATCTTTAGCAAGAAACAGTCTCTCACGTCTTTTTTTGTTCATTTAAAGCATACCCCATCCTTGAGGTCAAACCTATTTGTTCATACAAGTCAGTAAAATGACTCTGCTATGACATGTAGAGTAGGCCAATGGAGTTGTATAGTTATAGTCCATGGTCGAAACCCACAAATTTACCCAAATAGTGTACTTAAATACAACTTTGAAGTACTTGTGACAAAGAATTTTTACAATGTACTGTAACACTAGTACTCTTACTAAGAGGACCAGTGCGTATGAGTTTGGGGGATCTATCGCAGAAATTGAGTGTATTAATTATGTTATTATTTGTGTATAATCCCCCCTAAACTAAAAAACGTTGTGTTTTTGTTAGCTTAGAATAACACTTCATATCCACACAGGGAGACAGAACATTTTTTCACATAAATTTTAAGATGTGTGGTTGAGATCAAAATGAAGGCAGAGATCAGAGAGCAAGGGCACCGGAAGTAAGATGGTAGGAAGGTGAGAAGAGACCATTGCCCCTACACTTTACGCCCCTGGCATACATTCATTTTAAGACCCGGATCAATGTATCGCAGGTGGAGTGATCCCATCACATATGGTCCCATGTGCTCTAGGTGCAATCTGCAACCTCACCACTAGATGCCACTAAATCCTACACACTGGTCCTTTAAGTAGGAGAAGCCCCTCTTTCACCACTGGTTACAACAGAGTGAAACAAACTGATTATAGTACATTAAAGCAGATATGTACAGTATGTCTGTGTATTAAGTCAAATTGTGGAAACGCTGTTCAGGTATTATTCAATTTAAGGAAACGTATGTAGATCAAGTGTACGTAGATCATCAATGTCTATGTCGTTTTGAGAAGGGGGCAGGTGCAGTAATCTACAGCAAGAATTGTTTCTTCTTCCTGCTTCATTTCAGTCATAGAATATGTGTGCTTCATAGATTGGCATGGATATTTTGTGTGACTTTTGAGTTCAAAGTATTTGCGGAATAAGCAAACAAAACCCAACATTAAATAGTGGGGTAACATCAAAAACTGCTTTTCAAACCTGGCATTTTGAGCACAAATATTAGACACTACCAAAATGCAGAGTGATGCCGTAATGGAGGCTGCCGGGGCCTGCATTTTTCTCAATTAGTGGGGAGCATCTGTGTTTGTGTTATACTGTACATCTGTGTATGTGTGTGTGTGTGTGTGTGTGTGTGTGTGTGTGTGTGTGTCACATAAACAACACTTTGTGGGACAAATATCTTTTCACATCATCACATCTGAAGACTCATCTCCCAACTGGGGATAAAAAAAAAAAAAAATCTGGTGCCACAACATTAACCACCATAAGTGAACACAATGTCCTCACAAGTATAGCAGTACAAGCCTGTGTGTGTGTTTGCGTGTGCATGTGTTGCGAAAACTCTCAATGAAATTCTGCTCCCTTGAACACGTGCTCATGTATGAGAAAATCTCTTTCCCACGCATGCCAAAGCCTCTTGCACACACAAGTGTCAGCTGGCCAGATGCTCATTCAAAAAGGTTTTACTGGCCTGTGCCCACTCTTACTTCATTGAGGCTTTGCGAGCCAGAGCACGGCCTCTCTGTCACATGTTCTGGCAGAGCAGCCTACTGGGACCTTTTATCAATCAGCAGTCTGGGATGGTTCATCTGGGATAAAACTGACAGTCAAGGCAGCCAGGATTAGATTATACGATGCTACGCAGCACTAAACACACACATGCAGTGCCAGTGTGGCAGTGGTTCTTACTGAACATCTGAGCTGGATAGCACATGGACATTAACGTATACATTTAACACATTTTTGCTGTCTTATATCTCAACCTATTGCCTGTGCAGTAATACAAACAAGCACGTGAGGAGCCTGGCTACAGCAAAGAGGCTTAAACTTCCCACAAATTAGTTTCCCTCCCTTGAATGTACACGGAGGCTTCCTGCCAGCAAATGAGGGGGCATATAAGGCAGATGCACTCATGCCCATGTCAGGTAGTGTAAGCCTCTTTCAGCAAGAAAACACAGGGATCAACAAGCAGTATACTAAAGCACCACTAGGAGGCAGTAGCAGGTTAGAATCCAAGACCTGCCTGAGGGCCACTGGAGTGCTGTACATTCTCAAAGCCAGTGCAGCTTAACAACATTTTGGCTGCTACCATAAATTCAGGAAACAATACACATCAATCACTTTAGATTGTTAAATAGTATTTCAAAGAATGTATGATGCCTCTTGTTGTCAAAAATATTTCTATTCTGAAACTGATCCAAACCAACGTTGCAGGTCCCTGTGGTTGAGCAGGAAAGCGTAAAGTTAGCAGGGAGCGAGAGTCGGGGCTCAGTAGCCACATGAGCTACTAGCATCTTTCAAACAGCCATATGCTAATCCCACACTGCTAGGAGTCTCTTGAGACCAATGCTGACTTCGAGTAGTTAAAGGAGATTAATTCCTTTTTCCAAGGAAGAGCTCTGCATGCCCTCTTACATTAGCCACACATCGTTCTCCTCCTCTTAATCAATGTCCAATTTGCAGAGGCAGAGAGAGCATAACTTGAAATACATACAGTATATACTTCCTCAGAGTGCAGAGTAGGCGGATGCACCACCACACAGCACAGGGCAGAACCCCTATTAGCGGTCTTTTTTTATTATACACCTCCACCGGATCTCCAGCAGTCTTCTCATGCAGGACCACAGCTGAAAGAGTGAAGCGAAAGGTATGGTAATTATGATGTATTACAGCGGCTGCGGTGTGTATTCCCCAGCAGTGAATGGAAAGAAAAGAAGAACTAATCCGTTGGGAATTAGGCGCACAATACACGTTCTTAACAACCACCCTTGCTTCCTCTAACAAAGCCTGTTAAGGGACAGTTCACTTAGCTAAATGGAAGTAGCAGCAACTATGGATTAGTCGATCGATTATCAGGAAAACCATTATGGTCCTGTCAAGCATGAAGACATATATGGGGGGCAATAGTCTTGAGGGAGGTGGCAATGTCATTTATTATCAGTGAATATCAAAGGTTAGCATTTGAGAGCAGATGAGGAATGAGGCACAACATCTTAACTACCTCTTCTCTGAGACTCTTACACAGATTAATTGTGCTTATTTTCCTGTCACAACATGGCACTGTATGTCCTCATTTCCATATTAATACAGGATGGAAGCAGATAATCATGATTCCTGTCCTAACTCCTCAGAGCCTGAATATTAACAGACACTTTCAGCACCCCATTAGTATTCTGGAAGCTTTCACCAGCCTGTTAAGGTACATCATATCCCACTGCACATCTACACACTGTTAATTTTATAACCAAGGCTTTGCAACACTGTCTGCAGCCTCAAACACACGGACGAGCACACCACCAGTAAACATAGACTCGAGCCATGCCAGTGGGAGTTGTGTTACTATAATGCGCTGGGGTTATATATGTCCAACACTGCAAAAATAAACATGCCTAATGTTTGACGGAGATGCCACCTGATATGTCATCCTTGCCAAAAACTAAAAAAATCCCAAAGATTTTTTCCTTTTCAAAATAAGAGTAATGAAAAAAATGCATATTAATAGCTTGGGAATCTGGGGCATCTCTCAAAAACAATAAATTCACACTCTTAGCTGCTGTTTACACCAACAACTCACACCGCATCTGTAAAGTATATTTAAAGTGTCATTGCTTTCTGCATCAACCCGAGAGGCGGGATATCTAACGATCACAGGTAATTATTCACTGCAGAATGTCAAGCAGCAGCCAGACCACCATTTCACAGTCTTTCATCATCCTCATCAAGGCCCTAACACCAACGGCTTTCTGGGGATGAGATGAGGACACCTTACATCATGAATACCAGAAACCAGATTACTTGACTCGGCCATATCTAATTCATTACGCAGCTTGTTCCCTGTGAAATTCATGGGCCACAGTGAGCCTCTTAAGAAAACTTCATCACCTCAGAGATTAGACTTTCACAGTTTTATATGACTTAGATTCAGTGATTCCAGTGGACGTGTAAAAACAAGATCATACAGTGCAGGATAGAAGGCAGATCTTTCACATTTCTTAATCTCTGACAGTACAGATGTGGGGGCAATAGTCAAGATTTACTACAACTTGGGTGTAATGATGTTTTAGCCATCATTTCTATCAGGTAACCATTGTTACTGTAAACAAAGAATCTATATATCCATCGATGTCGTATTTTTGTCCGAGCAGCTCCAAGTAGCAAATCCTTACATCTGACCAGCTAAAACCAGTTAATATATGTCATTTTTGCTTGAAAAACACTGAAAAGATTAATCAGTAAGATGATTGATTATCTGCACCCGTTATCACTCGATTCAATGGGCGTTATCAGTGCTTATCAGCTTCACTGATATGGGTTAGAATAAGCCTGCTGCACCTCCTAGTACTAGAAGGCTGTTATCAGGAGCCGTTTCAGTGGGTTTGACTTTCAATTGTAAATTAGGAGATTAGTTATATTGAGTAACATAGGCTATATTAGTTATATTAAATTTAGGAGCGAAGTGCCTAAGCGCTAAAGCATGGTTAGGTTTACAAAAAAAATCATGATGGTTCGGGTGACGTGACGTGATGTGACGTGACGTGACGTGACGTGACGTGACGTGACGTGACGTGACGTGACGTGACACAAACCCTGGCTTTTGGGGTTAAAGTCCCTTGTTTCTTTGATACATCCACTACCCCAACCACCTCTCTTTGCAGACTTCCTCGCCCTTTATACTAAATTTACCTCACCTGACTTTCTCCTTTGCCCCCATCATAAATATTATGGCAATAACAGGTCACTGCCTAACAATAAACAGGACCATTTAACGAGCTGAAAACAGGCTTCTGAAACTACTAACTGGTGCAACAGGCCCCTTCTAACACTATCTATGGGTCTGATAACCACTGGTAACCATTCAGTGAAGTAATAACATTCGAAGCGACTGTTTTCTTTGCAGTCTCTAATTCTGAAATGTCTTCCATGATTGGCCAAGACGAAACATGATTTTCCTATCAATGTATCTGAATATGTAAGATGTCTTTTTAAAGGAAATGTCTATCTCTGTGTCAGTATTTAGCTTTAAAGGTCTAAATCATTTATCAAACATAAGTTTTTCTGCCTTGAGTACCCCGACTCCTTTGACTATATTTTATATAATAGCCTCACATTTCAATGTCATGCTTAAATAAACATTGGATTAGTATTCAGCTGAGGTGTACATGAAGCATAGTAACAATGTATAGAATTGTATATAGTTTTAAAGTGGAGTGTCAGTGCACCCGAAAAAGAAAGAAGTCTTTTCACTGCAGTGTAATTTAGGCCACAATACTCTGAACGCACTGAGAAAAGTAGGTCGTTATGTAATGCAGGTTAGGGTGTTTTCCAGTCTGCTCATGCAAGAGTGTGTGTGTATGTGTGTGTATGGGGATAACACATGCGTTTGCCTGTGCTTTTTGTGTGTGTGTGTGTGTGTGTGTGTGTGTGAGTGTGAATGAGCCCATTAGATGGCAGTTATGGACCGCTGTGAGGTATTCCAGGTGCAACGCCTGAACACGGCAATTACCAATGAGTCTGAAGCACAGACACACAAGCACGCACACACACACACAGATAACCACAGCCCGATTCTGAGTCACTCTCACTCCCATTAGCCCATCCACTCTGCTGTGTCTGTGTTCCCTGAAACATCAGAGGAACCCAGCCCTGTCACTTTCAATGATGAGGGAAAGTTGACTGCAGCCCAGAGCACGAGGGCCTCGGAGACACACTCCAAGTAATGGGGAGACAGAAGGGGGACTGGGAGGCAGAGAGAGAGATGGGGAGTGATAAAAGGAGGGGTGACATGTGAAGAGAGAGGGCAAAAAAAAAAAGAAATGGAAAAAGAGGAGCGGTGGGATGGAAGGCGCTGAGGGAAAAATAAGTGAAAAATGGTGAAAGAAAGCAAGAAAAGATGAGGCGAGTGAGGACCAAAGAATGGATTTATTAAATCGAGTGTCAAAGCGAGATAGAAAGAAACAGCTGAGAGGGACAGGCAGACTTACCGAGCCAGCTTCTGTTCAAGTAGACAGAAACAAACACGGGAGGAACAGTAAAGAAGTCGACCACTGAGTTGACCTCCAGCCAGAACCACAGTTTATCATTGGCTGCTATAAACTGTGAAAAGAAACAGAAATAACAATCAAATTCTAATTTTGTACAAACTCCACCTCCCCACCTTGGTCCACCATTCAAACTACATGCAGTGTCTTTTTTTTTGGCATCGCTGACATACTGTATAGAATGACAAAAGCTTCACCCCACTTGCTGAGTCATGTGAATGGTTGGTGGTGTAAGCAGCTTATGAATTTATTTATTCATTCATTCAGGATGGCAGGCTTGCGTTTGCACCACTGGAATGCTGTTCTGGCATGACAGCCATGCTAGCAACATTATTACAACAGTGTCAGTTTAAACTAAAGGCATGCTGTGTGAGTACACCTAGGTGACCAAGGTGGCATCCAGTTAGTTTGTTGTCCTGTAAAAATGCTAAAGATTTTAATGTATGCAAAATGATAACCATGTGTGTATTGTTTATGCCAGGGTGTGCAGTATATGGGTGTCTGAGTGAGTGTGTGTATGTGTAGTCATCCACGTGCCAACTTACCCGCAAGCCAAAATAAAGGAGGAAGAAAACGTTGAATGCCATATCGATCTGTAACGTGAAATCTTTGTAGAAGTTCTGGCAGGATTCTATAGGACTGGAGAACAGAGAGAGAGAGAGAGAGAGAGAGAGAGAGAGAGAAAGAGACAGAAAACATGGTTAAACACTAATAAACTAAGACTGTGGAGATTGATCTTTCATGTCTTTTGTATCATGAACACACAGGTGGCAGATACTGGGGACCTTCCCATATTTCCATGGCAGGAATGTCATTTTTTAAGCTTTCATGTTGCTTTGTTTGTTTACAGTTGGTATATGAGCTTTGCATATTTGTATGACTAAATAATATGGGTGAAATCACACAGCTCAGTCACCAGGAGAAAATTTTGATATTGTACGTATCTGCAAACCGTGAATATTTTCCACTTGCACTTTTCATATTTATCATATCAATTCAATTAAATAGAATTTTATTTATCCCGAAGGAAATTCTTGTGCCAAAGATTGCTTCAAAGTACAATAACCACAAATTTATCAATTCACAACCAGTACCAACCAGACAACCAGTGGGTTCCCCTAATCAGGGTCACTCACTGGGCCCAGTTTTAGAACAACAGAGTATTAAATATCTGGCAAGATGTACAAATATATATAAAAAAGTACTTTAATAAGACGACAAGGAACTCTAGCAGGCTGCCGCCCAGGATGGCCCTGGAAATGCTGTTTTTATGTTTCTAAAGCTAGTCACTGCTGTGTTTCCATTAGCTTTTTAGACACCAAACATGGGTGTTTTTTGAGACTCATTGCTGTTTCCAGCTGCTTTTTGGTCCTCAAACGTGGGTGTTTGTTAGTGCCCCATGGCTGTTTTTCGAACGGCTATTTAAGACCCACGGACGTGGGTGCTTTTTAAGCATCCTAATGCTGTTTGTCCAGCGGGGATAGTGGTTGCTTTTTCTGAGACATTCCTGCATTTCCTTTTTTTTTTCTTTTTTTTTTTGTAATTTTCCTTTTATTTAAATTTTTTTTTTTTTTTTAAAGAGAAATCTTTTTTTGTAACTGACAAAACAACATCATGCACACAAATAAATAGACAAATAATAATAGAAAAAAACAGATGTGCAGACAAGTAAACAATTAAAAACTACCGCTTTAACTAAACTAACAAACAAAAACAACACAAAATAAATAAATAAAGTTAATAATAGTAATCAAAAGAAAGGACCCTAAGATCCAAGTGTAGCAGGTCACCAGGGTTAGTCACTATAGTGCTGGGCGGTATGATTGAACAACTGCATCACAGCATATCTTGGGATTCTGGCAGTATCACAGTACATCACGGCACCTCTTTCAGTATCAAGTTTGGGCATTTTTCATTGAATTGCCCATTGAATGCATCACTTCTAGGGGCTCACAGCATGACAGTACACATAGAGTTCACCATTCAGGACATTAACAATAGTACACTGTTTCATTCAGTACTATACAACTTTAATTTGAAGTGTGTTCTATATGGCTTAATAAGTGCAATCCATCCTTTCCAATGTTTTTCAGATAAAGCTGTCTTAAGTCTCCGTTCAAAGGTTATTTTTTCCATAATATAAATGTCCTGCATCACATTAAACCAGTCAATTAAAGTGGGAAATTCTTGATTTAACCATTTTTATTCTGAAAATAACTGCTGCTTTTCCAACGGGGATTGTCCCCCCCAAACTAAGTATTTATAGCCACAACATGATCTTTTCCAAACCATAACCAAGTTGTTGTTCCTAAACCTAACCACACCATAACCACAATGTTAAAATGTTAAGTTCCTATGTATCCACGACACACTAATGTACAAATGTAACATATCCCTGGTTTACAGAAACATACCATGCCAACCTTTTTTCTAGCAATTAGAATAAATTATAACACAATATTTTCTTTACATTGATCTGTCACAATGTGCTTAATGTATGCAAATTGAACTTTATTCCACTGCTGTGCATTACATCAGAGAGAAATCTGCATATATATAACACATAAACTTCGATATCTCATGTTGTTACTTGGTTTATTTAGCCAACAGAAATTTGGCAAAACAATAACAAGACATGTTCACATCATCACAACACACTTCCGCCAAAAGATAGTGATTTATCATGCACCTCGTCATATCAGAATCATCATAAATTTGTGCTGTAACTTGCCTTTTTTCTCTTCTGTCATGCATATATGACCTGTTCCTGATCACCTTTTCTCAGTTCAGCTAACAGGACTGATAAGAAACCATTCTCTGGTAACATCAGCCAGCTCGAAGCTGTCAAGGTCAAACGGTGCTGACAAATGGTGCTTCACATTTAAACTGACTGAACTGAATCCTTGCCAGCGATATATATTTACATTCCCTGAGAAAACCTCTGTGAATGTAAATTAGTTTAATCAAAATATGGGATTAAAAACACGATTAATAACCAATTAGTGATTTGCCTTTGAGTTTCACTGACACCCTGTGATTCCTCCTCCGAGCCCTAGGGGGTAACAGACCAAGATAAAAGAGCCACTGTAGCTGTGGAGTCAACCACATATAGATTAAACAGCTGAAAATAAACTGAAACTGGTGATTGCTTTGATGTGACAATACATTCAGCATGCATAAATGATTCAGCATCTGTCAAACACAAATATTCCAACAGATATTCCCTCATATGACACAGACTGCACACAAAGAAAGACACTGCGGAGCTCTCTCCTCTTAACCGAGCGAGCTGGCTGCTGCTTAAAAGAAAAAACAGGCAGATGATGATGAATGAGTCGTGATCTGTCTGGTCTGTCACGTAATCCATCTTCATGTTTACCTTGTGATGATTAACCATTAGCAAGTGGGTGCTCTCAACAAAAGCAATAACAGGCTGTGTGCACACCCCATTCTTCATTCGGTCATGGGCCTATAGCATTTTGCTCCTATGTAATGAGGTAATCCCACTGTGGGAGAAACATGAATATGCATTATGGTTTGGCTGGCTATAGGCGACCTTTGGGAATGTATAGACTGGAAAGGGAACACACACAAGGCCTTTACAAGAGTACACACTTACAAGTCCCATATGTTTAAATTCAAACGTAATAGTATGTATGCACAGAGCCCACAGAGGCACAGCGTGAGATCCAGAGTAGAGTTTCCTGCACGATAAGAACCTCCAGAGGTGAAGAGGCTTAATCATCTTCCAGTTAACATCAAACATTTTATCTCATGACGATACATTATAATGGATGACTGAGTACAGACATGCCAGAGAGGACGTATTGCTCCAAGAGGATGATCCAACTTCTAATTCGTGAGTGTGTGGTCTGTCTCGAGCATATCCTAAGGACTGATGTGATCTTTAAGATGATGTAAAACCCTGGCTCATGTCCAAGATGATTAGAGTGAGTCTAGTTTGTGCAGCAATTGTCTAAAAATAATATATATATTTTTTGTTTGAGAGGCATTTTCTCATACTGAGCCATCAGAGTTCGGACAGGGGTTGATTTGCTTCTGACCCCTCGAAGGAGATTTCATTGATCTGGCCTAAAAACTCAATTATTAACTCACCGCCGGCATCTCCACGTGATTCCTTAGGCATCAAACTAAACAAGGGCGTAAAAACCAACCTGTCATGAATCATAAATACAATATAACATAGGTGGATTGTAAGACAGTGGGCCCCTGGGCACAAATATGAAAAAGGCCACACAACCTCTCCTACACAGCAGCAGGACACACAGACTTTGTGGTGGTTTTGGGTCTATTTGTTGTTGCTTTGCATCCTTTTGTAGTTGTTGTCTCGCATCTTTTTCGGTTGTTTTGCCTGTTTTTGTAATTATTTTGTGTCTCTTTGTAGCTTTAGCATCTCTTTGTGGTCTTTTTGAGTCTCTTCCTGATCGGTACGTGTTAATTTGAGTGACATTTCGCAGGTGAAGGCCAGCGTGGCCCCTGACACTTTGGACCTCTGCCCGGTAAGCCCGTTCAGTAATCCATCCATGCAGCCAAACCCTGCACATAATATTCCTCACATCCATCTACACACAGCACACTGGAGCCCATGTGACCTCACTCCCAAAACGGATCTGAAACCACAACCTTAGCTAACCTTAAAGACCTTTGTGCAAGGGAATGCACACACATTTATTCTAATACAAATACACTGACAAGCACTTCTGAGCACACACACAGATGGTGCACACTGAAGACACCATTTGGAGTGGTCACTGTGGGATTTCCCCTCAGGCCCAGCTCTGGCCTAATTCTGTATAACCGCTCATCTACAGTCACGTGAGCCAAAGCATTCTCAATAACACAGAGAGAGCATGGCGGCACACAGCAGGGGCTGAGTGGTACATTGAATTTGTCTTGATTTGGCAATATAAGGCAGCACAAAAGCTACACTCTGAGAGCTTTAATGAAGTCATTTTTCTGATCATTATTTAAAAGTAAAATGCATTATCAACCAGTGAGAACCTATGGTTTCTCTCTTTAAGCTCAGACGCACAATAATGAAGAGTTCATCAGTACACAGTGGGAGAGGTTCACACAGTCTATTATTGCTGAGCTGCTGAATATGTTTCACTAAATTGCAGTGGGAACTAAAAAGCAAAGATATAAGAATTAATAAGTTGCTGTAAATATTGCAAGTCAAACTGTTTGATTGCACATCTTTAAAGATAAATACTTCTTTAACACAGCTCTGCATACAGAGCAGAAAATAGATGGAGCAAAGAAAAAAAGCAAATAGACAGAATTAGATGTGCTGCATGAGTAGAGCTGTGACTCACCACCTATACACACACAGCTTAATAGTGAGCCATCCGTTCTCTGCTAACATCAAAGCAATATTTCCAAATAATCTTTAATCTTATCTAAACAAATATATAATTGTAGTGACAGTGTGTACTGTGAAGGGTGTGACTTGTAGTGACAAACCCACAGTTTGTTGCTAGAGAACTCAACGCTGCAGTTCTCTAGCAAGCATTTTAGCTTCTTTCAACGTATTGTTTTGGTTTTACAGCCTACAACTTTATTGTTTTTAGTTCAGTCTCCCTATTCTAGTCAACTATCTGCAAACCTAGATGAGCCTTTAGCAGCTAAAGACCTAGATATTTCCCTCAGGACCTGGAAGAGTGAATATTGGAGTTAAATTTGTTTAGTGGCCAGAAACAAAGGTTACAATATTGTAACCCTAGTTCTATTAGGACAGGCGCAGCCTTCTACTGGGCTTTATTGGAGTGTAGTAGAGGGTGGAGCCTGTGAGATACAACACCACTAAATAAATGCTAATGTTGCTCAGTGTCTGCCGAATGTGTGAATAAGCAACTTTGCCGAACAACTTTAAAAGGTGACAATACAATATGTCAGCATTGTGTTTACAGCTTGATGAACCATGCCCAAGTGGCCAATCAATTAATGTAGGTTTACATTAAAACAGAGAGGAAAAAAATAGGATAATTATCTACTGCAATACATCTACAGCAACTATGGCCTTATAAAAATCAGTCCAGTGTCGCTGGGAATTAGGTTCACATTGGATGATGTGGCAGCAAATGTCCAGGGATGACATTTAGTGTCAATGCAGGAGGATATGTGTCCAGTGTTAGTATCAATGTGCGGCACATCTTACGTCTATTAAATGAATCTCTCGCACAATGCAGGACACCAATGTTTTATTTATAACACCAAGGTGGTAACGTTTGAGCACAACTGCTCTTCATCCGACTAAATTTAACTGTGTCCAGCACCGTCTTAGATATACATGATATCTGTATATGTGTACACATGTATATTTGAATATACACTCTTGCTGCATCCATGTATAAGCTCTTACACCAGCATAGTATAAATAGATCTAAATAAATCATATCTTTCTGGCCACACACTTTGTTCAATTTAGAAATTTCAGATCTGAATTCAGAATTTCAGTGGTGCTCCCCAGGGCTCTGTCTTAGGTCCCCTTTTATCTATTATCTACTTTCTACCCCTTGGCTATATTTTTAGAAAATCTGGCATTCAATTCCACTGCTACGCAGATGACACCCAGCTCTATCTATCCACCAAGCTTACTTTCACTCTTCCACCCAATTCCCCTTTTGACTGCTTATTGGACATTAAATCTTGGCTCTTGTACAACTTCCTCAAACTTGGCAGTAAAAAAAAAACTGAGGTTCTCCTGGTATCTAAATCTACTTTGGCTAAACCAAATAGTTTCTCTCTGACCACTGACAACTCCAAAGTCTGTCCTTCCCCTCAGGTTAAGAGTCTGGGTGTCATCCTGGACAATACATTGTCCTTCAAGGCCCACATCAATGATGTTACTCAGTTTGCATACTTTCATCTGTGAAATATTAATTGTCTTCACCCGTCACTTAGACCTCACAGCGCCACTATCCTCGCTCACCATAGTGATTATTGCAACTCTGTCCTCTTTGGTCTTTCTCTCAAGTGTCTTCATTAACTCCAATTGGTCCAGAATTCAGCCGCTCATATCATTACCACAACCCCCTCCAGAGATCACATCACTCCTGTTCTCCAGCAACTTCACTGGCTTTCTGTTGAATATTCCATCGATTTCAAGATTCTGCTTCTCACCTTTAAGGCCCTTCATAGCCAAGCCTCTTCCTACCTGCCTGAACCTCTTCATATCTACACACCCTACTCTTCTGCTCTTAGATCCTCGAGATCACTATCTGCCCACTTCACTACCAGGAGTTCTAGAGCCTTCAGCCGTTCTGCCCCCCATGACTTTCTCAGTATTGACTCCCTTTCCATTTTCTAATCCTGTCTGAAAACACACCTTTTCAAGCTGGCGTATTTGGTCTGATTTGATGGTGACACACTTATCAATACTTGCACTGATGATGACTTTCTGATGATGATGATGATTTTTGTCTAGTTATTTTATTAACTTATTGTGTATTACTGAATTGTTTGACTTCATGATCTATGGATTCATTGCTGCTTGTTTTCTTTTTTTAACTGAGTCTTGTAAGACATCCTTGAGTGCTTTGAGAGGTACCTATAAATAAAATGCTTTATTACTATAAGATATAAAGTTCTAAAATTATAAGTGTAAATTCATACTAAATAAAAATCCCCAGGAAAAAAAAGGCTTGTAGGCTGTCATCGTGTATGGGATAAGTGCAATCATCTAACTTCCATGCCAGTAACCAGAGTGTGTATGCCCAATCTCTAACCACAGAGTTCACTCATCACTTCATTGGTAGAGTCGGAACAAAAACTTTATAAGCTCCTCAAATATGTTATGTATTGCAGGACATGTATTGGATTTCACAGCACTATATATAGGTGTTTCTGTTTGTGTCTTTTTCCTACACAAAGACCCTGTAAGACAAGACAAAATCCTGATTCCTGCTTTCAATGTCACTTCACACTCTACAATCACAAGGGATTCCTGGCCACATGCTGCCAGTGTCCTGCAGAAAATAGATCTGCCCACCACAGTTCTTATTACTCCTTAAGCCCTGGCACAGCCTGGGGTTACAACATCCCGCCTGACAGGAAGAGGAGTGGGGAAAGAGAGGGGATGAGATGGGGGAGAGAGAGAAAGAAAGACAGCAGCAAGACACGGGGAGATAAAAGAGACAGGGAGAGAAGAGAGGTAGTGACAGTAAGAGGGCGAGGAAGAGGGGAAGATGTGAAAGTGACAGAGCGAAAAGGGAGGGGACTGAGCTCCCAGAGGTACCGAAGACAATTTGTCTCATATATATATATATAGCACACAATGCTAGTTTTAGGCCACAAGGATATTGCCTGGAGATTCCTGAGCTTCTGTGGTAAACTCCAGTCTTCTTATGTTTGACTTGGTGAATGCCTGCACCACACTAGTCCCCCCCTAAACCCACTGTGCTTATTAGCAAAGCTAGCACTAGCATATACACACACTTACATGCAAGCACACACACAGGAGAACAGCGACTGCCCGAGGGAAGGCTGCAGAGCATGTACGTCTATTTCAGGACATAAAATGCTTCCCCATGTCAACCTCCTGTGATCAGGAAGTCTGCCTCTGGAAAATGTAACCAAAGAGGTAAAACTCATTTGTTCACAAGGGCAAAGGAGTATGTTGATGATGGCGTTCTAAAAATACTCCTAAACACCTTTAGTCAGTCGGCAGGAGCCAGCTCTTTGTTAGCCCGCACATGACCTTGACTAGCTGCAGGAGCAACAGCAAGGTTGCCCCCTAAGAAAACAATAACAACCACACACTGCTGGCGGCTTGACTAATGCTCACAACCACAGAGCAACGCACCAAATCTGAGTCATTCTTCATATCTCACAAAGGTCTTCTGCTCTAGTAAGCTCATAGGCATATTTGAATGTTACAGATTCATAGTCATAGTCTCATTTGTTAGTATACAACAATAAAGAACCCAATTGAAAAAACATGAATGCATTTAGACTGTGATTTGAGCACAATAACTGAACGTCTGGCTTCCATGCAGTATTTCTCCTGAGGGTAGTGCATGTGCGTGTAGGGGAGACAGCAGGGAGGGGTCTGTGAAGCTGAAAGAAGGCCAGGTTAGTGCTTAAATGACTGATTTAGGCCAAGGCACCATTACTAAAATAAGAAATACTTCAGCACCTACAAGGGCAATGGACAAATAAAACCTCCTCGGGGAGGCTAAAAATAGCTAACTCAGTTTTTTTTATCTGAATGCAAATGACTTGCATTCCGCTTCAAGCACTTCCTCTACAAAGATGTTATTTATTTTAGAGTCCAAAGGAGTAGTTTGTGAGTGAAAATAGCACATCACTGACACAAACCACAGCTTCATACAGTATGCTCAGCAAGGCAATATATTTAAATTGAGAGAATAAATAAGTACAGCATTGTAAAACAAAAAAAAGAGCTACATCTTCGCAATGGAGAAATTACACTTAATTTATTCAGAAGCCAGTGTTACAGTACAATAGCTAAACTACACACATCACATCACTCCTCTTTTGAACACAAACCAATTAGGAGATAAAAGCTGTGGTTATGTGCCTTATGCAAAAAGGGAGCATCGTTATCAGCGCACTGATTAGCGTCGTCAAGTGAATGAAGTTGGTGGCGCTAGGTTTTATTTGTTCTAATTTCAGGTCATTAAATCAGTGCATTCAGACCTCCTCGTGCAAAATAACCTTCAGTAAGTACAAAAACAAATCTACGAATTATATTAATCAAGTAATTATAACAACTCCACCCTAATCCCCTCACTGAGAAAAGACGTGTCAACATTTTTAGATAAATTCAAATCTGCAGCAAAGTTATTACTTATTTTTATATAATAATTACTAGCTGACTTTTCATCACAACACTGAGATAGTAAAAGTGAAATTAAGATAATTTGACATTGAGCAGAGATGACAGGAAACTAATCAGTTTATTAATTTGAGGGTGTTTTGCACACTAATATGTTTGGTAACAAACTTGAGAGCATTTCCTCTTTTGGATCAGTTTGATTTGACTGGTGTGAAAGATGATATTTAAACTCTACTGGGTCTCCTTCAAACTTAAAGCAGTTTGTGGTGCAAATACAAACTCAACCGACAGAAAGATTAAGTTGTAGATAGCTTGATAGACAGATATTTATTAGTCCTTCGGAAATTTGTTGTGTACAGTACAGAAAACATCAGATAAATAACACCCACAACGACAGCACCACAACACAAAACATCAATAACAGGGCTCCTCTTCCACATTATAAACCTAGTCGCCACATATCATTAAAGTGCTCTACATATCATAAGGTGCAGCATCCTCACAATACTGGTGGGGATGAATGATCTGCGAGCCCAACTGGTTTGGAGGGCTGGCACCTTGAACCTTCTGCCTAGTGGGTAACAGCTCCTAACTACCTGGCAATGGAGCAAAAAGTTAGAATGCTCTCTACAAATGAGCGACAGAAGAGGACCAATATATGTCTGTCCACTGCAAACTTTTCTCATAAATAGAATCTGTACTCGAATTTGAAATCCATTATGATTCCTAAATATCTGTAGTCATCTACTATTTCAATATCTTCCCCATCAATAGTCCTTTGTTGGTGGGTGATGTCACCAGCCCTGAAGTCAAAGATAATTTAGTACAGTAGATATGTGATCTTAGCAGGAATCCAAAAACTAAACTACTATTAAAGTGTACATGATCCTTGAGCCAATCATGATTACTCTTAACAAAGCAATTTGACATCTATATAGTTATGCAAAATCATTCAGTAACCACAGCAGGATGTACAAAATGGCATTTATTCATGCAGTTTTTAGCTGCTCATCCAGCTGCAGTCTCTTTGCTTCGTTACGTGTCGTCGCTACGTACAATACTTTGTGTAACCAATTTGAAATTATATCCTTATTTTTATGTTTGAAATTTCATCAAATCCTGATTAATATTGATGAACCTTCAGTTTGTTTACATTCAAGATTTATTTTGTGACCTATTCAAACTTAAGTGTTAATACCTGTACTGTCACTTTAGGAGATCTACCACCATACAGAGAGCTTTAAGGGAGCAACCAGTAGCCATTTGTGGTACGGGTCCTTCCTTCAATCAGCACAGCCGCAGAACACAACGCAGATCATACAGAAGTTAATGGGTGTGCATCCAGCCAGATACGAGAATGCCACAGGACAGACATTTGCATACCTGTAGTTACAAAAGTTTGTAAAGTCAAGTAACTACACTGACTCTTGGTTTCACACAGGACACATACAGCAGTCTCCAGGTAGAAAGTCCATGTCTGTTTGATCCACTCACCTCCACACTGGCCTGCCTTACACGGAGCTTCTGTCTCTTCATACTTCACTTGTGTGTCCACCAAGACAAGAGATCCTCACTGACTTTGCACTAGCATTGGTTTTGTGTTGCCAACACATAATTTTTTAACACATTTCGTGTCCACCACTACATAATGTTTTGTTAAAAGTTCATGTACATTTCAAATTCCCTGAAGAGCATTTATCCCTCATAAAATTGTCACTTCTTTCCTTGTCTTCATTTTTCATAAATGTTGACCAATCTGAGTTGAATCTGGAAGAGTAAACACAAAGTAAGAGTGTGGCAAGACATCCCCAACCCAAAAAAAAAGCCACAGAGGCACTTAAATCATCTCCGTTTCATCCGGGGTTTATTAAGTTAACTGCATGTTTTGAGAGTGGCTCATGCTGTGCTCATGCTGTGGTCTGAAAATAGCCCTTCCGCTCTGCATTGAGGGATATCAGGCAACTGCAACAGCAAATGGCCTTTATATTGCCATGGAGACTTTGATAAACAAAGAAGGCTGGACCAGTCAGCGTGCACTGACACCAGGAAAAATGAACAAATTACAGAGCGACTTGGCTGATCTCTCTGGTAATTTTTTCTCTATTAAACTTCAATCAGTGTTTCGCGCACTGAATCTGCATTTACCAGACAGAGTGACAGTCAGGGTGATTTCACTCTCATTAGAATAATACCTGAGGGCTAACATGTTATACCATCACACTAATGTTGAGCTTCACCACATGTGAGCTAAGCAGGTCTCCAAGTACTGGGGCCGTTCTCAGCTCATGCTCAGATATCAAAAGCAATTAAAAAGCTTCATTTTTTCGCAGTCTGCAGGGAGAGGCTCCAGAATCATACAACAGCGCTGTGATGTTCCATAACAGTCACAAAAGCTGACAATCTATGAGTGTGATGTTGACATTTGGTATTCTTTTTTTTCTTCCCAAGAACAAATTTTGATAATAATTCACTCATTAGGAATGCAAACAAGCATGTGGTAAAAGGATAAACTGATTTTAAAAGATTTTAGAAAATGGCTGAAAATCTGGTTTTGAAATAAGTAATTTCTTTCTGTCACAGTTTGGGTATTCATACCACGTGGGAAAGGTGTCAACTACGGCTTAAGTCTTCTCATGGTTACATGGTCTTGTCTGATCTACGTTAAGCCTCAGGTAAAACAGATCAAGGAGAGGTCCTTATATAGGTAACCCTTTATCGCCACAAAGTCTGCCAAGCTTGTCTCACTGCTCAGCCATATTTCTCACCTTACCCCATTAATTAGTCATCAGGCACTGTTTCTTTTTTCAGTGCTGACATTGATCGCACACTAATGATAGAGTTACAGGCACAAGCTGCTGCTTATGAGGCCTCTCAGACAAGAGACAAAATTCGTCTATACATGTGTGCACTTCTGCAAGTTAACGTGACAATGCAAGTGTGCGCGCATAATAGCCTGTATGTGTGACAGGGAGGGATCGAGAGAGGAGCGAAATAGAAACAGAAGTGGAGCAGGAACAAGGGCATCCCTTTAAGAACAGCCTGCAGAGACTTTGTCCTACATTCCTCTCTATTTGTTTCATGGGAGCACAGAGGAGGAAAAAGAAGGGATGAAGGATGAGGGATGAGCCAAGGTATTAAAGCAGATTCAGATGTGGGTGGGAGAGGACGCAGTATCCTCCCATTGAAAATATCACCGAAATAGCATCAGTTTGGCAAGTGAAGTCTGCTGCAGAGGAACAGAAAAGGCAGTGTCTTATTGTACATTATTATGTGTTGCGCAGAACTGTGGTAAACAACCACTTTGTCAAAACAAACAGATGGACGGTCATTCTCAGTAAAGCCACATATTCATTCCCATTCATTCAAAAAACACAGCCCTGTTAACAACAACACGGTTGCCAAGTCAATGACTAGTAATCTCTGTGCTCAACTGGGATGGCAGCCAATTAACAATTCCCTCCTTTCAAACTCCATCTACCTGCTTCCACAAAAGGCTTTGCAGTGTTTTTCTGAGGATCTTTGCTGCAGGATATTGGCCAACAGAGCTCCTGCTAGGAAAGCCCCACCTGTCTAAAGCTAAGAACAAAACAGCTCCTGGGGGACATGTGCCTGGCCACCAGAAAGGTACGCTTTTCTTCAGCATTTTACCCAGTGTGTGTATGTGTGTGTGTCCTTGTCCCAAAGGGCTACCCCGCTTCACTGAAGTAGACATAAAAGCCCATCGTGCAGCTCAAGCCTCCCAAGGTCCAACCCACATGCACTTATTCCACCACATGTCTCTTTTAGCGGTTACCACGGGGATTCAGCCATAATCCTTTCCATTACTGATGCCTTTTTTACAGACGATTTCAGAATGATGTTCACTTCATCTGATGGCCAAAATCGCAGTTTGAAAGAGATGGGGAGAAAGTAAACCATTGAGCCTGAATAGTTCATGAGTCTGTACCAAAAGACTGACAATATCTAGTGGAGTAATTATTACTATTAAAAGGTTGACTTATAAACATGCACTCATCAATTTTCTCACTCAGTAATATTTCGTGGTACGATACAATACGATACGGCACGATACGATACGATATACTTTATTGTCCTTGTAGGGACATTCGTCTTGGACTCAGGAGCTGCACAAGTATTGCTGCTTTACAATCATAGTCCAAAAAAAAACAAAGCATAAGAAAGTGTGAGGACACTAGATGGAGAGAAGGTCATCTGTAGGGAATTTTTAGCATCTGAGTATGGAGGAATGAATGTGAGTCAGATTTATATTTATGCCAATGCCCACAAGGTGATAATCAGAGCAAAAGTATAGGTCAATATTTATGCCCTTGTGCAGAATGTTCTTGGTGAGAATGGACTACTCTCCTTACTGTCTATAAAGACTGTCGGCTTTGGTACAGTTCATATTTAAATCGAAACCTTTCCAGCTTTGAGGGACTACGCAATGCTTCTACCTCCTGTCTGAGCCAAGTGGCTCCACAGAGCTCCATTGTCTCCACTGTGAAGCCACAGAGTTCCACAGGCTGCTCCCCAGCATTCTTATCCATATGCACAGATTGATTTAGTATGAATCAGTACTTGGAAGTACTAACATAATTGGGCTGGTATCCTTCAAAGTACCAAGCTCTGTACCCAACTCTAAAAAGCAGCGACTGAAACTTTTTAGTTCAAGATTTATTAGAGATCCAACCCTGTGCTTTATTTTAGCTTTTTTGTTATACTATAGACCCTTTTAGAGCCGATGTCACAATGACATCAGTTTGCTAGCTGGAGGTAAAACACGACACACCACCTCAGGGCTGTAGGCTACATAGGAGTCTTAATGTGTCATCTTGTTGTGTTATTGGGTGCTAGAATAGAATCCATTGCCCAAAACTTAAATTTGAACACATACCAGCCGCCACTGCCCGTCAAAAAAACAAAAAACAAAAAAACAACAACAACAAAAAAAACTAGGGTTAAATGTGATAAGATGAAAAGACTGGACAGAGGGGATCATCAAAAATGCTCACATGTGCAGTGTACACTTCTTATCAGGTTAGGGAAAAAGTATCTACTGTTGTAGGGATGAATAACATTATGTGTATTAAGGGTTATCATGTCCAATTGGGGAGGTACTTAAAGGAATATTGGACTTTAACTTTTTAGCGCATTAGCTAACATTAGCTTTAATAGCAAAATAAACTAGAGGAAACTGTTCAAGTGTCGTCCTCCTTTGTAAGATTGGCATAGTAATGAACCACAAAGCCATCCCACCTTTGGCAATCATGCCGAATCATCTATCCACTGAGTGAGAGCATACGGGTTGGCCAGTCTGGTCCTGATGGTCAGTTTTTACTTATTCAAGTAAGACTTGCAGTCCCAGAGAGTGAGTGACCTGACATGGTGCGTTCTTAAATTCAGTCTGACGCTCTTCATTAAAATGAGAGCCCTGTTGGTCGTAAAAACAGAGCATTCTATTTCTACATGAATTAACCAACGGTTAAGTTAATCACACATTCACTCTACTCAGAGCTCCATTTGCTGGTCCGTCCCAGACATAGTGCCAAGAGAGCTCTCTGCCACTCAGAGAGTGCAGTGCTGTGGGTAACTGAACAGTACGTTCAGACAGCATTTCCAATTTACAAACGGTCAAGTTTTTGGCAATGTGCACTCCGGCACTCGGACTGGGTATTTCTGAATGGACCACTTGTATAATCTTCCTCCATGTTCTAAAACAAGCCAACAGAACTTGCTAGCTAGCGCTGGCTAATGTCTGTGGAGAATTGTTTTGCCTCCAGCTAAGCCCTGCTCACCAAAAAACGTCATACTGTTTACTAACAGTAAAACAATCTATATCAGTGTTTACTTGTGACTACTTGTTTGGACGTGACATAATAGTTGGGAACTACTTGTCCCTGATGGTCCATATGATGCACGTTGGATTATTTTAAGGTTGGCCAGTTCAGACGTCTTTGGGCGCCAGATATTACGTCACACAGACTGTGGCAGAGATAAGAATAGGTCTTTGTAAGAAGACAATTAAGAAAGACTTCATAGAGCCGACTGTCATGTCGGCTCTATGACATGTCACAATGGGAGTCGAGCACATAAGAGTCTTCAGCTGTTGCAGTGAAAGTATGGCTATAAGACAAGCCTGGCCCTGTTTAGGATGTCAAAGCCCTCTGAGACGGCTCAACCTGCTCTGGGTTGATCAGAAGTCCCCCTGAGAGGACGTGCACACTCAAGTGACAAGCTTGAGCTAATCACGATGATGAGGGAAGAGAGGGCCTCAGCTTAATGGGAGCGCACAGAGATCAGGGCAATGCCTCAGGGAAGTCGACTCACTTTGAAATACATTCAAAAGTGCACTGTAACATACAAGATACTATGATGAAATACTACAGTGAGAGAAACTACATCTCTGCACCAAACACTGTTTCAACTGCTTTCCCTTTTTGCCCTGCAGGATTGACGTTACGGCATTGTACATCTCTGCAAACCTTGTGCCTCCTATTTAATTGTGTCTGTCTCATGGATAGGTTATCAGTGTTTGTATATCTGTCAGTGGGAGCATGCTCAAGTGTCAGGTGAGCCTGTCATTCTAGACTTCATTTCAAGGTATCTCTTACATATACATTTAACCTTTCCATAGGTGAAGAGCACAATGCACTGTAACATGTAAAATATGTATGTACATTAATGTGGACATAAGGTCCAATGTTCCAGTGCCTCCCAATCAGGTAACTCTGGCAATTCTTTGCATCACTAACTGGAACATTATAACTGTAACAGCAAGATACAAGCAGCCATTTACCTTGATGACATATTGGAGGTTTAATTTCACCCCAACTGCAATAAGTGCTTATTGCCTGCACCCCACCAACTCCTGAACTCGACCAGCACATCCACTGTGGAGGAGGCAGAGTTTGAGGACTCAGGGGAGCTGCAACCAGAGGTCTCTGAGGTAGTCAAAAAGCTCCTCAGCAGCAAGACGCTAGGTGTGAATGACATCCGCCTGAGATGCTGAAGGCTCTGGACAAACTGTGTGGCTGTCATGGCTGACGTGAAGTGTCGCACGGGGGTCGGGGATAGCACCTGTGGAATGGCAGACCAGGGTAGTGGTTCCCATTTGTTAAAAACAAGGGAACTGGTGGGTGTGCTCCAGTTTCTAGGGAATCATCATTCTGCTCAAGCCCCCCAGGAATTTTGGGTACTAGAAAGGAGGCTCTGACTTACTGTCGAACCTCCAGGAAAAGCAATGTGAATTCTATCTTGGCTGTGGAAGAGTGGACAAGATCTTCACCCCTGCAGGGCTGCTGGTGGGGACATTGAAGTTTGTGCTTTGTGCTGTGTGGACTTGGAGAAGGCTTACAACCTTGTCTCCTGGGGAATCTTGTCAGGGGTACTGCGTTAGTATGGGGTACCTGGGCTGTTGCTACAGTCCATCTGGTTCTTGTGTAACCAAAGTCAGAGCTGGGTCCTTATACTCAGCAAAAGGTCAAACACTGGTACTGTTGGTGATATTCGTGGACAGGATCTAAATGCCCTGGGGGAGGAGAGGAGGAGAGTATCCACTGGGGGTGGTTTGCAGCCGAGTGTGAAGCAGCTCGGATGACAATCAGTACCTCAAAGTCTGAGGTCAGGGGTCTCTGCTGGAAAAAAACTGGATTGCACCCCCTTGGGTTGGTAGTGAGTTACTGTCCCAAGCAAAGGATTTCAAGTATCACAAGGTCTTGTTCACAAGTTAGGGGAAAATGGTGCACAAGACGGACAGGCAGATGGTGTATTGTGTCAGTCCGTTGTGGTGAAGAAGGAGCTGAGCTGGAGGGCAAAGCTCTTGATTTACTAGTCCATCTACATTCTGACCCTTACCTATGATCATGAGCTTTGCATAGTGATGGAAGAATGAGATCACAGATACAACCAGCCGAAATGAGTTTCCTTAATAGGATGGCTGGGCTGAGCCTTAGAGAGGGTGAGGAGTTCACACAACCAGAGGGAGTTCGGAGTAGAGCCGCTGCTCCTTTGTGTCGAAAGGGGTCAGTTGAGGTGGTTCAAGCATTTGATTAGGATTCCTCTTGGGAGCCTCCCATTTGAGGTTCTCCTGGCATGTCCAATTGATAGACATTCTGGGGTAGACCCAGAACATGCTGAAGTGATTAGATATCTCATCCGGCCTCAGAACATTTCGGGATAAGCCAGGAGGAATTGGTAAATATTGCTGGGGAGATGGACGTTCAGATGGCCTTGCTTAACCTGCTGCCCCTGTGACCCAGCCACGGATAAGTGAAAGATAGTGAACGGATGGATGGAAATTCATCTCTCAATTTCCTTTTTTGCTAAAAATATACCAGAGGCAGAGAGGAAAACAAAGAGGGAGAGACAGAAGGACATAAAAGGAGAGACAGAGATGTGGAGGACAAAGTAAAGGTTTTATCCTGAGGTATAAATGGGTGGCTGGATTCATGCCAAGAATAATGTCCCACTGCTGCTAAAATAAGATTGCATTTTAGATTTACTTATTTTGAGAATCTCTATCCGTGTTTAAGACACTCAGTTCCCTTGGGGACAGGATTTCAAAGTTCACAGATACTGTAGTAAAGCTAGCCATTACTTAAGGATAATATCCTGCACAACAGCCATCAGAGGAGCAAATATGATGAAAAGTATGATATGGTAATATGCTATGGTCCCTTTACAATTAACAATCCATAACCGCAGGCACAACAATAAATATTTGAGCCTTTATTTTGGTAAATCAGTGGTGCATGAAATACTGTAAAATCAAAGGCACACAGAGCTGGTGTGTGGACCATGGCAAAATGTATTTGGTTATTTCATCGCCAGAGGCACATGCAACAACTTCTACATAATTGGAAACAATAAATTGCCTATTTTGCTTTGATTGAAAATCACTGCACTGTGAGTCTTGTTCCTCTTGAAATGAGGGGAACTATGTACTACAGAAGTTTCTGCCAACTGAAGTCAGGAGGAACAGAATTGCCGCCAGCAAACATACAGTATAAAGCAGCACCTTAAATTAAATTAGCCCAGGAGAGCTAGAACGTTTAACTGTTTAGACAAATCAACCAAAAAAAGCAGAAAGCGTCGGCAAACCAAAGCATTAAGCTAGCTTTTGTGTATTTAATGGTACAGTACATGTTAGAATTGTTGTGTTGTTGCATAATGAGCTGATTATTATGACTGTATACATGAACCTGTTCCCATATCATACCACCAATCAAGGTGCATTAGGCTGAGAAAATGTCTTCAGCTGCCCCTGTGAGCTGCTGTTTATTTTTACCTTATAATGCAGCATCTCGCCAGCATGGTCTGACCATGGCTCTCACTGCCAAAGCTCAATATCTCTACCAGACAGACACTCACAAGACTTCAAAACGTTAAAAAAAATTCCAAACTATCCCTTTAAAGGGTACAGTTTGGGTCTGGATGGTGTGAAAATAGCTGCAGTGGTTATCAGAGAGATGCCAGGCCTGCAATCTGTCTCTGGGTGACTGCCAGCCAGGGATACGCATAAACTGACAATACACACACTCACTTACTCACACACAGAACAACTCCCCAACACATACAGTATCTGCCTGTCTCTGTTACCATGGAAACTGACAGGCCTCCCATTGAAAAATCCTCAGATGCAGGTGTGTGTGTGTGTGTGTGTATGTGTGCGTACTGTATGTGTGTGCATCACGGCTTGTGGGGGAGTGAATATGTGCATTTGCATATCAGAGATTGCAGTGTGTGGAGATGAGTGAGGACGCATGTGCACCTATCATTCAGATACAGCATGTAGGCCAATGCAAATGCATGCAGTGTTCATTTTTAGCTATATTTCAAGATCAGTATACCTGCTGCAGCATGTATGAAATTTAAAAATGTTATGAAATTGATACTTACTCTGAGGAGTCTATAAAGTATATCCCAAGGGCCCCGATGCTGAGCGCAAAGACCAACACCACCTGAGAAGAGAAAGTCACAGACGAAAGCAAAATTACTTTCATGCATGGAGCGGCAACAGCCTCCCAACTCTGCTCATTAATGTGCTCTATAGTAAACAAAGTATTCAGTTGGGGTGGACACAAAAGGCGACACAGTTACAGTATCTATAATTAAGCCGTGCCTTGCCTCCTGTGGGTTGCAGAACATTTTAAAAAACATGCGCTGAATAATAAATGCTCACCCTCATGTCAGCAAATACAGCTTATTAAATACAGGTAGAGTCAAGCCAGCACAATCACAGGAAGCAAAGAAAGGACACACATTTGTAAGCGCAACTGTACATCACAGCGGTAACAATGAGTCGGGGGTGTTGAGAGGAAGTGCTTAGAGAGGACCACAGTTATCAAGTGTTGACATGCACTCCTCAACTACAATGCTGAGTCAATGCGTGCATTGTGTGAGATTGTGACCCTGCTGGACTGGTCTGTATAATGTTTCAGTGACAATATATGTCCGGTAAGGTAAGGTAAGGCAACTTGTTTGTGAATCAATTCAAATAAATTTAAAGCAGACCTTGCGATCAATGCCACTTGATTTCAGTCTTGCACAAGAAATACACACCATTTCTTTTACCGAATTAAATATCTTAGATAGAAAAACCTGACTTAATGACACCAAAAGTGAATGTGTTTCTTAAATATATATCTAACAGCATCACAGTTAAATTTTATGAATATATATATAAAAAAACTGGAGGCATTTTATGAGCATTTTTTGAGTTCTTATAACAGTTGGTTTTGAAGGTGTGCATAGGCAAGTATTAGTATTCATAATGCATTATAAGCCCCATCATTCACCCTCTATTTTATAACCAGTCAGGAGCATCCATAAGTCACTTGTAAGTCACATCTATAATGTTTTATGACTGTTGATAGTGCATCAGTAGGCATTATGTGTATTCATGAGTGTAGTCATAAAGCATTATGAATGCATTATAATTCACTATGAATGCCCTCATAACACATTATAGATGCAGTCTTCATAGAAAGTGTTATCAAACTGGATTTTTTGCTAGAGGATAAAATTATTAGAGAAAAAAATATATTCAAATTTGTTCTTGTTGATGCAGAAAAGTGAAAACCTGTTTGGATATTAGTCATCGAGAGTAAATGTCAGCTTTCTCTTGTTCCACACCCTAGGAAAAAAAAAAATGGCAACCATGCACCGCAATCATCCCCTCCAGCGAACTGCACTTGCAAACATTTGAATTCACATCACCATCATCATCACCGCCGTTATCATAATCATCACCTTCGCAACAGCTGACCAACGTAGCTGTGCACAATAGTTCCTTCCCTGCGATCTTTTCTCCTATTCAGCCGTCTCACAATAGGAGCCCACTGTCCCTGCTGATTGTGCTTTTCATTATTGATGATGGGAGCCTGATTACTTTCATGTGATGGTCCTTTGGATTGATCCTATGCATTGTGACTGAGGTATTAAGTAAACACCCCCCATTCCCTTGCATTTTTAATGGTTTGCTGCTTGAATGGAGGATGATGGCAATCCTGGCCCAAGAGTTGTCCAGGGTCGGAATTACCTTGCAAGCCAAAGACATCAATGATGCTCCAAACAAAGGAGATGGGGGAAGGTTCAAGCTGAAACTCTGCGATAACATCAGGCTTTTTGAATGAAAAGCACTTCACAGGTCTGATTAGGAAGGGAATCAGTTGACTGGAAGGCATTATCTGATCCAAACACTGCCTTGTTGTCTATACAGGAATTAAAATGTCTTTTTCCCACAAGGTGGCATAGTATGCTTATAGTGAGTTAGTATTTTACAGGTGTAAAGTGATCACCAAAGGCTAACTGGCTAAAGACTTCAAAAATCTGGGGGTGTGGAGTTAGAAAGAAGTGAAGTTCCAATCTGATTGGTCGAGAGACAGTAAAACCGTGATGATATTGGAGTACAACATCACGGTTATTTCACTGTGTATGTATCACTCCGCCTCACAGCTGATTGCAATCAACAATCAAATCAAAACTGACGGTTAGTGTCAGTTAGGTCAGCAGTTGCGTTGTAGGCTAATTAATTCATCCACTGTCAAACAGCTAAAAATATGGATTTATTTCCTAAAATTAGTTTTGAATTGAACTATGAATGGTCATCAGAGGAAGATGAGGGAGAGGAGAAGCTGAATCCATCTGAGCACACATCCAGGTTTGTCAGTGTTTCATCAGCAGAGCTCAATGACTTGGAGAAAAGCAACATACTGTCAGATCAGAAGGCAGAGTCGGCTGTGCCTGTGAAGCGACAGTCCACCATGCAGTCACCAGAGACTTATTTCACCGGCTGCACAATTAATGGAAACGTGCAGATAAATGTGTATAAAGAGTAAGTGCCTGGCGCACCATGTCTGCGTTACACAGCAACGGTAACAGTGGAGTCCTGAGGGAACTATTTTTGTTGGCGGAAGACAAATAAGATGCTTAAATTATCTATTTTGTCCTCATTTTTCAACATTTCTTAATCAGCCTTGCTTATTTAACTGTTGAACTGTTGTATAAAAGCAATATCACACTCGAGCTCTTCGGCACGATCGACCGAATCACAGCAGTGACGATATCACAGTACAACATCACTCCCTCTCGTGTGATATTGCTTAAGTATGCCAGAAAAAGGTTTAGTATGTCCCAACACACATTGGTATGTCTAATGCAGTATGCCAAAAATTCCAGGATGTTCTACTACATCTGGTCCGATTCTGCAGTATGCAAGCCAACATGCTTTTCTGGCTATTCTGACCCACAATCCTCTGCACAGCGGACGATCCGTCACATCAACTGAACCACAAACAGATGACAGCTTGACAACTCTTGACAGATGTTTGACAGTTGTCAGAAATTGTGATGACAGCGCATTCAAGTAACTGATGACTAATCTAACAGGGATAATAGGAATGTTAATGGTGGACAAAATTATAAATATCACAAACAAGAAAAGGACATAACTATAAAAATAACAACGACAGAGAACTGCAGATTTTCACTGTTGAAAATATAATCTGTGAGAATCTAAAAACTGTGCAGTTATAACTTTTAAGTTCAACTACAAACATTGCAAAGTAACAACAACAGAGCTCTGCTGGTTGATCTCCATCTCTGGCAGACTCTGTAAGTGGTGTTTGTTTTATCTCCAAGGTAACAGAAATAAAAGCAAGGGGGTCAAAGTTCAGAGCGTAATGTTATGAGAAAGTAGTATGTCCCGATTGTGTGCTTACTGCATGCAACAGTACGTGCTTTTTAAGGGCAGCTGCAGTACCTACTAAAAGTAAATCGAAAAAGTATGCGATTCAGAACGCACCCATACTTGCTTTTTAACCCCATGTTCACAATGATAATAGGCTGCATTGTGAATTTATTGTTCACATACTTACCACATGTGTTACTGGAGGGTCCCACTAAAGTGCACGCTAGAGCAGGGGTCCGGCCACGGGGTTCCACATTTGTCATTAGTTCAAGGTCCCACAGGTCAATACATTTAGTGTCATATTTGCATATGGCCACGTCATTGAGCTAGTTTGCTGTCTCTGTCAAGAGGCTGTCCGTTACTCACGCTACAGTAGGAAACGGCACTTGCGGTCCATTCAGAATGGGCCTGCCACCCACTTTTAGACGATGACCCACTGGTTGGGAACCACTACACTAGAGAACTAAGACCGTTTAGAACTTCTGGATTTGCACAATTTAAACAATAAACACAGTGGCACTCGAAGAGATTGCTACATTGTTATTCTGAGATCAGAAAAAAAAGTAAAAAGCCATGGCAGCACATTTACAGATGGTATAAGGCCCCTAAATCAAGCATGTTATGGCAATAGCAAGTATGTATGTTACACTGCCCCTACAACTAATGTGTGCATTGCATCTTGCATACACGTATAGGTCAGCCCCATGCATTTGGAAGCAAGTATAACTCAGGTCTTAGAAAAAAGTGGCATAGCACATGCAAATGTTCTAACAAACTGTTCGTGGATGATGTTGCATTATGAGTGATGTAGACACCAGGTTCTTTTAAAGGTAGAAAACACATGGAATAAGAAAAGACAGTATCTCTGGTACTGTTGCTAACAATCCGACAGTGTTATAGGAGTGCAATGCTAAAGCACTGGAGTGCTTCTTTAATGCTGAGTAGAAAATAATTTTCAACACAACCACATTCTACAAGATGAGTGGACATCATCAAATCTAAGAAAGCCTGTCGACAGATGAACAATGTCTTTTTCTATGAGACATGACACTATCGGCCCCCCTAACATAGAGACAAGTTTCTAGCATTGCACTTCAGTGCATGTAGAGTACATAAAGATGCATATACACTGACACTCGCTTGGAGCTAGTTTGTGCTTCCACTGATTGCAGAAGTGGCAGGGTCATAGGGGCTGAGAAAGAAAAGGGAGGAAGACGGGGCAGAGAGAAGTATGGCTGAGCAGTGGTTGGTTGCTGAAAAGCTGAGCAGCGAACGGTGAACACCCAGCGATGAACTGAGGAGATAAGAAGCGTCATCATCTTAAACTGACCCAGTTATTCAGCTGTGAAAGCTGGTCCACCCCTGCACCCCACCCCCCACCCCCCCACCCTCCCCACCCTTTCCAACTCTCTCACACACTCGCTCCACACAATGTCTACGAGGGCTAACTGTCGACCTCAAACCCACAATCTACTAAAGACAACCAACCGAGCAACCGCCACTGCAAATCAGAAGCAATGTAACAACACTCAGGGGAAACCTACAAGAATGAAAATGGCAGAGGGGCATTCCCTCCGCCTACAGAATAAAGTTAGAAATTAAAAAAGAAACATAGCATAGCTGTTGCTGCATCTGTAGCTGCAAAGGACTTGACGAGGCTGTTGATGTGCAGATTTCATGATTCACATATAACAGGACTGCGTGAGTGAGCCACATTTGATAGGAACATCCGGCCAGCGTCATGTCAGAGGGACAGCATTCGGACGTGATGTCTCTGTTTTCTCGTTAATAGCCGTGTAGGTTTTCATTGGTGTATCCTGTTCTATATTTAAAGTGCAAAGCTAAATCTGTCAGATGTTTTCCAAGGTGCACTTTAGCAGCAAGTGTAAAAGAGGGCAGCGAGAAATCAAGTGTGTGCATGTGTGTGGTTTCAAGTTCCAGTACTGCGAGTGGGCTAAAGGTGGCAGCTCTCACATGACACTGTTAACACATAATAACACTAACTAACATGTATAAACACATGTGCGAGTCTGACGCTCTCAGTTTATTTGCCAGTCTGAAGAATTTCGAGAGCTCATCATGGATGCCACGTGAAAGTAACACGAAGGGCCCTAAAACTAAGCCACAATTTCACACAAGACTTCCTCCTCCAACAGGGATCCTGTCTAATGACTTCCTCTGTCTCTTAAACGCACCGTGACAGGGAGGGAGCAGAGTCTCACAGACAGGTGACGTGAGCTGACAAGGTACAGAATAATCGCTTCACATTAAGGCCAACTACCCAGGTCAAGAGAGTGATGACTCAAAGCATTTCAGTTCAAAGCAATCAAGATGGAGGACAGGACTCTCTGTTGGGTCAAGAGAGGCTGAGGACGCAGTTCTCTGTATATGCACCTGAATCCATTGGACAGTAGTTAAGGGTGGGCAATATGGATAAAATCTTCCATCATGGTATAGGTAACTTAATATCTCAATTCTTTGAGAGAGAGATATATAATGATTTATGAACATACATTCCAGAAATTCATTTCTAGATAATAACAAGGTGGGAATGCCTTGTTATGAATGAAATACTAACCCAGCCTCACTCCCAACTTATCAAATACTGACGCTTGGTCAGTAGGTGTTTCTCAAAGTCAAGTAAGGATCCTCAAATGGTTGAATTTCCAAGGAGGCTACGTGATAGACCCCTTGTCGAAGGACTGTTCCGATGTTAAGGATCCTTCCAAATTTCACCGAGGACTTAGAAATTCCAAGGATGCATGACTGAATCCTCAGCAGGTATAAAATCCCCACAATGCTTTGTTCACGATTTGCTGGAAGTGAAGACAGGGCCTCTTCAGGGCAACCTGCGCTAATGGAGCTCTGCAGGATTTAGGTTAATATTGATTGATATCTCCAGGAGTTTTTATCATACAAGGGTGGAAAAAAATACTGACACTTTCCAATGTGTCAACTGCCGAATGAGATTTTTAAAATAATGTGCTTTAGATAAAACATTAAAGTTTTTAAATGAGTCATTCACAGCAGAGATGAAGCTCTAAGTGTCTGCCCCTCCCCCCACTATTCACATTCACATGATAACAACATGATAATTGCTCTCATTCTTTTGGTTTCAATTGGTGTAGTTTTCGGGGGGATCGCGACGAGAATGGCCACAGTAAAGACACTGGAACATCCTGGTCAAAGCATCACTCATTTGTTCTGAGGTGAACATATTTCAGAGGACTACCCAGCGATAAAATGTACCATCACCGCGGCTCATCAGATCAGATCTGCTTTTCATATTGTTGTAGTACAGTGTGTGGTCTCTTCTCTTTTAAAGTTCATTTTATAATGATTATTTATGTTTTTATTTTGTATTGTGATTTTAATGCATTTTCTTGTTCTGTAAAGCACTTTGAATTACTTTGTGTACGAATTGTGCTCTACAAATAAACTTGCCTTGCCTTGCCTTGGTGACACACTCATAAAATATGAATCACTTTGAAATGACAGAGTGATTCTGTGTGTGTGTGTGTCTGTGTATATACTGTTAATGATAATTTAGAACTTTTTTTCCTGCTGTTGTCTTTACTCCATTACTCCACTTACTCTTCAGTATGATCAGAAATATGTGTATATTCTCCCTAAACATCATGTGATTCTGAAAATACTGCTCTGTGTGTGAGTCTGTGTATATACTGTTAATGATAATTCCTCCCAAGGAAGGATCCTTGACTTTGAGAAACACCCAGGTAGTGCATACTCTGTATGTAATCCCCTTGCATCCACTTGGAAGCATCATAAAGGCAATACCATAAGTTCATTTATTTGACACTGTACATGTGAAATATCATACATCAGTAACAATTTTGTCAAATTTTGTTTATTTACAAGTGTTTGAGTAATAGTAATAGTCATGGTAACTGCTACAAAGTGCAAGAAAGTAATTCTCAGCAGCTTGACAAACACACGCACTCGCTACACTGACGCAAACTGACACTATAGCGTTACACCAAGAAGATGGATCTTTTCCCCAAAATTACATTTGAATTAAATTATGAGTGGTCGTCAGGAGAAGACGAGGAAAAGGAAAGCCAGGACTCCTCTGTGCAGACCTCCATGTGTGTTTGTGTAACATCAGCCGAGCACGACAAACTGGAGAGGAGCAAAAATGAAGCGAATACCAGCAGGAATGATCAATGATCATCTGATGAGGTACTGATGAGGATGAGGGAGAGTGGAAGCTGAATCCGGCCGTGCCAACATCCAGTTTTTTTTTGTTGTTGTTGTTGTTTTTTTGGGGGGGGCTTTTGCCTTTAATTGACAGGAGAGAGTGAAATGGGGGAGTGAGAGAGAGTGGGGGGACGACATGCAGCAAATGGTCATGAGCCGGAGTCGAACCCGCGACTGCTGCAGCGAGGCAACACCTCTGTATATGGGGCGCCGGCACTATCCACTACGCTACCAACGCCCCAACATCCAGGTTTGACCTGGACGAAGTTTCACTGTTACAGATCAATGTAAATACAAAGTAGCTTGTGAGCTCCTGGCGTGTGTGCTGCGTTGCCTGGCAACAGACCGGGGGAACTGTTTTTTTTTTTTCGCGGAGCTACATAACATACTACTTAAATAATTTATTTCATCACCTTTTGTTAACATTTCCTTACTCAGCATTGTTGTTTAAGCTGTTGTTGAACTGTTGTCTAAAAGCAATATCACACACTGTATATCATCATGGCTGTGATTCTGTCATAGGCACGAGGCCGCAGGCCGAGTGCCGAAGACAATTACAGCCGTACATATATACAGTACAACATCACTCCCTCTTGTGTGATATTGCTTAATTGTCTTTACTTACAGTTTTCACCATAATGTTAACGAGGAAGTGCGACAGTAAATGGCCAGACTTACTATGATTGTCTTCACCTGCAACAGTTAAACTTTGTGCTTCATCAGTTTCAACACACTGCACGAAAACACTACAGTTACAACACGTTTTGTTGTTTTTTTGTTGTTTATATTTGTACATGACCAGGCAGCACAGTAGCGCAGTGGTTAGCATTGTTGCCTCGCAGCAAGAGGGTTCCTGGTTTGAACCTAGGATGGGAGGTTGGAACCAGGAACCCTCTTGTTGTGAGGTGGGGGAGCTCCTCCATGCAGTCTATATGGTCGCCTCGTGTCAGCGTGGGTTTTCTCCGGGTACTCCAGCTTCCTCCCACAGTCCAAAGACATGCAGGTTAATTGGTGACTCTAAATTGTGAATGTGAGCATGAATGGTTGTCTGTGTCTATATGTTAGCCCTGTGATAGTCTGGTGACCTGTCCAGAGTGTACCCCACCTCTCGCCCAGTGTCAGCTGGGATAGGCTCCAGCCCCCCTGTGACCCCCAACAGAATAAGCAGTTACAGAAATGAAATGAATTAATGTACATGACAAGTATTGTCCAAAGTACAACCATCTTTGAGAGTACAAGTTGCCATAGGTTTACTGTTTATATCATCAGGTAAACAATTTTTGAAAAATCAAGCAATTCACTTACTTCCTGTGTAAATGGGGAATCTTCCGCCATGAAAGTGTATTACTTTTTGTCCATTTTATTATTCATCTAAACATGCCTCACAGGTTTAAATTAAATTCACTGTGCTCATATGATCTCCATTAAAGCCTTGGCCAATAACAGAAGAAAGTTAGAACTTTAACTCTGAAGCTATTTTAGTTCATTTATAAATAAAAAAGCCCACTTGTGCAAAATATTAATAAAATCCAAAGCCTGGGGCTAATGAGGCAGCCCAATTGTGAGCTGATTTGCATTCTATTAATACAGAGCTTCTAGAGGTCGACATCAAAGACAGGAAAACAAAATATCCTTGCGGGTAGTGTAGTTAGGTGAGAAATGAGAGGAAATCTGAGCTGGAAAATTTCTGTTTTTTCTTTCTGTCAAACACTGAAATAAATACTTTCTAAGAAATCAAATGGGTTCCCCAAGATTACATGAGCGGGAATCCTCGGTGGGGAGTCAAGAATGCCCGTCAGTACTGTGTGGCATCAGGATAAGCTTGTTCATTAATCCGGCCTGGCTCGCTGGGTTAGCCAGAAAGAGGAGTTCCAAAATGTCCGATTGATGCCTCAGCCAGAAAGGATTTCAGAGGTCCACAGCCAAGGAAAGCTCTAGGCCAAACCAGTGTACTGTTCATGCTTTCCTTTGGCTTTAATCCCTAAACATGCAGGTTTCAAACAAATGAGAAGAGCCGTTTCAGAATAACTCACATCAGTGTAACAAGAAACTGTACTGCATACCTCCACTCATCAAATTATAAGAATGTGTGCACTGCAGAGAAAATGTTTGCATCCATTTCAGGTGTTTGTTTTCATAACAAATACTCCTACATTATCCGACACGTCTGGTCTAACGTCGATGCAGACTGAGACGCAAAAGAAAACAGATCCACATATCACTGCAGAAGGTGAGAGAGTGAGCTCTCACTGGGGGAATGTCAACAAATGAAACCTCCATTAAACTTTGATGGCATACATCCATACATCAGCACACATCGTGATCTCCCCTTTCCCTCCGCTTCAAATGGCAAGGGGGCTCGAGACGGCTCCACAAGTGGAGGTATGATCTGACATTCTGTCAGAGAAACACACTCTGTATTCCGGTCACACACTACATAACTCAATGCAGACTACTGATTCCCACAGTGTGAGTGAACAGATGTACCACACGCATACCAATTCATACAAGGCAGTCTTACCCATTGGACAACAATTATCAAACATGAACAGCTTTGTAAAGTCGATGGTGATTAATAATAAAAGGAGCCGTGTGCCTTTGTGTTTGGAATATGAATAAGGCACTAACAAGTATAACAAACAGTGGATGAATGCTTTCTGACAAATTTCCTCCAAATTCAAACGAAAATTGAAATTTTATCTAAGACAGAAAAACAGGTATTTATAGGGATATTTTAGGGCTTTGGTTCTAAATGCCCTGACAGACCAAGCCGACGGTCGGGCGTTCGTCAATGTCGGGCCATTGGTGAGCATCAGTTGCTTTAGTATTGTCCTGCCCCATTGGCCCTCATCAGCCCATGTGGGGGGGTTTTCCCGGCAGATTCAGCATGTTCAGTCGACAGCAGAGATGGCGGAGTAGATAAGTGGATGAAATGACCCTGATTGGCAGTTCAGCTCAGTGTAGGAGACGAGAAACAGAAGTCAGGAGAGAAAAAAATTGGCTAAAGTCAAGGGGGAGTGAGATCAAAACAAACTTGTTATACAAGGTGAGATTATTTTTGTTAGCCATTGGCCTGTTGAGCATAAATGGTTCAAAATGGTTCCTGTTATTGTTCATTAGCACACAGGTCAATATGTTTTGTTCTTTCAACATTGGGTAGTGTCGTTAATGTGCTAACTGGACAACAAGTAGGGCTGCCCCCTAATAGTCGGCGAAGAAGGTCATTAGTCAGAGAAATTAGCTACACCTTGTCAAAATAAACCAAAACCTATATGACTGGACCATGTGGGAATTTAATTTCAAAGGATAGATACAGGAAGAGGCCGCGCTCAGCGGTCAGACAGGAGTCAGGTTAATTTCCAGGGCTGGTACCTGCGGTTATTCCACAAGCTAGTTAATAACATGTCGGGCAGGAAATCCAAAGTGTGGGATCATTTTGAGAAGGTGAAGGACAAACCCAAGGTGATATGTAAACTCATCTTCATTGGTCGACTACAAACATGACGTATCATCTGAAACATGTCAGTAGCTACATGCCCATTAGCCACTTAGCACAATCATTACTGCTTTGCCCACAGCGTCATTAACAGGCGGCTCGCTCAGTGTGTGACGTGCACTTGTAGATAAAATATAGGCCTATATTAATGAAGGTTCATTAGTACGGTTTTGTATTTCTCTGTAATGTAGCACAGTGTTAACAATGTTACTGATACTATTCTTTCTCACACCTTCAACTCAAACCATTGTGTTGCCCTGCCTGACATGTCGTAAACATGGAGGCGACTAGTCGACTAATGCCCCTGAATGACGACTATTGGTCGACTTGGAAAATTCTTGGTCAGGGGGCAGCCCTACTAACTAGGTTCTTGAATCCATTCTGTCAGTCCTCCGGTTTCCCTTTTTGAATGATGAATGTGGATGTATAGAGTTATTTCCTCTCACACAGGTGCAGAAGGTATGTGCTAGTTGGCTTTCAGCTGTTTGTTTTCAGGTGCAATTTTCTGGCCCCAGACACAGGCAATATGAGGCAATGAAACAGTGAGTCTTCATCGCTTCTAGGTCTTTGATGTCGGTTTGATGTGTCTGGGCCTCAAGGCAACTTTGACCCAAGACAGTCCAGTTTCAGGCTATCAGAGTACTGGAAAGTCCACTTCAGACTGTCTGAGACTCCGTCTGCTGATAGGTGGCCCCTGAACAGACTTTCCAATGACATGAATGCTAATTGTCACCTCCATTAAAATTGTACTCTCCTAATTAGAAGTGGCATCAAAATAGTCCCTATTCTTTTATTAATATTAACAAAACAGACACGCACAATCATTTGGCATGTTTGACTGTCAACAGAGCAGGGCCAATTACACCCAGACTTCAAATGTACAATTCATAAATGATGAGAGGAGCAGAGGACAAAAACAGGCAGGATACAAGCTGCAGCCTGAGTAAGTTGTGCACTGGTGTGTGTCGGAGTTGTTTTCATCATCCAAATCCAGCGTCAACTCACAGTCAGTTTTAGTCTAATGGGGAAGAGCGTAAGACCCTGAAATGAAGGAGAAATAAGTTGTAGGACATAATTACTACATGAATTATTCTTCTGTAATGAAATGTGTCACCACTATAACTGCAACGCTGGGCACTAAGACACGTCCAGATGGCCTGATACATCTAAGCTGTCTTTATTTCTTCCCTGTAGCTGCTAAACATGCAAGGCTATTTTTAAGAAAGGAGTTTTAATGTCTGATTTTCCCAGTCAAAGTGAAGGAGGGAAAATTTTATCCACTGTGAAACACAGTCCTGTCTGTCTTTGCTTTGATCGTATCCTCTCCTGCCTGACCCTCCCCCAGCCGGCTCGCTTTTGTGTTACTGTCCAAGGTCATGCGGTGACTGTCTCTGGGGTTCGGGCTGGGAGAACAGAGGAGCGGTAGATGAATGTTACCTTGCCCTTCAAACATCATCTTTATCATTCATCCACATATACAGATAATGCTTTACGAATACATGAACCTGGATGGCAACATATTCTTCTTCTTTAGTTATAGATAATGTGAAATATCACAGATGACCATCACAAACACAACGTTGGGTGTGAAACTGGCTCAATTACACACTAATAAATTACAGATAAAAAATAACAGAGTTTTACTTTCAATAGTGGTGCTGATATCATGACTAATGATTACTATGAGCACTACAGGAGCCACATCCCACTCTCCTCATGCCATGCACTCCAGTGACTTCCTGCCGCTCTCTTCCTGCTCCCATCAACCATGACAACCGTGGCAGGCAGCAAGAGGGATTGATAAAGCTATAAAGGAAGCAAATTGTTTGAAATGGTGTGCTGGTTGGAAACATCTGGAAAATTATTCAACTGTTCTGCAGAGACCGCACGGAGCGAATCATGGTTCTGCGAGCGGATCCTAAAAGTGAAAAAAGGAAACTCTGTCTACGGCGAAGATGGTGTGAAAGCTTTTCATTTATTTGAATCAGACACTGCAAAACTTGAAAGGTGATACTACTGGGAGCACGCCTGATTTTGATGTGTGAAAAAACACAAACGTGGTGTGAAATGTAACACTTTGGGAGCGCTGACTTCGCTTAAAATGAACTTTGGCACCGTCAACAGGACAGGTGCAAAGCGACAAGACACGACAGGCAGACAGCTACGTTTAAATGTGCTGGTTTGGATGTTTGGCAATGCCCTGCCTCACAAACAATACAACTGCAATGCTGGGATGATTAACTGATATTTCAGTTGAGTTGGCAGCTATTTTGGTAACCAACTAATTATTTTGAGTCAGTTTTTTAAATGCCAAAATCCTCTGGTTTTTATATTTGAATATTTTCTGGTTTATTCAAACTATTTAGTTTTTAGTTTTTTAGTATATTTATACTAAAAAATATAAAATAAATATATATATATTTGTATAAAATAAGACATTTAAAGACATCACCTTTGATTTTAGGAAAATGTGCATTTTTCACTATTTTTTGACATTTTTAAAACTAATTAGTTAGAAAATAATCATCAGATTAATCAATAATGAAAATAGCTGTAATAAATTGTCACCTTAGTATATATATATATTTCATTTTAGAAAATACATTAAGAGGTTTAAAACTTGCTAAGTCAACTTAATTTAAAAAGAAAACCTACATCAGTCTTAACATTCAGACAGCACACAGAGCATTTTTTTCATCTTACATAACAAGAAATGATTGTAAATAAACCAGCAGCCCTCCACATTTTTTTTTCATCACTGAGAAGAAATACAATCTCATAAATCAAACTACAACCACTGATGCTGCAACCCTGGAATTGGCTCAGTTTAACCCCAGTGGCCTTTATGAGACGGATGTCCATATATTGTCGTACCTAGGCAACAGAAACAGTGATTGACGGGTTAGAGGGTGGGGAGGGGGTCGGCATGAAGGAAAGCCTCTCAGGTCTGACAGGATGACAGCTCCTAAAATGAGCATCTGTCCGTGGGAGATGAAGAGGAGGCCTGTGGGGATCTGTTACAGACGGACACGACAGCCCGTCTGAAAAATCTCCTCTAAAAGTTTTTCTATGGCATCATTAATTCATGAAAAGAGGATATTTTTTGCTACTTGTGCACGATGAGAGGTGTCATTGCCGAATTAAACCATCCTAACAGAGGTGGACCGTGTGAGGTGTACAGTGTGCTCTAGATACTGAGAAGGGCAGGCCACCCGCCCTCTGCAGCATCCTTACGGCAGCCTTTCCCAAGAGATCGACAGCGTGACCATGACCTTGAGTGGTTGCATAGGATTCCAAAAGGACAAAAGAAGAGGATGGAGAGAAGGAGATAGAGGAGATTTAAAGATGGAGGTGATGATGACATGAGATGGAGGGATGAGAGACTATTAGAGATAGCCCCCTCCCCGTGGGACATAAGGAGCGTTAAGAGGTGGCAGAAAATGGCTTGTGGCAGAGACAGAATGAGAGCGAGATAGAGGGAGTGAGCAGCTGAAGAGAAAGAGGAGTGGAGGGATGGAGAATATTAGAGCATGTCCTCTAAGGCACAGCAAGAGCTTAAATGCCACAGCGTGTACGCGTCTGTGCACGTGTCTTCACCTCTTTGTGTGTGAGTGTGCGCATGTTGTGTGTGTGCGTGTCTTCAACCTTTGTGTGTGAGCTAGTTTGTGAGACAGAAAGGAGGACCCCTACTGGGATTATGCCAGCGTAGAGAAGATGAGAGGATGCATGTGACCAGCCTGCAAAGAGGGGGAAAATTCTTCAACTCCACCATCATATCCATTCTCCACCTGACATCCAACACGTGAGCTTATAAATGGTTCCTTATAAAAACTGCAGTATACGTGCAGAATATCAAATCGGGACTTTATAGAAAAGCTGCTGCCACTGCACCGAGTTACCATAATGCCCATTATGCATACGTACAGCGGCTGGAGGGCAACATTATTTTTAGTGAAGTGTGACTGTTCAGCTGTTACAGCGATGCTAACTCAGTGGTAAGTTAGCCATGTATGAAAAATTAAACGTGGGAGTTCAGTGGAGGCTCTCTGTGACATAACACCACGGACTGATGAACTCTGGGTAAAGTGTGGCTTTTCGCTGCTGGATATCACAGGTCCGCAAACTTGTTCCCATGCCTCAGGGTAAATGGAGTGTCAGTATGTTTGACGCTGCCCACAAACTGAGGCACAGCCACATGAGCGGAGGACGAACACGACAAGGACACCCAGGCCTAAATTTTGGTTTTACTGCAGAAAATACAACAACACTCTAAACAAAAATATTACATAATGACTGTTTTTGATGCATAGCACATTCAAAAAAGATAAGAGACAGAAGGAAACTGATTGTAAACTCTTTAAAATTTACAATTCAGATTAAATTCTAAATACAGTTTTGCCCTTGTTGCATTTATTGTATTTGAGCTCCCATGTACAAGTAATTTCAAACAAAAAAACATGAGGCTGGTTGAGTCTCACCATTAATCCAGCTTTCCAAAACACTAATCAACCTGATGAGGGGTTGTTAGATACCATTTTGTGGGCAGTAAATGTGCTGCTGCAGTGACAGTCAGGGCCTTTTAAGAATGAGCCAGCTTGATCTGCGTTACTCAAAAAATGTCAGCATCATTGTAAACAGAGCGCCATCGCTTGATAATTTTCCACCTGAACAAGCTGTTATTTCCTCAGTGAATTCTGAACACTTTTCCCTTTCATTTAACCATTTTAAGTATCCACCATGAAATTCCTCCACTCTAATTTACCTGCAGTGTTGCTATTATCTGGGAAAGGAAGCTACATTGGGTCATTTTTGAATCTGCATATCATTTGTGCAGCACTTTCAGTTCTAGTAGAGGGAGGATACAGTTGTTTTGAAAGTGCAGGCTGCTCTCCTTCGCTGTTGGTACTTGTACCTATGAAAACTAATGCGCAGTATTCATATCTAACCCACATAATCATGAGGCAGGAAGCTGTGACCATGTGACCTATGCACTGCAGGCTGTCCTCTGATATGACGGGAGCAAAGGAGGAAGTCAGGTGACGCAGTATGAGGAGCAGCAAAGCCCATGTAGGGAGGTGGTCTGCGTGGATGGATGGGTCAAACAAACACAGGACTTTGACCTAATAGACCACTGTTCGTGTACTGTGTTGTTATGTACGTATGTAACATCACATCGTCATGTCACGTCACAATAAGGACAAGGATGTTTGGGCATCATCAAGATACAGTAGAGGTACTAATTTGTGCGATATCATACCCGCTTAGTGCATACCTTTTCCTCGATCATGAACCTTTCAGGAAATATCAGCCAATATGCTATCCAGTATTTCTGAGTAAAAACAATAGCAGTGTCCCTGTGGTTGCCAGTTTTGTCACTGGTCACTCTGCAGACGTTATATCAACAGGGGTCTGGAAACTCATTAAATCCTGCACCATGTTGCCAGTTTATCATAATCATGTCTGAGGTGGTGCCCAATCTGACAGCTGAGTGGGCTAAACACTAAACTTTAAGGTACTACTAACAGAATTATTACTAGGTGAGAAAAGGCAAGATTAAAGAAGTTATTTTTTGGGTGGAGGCAACAAGTAATTTGGACCACTGCTTGACCGCTCAGCTGGCCCAGGTAAATGTCCCACTGGTCCTGGGCCTTCAAGCCATTCTGAGTGTTAAACCTTAAAAACATAAGAACTGAACTTAATTTAGAAAGATCACTGTAGTGAGTTTTGAAACGAAGTCTGTAGATCCTACTGCTGTTATGTCATTCTCGGAACCCATCAGCTGTATTCGGTGTCTGACTTCCGGCAGATAGCGATACAGCCTCTGGGGGCAGACCCCCAATTTTTGGCATTCTGGTTTGATTTGGGCGGAGGAGGCGAATTTCCATTTCCGACTTCCGTTTATATATAAGTAAATATGCTGAACCTTTGCGATGGATTCAAAGTTTGCAGTGATGCCAATTATGTTCCGCCTCGTTAGTTCACCGCATGGACCGTTTAACCTGGCAACAACTGCAGCCGGCTCAAACGTGATTGGTCAATATCACGTGGACTACAAACAGCCTACAACCAGAAACCGGGGCTCTTCTGCTCTTCTTCCGCAGGCAAGATCTCCGGGGTTTGCCTATAGACTCTACATTCACTGAATGTAGAGTCTGAATATAGAGACTACTGTTATGTTAAATTATAAGCAAATAGACCCTTTTAGAGCTGAATGACAGTTGACAATGACGCCATTTTATTAGCTGGAGGCAAAACACGACTCGCCACCACAGGGCTGTAGGTTACACAGGAGTCTTAAAATGTTGTCTTGTTGTGTTATTGAGAGCCAGAATAGAAGGAGTCATGGCTCAAAAACAACTATGGTTAAGAAAAAGTTAGGAAAAAGTATTTCCTGTTGTAGGGATGAATAACATTATGTGTATTAAGGGTTATCATGTCCACCTCATGAGAAATTGGGGAGGTATTAAGAGGAACATTGGATTTCTCTGTAAAGCTAACTTTTAGCGCATTAGCTAACGTTAGCTTCAATAGCAAATGTCTGCGGAGAATTGTTTTGCCTCCAGCTAAGCTCCGCATAATGAAAAAGGGTCTATAAAATATGTTACATCAAAGGGCCAGTGTGTAAAATGGGTTGAAAACAGTGACATCAGTGGTCAAATTCTAGATTGCAGGGCTCACTCGCTCACCCCTCCCGTCGGGTAAATGATGGTGGCCTCGTAGGGACAAAAAGCCTTGTGCACGAGTTTTTCAGGAGTAGGTCTATCTAGCGATGAGGTGAATATTTATTTAGAAATCTAAACCATGTTACGATATTGTAATGAATCACTCACAAGCAGGAGACCAGAGGAGCGTTTGGGAAAAAGGCCCGTTTATTTGAGCACTCCAAAAACTCTGGTAACACTCCAGGGGGTAGAAGACTCCGTCTCTGACTCTTCTAGCGTAACAGACATACTCCATACACACATTCTCGTTTACGATACCGAGTGGGGACCCCCTCCACTCTTTGCTCCACCAATCACCAGCCCGCACACTGACTGACAGCGTAGCCTGTAAACAGAGCTCAGCTGTTTATTTAGCCTAGCGATATCTCTGGACTATAGTAGCTGCAATGGACGACTTTGAACGCGATTTTGAAGAGCGGACACAGACCCAGAGCCATACCTGTTTGAGCCAGAGCATAAAGATGAGGAACTACATGTGTTTGATGCTGAGCGGGCGAGAAGAGAGGCTGAATCCTCCACTCCCATTTTGCTGCACAGAATGGGATTCGGTGCTGCCATTGTTGAGGAGATATATCATCAGGAGGAAAAGCGCCGCAGAGAGTGCATCACAAGGAGTAAAGTTACGTCTTCTTTTCCTCGCAGATGACGGTTCGGGTTCATTCTCTCCTGTTGCGTGGTAAGTGTGGTCCATTCGCAAACTTTATAACTAAAAAAACTTTTCACTACTCTCTATCGATGAACTACTAACACTCTCTGCTGTTTCCTCCTCCTTCCTTCCTTCCACTGTCTTCGTTGGTTCATTTATACACGCGAAACGTGTTCTCTGGCTGGCTGGATTGTCCGCTCGGTCTGCCGTACATACATGGCGGCGCAAGATGGTGACCTCTCTAAAGCAAGGCCCTTGCTATATATGTATATATATATATATATATAAGCATAATTATAAGGCTACGAAAACCAAACGAATTTTATTTTATAGCGATTATACACTTGTATAAACATATTAATGGGTAGAATATTCAGATTCAGATTCAGATTGACAATAAACCATGCCAAATATTACACACTGGCCCTTTAAAATACAGAGTATGTGGTGACACGTTTAAACTAATTGCAACTAATTAATGAATACAGTTCAGTAAAACACAGTCTCGTGCATCACCACTGAATAAGGCCCTCACTTCTGGTAATTTATGCGCCCCTGCTGGACTCCAGATTGGAGATTTCCTCTTCTCTTCCCCTCCCTGTATCCCATTAAGCTTCAGTAAATGGAAAGTACTTGATCTTCCACAAGATCTCTCCTCAGGCTTCTGCCATGCAGGGAATCCTTTCAGTCTGACAACATGACACTGAGTGGGGGTTGCTCCTTTCAGGTGTTTGTGCACAAACTCACCCATGGATGATTTGCAGGGAATTCTCCTGGTTTTGTGAGGAGCCGTCAAGGGGCACTGTAGCTTGTTACCACCACCCATGATGCTGTTGATTCAGGCTTTCATGGGGTTTTTTTATTCAAGCTCGGACTGAGTGGCAGCATAAATGCATTAGATGTGGCGTTTGATAGACAGCAGAAGAAAGAAACTAGAATTACCGCCTCGTGGTTGTGTGCCTCTGCGAACCAGTATACATCCATGTCTGTGACAACATGGATGCTTCACACACATCAAGTCAGCATCTAACCAAATGTCTCCCCTTTTGTTCCTGGGATATGACGTTGAGTAATTGCAAGAAAAGTGTTTTAGCAGAACATGATGATGTCACAGTGAAGTTGACCTTTGACTTTTTGGATATAAAATGTCGTCACTTCATCATTTTATCCCGTTAAGACATTTGTGTGTGTGTGTGTGTGTGTGTGTGAATTTTTTTATAATTAGCACACGACTTCTTGAGTTACAACCAAGAATCTTGACCTTCACCCATCGACTACCAAATACTAATCAATTCATTCTTGAGGCCAAGTGGACATTTGTGTTAAATCTGAAAACCAGAAAACATAATATCGCCGGCGAGGAGGCATAAAAATTTAATAATCATAAGCAAAGTCAATATAATGATTAATTCACGTTTCTGCTCATCTATCAATTCACTGGCATTTGTAAACACCCTTGTCACATTTATTTTTTCCCTTAATATATATATAGGATATATAGTAAAAATTGTTAGGAATGTAATTGTGCCATGTATCAGCCAATAGCTAGCTTGACATTTACATAACTGGTACAATTTCCCATCAGAACAATGAGAAATGACCGCTCCATCTACTGTAAGAAAATGAGGAGAAAGGGAGGGTCGCTGTGTGAATACTAAAAGGTTGCCTTTAAGTGGCTTATTCTCCATCTGGTCTGCAGGTCATAATGTATTCAGGTCACTACATTGTTGTCCAGGCACCGGTTACTGCCACCCTATTCCATTATGTGCTTTTAATCATAGCATAAATCATCCCTGCCATAGTTAATAATATCAAAACTTTATCACACCAATGCCATTTCTATTACAATGCATGCAGAGCAATTACTTTGTCTGATGCATATTGCAGAATTCAGCAGAACCTTTCATCCTCCTCCAAGTAATGTCATTCTGCGTTTGGCAGCCAGAGGAACAGCCAGCCGCTGCCAAATATGGAATTAAAAACTTCAGCTTCCCTCCCAATAAAGCAAATGGATCGACTAGCATCTAAATGATAAAACAATATAGCTGCACCATATCCTGTTTTTTCTTCCCTTATAATCACCAAGAGATTCCCCCCACCACGGCGCATAGGTTTCATCTCGGAGGAGACGCAGCAGTGACATGATCTTTATCTAATTAAATCAAGGTTCCGTTTAATTTCCTGAAGGTTAATGAGAAGTTTATCATCCGCGCCAAAGCCCACTTTCACTCGCTAACAATGTAGTGGGTCCCGATAAGGTAGAAAGCTCGCTCGCAGCAAGGTGAAAGATGAGCAGGGAAGACGGCAACACTGTATTAGTATTCTGTGTTTGTTGGCAGGCTATGTGTAAAGCGGAGAGCAGCAGCAGCATCTCAGTGTATCCCTCCTCTGTTTGCTCTCTGCCACGTCAGATCAAACCCTACACACAGCTGTCCAGCTCTGTCAATAAGGTGGGTGGATGCCTGCAACCTGCCGTGAATGACCTTAACACAATACCTTCACCCATCAGCGGGAGGGGTGAAGGTGTCACAGTAAACACTTTGGCAGTTGTGTTCACCAAACAAGCTCATAGTTGAGTATGAGGAGCTGGAGTCGCTCATATAATATTGAAGACAAAGCCGACATATTTCATATTCAATTTCAGACCTACTTACCGAGCCCTCGGTATGCTTCTGTAGTTTAAGATATGGCAGAGGAGAGGAACAGAAGGGTAATTTGCTAATGGTTTCTGTTCCTTTGCCTTTTGGGGTATATATTATTAATTCCACTTAAGTCATACAGTTATTCATTCAGTGGATAATTAATAGTCTCCCTGGCAAAAAAGATAGCTAATCCAACTCCAATAGAAACTGAAAGTAAAGAATTTTACTCTCTCAGTTACAGAAAGTCCATTTTGAATACAGTTTTACATGTCGAATGAACATCAAGTCAATAAACCCTTTGTGCGATTCTCCCCTGACCCCTATTAAGAAGACATTGAGCCGAATTCCACTTCAGTTCCACCTCTCACCTTTCCTCTGATGATCGTCTGCTGGTGTGATTGATTGTTGAGTAGCGGTAACACCCGTATCAATATTGAATATCCAACACACGTGTCTGTGAAAAGTTCAGCTGCCTGCCTGCTGCATGGAAGGCAGCCGCTTCCCCCAGAGAATGGGGATTTTATAGGTTTAATATCAGTCACAGGCTTTTCATAATCCACCTCTCCATTCTGATGCATGATTGAAAGTGCTGCATAAAGCTGCGTATACACTCAAATCTGAAGCACCTGCATATATACATGCCTGAGTTCAAATGGGGTTTGGGGAAGAGCTGTTGTAAATGTCTGTCAGTTCAGAGACATTGCTGCTTTTGCTGCTGAGATTGTGGCCCCCAAAGAAGTATTTCATGCCAAAACATGATCCTTTCTTTTACATAATTTGTTTTTGTGCCTAAACCTAACAGCACCTTAACCACAGTGCTGTTGAAACATAGTTTTTACATATCCACTACATAACAACATGCAAATGAAACATATCCATGGTTTGCAGACACACACAGCCAACATTTTTTTCTAGCGATGGTTTGGACTGTAACATCCAGTCTTTACTTTTGTTCTGTCCTGCTTAAACCAGCAGCAGTATAACTACTGAAGAGGCAGGGCTCTGCTAGCTCGTTAGGGGTGACATCTGGGTGAATCCTCATTCATCCCTGACAAACTCTACATAGTTTAAAGGCAAGGATTCTTTCTTTGCTGCTTATTTTCTAAGGACGACATACAAAACAGAAGATTAAAAAAAAAAAAACTTCTACTAATGATAATAATAATAGGAGAGGAAAAACCTTATCTAATTTTTGCCGCCATTAATTGATTTAGTACCAATCAGACTGACTCCTAGATTGTGATGGTTAACTCCAAAGGGTTACCATTAAAATGGCTCAAGAACAGCAGGGTGATTGTTAGCGCTGTTCAAAAAATGCTTAGTTTATAATGTGCATGATGCCTTACCAAGTTCATAATTAAATAAATACATGGATAAATAATTTAGTTCATTAAGGTTAAAATGTAAATCTCATGTGATTGAGCTAAAGTATAAATGGTAAAATGCACATGATTACAATGGTTGAAGCTGCTAAGGCATGAGTTCATTGTTTACTTAGGTGAATTTCTATGGCGGAACTAATGTTCATTCAGGTGTGCCGCTACAGCAGAATTTTCTGTCGGACCGTGGAAAGCGCAGTGTTAAGAATGTCCTGCTAGGCTTGACTTTTACTTTGTTAATGTCTGAGGCTGAAGTTCATTGTCTGAAAGACGGTTGAAGAGATGTTTGAAGGACTTCACAGGCTTTGGGAAACTACTTTTGCTGTGTCTCAAATCGCGTACTTCTGTACTTACACTTAATATTTTGAGTGCATAAGTGCGTTCACATTGAGAAGTATGGAAAATTGCAGTGCACCATGAGTACCCGGATGGTGCACTCAAAATGGTCAAGAAGTTGACTGTGGAACTATGGACACTTCTCGCCCTCAATGGTTGCCATCTTGGCTACATACTGGAAGGGGAGGGACCACTTTTCAAACTGGAAATGGCAACCGAGGACTGCGAGCATCACTACATTGTACAAATGTAAGTTATACATGTGTTTTTTGCACTAAACACCACTATACTGTTGTCGGGTATAAGCCAGCAGTATGTTTATTGGGTTAATTTAGCAGTCTGTAATGATTTGGTACCGCGAACGATACCGCAAATGCTAATGCTAGTTTGCTAACTAGCTAACAGCTGCAACGTTTTGTTTTCTGTACTGTCATGTTACACTTTGTACAATGTATTGGTGCATTCTCTGTTATGTTTATTCTTTAAAATAGTTTTCATGGCGTGACAAGAGGGAGATGCTCCAGAGAGACAGAAATGCCAAAATAAATTCCCCTTTTGAGGGAACTGAGCTGTGTCTGTGTTGTTGTGAAAGGAGCTACAGTAATGGCTGAGAAATTGATCCCAATCCTTTTGGTTCGGTTAACCCCAAGCGGATTAAATGATAAAATATTTTGCCAGTCCGTGCTCTCTAGAACACATATTAGTGTTTTTTGCTTGTTTTTTTTTCATCTAACACCATCATCAACAAGACAACACTGCAGACTTTGTCACTTTAATGTTCAGAATTTGCTGAACAACTCACTTTTCTTCGGGAGGATGCTCTTAGCTTGTCAAAAACATATTTCTCATGGGGATAGTTGTGGTTTTACTTGTACTTTGAGACAATCTGTCCATGAGTTATCTGCCACCACCCAACTGCAAAACCAAAACTACTATCATTTCTAATTCAGGCAGCCTGGCTCTTTAAGCTCATTGAAAAAAAAAGCGGATAAAAAGGATAGAAGCACCCAGGGATGGCAGAGAGAGAGAGAGAGAGAGAGAGGGAGAGAGGGAGAGAGAAACAAAAACAGAGACAGACAGAGGGCACAAAGCTCATTCCTGTGAATAAGAGATGTGATGTTGCCACGGTGATATGCCACTTGTGGGAATAACTGTGAATGCAATGTGCCAGAGAGACACATACAGCTGCAGCAAAGTAATAAAGGGGGATCACACAACCAAGACATCATTCAGTCTTCAGAGACTGGGATGGTCTGGCCCTTTTAGCCCCTCTGTCAGGGGGAGTTTTATGCTTTCATTACTTCATCTAAGTAGCCCCATAATGGAGCTCTCCCCTGCTTCTGCTTGCAGTAAATCTATCAATGAGATTTTTCAAAGGACACTGAAGTAAACAGAACAAACACATTATGTCATTTTCAGAGAGGTTGAAGTTGTTTACCAGTCAAGGTATGTTTTTATTCATTAGTATTGATTCAACCTGAAGGGTAATTCATCCCTACCTTCACTGTGACTGTGCTTGACCCTTAAGTTAAGTGCAGCCATGTGCATATCGCATAATAACCACAATGAGCACACAAGCACTCATATAGCCTACAGTACATACAGTACACATATTACTCATGCAGGCTCTTGCTTTTGTGCATGCAGTCAGATACAGCTGGGTCCTAGCACTTTGCTGGCATGCGTCCTGGCACGCAGGGTGTACTGATAAGAAATTAAGACTTCAAAATATGTTTCAGTGCTGTCCAAGGAGAGAGGAGAGGAGAGGGAGAAGGAAGTGAGCAAAGTCATACTGCTTCTGGTCCTTCTTTGATGCATCCAGGCTTTGAAGTCAATACTGATGCAATTTAGGGCCGGAGGCAGAGACAGACCTACAAACCATTTAATTAGCACCTTGCCATGGCTTCTAATATGAGAGAGCCTCAGTAACAAAGCCAAAAAATATGTCTTGACTTCTCTGATTTACTCACAAGTAAGCCAGACTGTGTCAGATGATTTAACACATAAGTATATTGAAAGTGAAAGGGAATAAAATACGCATTTCGGTCTCTGCTTAAATCTATATCCAGATCAATCCTCGTATGAATTTTCCTTTTGCTTTTATTCCCTCTCATTCCCTCCATATCTCACTTTCACCTGGCCTCTCATACAATAATCTCCCTCCCTCCCGCCCTTCCTTCCTGTGCCTCTTACATCACCTGCGATCGTCCCTTAATGATCTAATGGAAACTCTGAGCAGTAAGCGGCGGGCTGGTGGAGGTGGTGTGTTTTGGGGACACTGCGTGGCTGTCCCATCCCAGGAAACAGAATCCCAGTGGGGGTAAACGGATCTGAAACCTGGCTTAGCAGATGGTCCCCACTGTGCTGACTCCTCTGATGAACAATTAGAAGCGCAAACATGACACGAATGACAACAGCATATTCAGAACGAACCTGAGACCATATCTACGGCCGGGTCTGATACTGACACAGGAGTCATAGGACGGTCAAAAAAAGATTGAAATATGAAGCATTTAATACCGCAATGCCTACACACGGAGAGCTGGCACTCAATCATTCACCTTCTGAGGCTCTGCACAGCACAGTAGGGAGGTGTTTGCCATCAATATAAAACCTTATGTGACAGTTGCTTTTTGTTGCCTCTTAGGTCAGTTTCAGGAGGAGTAGAACCATATCATCTATCTTCCACCGCTGATTCCACCGTTGCTGCAATGATAACCTGTCCACCCTATAAAGCAGAGGTAGGGATGCAGTCAGCCCCATCTCCAATGATCCTTTCACTCCCACACTATCTCTCTCTGTGTGACTCAGACCTGCTGATGTATAGATGGTGAGACAGACTGAGAAGAGGAGGCAGTTCCTGCTCCACGGAGCAATTGACATGCAGCATATAAAGCCTGCACCAAGAAAATGTTAATAATTTGATACTTCATCAGTCCCCTCTGGGAAATTCTCTTAATGCTCAGCCCACTCCAGGGAGCTCTGAGCGCAAAGTGAGTTAGAGAGCAACACCTACAGTACAGAGCTGGGAGGTATTCAGTTTCTTCCTCCAGGAGCCTCCAGGTTAATTTACCATCAATCAGTAGCAGATGCTAATTTATCGTTTGCTGGTACAAAGGAACCGCCAACTGAAATCGCAATTAGTCTTCCCTTTCTGCAGTCAGAAATCATGGCGAGGAAGAAAAAAGTTATTCTGGGATATGCTGGAAATGCTCCTTTAGGGTTCATCCTGCTGCTAAGTTGAGCTGGTATACGAACTTGACTGACAGCTAAGCAAACGAGGGCGCTGAGGCACAATGCAAAGCTTGTTTACAAGCCATGGACAGACAGCATTTGTTAGCAGTTAATGTGGAATAAGGACCACTTGATTTAACATTAGCAGGTTCATTGTTATGGTGTTCAATGTGCTGCAGGATCTTGCTAATTAGCTACCTAGACATTAGCAGTGCACTTCTCAAGGTGCAGGACAAGACGTGTTTGTAGACAAGGAGGAAACATTAGTATAAACCTTCTTATTTAGACCTGGAAGCTACTGTCAGACTTTTATTTTCAAGACAAGCACACAATGCTCCATGTAATTATCTCTCCATTCATCCAGTTTCCCAGGTTTTCAGGTAAACAAGTTCTCGAACACATTCTCGCTCCAAGCTCTTTCATTATCGATGCCAGTGGCCCTACAAATCAAACCGTAATACTCTAGGTACTCCACCAGGATCAGTTTTAAATGATCAGAAACGGCATGTCAATTTCTGCTCATTACATGCATTGTGTCTTTTCAAAATAAACTTCCATTTTCACAGGAAATGTACAGTTTCAGCTTGTTAAATGCATACAGTGTCTTTTCAAAATAAACTTAGAACCTAGGTAAAAAACTTCATGTTTAGGTTTATTTCTACTTAGGTTAAGGAGAAAAAATAGGAATAGAAATAGTATAGAGAGCCTTTATTGTCATTGTACAGAGAATATACAATGAGATTAGGAGTGCTACATCTGATCAGGTGCCAACTAGTCAACAAAACAAGCAAGCAGAAAAGAGTAGACAACACAATCATTCGTAAACCCTGAAATGAATACTGTAAAATCAAGCTGTTGTATATTTAAAATAAACAGTGATTGCGCTTGATAAATGGAGTACTGGGGGTGCCCACCTGGTGGAGTTGGCACCCCATGTATAAAGGCTGTGTCCTTGCCGCAGCAGCTGTGGGTTCAATTCCAACCCATGGACCACTGCTGCATGCCATCCCCACTCTCTCTGCCCCTTCACGCTATTTTTGTCCTGTCAAATTAAGGCAAAAAAGCCCCAAATATATCTTCAAAAGGAGTTTAAGGAGTTAACCTATGTCACACAACATATTTCACTAGCCTAGCCTGCTACACACACTAGCATATTACGTTATTATCAAAATAACTCGACTGACATTTGGTTTCACACAAGAAACAAACAGCAGTCTCTCAGGTGAAAGTCCAGAGTGTGTTTGACCCATCCACCTCCTCTGTTGCCCGCGCTATGCAGACTTTCTTGTTCTTTATACTACAGCAGTTGCTTGGAACATCAAAAGTTGCCACTGCTAAAGAGTGCCCCAGTGTGTCAGTATCTGAGGCCGAGGGCTACTGACCAAGTATCGGTTGGGAGTGAGACCAGGTTGAGTTCTCGTCTATTTGACATAAAGACATTAGCTCCCTGGAGAAAGCCAACTGTATGCTGATTATTACTTAAGTGCAAGAAAACACACTGAACATAATCGTCAGCCTATGACAGAATGGTGCTCTATGCAGATGCAATATATAATATGCAACCTATTTTCACTTTAACTTTTACTGACAAATAAGGTATAAAACAGAGGATGTCTTTCTTTTGCTCTACAGTAACGCGTCTCTGCATCAGAGGAAAATAAAAGAAGACCTTGTTTAATCAGCAGGACTGCAACCAAAGGAATTGTTATTCTTTGCTAATCTTGGTAATGTCCTCTGTCCTGAATCCTATTTTTGGAAGGCTTTAAGAAATGTGTCTGGCAGTGGCAGCGGTGTTAGATGCGCTTGGATCAATGTGATGCTGCAAGTTCTGATCCATTAGGTGTGCGTCATCCCAGAGGCACTGAGTCACTCAGCACTCCTCCCCGAGACCATACCAGGCAGCCATGACAAAAATGAGACAGGGAGAGCGCTGTCTTGGAGGTGACAGGGGGCTCCAAATGACAAACATGAGAATGTCTGCATCCTCCGTGACTGCCTACTTAGGTCCCTCTCTGTCTGCACGCAATTTTCTGCCTGTCCATTTGCCTATTTGCCTGTCAACTGTTTGCTGGGTGACTGTGTGCCTCGGACTATCTGTCAGTCTGTCGGTCTGTCTGTCTGTCTCTAGCCTGCAGTCTAATGTGACTCTAAATGTAATCTCATTTCTGTCTATCCTGTCACTCCTCAACCTGAGGTTTCAGCAGAGCATAAATAATCATATTGTAAAAGTAAACAGAATATCATTACTGCAGTCACTTGCTGAGATTCAAGGAGGCAATATTTTAATTATCTAATAGCACGGACAACTTGTTTTAAAGCGACAGTAGGTTTATTGTAATTGGCTAAGTGATTTTGAATTTCCTTATGACACAGTCCAAGAGCAATAAAGCCATCAAACAATAATCATGAAATACAATTATTGAACTTTTTATTTCATCATCTTAGTTCCAGGAGCATGATTTGATTTGAGTATTTTTAGAATGAATGCACCGAGTCGTTTCTCTGTGCCCAGACTAAAAGAAACAAATGAATATGCACCGTCGCCACAGTGTGTCAGACACATTGCCTTGTAAGTCACAGGTGACTTTGATCTAATAAGGAGAAGGCCGGGTAGCCAGCTAAGTGAAACATCACTCCTGTGTCTGCTCTCTTGACCTTTTCCTCTGCAGAACGGTCTGAGGGAGGGTGGGACAGACAAGGGCACTGGGGCTGCAGCGAGAGAAGATGGGTGTAGGTCATGGGCTCTTTAGCGCTAGAGGCCCAGGTGGCAAATGGATGGCTTAATAGATGGGGGGGGGGAGAACAAGCAATGATGAGTCATCCCGCAGAACGACTCAGAGTTATGACAGGCCCGAAGCGGGGCTGCAGGGAAAATCATTCATAACGACGAATTAAGACCAACCACCTCAGAGTTGTAAAACTCTCCCGAGTGTGCTGCAAATTCAAAAGCAGTGAGATGAAGATCAATTCAATGGATCAAATAAAGAAATTTAACTATAGCAACACTATAGTGTGAATGGTGTTATCCATGAGGTGACATAAACTACTTTATTTAGCCCTGGTGCATATTTCAGATATAATTTACTAGGGCTGGACAACTAATCGAAACGGACATTCAGAACCTCTAACCGATGTAATCTTGCCCTAATTTCGGTCCTTCTTTTAAATTCTGTTAATACTCTCCCCACTGTGTGTGTTCATGTACTGCCCCCTCGTCTAGTCTGCAACCTGGAAGCAACATGGAGGAGAACTCAAACACCAAGCCAACTGAGCAATATGAGCAGCTTGTACCAAAGAGAAATGCTGTGTCTGTCATTTGGACACATTTTGGCTTTGACAACACCAAGCAGAAAGAAATCAAATGCAACCACTGTGGAAAAACCGTTTCAGTGACCAAAGGTAATACCACCAATCTGTTTCAGCACCTGGAGCAAAATCACATTACCGAATATGAACAGTGCATGGCTGAAAAAAAGAAAAAGAAAAAAGAAAGAGACTGACAAGCGCCCGGTGACAAGTGCCTCCACAAAGCATCTCTCGATAACACAAGCATTTTCAAAGGCCACATAATATGAAAAAGGTTCAAGAAAATAGTTTATTTGTGTGTGTTTCCTTCAATTATTTTATAATCACAAAGATAAGATAGCACTCTTTCATTAGAGAAAATATCCCAGCTTTAATAACAAAACAAAATAATCCCCTTAATGGAGGTAAAATCGTGATATTGATTTGAGGTCATATCGCCCAGCCCTACAATTGAGCCCTCTGGTTCATCTGGTTAAAGGGATACTTCACAAAGTTTCAACCAGCTTTGCATCATAACAATGTGGGTAATATGTGTAAATGAAGTGTGTTAAACTTTGCTCCATCTTGCCAGCGCCCAGATTTCCATGCTCTTTACAGCCAACAAAAATCCACAGATGAAGCAAAACGCAACAGCCGGTGGATTTTGCTGGCTCTTGGGCTGTTGCTCGAACATTTTTGAACATTTCTGACTGGCCGCCACCACCGCAGACACAAAGAGTATAGAAGCTGATTAGACCAAACTCAGAACAAACAGTAAGACTATGCAGTGCTGATCAAATATAAACCAATATTCCTTACTCTATTGCCTGTGTTTCGCCTAAAATGTTTTCAGAGACATATTTTAGTGCACTGTTTAGCTGCAGTATGAGAATTTGTGAACAGTAAGTGGGTGCCAAACTGTTTCCTGTATGGTGAAAACATAGGCTGTAAAAAAAGAGATCAAACAGTAAAACTAAGCAGCACTGATCAAATACAAACCAAGACTGTCACTGCATTGCCTATTTCTGATCTAAAACGTTTTCAGAAACATATTTTAGTGCACGGTTTAACTGTAATACTGTGGTGCAAACTTGTCACCGTTCAGCGAAAATTACCGTTTCGAATCCAAAATTGGTCATTTGTGTGATTCATGTAGATCTGATGAATTTTAGAAATGGAGGAGGGTGGGGGTCTATGAGGACAAAGTCACGGGGTGAATGAGGGAAATAAGGTCAGGGTGATGAAATAAGCCTACTTCACAACGCGCTCTCATCACTACAACACATAAATATGTTGGTCACGTTTTGTTTTGCATCAGTTCCGCACACTTTCTTGCAGAATGCAACTTATGGTCGTCAATGTTTGCATCGCAATTCTTTGATTGGCACTCACTGGCTTCCGTCGCTATGGCTACGCTTGCTGTATCTGGCTCGCAGCTTGGCTTGATTATCAGAAGCACTGGTTGGCTACCATGGAGGAAAATTTCGTGCTTGTGGTGTAAGTATGTGGTGGCATATTGCTGAAGTAGATCAGCGCAGTGGAAGTTTGGTTGAAAGTAAACTCACCAAGCGGCACTTCTTAGGTGAGGGGGTGAGATGAGATTGACAGCAACGTCAGTACAATGAGCTGCAGTGTTTGCAGCAGTGATGGGGGAAGAATTTTGATCCTTTACTGCAGCAGAAGTACTAATAATACCATAACGTGAAAATACTCAACTACAAATAGGTGTGCTGGATGCAAAATTGTACTTTAGTAAAAGTAACTGTGATGGCCAAGGCCACACAAAGCAAATGCCAGAAGTGGTAATATTGTTCACACCCCCACCCTATTACTTTGTTAAGTACACTGGTTAATTCTATTTGCAGGCAACCACATCCCAAACAACTGATATCCAAATTTAAATCCACACTACACAGTTTATTTGATTTGTAAACCCTTTATAATCTCTTTATTTACTTTTAGCCATACACTCTTTAAATGGAGTGCACACATTTTCACATTGTAGGGTTAGCTTGAGTAACTTTATGTTACATTAATAATTTTTGTCCTTCTTTGTTTGAGTTACCGTGCTGGTGGGAGGTATCTTCCTGGAGAAGCAAAAGGCTTGGCCAAGGGCAGAGAGCGGCTGAATCCTGTGGCCAGCTCATTAGGCAAAACCATCTACTGCCATGTCAGAGGGGGGGGTTTGGGTTTAGTTCGTTTTTCCTTTGTATTAGTTCTAGTTAAACGCCCATTTTGTTTTCTCATTTTTGTGTTAGATAGTTAGGCCAAGCCACTATATATGTTCCCTCATGGTTCATTTTATTAGGTGTTTGTTCAGTTAACACTTTGTTTTGTTCTATTTTGTTGACCTCTTTTATAGGCCGAATTATTACGTTCTTGGTTCGTACTGTTTTTGCTGTTTTTGGGTAAATAAATACTCTATTTTTTCCAACTAAGTCCTTGCTGCCTCACTGCTTGGTCCCTGACAGTGACTATGAAAGCATTACCAGCAATACGTACTTAAAGTACAATGTAAAAGCACTCATTCTGCAGCAAAATGGCCTCCATTAGTGTTTTCCAATTGGATTAATAGGCTGTTACTGCCTAGAAACAGCCCTGTTTTTAGCTTTGTGACGATGCATTTTTCAGCTGAACCAAGAGGGTAGAGTAGTTTCTGTTTTCTCTGGACATATAGCACCAATTTCAAAAGTATTTGCATCTTCCTACTGCACAGACAGCCCGGTTTTATGAAAAGACCATGTCTCCAGCAGTGAAAGACTTCTTTAAGCAACTCTAGCTATAGCTGTAGTTGCTTCACACACTCTGCACCCTTCTTCTTACGTGACAGAATTTGCAACAGAATATTTTGTGGATAATATAATACCGTACGCTGCGCCTGTATTTATATATGCATGCTCAGATGTGCAGCACTATGCCTGCTTGCTAAGTGAGAAAGCAGTGTGTGAATTTTCTACCAGCTGAAACGATGCGGCTCGATGGCAAGACTCCCTGTTGCTCTTCTTTCCTCTTATGACACCCTGCTTTCCCTCTCATCCCCTCCTCCTCCTCCTCCCTCTTCACTCCTCCACCACTCAGTACACGACTTATGTTTCTTTATGTGGCGGCAGCCCAGAAAAACCAAGCCAGCAGGGCTGCCTTCACACAGCTGACGCGTGGCCGTGGTATGAGAATACATTCTGCACCACCACTAAAGCCAGTGACATGTCGCTCTAAATCAAAGACTGGAACCAATAAAAAACATATAAAGAGACATGAAATGGTTTACAAATGGACATGAATATGACCTCACATTTGTCAGACACTTATAATACCTCCAAAAAGTAAGACATAGCACAGCATTGCTTTGAGCTAATTGCCAACTTACTGTAATCATGATACCGTGTTTGCAGTGGCAATGATAGCATGCTGACATTTAACAGGTATAATGTTTACGGTGTTCCCCATTTTAGCTTAACATATCAGCATGGTAACATCGCTAATTAGCACTAAACACAGTATACGGCCAAGGCTGATGGGAATGGAATTAGTTTTGCAGACGTTTTTCCTCACAAATACCTGACAAAATTGAAATTTTGATGCTACAGAAGGAGTCAGGGGATCATCTAAGTTATTAACATTCTTCCTATGGAATGTCTAAGTGCATTGGCTGGATTACAGCGTGGTGTACCGGCCCAAAAACCAACAGACTGGCATTGCTATCTCTGAAGCCATGTTGCAAAGGTGGCTAAAAACCAAACCCTGACTAAATCATTGCCAAGAAATATCTTTATGTAGGGCCACACCCACCGCTGACTCACTGTAACAAACATTTCTCGTCATCTTGATCTAATACTTTCAATCTATGCTTTGAAAGAAATCATTTATGCTCTCTGTACACAATATTTTGGTAAAGCCTTATCCTCAGACTGCCTCGCAGTTGTGGATTATTGTTGCTGCATGCATGTATAGTTCTGTGTTTGAGAGACTTTGGCTGGCACCACACCCATCTCCCTCCTCCTGCTCCCTCCATCTCACTCTCTCTGCTGCAGTGCTTGTCCCCCGTGGTCCCTCCAGCATAAACAACTATTCATCACCATTCAGAGGATTTAAGTCAATGCCAATTGGATTGCAATCGACCGAACTGATAAATTACAGCAAATGATGAAATGAATAAGCTGCGCAGCTAGCTAAGCTCAACAACTGGGAGAAATGGGAGGGAGGCGAGGAGACAGCCCCAAGGTTTCAGAGGGCGCCAAGTTGGAGTTAAGGGAATAGGAGCAAACTGGCTCAGATATTGAGTTTCATTATCGAGGAACACACTGCTGGAGCAAAGTGTCATGTCACCGAATGCCGAACACAAAGGTGAAAAATTGATAGATTTGTCCGTGTCCACTGTTATTAATTTACAGAGGAATTGGGCTGTGAAGACAGTGTGGCGATTCCTGGAGAGAGATGGTCTCTGCGGCTATTGATTGTTCATGTCTCATGTCAACATGACAGCTGCTTTCCGAGACAGATACTTCTGACAGACACTACGGGAACTGTGTGTGTGTCTTTCAGCGAAATCAGATCATGAAAATTTGATCATATGATGTTACTGTTTACAAATTTCTGATGCATACATAACAAGTTTGGTGTCATGTATAACAGTGGAACAGAGCTCATTGTTTTGAACACAAGTTAGATTATTTATATGATTTTGCATATTTGCCATAATGGTGTACATTGATACATAAAAATATCATTATTAATATTATAATAGTGTTTTCAACCGTATCACTCAGCCCTAGTTCAGGGTGTACTTGTATATGTGTGTGTGTGTGTGTGTGTGTGTGTGTGTGTGTGTGTGTGTGTGTGTGGGTGGGTGGATGTGTTTGTTGTACAGATTCCTCATTCATCAGCAACACAGAGTGCTCCCCATGGATGGATAAAACATCGTATAGTAAAATCCTTACATTATGCAATATAATGGGCAAGACACTTTATGCTACTAAATGCATACGAGGAGACTTAAGCCCCTTTCACACATGCAGTCTATCACTGAAATGTGCAGGAACAGTTCCTGCAGGGGGTTGTGTGTGAATGGGAGCAGGGATCGATATTCAGGGAAATCTGTACCGCTGATTTATCACCTAAAGACTGAGTAACATTGAATGTCGTTACGGCCGTGTTGTGAATGAAAGCAGTAACATTGCAGGGACAAGTAAAGGGTTGTTATGTCCATCTGGAGAAAGGCGCTTTTACATGAGCGACTGAACCAATCACAAGACACTGATGACATATTGAAATCAGCAACTTATGCACAGTAAACAAAGCAACAAGAGAGAATTGGCGCTGGAAAAAAAACAGCTCCTTGCCCAATATATTCCCGCAACAATAAGAGACACGCACACGTACATCCAGTAATGCCTCATCTTCTTCTGTTGAGTTTTATGTCGGTTGGCATTCATTAGAGTTGCATTACCACCATCTGCCGGACTGTCCCTTATCAAATCGACTCTTGGCAGTGATTGCCATGGCATGTTTGAAAAGCATAGACAGTGTTTAAAATAATGGACATAGTCAATGTGACGTCACCCATTGGTTTGTAGACTCCCATTTTGAAGCCTTGGGTTTGGCATTTTGACTGTCCTCATCTTGGATTTTGGAGCCAGCAGTGACCATATTTGGACAAGAGGGTGGGGCTAACCCTAAAGCCAACTGCTACCTTGGTTAGCACAATGCATTATAGTCTATGGTTAACTGTGATAATGCTAATGCTAATTTTCGCTAGCAAAAAACAGACTTAAAACCATGAAAACAAAATGTACTAACTGAATAAACTTAATATCAGACTTCTGAGAGGGTCTTTAAGTACAACCAAACACTAAACCAGACATTTTTAGATGACCAAAATGTTACAATAAACTTTCATGAAGTGAAAACACACTGAAATACCAACAGGTATGGTTACACCTACAATTATCCAAAGATTATCTGTGATGCTTTTTTTTTTTTTTCTCCAAGTGAACGTTAGAATATATGCAGTTCACATAATCTGGTCAATATTAATATATATTTTTAAATGTGTGACATGTGGAGGAAACTTATTGCAGACATATGATTCACACGGATCAACATAGGTAACAACAAATTAGAATCTAGGAGAGACAATTAAAACTAAAGTAATGGTTAAAGTTTTCACAGTGAAATTTAAGGTGTGTTGATGGATTCACGTAATCAACTCATGCATTGTGTAACATTACAAGTAAACGTTCCACCTTAAAAGTTGCCGGCAGTCTGCCCGGTGAATTAAGTTATTTTTCCTCAAACTCCAACCGCTGCAAGAGACAGCAAAACATCCTTTCATTTTATAGTTATAGTTACTAATGTAGGTAAAATGTGCCACAGTATGAACAGTGGTTACATAAGCATTAAAACCAGCCACAGCTCAGCCCTGAGCCCTATTGACCAGTCAACAGACTGCAGTGTTCACAGCTCCACCTTTTAGTACCAGATCTGTGTGCTAGGTACCCCAACAGAGGGGGGACCAAGAATGGGGACGGTACGGAACAGTTTCACTGGTACCATCCACAACTTTTCACAGTGGAAACGGAACCAGAGCTTGGTGGCCATTTGAGGAACCGCAGTTTTAGGTACTTCCACCTTGGCTTCATATTCCAGTTGCGGGGGTCGCTGTGCAAAAAGGTGCAAGAGGGAAATGTTCCTGAATGCAGCACATGTGTGAATAGTGAAAGTCACCAGCCGCGCCTGAAAGGTGATTACAGTAATTTACTGGGCACTGTGTGGAGAAGGATATACGGTACTTTGCTTGTTACTTTTGTGCAAAGGGATGAGGCTGTTGTTACAGAGGAGAATAATATAGGAGACGGTGCTGTGCTGACAGCTGTAACCATGCTGAGGAGTTTACAGCAATAAATTAGCTCTACACACTCGATGGGAAAGTGTAATTAGCCAGCCCAAACAGACACACACATTCAGGCATGTACACGAGAACACATCCGCTCGCACAAACACACAACACACACACAGCATGGAGAAACATACTGTATCCACTGAGGCAAACGCATCAGACGCAGACACATACGTTCATGGGTAAACTCAGGGATGCAAACAGACTCTGGCAGTACCCAACAGCTGCTATGAAAAAAAAAACAACACAAATATGCTTATGCAAGCCCAAAGGACTGTCAGTACAAAACTGCACTTATACATAGGGATAAATACACACTGCGCTAACATAAACAATGCCGGTCTGAAAAGTAGAACACTGTGAATGACAGCTGTTCCCCGTGCATGGAGTCACAGGGGGTGCGAGAGAACACGTTCACACTTATTTTCTCCACAACAGGATGTTGGAAGACACGTGGAAACACAATGGAACACACCCACAGTGTCCTTACACACTTTGCACAATCTCACTTTGATTCCTGCCAAGGCACACACACACTGTAAGCAACTGTCCTCACACATAAGATGGAGAAAATGGGATACAAGAGGCAAAGGTGCACACAGGGAGAAAGCATGAGAGTGCTTCCTGTCAGAGTCTCCACCGCAAAATCTGCTTTTCAAACAGCTGAATTGTGTTGGATTTGTTACAATTGCAGTTCGAATGCATGTGCTGTCAGTCCGCCGCAGAGATAGACAGATGTGTTGTATTTGCAGATGACAGGGGTCAATATGCAGATTGTCATGCAGTGTGTGGGCGGATGGGTAGGCAGAGGGATGACCACAGGGTTTAGGGAGCAGACCATGCGAACAGATGGTCCCTGGTTGCCACCCAAGATCCCATTAAGAAAGATGGCAGGGCTGACCTATTTCTGGACCCACCATACCGTGCAAATCTACTGCACGGAGAGATAGGGCAAATATCTACATTCATAGGTCATAATCCTCACTGTTTGCTTTGGACAATATGGGATTACATACGTTGTTACTGTAGCATTAATGCAGGAATCAATTAGATCAGATTCTGTGGTAATGCAGCACAAGAATTCGGCCCGCTCACATTTCCAGCTGTCCGACTAGTCATTTCCTCGGACATTGTGCCCTTGAGTGCTTAATGAGGTCTTTCTACAGAGCAACTGGGGTGATACGGTTGTCAAGAGAGAGATGAGCCATCCGCCGTCGGACCAGAGGTGCATTTCACCTACGTATGTAACACATGCAGCGCCTTTGTGTGGACAGCTGTCTCGTGGGGCTCGGAGAGACACTTCCTCCTTAAGCTGCAGCTGGCACTTAGTTGCCTAGTTGCTTCCTGCTCTACATAAGTCCCCAAGGGCTGACTTTTCACCTATCAATCAATTTCAAAACCATATTTGGAAATGATTATTGTGCTTTCTTCTTGTCTCTTTTTTTATTTTTTGATGACTGCATTACCAGGAGAGGATAGTGTTCAAATGTGTTTTTTAATTAAAAAATATTTTGGCACTTCTGCTTTATTAGATAGTAGGAGAAAGGCGAGAAAGGCAGGGAAGGCAGGGTGCATACTGTCGCTGCAGTAAGGATCCAGGCTTCATACACAGTGCACACGCTCCATCAGGTGAGCTACCAGGCACCCCCCGTGTTCGATTATGCTTAAGTTCATTACCCGTCATGTTTTCCCTTTGACCCTGAGCTTAGTGTCAACTGAAAGCCACACTGGAGCCAGGTCATGTGAGTGAGGTGATAAATATTTGATAAGGTAATATTGTAAAGGTGATGCGTGATACAAAAACCTACAGACCCAGAGCAGCAACCCCGGCTGACGCTAGCATCAATCATTTCCCCCTGGTATTTTATAAGCCTCGTGGGGTGACACAGAACCTAATCGAAATTGGATATATGCTCCGTGTGTGTGATGGTGATTGAAGGGGCTCATGCATGCAGGTTAGAAAGGCTATGATCACACGACGACAGGGGAGTTTGACATATAATCAGTCTGAGGAAACAATGTGTTATCAGCGCCTCTATCTATTGGAACTACACGTTCATTCTCACACACACATGCCTGCGTGCACCTGCTGCTCTTTGTTTACTGTTCATACATGGTCTGAGCCGTAATAGCTTTCTGCTCTTGCACCCTATAGCTGAGCAATTCTTTAAAACACGATCACTTAATGACCCCAATGACTCTTGTGCAGCACATGTCTGGTCTTAATGGATAGGCAGCGTAGGTGGATGTGTGTTCATTTAATTCCTTTCTCATCAGAGCAAAGTAGTTTGGCAGAGTCACATTAGGGCACCAATAACAAAATGGACCTCGCTCTTCGCACGCCAGTGACTCGGCCCAGCGTGGGGGAAACAATATGGGGGACTCCTGGGCCAAGCTGCTACCATGGGTGGATTTAAATGTGTCTGATGATTCAATAAGCCTGGGGGTACACTTGATCTTTCCCTGGCAGTGAAGTCATCAAGGCAAACAAATGAACGGAGATGGAGGGCCGTGCCTTCCTGCCTACCAGGGGCTATCCGTCTCAATCTGCTTTGGCTTTGGCTCTTCCACCTGGATAGAATGGAGCCTGTATCAAGCTTTAATCCTACCTGTGTGTGTGTGTGTGTGTGTGTGTGTGTGTGTGTGTGTGTGTGTGTGTGTGTGTGTGTGTGCGTTATTTCTGCTCTGCTCTGCCCAGGCAGACACCCCCCCAATGTCAGATGACTGAGCGCCACTACACAGCAGTTGCCATGGTTACCAGCCAGGTTCCGTGTACACGGATACTCATCGCAATTTTGATCTGCAGTGAAGCACTGATGGGAGAGCAAGAGTCCCACAAAATCGCCCACACACACACACGTATACATACACAGAAGCATATTTTGACAGCTAAGCCTATACGAGCTGTCATGCATGTATTATATATGCAGAGAAATACTAGCATACATGCACAAATGTACACATTCCGCCCACATGAAGACGTATTCATTCACCTACACGGAGCACACTCGTCAGTACTGTACATAATATTGTGCTGCATATCATTAGACGGAGCACGTAAGCAAACACAGCCTGCTGGGCAGAATTATCAGCCCCACCAGAAGTAGAGCAAATCACAGTAGGTGATACACCGGGATATCTCCACACCTAGAAACCCCTTTAAAGCAACCAGTAACTAACTGACTCCTAAAACCAATCTCTGCTTCAGTCTCCATCTGCCTGTCTGTCTCTCTGCTGCTGTGTCTGTCTCTATGTTTCTTTGCTCCGTCTCTCTCCCACACACACACATATATACGAACAGGGCAGATTGGGAGCGCTCAGTCAGAGCAGAAGATGAAAGCGAGAAGGAGCTGTGTCCATGCCAGCGGAGCTGTGTGAGTGGGGAAGTGATGAAAGAGCAGCTCATTTAGTAAATTGACAGCTCCCTTCAGGATTCTTCATCTTCTTCACCATGAAAGGCCCAAATCCTTCTCAACTCCCAGCTATTCTCACCAGGCGTGAAGAAACTGTCACATTCCAGCAAACATTAACAATGACAGTGTTAGTATTTTAGTTTGGATCCATCTCTCTCCTGACTCCCACCGCTGCTTCATTCAGTCCACAGATGCACAGAGGGTGTCTGTGCAAGACAGACATGCCGCTGGTAATACTCTGATGCAAGTTAAGATGCAAGAGGAAAGCTAGACAAGACAGAACTAAGAATAGATTAAAAGAAGAACTTTTTCCTATCTACAGAAGGTGACAGAGACACTTACACAATGCGTACATGGGCGCGCACACTGTAAGCAAACACTTTGCATCCTCTGGCATAAACCGCACCCTACATTTCTCAGCAATAGCACAAAGTAGAAAGCTGCTGTTGAAGAGCAGCTGATATAGAGAGCCTCAATGTCTTATCTGAATGAGAAGATCCAAATACTGATAAAGACACAAAAAAGCTGTTGTCAGGGTCATTTCACTGGAGTGTATATGGAGTCATGCACACTCGATCATGGATGGATCACTGGACGAGCCTACCAGGCAGAGGCCCAAGGGCCCAAAGTGACAGGGGGTCCCCTGGCCTTCCCCCCTGAAATGTAAGATGTCAAATTAACACATATTGACCACAGAGAGACTCAAAATTACCACAAAGAGACACAAAACAACAAAAAAAAGACACAAAACAACCACAAAGAGACACGCAACAACTACAAAGAGACACAAAACAACCACAAAGAGATACAAAACAACAAAAAAGATGCAAAATGACCACAAAGAGTCACAAAACAACCACAAAGAGACACATAACAACTACAAAGAGACACAAAACAACCACAAAGAGACACGTAACAACTACAAAGAGACACAAAACAACCACAAAGAGATACAAAACAAAAAAAAGATGCAAAATGACCACAAAGAGTCACAAAACAACAAAAAAAGACACAATGACTTCAAAGAGACACAACAGAACTATCGGGAGACACAAAATGACAACAAAGAGATACAAAACAACAGACACAAAATGACTTCAAAGCAACACAAAACAACCACAAGGAGATGCAAAATGACCACAAAAAAAATACACAAAATGACAACAAAGAGATACAAAACAACAAAAAAATACACAAAATGACTTCAAAGAGACATAAATCAACCACAAGGAGATACAAAATGACCAGAAACAGACACAAAACAACAAAAAAGACACAAAGTGACTTCAAAGAGACACAAACACACAAAGAGATGCTTTACAACTACAAAGAGATGCAAAACCACCACAAAGTCTGTGTGTCTTGCTCGTGCGCAGAGGAGGTGGTGGGGCCCTGTGCATATCTGTGCCCAGGGGCCCAGTGTCTCATAATCCACCCCTGCAGGAAATGACTTGAAAGGGCCCCAGCTCTTATCAGACACTATGAAGTCTTTTCATAATCAAGGCAGCTAATAGAAGAAGGCTAACAGCTACAGGCAGCATGCTGCTCATAGCTAACTGTCTGCTGCTCAGTGGAGCTCAGTGGCAGACATCTTTCTAAGCTGAGTGGAGCAGCACGAGAGAAACGCTGCTGACAGAAAGGCAGCTTTTAATTTTAATTATGTATTTTGCGAGAGTGGCGCAGTTGCGTGAAGCAGCACAGGAGAGAGGAAATACTTTTGAGATTGAGCTGAATGGTCACAATGTGTTATCACAACCTGAAACTGTGTCCTTAAGAGAAGCAGTGCTTTTGAAATATGCATCCTTGACATCTTTAAAGTCACTTGGCATTACACACGTCAGCTAATTCTGTTCTATTGCTGAGACAATTTTCTTTGTGACCGTCAGTGGACAGCATTAACTGTGATGTTGAAATATGAAAACTAAAGCAATATGGGGACAAGATGAATAGCAGCACAGCATCATATATATGAGGATTGCAGATACATCAGGATTTGGCAAAGAGTTGTAGAGCGCAGGAGAGAGAGTGAGGGATGAAGCTAAAGAAAGGAGGGCCAGCAGGGGAGAGGGACTGTAATTCATACCAAGAGAAAGCCACAGTAACAGCCTCTTACCTATTGCACAAACACCATGCTACCTCTCGTACTTGACAAATAAATCTCCCCCTCATATACACACAGCCATGTCCATGCACACACACAAATACACACACACCCTGATCGGTTCAGCTGGCAGAGGCACAGGAGAGTGAGTTACAGCGTGCCGCACATAGGCCATTGCAGCAGAAAGAAGGCTGGACAGTGCCAGCCAAATAGCCAACTGCGATTCAGCGAGGACTGAGCATCCACTAGCTTCTGTGGGGATCAAATTAATTGCCCTACAGTATGTCTCCAGTGGGACCTGTATAAAACAGGTGAGCAAATGTGTGCATGGCAGTGGATTATACAGTGGATTCATCTGAGAGCCAACTTGGGTGTGAAAACCAGTTGCAGTGTATCCGCCTGAGGAAAGACCAAACTGCTGCACTTATCTAACTCAGTAAACGATTAGTGTCAAAAATACTTACAGATTTGAGTCTGGATTTGGGGTTTGAGAATGTATATCCACTAAAAGAGGGAAAACCTACCAGAACTCTGCCAGTGAGTGTCTGAGCGGAGATCATAACGCCAGCCCAGTCTTTGACGGAAGTCATCCATCCCACCTCGCTGACTGGGGCCTCCTCCTTCTCATCACCCTTCGGTCTGTCTGCTGCCTGATTGTTTGCGGGATTGATCACCTTCTGGGCCTCCTGGAAGAAAAAAGATAATAATGTGTGTGAGAAAATGGAGGATATCAAAGATAAAATTGGGAGCATGGTGTGCTTTAAGGATAAGGAGAACCTGCAAGGGAAAATTAGATAGAAAGATACTGTTGTTGGCATCTACTTCTCTTACAATAGGAATCCATGTGCAGGCATCAAGACCCCTAAGAACACCCCAGTTTGCTGGATATGATCAACAAAGAAATAAATGACTGATATCTATGACAGTGTATTAACGGCATTATAGATAAATAAAATTAGTAATATTAATACAGAGCCAGGGGAGGGGCTAATATTCTGAGAAAAAAATCAGAATTTACAAGATTAAAGTTGCAGATTCAGATTAGTCGTCGCTTCACTTTGCAAGGCTGATCAACTTCACCGGACCACAGATGCCACCGGGAATCCCAGCAAACATTGAGAAATTGACTGAGCATTGTTTGAACGTCCAATCAAGACGTCCCGTTATGATTCAAAAATAGTTCCAAAATGAGGCCATCAGCTGGCATTCTTCCTGGGTGTCCTAGCAACATTGAAATATGGCATTACATAGGAGTGGGCAATATGGCCCTAAAGTAATATCACAATATTTCAGGGTATTTTTACGATAATGATATTTATGACGATATGACAAATAGGTAAAAAAAAAAAGTATTAATTTAAGAAAATAGAATTACAACAAAATAAGTGCTATAGTTTGACAGTCTGCCTTTAAATATTCAGTAAAAAACAAACAAAAATGATTTTTCATTTCTTTAATTTGTAAACAACAACAGTAACTCAGAGTGAGATTCAGATTCTGCATACAATATTAATGGTTCAACAAAATTAAATCTACCACAAATTACACACACACACACACATATATATATATATATATATATACACACACACATATATAAAGTTGTTGGGGTTTTTTTTTCCACCTGGACCTTTATGCTCTGCCATTTCTCCTCTAATCATCATGCTGTAACTTGTGACAGGCTGTTATAAAACCAGAACTATCGCACATTCACATATATGTAGTTTTTTGTCAAGCCACAAGTGTCACATAGGTTTATATTACCAAAGGTTTATGACAAAATCACTTGACAACCTTGACTCCCGTGTGCGCACAGCAAGAGAGGGGAGGTAGAGACGCTGTGCTGCTGCCAGAGGAGCCGCTGAATGAGTTCCCTCTGAGCAGTAACTCGCTAAAAGAGTCTGAGCAGTCCGGGGCTGTTCATAAAACATTCAGGACGCCACAGTTTATTCCACACTACTGAAGCAGCTCCTCTTTTTGGAACAACTGCAGCGTCGGTAATAATTTCGCTTTCAGCCATGCTTGTTGTTGCCGTGGGTAACAGTGTGACGTCAATATGTCAACAAGTCGAGATATCGACTCTTGCTGATGTTGAGATGTCGAGATATTGTTGGTATCATGATATGAATTTTACATATATTAAAAATTATAGTTAACACAAACACAAACCTATTCAGCTGTTTATGTACAGAGTGTGCACTCAGCAGTTTTATGCATCCTAAAAACTGAAAAATAATAAGTCAACAAAGTGTATATATTTACCATAAATTTGTGAGCTCTTTCTCGTAAATTTAAAAACTTCAAATTTGGAAGGTTTTTTTCTCAGAATACTGCCCCCTCCCTCAGCTCATTTTTATTTGTTTTGCCCCTACAGTGTCCCTAAAATGCCGTCATAGATATCAGCCCTTGATGTAAAACAATAACCTGTTCAGTGGACGGCTGAGGCTTCAGTACTCCTGAGCTCATGCAAGTGCACATTCATGTCAAGCTACAACCTCTGAGGGCAGAAACAAAGGACTGCAAATGCAGCCATCACGCTATGATGGCATCCATCTGCTATATGCTGTATATGTGTGTTTGAATAAGTTCGAGTGCATGTCTGTGTGTGTTGGAGAATGACAGAACAGTACATGTGGCCACTCTTCCCATTATGCACATATGGCTCTTTAAATTAATTGTTCCGCGGGGTTGAGATTAAAACCATCGTTCTCATGCAGGCATTTTGACGTTCCTTCTAGTATCCGACTCAGTGAGCAGAGCTGCATGGCAGTTCATTGACATGCTTTGCTTGGCACAGTCACCGCATGCAGCTGTTCCTCTGCAGCCATTCACTCACTCCTGATTTGATACAAGCATGCACTCAGCTTCCCTTTCCCTCTGGCAGAAAAGGGTATGAGTAGATTTGTGTTTTACAGCCTTTAAGGCAACAAAACCCCACAATTAAAAGCACAAAGAAGCAGAGTAATGGTATGTATATGTCACTGTCACCCTTAAAAAACCACAAGGTTAGGCCCAGCAAATGGCATCCACAGAGAATCCCTGGAACTGCAATAACTTTCAACCCTCTTGACGGTGGCCCATTGCTCCTTTTCCAATGGAAGCAGGCTCGTATTACAGCGGGGCACACATGCAGCACTTGGAACGCATTTTACAATGTCCCTCCTCACAGTGACATCTGACAAGTAGCCATCAAAGCTGATTATGTGCCATGTCAACAAAGTGAAATTTCTTCCCCAGTGCTGTACATGTCACATTGCCACAGTTTGTTTGGATGACCCCCATAACATCCCAAAACGATGACGTACATAAAAAAAGGATTTGTGTTTACAGTGAGTTTGTTTTTGTTACACAAGATATATTTCGTTCCAGGAAGAGCATGCAACCAAAGGCCAAGCAGCTACTGGGGTGACTGTACGTGCCCACATGCAACACAAAAACAAACCAGAGTGCAACTTGAGTATTTCTGCAGGGCTAAAGAGCAGTGCTATTACAGATGAGCCCAAGAGAGTGCTCTGTCCATTTCAAGAGGATTGTCTGGTCAAATTGGATTACATTTCATAATGATATGGCATGGACACAGCTGCCATTTTCCTAATTTGATTCCTACCCCATAACAATGCCAATAAACTGGCCCTAAAAAAGCCTGACTTAGTCATAAGATCATTATCTGCTCCTGCCGTTGGGCCTCTCGGTACTGCCGTAGATAATTCAGTTACTTATGCTTTATGTACTCATTAAATAGCTTAGTGTTAGTAGACTCCCAAACTTTGACAGTACCTATCATGAGTGTGATTTAAGGCATTTGATTTTATCTTTGAAATCAGTGCCCGATTATGTATGGCTGCTGCTATTAACAGGAAGCAATGTAAATTTTGGGATTAAATTAGAGGGGATGTATGGAACACAAACCCATTAACCCCCAAACGGATATTGGAAAAAGAGAGAATTAAAAACATAAAGAGTGAACGAGGACGATATGGATCTAAAAAGTTATTGATGCAGATATAGAGTGGTGAAAAAGTTGAATGCTGTGTTTGCTCTTATGGATGTTAATTATCTTCCACTCGCACAGGATGCAGACTGAATGTATGAGCCTGCCATTAGTCGGCTATTTCAAAGGAATTCTCCGCCCCTTCCGCTTCCTGTGTGTTCAAAATCCCTGTCTCTAAGTGAAACTAGTCTTGCATACAGTTCCTAGACCTATTTCAACACTATATTTTAGTGCTGTGCCGAGTCCTGTGATATTCAAGGTAATACTCAAGACACATTTATATTTTTGATTACTATCACATGAGGTATTGGGCGACCACCATTGTTTGTACAGAGATGTGTCTCCTTATCTTGCTTATGTCCGATGAAGGGCTGGTGCCCCAAAGGTCACATGTGGTGATATGATCAAAATTTCTAAAATGAGCAGTTTCTGGTGTGCAGACCTGTTTTTGTATTTTAGTGCTATGCATAAAACATCTAATTCAAAGCTAGCAAGCTAGCAAATTAAAAACGCTTTTATGTTTAATTTAGCCGTTTTCATACCAGTGCTTGTCTTCCCAGGTGCCAATGTTCTATCAACACAAGTTCACTCCTGACAAAATTTTGCAAGGGCACCTGTTGCTGCATCCTAGGCTTGGACGTTTATGATTGGTTTAAAAAAAAATACAAACAACCCAGAGCATTTTTTCCCTTAGTGCAGAATTATGATGGGTTCAGCAAGACCTTTCTCCAGCACTGGCACAATGCAAGACAGGTAACTAAGAGATTTTCTGCTGGGACTACAATTAGTTTTTCATCCAACTTTAGCCAACTTATTTTTATAGTCTGTCTTTAATTTACTTGAAAATAACAAAATTTATTTATATGCTAATCCAACATGGTCTCTTCCCAGGTCGTCAAATACAGACGCTTTCTCCTGGTGTCTTCATGATAGAGTCCTTGGTATTGGCTGATACTGGCTTTAAAGCCAACTATCAGAATCAACAAACATGCTTTTTCTTATTTTGCACAATGAATCAATATTACATACATTGAAAAGCATTCCATGTCATGTCTCCATCTGCTGGTGGGCCATCACGATAAGAGTAGGCATGCATGATATGATGTTAATTCCACTGCAGAAGACACCTGATGATCACTAAAATTAGGTGGGTTATATCCTACTTCAAGAGACATACCCTTTCTCGTCTGTATGTGACACACAGCTGTCTCTTGGGTGAAAATCATTGTAACGTGGTTAAAGTTGTCGAAGTTAAGTAAAGTTAATAGTTAAGTTTAAGCAACAAAACTCCTTGGTTAGGTTTAGAAAAAAACATGTATTGGGTTGAAATAACATACTACGTTGGTTGCTCTGAGCGTCAAGCACTAATGCAATGGGTCTACACTTTCGCCACGCATCTGACAGATGTCTATTTAAGTTTTATTTCCATCTTTTAACCCTCCGGAGACACCATGAAAACTACAAAAAAATAAACACATAAAAAAACAAAGTTTGAAATTCAAATCTCTTTATTACTTTTAGAGTCTCTCAGCGAATACCCAGCATTTAGACGCGTCTCTCATGTGAATTTTCTGATAATAGACAGGTCACAAAATTGTCCATACAGGCCACTTAAACAAATATTACAATCACATACAAAACCAAATGAGGTGCAAAATGACAATTACCATGTACGCCTCTTGGACCATGCAGAATATTATCATTGTGGGGCTGTATGTACTTCCTTTGTTACCATGTTTGCTCTCTGCTCTGTAGCCATGTTCGTGGTCTCTGCCACTGTCCTACCTCAGCCCATAATGCAGCAGGTGCAACCCCCAAACCCTGGTCATGTAACCCATTACTCTTGATCAAAATAAACTTATAAAGAACAATAGATTTTTCTTTAACTGAACAATATTTTTAAAGATGGTACATTTTAAATCATTTTCAAATTAAAGTTACATTTTTAACTACAGATTTCTTACATTTTTAATCAGTTTTAATAACAATGAATTTATTTATTTTTTTTAAGATATTTTTGGGGGGCATTTTTTGCCTTTAATTGATAGGAAAGCTGAGTGAGAAGTGGGGAGAGATAGAGAGATAGAGCCACAGGCTGGAATTGAACCCAGGACGCTGCGGCACATGGGGCGCCTGCTCTATCCATTAAGCCATCGACGCCCCAATGACAATGAATTTAAACATCAATGAAATTATGACAGAAAATATGAAAAGCATTTCAATTAAATTTCAGCGAAAAATGTCTCTCGGACAGTTACAACACTGGAGTTAGTTGAAAGCTTGGTGTAGCTTGTGGAGACACCAAAGTCTCCCTTCAGCATTGGTATCACACACTGAGAGGTATGACAAAATGAATTATTTCCAAATCGCAACAATTCAATTTTCTTGTTATGTTTCTCGTTACTTTTCTCCTATGTTAGGAATGCCACATGATCCAGGTTGTGCTAAAACACTATGTAAATAACCACCAACATGTCAATGTTCAAACTCAAACCATAAAACCTTATATGAGCTCCTGCTGCCTGAAAGCTGGACGACATGATGAGCTATGAACAGTTAAATGTGTGTGTTTAACTGTATACGCGGGCCGCATGACTAAGAGTCTGTCGTCTCTTTAACTCCCATCCACCCACCACCCCTCATCCTCACTTCTTCAGTACTCTCTTGACTACGCAGCCAGCAAGCGTCTCGCCTGTCACATGCTGCAAATACTCAGCAAAGTGTGTATGCATGCGGGACACAGTACACAGGGATGTCTAAGGTTTCGCTCTGATTGGCTGTGTGCCTGCTCGATAGCACTCCAGGCATGTCGCGATGGCATAGTATGTGCTAGTCCGTGCTCAGCAGTTACTTCTTAGCCAGAGGGGCCCCACCAACTTCACACTCCACACACGTATGCTGCAGCAGGAGCACACCACATCGCACTAGAACTACTGTATGTCAAGAAAGTCATGTCTCACATTAGCAGTACCTGTTCCAAGCTCTCCTTGCTACTGTGTCCGCCAAATTACGCCTTCAGACATTAAGACCTGTCACAACAATTTTGTGGTAAATAGTGCTAACTGACAGCGTTGCTAGTGCTACATCACATCATGGAAACACCAAACAACAGTGTCTTCATGAATTAGCTTTGAACAGGCCGAGGACAGCATCATTTAGATTTCAAGACATGAAGAGGATTTCATTAAAATGTGTACTCTGTGTCCTCCACAGACGCTAGGTTAAAACGGGAAAAGCAATCCTCACCGGTACACCCCCGAACATGGAGGCTATAAGAGCACATTGAGCAGCAGTAATGTTTTACTGTGTGTGCGTGTGGCGGAGGGGAACACATGAATAATGGATGCAGTCACAAACTGATGGTTGGGCAGATCGGAAGAGACAATGTAAACAAGGAATTGCTTCTAGTTCATTTGAGTGGCCGGCGGTAGGCCTGAGCCGAGGGAGAGAGGAGCACTGAAGCAGCCTGCCATGGGAGAATCCATCTGCTGGCTATATATACACACCTGTGATGTCAAACTGAGAGCGAGACAGAGAGGGAGAGAGACAGGCAGAGGAGGGGGGGGGGGCGAGGGAGCAGCAGGGGTCGGGAGATGTGTTTATAGCCAAACACAAAAGGGGGCAAAAGTGATGATGAAAGAAGCAAAGATTTTTAAATAAATGTCATATCAAAGTGAATGCACACCTGGTAGACAGGTACGTGGGAGAATGAAGTCATAAAGGCGAGGCAATGAACTCTGACACCTTGTCAGCTCTAAGTTCATTGAAAAAACAATGTTTCATTTCAGGCTTTGTAGTTATAATCCCTAATATTTTCATTTTTGCACCATTTACGGGCAGGGTTTTTCAGTAATAGCCATTTACTGTTTAAATATTCAGTAGTAATGTCTCTATAGTGGTTTTTGATTGTTCGTGGCGGAGTCCGCCATTCCCACATTTGATTCAAAGTGCTTATCTGCACACCAGGGATTCACAGGACACAATGCATGTAAGTAATTCAGTGTTACATTTTCTTATCTCACTTACAATAGCCTGCACAGTGTTTCACAGCCATATCAGAGCTGTACTAAGTGACTGCTAATGCAAACCAAACAGTTCCTACTGCTGCTAGTTCACACCGAAAGTGTTTGACTTGCAAAACACGGGTTTGTCAAGCAGTCACAGGAAACTCAATGTATTTGTCACCGAGATGAGCACTGACAGCGATTGTTCATCAAAAATGTCTCTACAAAACAAAACAACGGCCATTTTCAACATTTTTTTTTTGTCAGCAGTTTTACATAACACAGGGAGCAGCCACAACGAGAGCTGCAGGCGACAGGCCGCACACCTCCAACTTCTCAAAAAGGTCAACAACTTTTAATGTGCTGATGGACTTCTTTATTTATTTTTTTTAAAGGGAATTCGGTGTGATTTTGCTTAACAGATAAACTAAAGTAGTGTTTACTGTAGTATTAAACCACACTTACCACCAGTAACCACTACTGGTTTAGCCTCATCAACCAGGTATGCAACTGGCATCTTAAAGAGATAGTTCGGATCATTTGAAGTGGGGTTGTTTGAGGTACGTATACCTCATACTTATACTCTTTGAGGTACATAGTCAGTGTGTTACATTCAGTTGACTGCTTTGGGCATGCCCCCAAGTTGGAAAAGCAGACTGAACTCAACTTTAACACAAAAGCTAAGCAATGTACTGCTGTAGAAGGGAAAAGCAGTAAGATGTATTTGAGCCACCTTAAAAATACATAGATTTATGTCAGTTTAAGTGTACTCTATTCTAAGAATATTTTCACTGCTTTGCCTTGCCATCAAACAACGATTTCCAACAAGAAACCAAGGCCGTATTATTGCGGTCTTCAAAGCCAGACTCCATTGAGAAAAACACATATTTAAAAGTGCTGAAAATAGTAGCTGCTGGTCTACCGCTGCCTCAATAAGTTAGTCATTTGATGTTATTGTGTGATTTTGGGGAACCTGAACTAACTCTTCTGAAAGCCAAACTCACATAATAACACAAACAAAATAACTGATAGATGCAGGGGTAGACCAGCAGCTCCTGCGTTCAATGAGCCAAAATTACAGCTTTTGTCAAAGGAGTCTGGTGGCTTTGACGAGAGCATGGATGGGGAACTGAGGCCATTCACAGCTTCTCTGTTGGAACAGGGTGTCTGACTAAAACGTAAAGCTGTGAAAATCCCCTCAATATAGCATGCACTTAATCTGTTACGTTTTTTTTCTGTGGTACTTTTGACTAATATACATTTTGCTGCTGCTGCCATCCACAGCAATACTTTGCTTAAGATCTCTATTGGCACTCCTGCCACATTTTTAATACACTGACTATGGATAAGCACTCCATATAACCCAACTATAAAATGTGAACCATCCCTTTTTAAGTATGATAACTTTAAAGATGCAGAAGTAGTGGAGTGGTTCTTATTTGATCTTCTTTTTTAAACTTTTCTTAAGCCTGACCAGTATGAACAGTAATGATGATTTAATTGTTAAAATTAAAAAAATAAATTAATAAAATACAAATGCAAGAAATGCAATGCAGCACTTTACTGGAAAAAAAAATCTATTTAAAAAACGTATGTAGTTCAACCTCCTACTTCAGGAAACCTTTTTATAACACACAGATGAAGACTGTTAATATTAGGATTGTACCAATTAACAGTGTACACATGGGAGGCCTGGTATTAATGAGAGAGATAAAACATGACACAGGAAAAGAGACAGAGAGGGACTGACAGAAATCTATAGGACAAGTAGACAGGCTATGGGAGACGAAGAAGGACGCACACTCAAACAAAAAGTCAGAGGGAGCAAAAAAGACGGACTGACAGCAAGATAAAGCAAAGGGGGGGGGGCAGAGATAATGACAGAGAGACACCAATTACAAGACATCAAGACAGACGGGAGACTGAGCAAACACAGGACAGACAGACAGCGAGAGGGGAGACACTGACAGAGAGACAAAGATACTGCAAGACAGGGAGATAAACAAATGGGTGAAAGACGGACAGCGGGACAGATTGGGAGCAAGAGAAATGGAAAGTGAGAGCGAGGGACCGCAGAGAGCGAGACAGAAAGAAAAGACAAGAGAGGGAGACAGGAGCATGCCCATGTGACTCCGCTGATCTAACAGGACTTGGCTTAAGCGCAGCTGTTCCTCTGGCTTTCGTCCGCATCGCTGGGGAAAACTCTATTCCAGTGTGAGAGGCTATTTATAGCCTCACCCAGGGAGACGTGAAACTAGTGAATCTCATAACATGCCCTGTTCCCCCTGTTTGCTATTTTAATGCCGGTACAGTTACCCAGTGTCCCTGGGTTACAGAGCTACACTGGGTCACAGCAAAAGGGAAGAGGGAGGAAGAAAAGGGAGCCTCTTCACATACTAATGCACATGCACACATACACAGGTGCACGGCTGAATCTGAACGCCATGTGGAGAAAAGCTGTTATTCCTGTGTTGGTCATGCCTGCTGAACCGTATAGAATCATGTGGGGGAAATGGTACAGGCTAATTACTGTCAGGCCATAGGAAGTGACATCAGCTTGAGTGATGCGACAAAGAAATCCCCACATTAGAGTCACAGTGTTATTATGTTCAAATCATTGCATCACTCATAATGAAGGTTACAATATTGTAACCCTAGTTCTATTGTATATTCTTCTCCAATCACGAGCACATGTTCACCCACTGAAATCTGCATAAAGGTAGCTGGCCAATCGGGATGTGCCTATCTGAATGAACCTGACATGCTGATTGTACCAGGAAGCACATGATGCTGTCTGCCATCCTCTACAGCGAGTGATGTCAGGAGCAACGAGGCCCGCAACTCAGTTTACAATATCGCAACCTTTGCTCTGTCTCACACAGGCTCCACCAACTGTACCCCAGTCTAGACAAGCAGAGGGTCCCAGCCAACCCAGGTAGTAGTTTGCAACTGAACCTGATAGATCCATAGCCTAAAGCCCAGTTCAGACCAATGATTCACGATGAGATGAAATCATTTTAAAATGTTGCAGATCTGAGCAGTCTGAGTTCGACTCAAGCTGGCTGATGGTGTCACCTGCAACTCAGCCAGTCAAATCACTGATGGCTGGTTTTAGGACGTAAGGTACTTCACCTGTTTCTACAGCCAATCGGTGTGTAGTGAAGTCCGCTGGTCAAGTCAAAATGACCGCAGGCGGCCTGTTCATTTGCTCAATGTATGTGCTTATGCCCCCCCCCACACACACACACATTCTCATTGACTGATTAATTTGAGCTAGTCATTTAAGCTATTGTGACGTATTTATTATTATTATTATTTATTATTATCTGATGTTCGTTTTGTTTCTGTTTTCCCCGTTTCATCACCACTACAAATGCAACAGTATCTCACTATCGCTATCCTCATTCATATGTTAAGAAGCTACAAATTATATTCAGCCATAAATAAGCCTGAAAAGCTGCAAATCAGAATGGAAGTACAGAGAGTTGTTGCACAGAGATGATACACCATCTCATCTGGTTGCAGTGGTGTGAACCTGCAGGTTTTTAGAAGGTTGCAGAGCGACGCATTGCAAGTAGTTAGCTGTTTCAAATCATCTTGTCGCAAATCTTTGATCTGAACTAGGCATAACCTTGCATGGGCCGAAGGGCAAGCAATAGCGACACCGCATTCCCTGGGTAATCAAGGAGCACAAAAACATGTTGGTGTATCACGCGTAGAGAGGAGTAAGGTGCAACACGGCTGACATACACCTAACCCCTTTCACCAGGCACCAAAAGGAGCCCGACATATCCAAGAGATAGAACCGTATGAACAAGGAGAGCGTAGACCACTACGCTGCCAAACATGCTGCTGAACAAGGCCACCAACACTGCTACATTGTGTGTAGCTTGAGTGCGAACCACAGGGGGAGAGTGCCTGCCTGCCTGCCCAAACGCTCAGAAGATGCACTCACAAAAGCATCCGGCAAGCAGTTTCCTGTATATTGGGCAAATCTCCATCACTGAAGAGAAAAGGATAGGTGACAGCATCCTGTGCTGCCTTGAATACTGTGGAGTCCGCACGTATTAAGGTAGGAACATGCTGATTGGCTGGCTACATTTATCCAAATTTCAGAGGGCGAAAGCTCATGATTGAAAGACAGTATCACCCACAGAGTCTAGTAAAGGGTAGAGACTGTGTGAGACTTGTGTATCCTAATATATTACAGCAAAACATAAAAATCAAAGTAAAATATAAAGAGGATTTTGATTTGAGATGATGGGACTGTGTGGGCCAAAGCCTGTCGATCCGGAGGTTAAAAGCTTACCTAGGTTGCCATGTGTTTGGTTTAGGGATTACACAGGTACAGCCTAGAATGCAATCTGCTCAGGGCGGCACCCATACATGTCACCGCTATCAACACAATTTTCCTATCACTACTCACATGCGATTTACAGAGGCTGCTGTAGCTGCAGAGCAAATCTGCAGAAGTGATATTGTTGATGCTATGAACATAGTTTATGCTCAGTGGGTTGAGTTCATTTTTTAACAAAGACAAATTTTCAGCATTGTGCACAAAGAAACTGTGAGATTTAGGTCAGTCAACCCAAAAGTCCAAACTATCCAAAGACAAAAAAGACATCACAGTGTGATCACCGCTCTAACCAAGGATACCAAAGCTACCAGTGTCATTAAAAAGTTTGTCCATGTCCAGAATCACAATCAGCCCTGTGCTGCCCCTCTGTGCCAAGCCTACTGAGCACCGCAGGCCAGCGTGGGATTAGACGATTTGTGGACACTGAACTAAATACATGACATCAACAATGTCAGCAAACATGAAGACAAGCCAAACAGAGTGCATCTCTCTGCATCACCGCCGGACAGCACACCCATCTGCACAACAGGACAGGAACTCATTCCTCAAAATGGCTGCACTCCAAGAGAGCTTTTTGTCCCAGTTGTGACGTCTCCTCAGCTAGCAAAGAGAAACAATAAGACAGCGATATGAAAAAGCATAATGTAAGCCTGCCAGCGCATGCTGTCTAAGACATACACTCTTTCATGTCCCTCCGCTCAAACAAAAGAGGACAGAATAAAGATGTATCTGCATTAGTATTACTGCCGTACGACTGGAGGGAAAATGAGACATTCAAAAAAAAAAAAAAATCTTGAATGTACTCTCCTGTCGATTCATAATGCTGTACTGCACCTCTTCCATTGATACAACATTTCAAGCCCCAGTGGTTTGGGATAAAAATAGACGACGAAGTGAATTGTGGGAGATTGAAAGGTCTGCGCTTGTCATCCGTAACGTCTTTGCCCGTCTATTATCTGCTGACATTAAGATGATAAAACTCGGTGGCACAAATGAGGGCATACTAAAGATGTCGGCTATACAATGAAAGAACCTGAATGACACTTCTTTTTTAACAGAACACCGCTTGTGTAAAAAGCCTGGCTAAAGAGCGCAGAAAATGAGCTAATGTACGGCTGTATCTCTATTCCCTGGAGATGCAGTTGTTTGGCTGCTGAGAGCTGTGGCAGCTTTAACAGTTGGGGGAACAAACAAAATAACACTAACCACACTTTTCACTTAGTTTACTACATGGCTGAGCCATAAATGGCGCCACAGCAGTTCAGACCTCAAAAATCAATATCATAATTTTTTTGCACTCTCCATTACTCTTAGGACCCCAGAGAGATGGCAGATTGGAATTTTCACCCAATAACCACCCCTGCTCCTGTCTGCAAAGCCTGGTAATTCAACCTAAACTAGGGAAGCAACTGTCAATCAGGCTCTCCGCCTCTGACAAGAAGCTCCCCGCCCCCTCCGCTGATCTTTGCTTTTGCTGTATTTGACTGCGAGCACAGATAATTGCCCCTGTAATCACCACGGAAACCAGACATTAGAAAGATTTATAGCCTCAGACACAAAGACCATGAAAACAAAATAAGAGACAACATAATTAATGCAGATGGAGGAGTGCAAATTTAACAAATGACTGTGTTGGGAAAAAAGCACCATTAATGTAAAGTCATTACATACCACACACACACAAACCACACACTCCTCCACATGCGCACATGCAATAATTGGCCATTTAATTCCTGACGTGTAATTTATATCGTTTTTTGCGAGATGGCTTGTTACTATGGTGATACACACAGGCTCACATTCTTGTTTTCTATGCAAATGAGGTCTGACTCGAAGGGAAACGCTTCAAATTGGTCCATTTAATAAACCAGACAAATGCCCTTCAGTGTGATTGCTGACACGGGGAGAATCTAAAAGCAGTGGTTACTGCGCCGAGGATGGAAATCACAGTTTACATACATTACCTGCAGAAAGGCTTTGAGTCTTAGTATTATGAGATCACTCCACATATAGTACGGTAAATGAACAGGATGTGTTCTGACCCAGACTGTAACCTACTATGTTTCTCCAGAGGGGGTTACACTGCCATTTTATCCTATCAGGAAGTAGGTGGAGTGAAAAAAAGCAACATGCTTGACTGACATCGGCCTGTATAGCCATCAGTGGCACAATCACCTGAGGCCAACTTCCACCATTTTGTACGACAGCTCAATGTACATGTGAATGGATGTGCCAGATGAATAAACATGTGGTGCATTCAGTACAACCTTAAAAAAATGGCCATACAAGGTCCCAATGCATTTAGAATTTAAAAAAATATATAGATACGTCGAGTGTTGCACACATTAAAAAAAAGCCTTCGGTCTCAGAGTTAGCTGTACGTCTTCAGAGTGCCGCGCTTGCACTACATGCTACTGTGACGTTCCTCAAAATGACGTTGCTGTCCTTGTAATGTTCTTGCTGCTTAGAACCACCAACCTCTATCTGTTCAGCTATACCCTGAAGGGTGACTCTATTTTCTATTATTGCTCTAACAAACAGGACTTTCATTCATTCAAGGGCACTGGTGTATCAGTGTGTGTGCGCGTGTGTGTATATACAGTATGTGTGTGTTAAGGGCAATGATTGATTTCGATTTCAGCTGGGGCTCGGTTTGTGTCGGCATCGCTTACCACACCTATGAATCAGGAGGTAATAGTGTGCCTCCGAGCTCGCAGCCTGTCTGGACCTCCTAACCTGTGGCAGAACTCATATCTCCGCTAACAGAGCTTCCATCAGCAGCAGGACACTCTCTGCTGCACACGGCACAGCAGAGCCAAAAACTGAAGTCATTTTTTAAATGCAGCTTGCATTTTAACCACATTGCATTATGGTAGGCAGCTTTATTATGAGACATTCAATAACAGTGCTATAAAAGTGCAAAGCTTGTACAACAGAAAAAATTTAGAGAGCCTGATAAAGGTTCTTGTCTTAATACATTTTCTTCAGGGGAGGGCTGGCAACAAAAGGCCGCCTTGGAAGCTGCTGTCAAGTGGCCCAATTTAATGCACCAAGTTCCAACTGACACAACATGTTTGTCAGTCAACTACTTATTAATTTAAAAAAAAATCAATCTGTAAATTAAACATCTGCAATGATGCCGGCACTGCACCAGACCATCATGGTGAAGAGGGAGCTTTCAATTTACTGGTCCATGTACATCCCAACCCTCACCTATGGTCATGAGCTCTGGGTAGCGACCAACTGAATGAGATTGTGGATTTAGCTGAAATTAGTTTCCTCCATAGAGTGGCTGGGCTCAGCCTTGGAAAAAGAGTAAGGAGCTCAGACACCTGGAGGGGGTTCGGACATCTGATCAGGATGCCTCCTGGACGCCTCCCGTTAGAGGTGTTTGGGGCAAGCCAAACTGGTAGGAGGCCCCAGGGCAGACCCAAGCCACGCTGAAAGGGATTTCATATCTCATCTGGCCTGGGAACGCCTCAGGATCCCCCACCAGGAGGAGCTGGAAAGCATCGCGAGGGAGAGGGACGTATGGAGTACTTTGCTCAGCCTGCTGCCCTCGCAACTTGGCCAGACCCAGATGTCAGGAGCAACGAAGCCCAGCAGACCACATCTACAGGAGCACACTACACTCACTCTACTTATTCACACAAAGCCTGCTATATTTACACTGAGTAAGTATTCAACAAACATTTTTATTGCTAGGCTGGTTATCATATATCATATGCAGCATCATGGGTAGCCAACTCAGTGCTGCGAGCACCTGGTCACCTGCGGGGAGCCAGTGAGTCGCCCACAGGGCACGTTCTAAAAATAACTGCAGTCAAGCCAACCATCACTCACATCTCTGTGGTTAAGTCAATTGATGCTACAACTGTAGTGAACCCATATACTGACACTTATGGTACATGCATTAAAAGAGAGCTAGCGTCAGACTTGGTGGAGTTAGCAGAAGGATACACATGTGACTGCATCCAGTTTTCAATTAAGGTGTTGACAAAGGGTATGTAATAACAAAGACCGCACCTCTGGGAATATTTCCGAACTTCCTGATGGCCAGTCCATACCTGACTTTCATCATGTTGGTCAGTAGACTGAAAAAAGAATAAGGTTAAACGTATCCTGTGGCGTTTTAATGCATACAAAGTTCCATCCATTCAGCCAGCCAGCCAGCCAGCTGGGTCGCAGGGGCAGCAGGCCAAGAAAAGCACCCTAGACATCCCTCTCCCTAAAGCTCCTCCTGGGGCACCTCAAGGCATCCCCAGGCCAGACGAGATATGTCGTCCCTGGGGGCCTCCTACCAGTGTGACATGCATACAAAGTTTACATTCAAAATGTGCGTGTACCATTAAGCCCCAAAGAAACATTTCCTTCCTCGTAAAAAAATTCCCAAGGCTAAACTGCACTGTTTATATCCATGTTTGCTAACTAGCTAGCTTGATCTTCACCTTCATCCATTGCTTTGGTTTCTTAGAGAATTACTGCCACTGGTTATCAGCTTTTGACAGTCTTTCTGTCTTTTATAGCCCTTTTGCCATTTGAGAAACCTTTGAAAAATACTGTCCACTCAACGATTTCCATTTAAGTAGATTTAAATCAATCTATCAAAGAACCTGAAAGTAGAATCAGCCAACAAGGGCATCCAAAGCACGCACGTTGGTGGACACATGGGTGATCACTTTTTAATCGTTTCTCAAAGCCTTCTTATCACCTATTATATCCAATAATTCATGATTCACTGGATCAAAGCATACAAAAAGAAGCTATTATGATAAAACACATGCTAGTGATATTAATTACACTGATACATTTGCTGTTTAGGGAATTACTTTTGTTAAAAATAAGAGGGCTAGATTTTTAGCTTAAGAGATCATCATCTGGGGTCCTGTTAACATTACATATTTCTTTCTTGGTATAAGTAGTTAGCATAATGCCAGAGCCAAATTATTTTAAGTATTTTCATATTTAATCATATTAGTATGTGTTTCATTATGATTTATAAATAAAGTTTTGTGGACCCTGACAGTATGAGCCTTTCTTCTCCGTAGTCTTGTTTCCTCCACACCCTCAGTGTATTTAAAGAATAGCAGCAGCAGCAGCAGCAGCACCGAGAGCAACAACAACAGCAACAGTTACAACAACAGTCTTATCAAGCAGTCACCTGTCTTAGTCCTGATCCCCTATTGCCCTCAGAACACTTTAATGAGCTTTCCTCCTAAACACAGACAGGCGGAGAGCTCTCTGCCAATAAGCAACTCTGTACAGACAGACGGATGAAATCGGGGGCCCTTTACCTTCTGCAGAACAGGCCGTTTAGGTGTTTTCGAGGAGCGGAAAATAAACAAGATGGTAGCTATTGCCCTAATTGGCTCCCTGCTGTCTAACCGGCACTGATCAATGACCGTTCTCTATAAAGAGCAACATCCAGACATGACTGGCAGATATAATTTTTAGCAGCAAACCTGTGTGTGCAGGTGGTAATTCAAGGTACAGGTGCTCGAAATACTGCGTTGAAATACTATGTTATAGAAACAAACAACAACAGATCAACAGGTCAAATGATTTTCATGGCAAATATATGCATTGGTAAGTATTAATATATGTATTTTGTAATATCATGCACAAGTTAGCAGAGTTATATAACACTAGCCTGCAATCCTGTGCACTCTAATGCACTTCCAATTTTCAATATATACTAATTTGTTCATCTTATAATAATGCATTCTTGTTGAGATGGTTTTAGAGATTTGATTCACTTAATTTTTGGGTCATAACTTGAAAGGTTTTCTGACCTGGTTTCATGCTAGGTGGCCCGAGCCCTGACAAATATTGCAGGGGGTGCGCTGCAAGGCTAACTGAATGAGGCATGCTTTGGCATCGCTAGCATAACATGGACAAAGCAGAGGATGAATCTTCACCCAATGTGACACCTTCCAAAGCGAAGACAAGAAAATCTGACGAGGCATATCTCACCCTTGGCTTCACTGGTACCACAGGGGGTAACAAGCAGAGACCACAGTGTGTTGCGTGTCTGAAGGTACGAGCTTGCAACAGTTTGAAGCCGAACTAAAATTCATAAAACTGTTATGCACATCAGAGTCGCTTTAATAAAGCTGGGGGGGAGAGCCATTTTCATACCGGTTATTATGATGCTTGTGGCTCTTTCGGACAGAACCTGTAAGTACGCTAATCCTAGCTTGGGTTATGGTGAAGATGAAGTTGGTCTTTTCTAGGGCTGCCCCTTGAAAGTCAGAGATTCAAATCATCAGTCAGAGACCCTCCGTCAACTGAGATTCCTTCAAGTCGAGCATCAATTGTCAGTGTGTTGTATAGTGTACTCCCAAGGACATTTTGGTCCCCAGATTTTGCTGCGGAGTGAGCGCTCTTGACAGTCGTGCTACTCTTTGGGATAGACAGCTGCAGACAGGACGCAGCACAGAGGAAAAATTAAAATAATGTTATCTTGTCTCTTCTGCCTGGACGTGGTGAATTTACAGCTCACGGATATTTAATACGAGACAGTCTCTGGCTTTTGTTAGATGTCCAGTGTCGGCAAAAATGTTGTTGGACATTTCCAATCAGTCTTTAGCCCAGTTAGCTTGTTTACTATATTGTGCAAATACAGATGTCACATTGAACGCCCCACTGAGCCTGTTCAAACTCCATGGGTTAAAAAATGAATTGTGGGGTATTCATATGAAACGGCTGCATCTGGTTTAACATAATTCTAAAGAGCTCCGGGAGGGTTACCTTCTCTCTCTGTCATATTATAATGGCCAAACAGAGCAGATTCTTAATTTCTTAAATTGAAGAGAGAGTTCATTTTTCTTTTAAACCTTAACACACCATCTGTCTGCAGACCTAGATTTAGTGTAACAACAGAAAGTACAGCTACTGCAAAGGAATATCACTAAATTCAGCAGCTCATGATAGCCTATTAAAGTTTTATGCATTTGAACCTTGCTTCGGAGCTCCACAGAAATGCTGTTACGTATTAATGGCCATTTACTTGTTTGTGCATTTGGATCGGACTAGAAAAACAACTCTGTTATTTAATGAATCAGTCCCTCCAGAAAATGTGTAACCACAGAACAACAGATGAGTGGGAGATGCTGCATGATGGGACACTGAGCATTGCAGCCCATGCATAAGATATGAATGACTAAGTATGAGCACAGTCTTCCAACACGCCAAGCTAGCAGATGCAGCAGAATGTCCTTTGTCCAGATAATGTCTTTGATAAGCTTCGATTCACAGAGACACAATGTCAATGTTGAATACTAACACACAAGAGTGGATCACTGTGTCTCCCTGTGTGAGGCGTTGTGACAATTATTTCATCTCCCACTGCTACCTTCGAGGCTCTTACATTGGTTAACCTCTCTTTATGGTGTCTTTCGATTTGTGCTCTCGTCCTTACCCATCATCCAATCAAAGTGTTATTATACACAGTCACAGTTGGCTGACCATAAATCAAGCGCTGAGATACAGTTTGAGCTGCTACACATCCCTGTATCTTCCCATTCTCTGTTTCTTCTCCTCTGACTCCATTGTCTCTCTTCTTCGTCTTTCTCTTCGGTTCCTTTCCGTTCCCTCCTCTCCTCTCTTTTCCACTCCACACCTCTCCACTGGCTTAAGAGAAGCCTGAAGAGACCGAGGAGATTAGGCTCTCTCTGCTTGAGAGACAGGTCTCATTACCTTTATCTTCCCCTGATGCAATAATACTCTCGCTGATGCCTGCCGGTGTGCAGGACTGTGCGAATTTATTAGGACAAGCTTAAGCCACACGTTTGATGTGGAACAATAGAAAAAGAGGTACAAGCTTTGAATGTTAATCAACAGTCGGCGTGGTTAATTGTTTGGTAATTGTACAAAACAGGAAAAAATTAGGCTAATGAGGGATAAACGACACTGGATTTAAATTCCTCCACTTCCTGAGAATGTGTCGATTAGGTCCTCAAATTGCATTACACAATACAGCGGTCAACAATGTTATGTGGGAAATGTTCTTGTTAAAGGCGGTAAAAAAGGCAGTCATCTGAGCCTAATGATTCAGAGACTTGCCCTTGATTCGAGAACAGCTCAGAGGCTAACAAATGGAAGTGCAAATGATTTTTTAACTCTAGGCTCATTTAATCATTTTAAATTTAGATCTCACGCCTCCCACTGGGGAAAATAAATCAGCTTCCTTCATACAGAATTTGCATGTTTTAACCCTGGAGTTAGAAAGAGGAAACGGGGGAGAGGACACGCAGGGGATTGTTATGGCTCGTGTTCTCCTATCAGCCCACACCCAGGCCCCCAATGTGTTCCACAGGGAAGGTTGTGTTTCTTTACTGTGACCCCAGACAGAGAAGACTTTGACCTAAGCTAACAAGATCCATTAAGAGGGACTGGAGTCTGGATGAAACATTGCAGCAAGTGTGTATACACATTTTGAAGCCTACAGAGAATATGTGTAATTATGCAAGATGGCAGCGCAGCAAACCGATCTGTGTGTTTATAGGAAAGGTCATTGCCTTCGGAGGAACGCTGTATTGCACGGCATTAAGCCTCGATGTGATGTCAAGTGTAAAGTGGGCTGCTGGGGAGGACTGAGGGATCCTCTCAGCTCAACTTCACCACATCAAAGGATTTTTACTATAGAATGAAACATCCACAGACAAGGCACACAGAGCTCAGAGGAAGCTCTCTGTATCCAAGTCGGACCGTGTTTGTTTGGTGTAAGACGAGAGTCAGCTCTGGTTTCCGCTGCGATCTGCCTGTTCCTTTTAGCGGCGTTGTTGTGTTTGGAACAGGTTCGGGATTTGAGGAGCTGACAGAAAGTATTGCGGGATTGCCTTTCGCCCGGAGGTCGAGGGGAGGCATTCCCTGCCACGGCGCTGGCAGTGTGAGGGTGTTTTGTGCGGGTAGGGGTGGAGAAAACCACCTCCCTGGAGTCAGCAATTTGACCCTCGCAGGCTTGGTACACGCTGCACTGTTGAGCTCAAATAAACAACAGTGAAAATTCAGCACAAAAATAAAAAGTGTTGTCAGGGTGTGTTAGAGATGGAGCTGGCAACAGCTTTCACATGGGATGATGTGAGGACTGAATCAGCTCTCCTCTACTGTCCACACAGCGTGCACTTGATCACTGCAACACTGTACGAACCCAAGGACAAGTCAGTGGGGGTGACACACAGAATGTGTTATGGCTGCATTTGCATGAGAGGGGGATTTACTTTATGAAATTATACCAAAGCAACAATGGCGGCAACGAGGGAGGAGTGTATGTGCGTGTGTGTAAGAGGGAGTGATTAATCATGAGGCGGCCAGAACTCTTCAAAGCTCTTCATTTTAAGATGATCACTTGCTGTCCTTGCAGAAGACAACTACAATGATGTACTCCTCGGCTCTGTTTTGATGTGTGTGGACAAGCAAGGGCGGTTATTACGAGGCTCGACATCCTCACAGAGCTGACGATATACAAAGTGGCTGCAGATATATACAGTGTTTCCTCTCCTCTGTCAAGTGGACATCTACGCAAGGGTTTTATGTGACTTACACAATGCGGGTTACATCATAATGAAGACAGTTTACATTTCCGCTTCATCTGGGCTAGCTACGAGAGAGCCTTGGTAATCCACTCATCTGGATGCATTATGCCTGTTGCAGTGAAGTAACCTCCGAGCGCATGAGCTTCTCTTCAAATGCAGCGGTGAGGAAATCCACATCGCTAATCCTCAGCCTTAGTGCATTTATTTAACAGGCTCCGGATGGCCAGCGAAGGTTTACTGTTAGAACGTCTTCCTTTGGTCTTCACCAGCTAATAGCCACTGTTAATCAATACTGTTGTAAGTGCTTTTTAGCTCTCAGCACCGGGCTCATTTGTCAAAATAAAAGCCGCAAGAGCCCAGGGGACTAATCAAAAGGGATGAGGCAACAGGGAAATTTGCAGCTTGGTAACATGAGAAGGAGTCAGGGAAAGGATGGGGAGGGGCGAACCAGTGGCTCGAGCATGTTCAGCTGAAGCTTTGGATTACAACATGCTGGGGAAATTTGAATATCAGTACAGTTTCTGTGCACAATGATCCGACATCCTCCATGTATTACATTCTCTACTTTGCAACACAGAACAATTCAGGTAACACTGCACCAGTACCGGCAAGACACCAGTCAACAAACGGGCCTAGATATGCGGTAATTGTCGCATTGCATTACGCAAAACCTCAGTCCTCAGTTGTACAAACAAAATTTGCCAAAGGAATGAAACTATGGGGCGCCCACTTACCCAACTGGTAGAGCAGGCTCACCATGTACAAAAGGCGGTGTCCTTGCCACAGTTGCTGCGGGTTTGTTTCCAGCTGGCAGCACTTTGCTGCATGTCAGTGTTCTACCTGTCTGAACTCCTTCATATCTACACACCCTCCCATACTCTTAGATCCTCTTCTGCACTCCAGCTCATATCAGCATCTGCCTGCTCGACTACCATGGGTTCTAGAGCCTTCAGCCATTCTGCCCCTGTGAAATTCTCTCCCCCACAACATTCCCAATTTTGACTCCCTTTTCATTTTCAAATCCCATCTGAAAACACACCTTTTCATGCTGGCATATTTAGTCTGATTAAATGGAGACACACATATGGTGACCTGCACTGATGATGACTTGATAATGATGATTATATACCTAATATTTTTATTTTTTTTTTATCTGGTCATTTTATTAATTCTTATTGGATATTACAGAATTGTTTGATTTTATGATCTATGGATATGTTGCTGCTTGTTTTGTTTTTTCAGCTGAGTCTTGTAAGGTGTCCTTGAGTGCTTTAAAAGGTGCTTATTATCCCTACTCCCTCTCCCCCTTTCACACTAAATCTGTGCTATCAAATAAAGACAAAAAAAACAAGGAATATCTTTTAAAAAAAAAAAGGAAGGAAACTATGAAACTTTTTACCAACTGAACTTAAATGCAACACAACTTTAATGGTTTAAACAGAGGAATTAAACCAGGGGTAAAAGTAAAAGAGAAACATCTTTGTTGAACTTAACACCACAGTAGAGACACCAGTATTCTGTATTTTGTGTGGATGTATTTTCTGAGTATATTCGTGGATGTATCCTTGAACATGTATTTGTGCTATCTGTTGATGTATTTTTGTGTATGGATTTTGAGAGGTATTTTTTGTGGATGTGTTTTCTTTTTACTATTTCAACTTTTGAAAAACCTCCTGTGGACAAGTGTTGCAAATATGCTACAAACACAAAACACAGCGCATCTGGCTGTTGTGCATAAATATATAATACTAATGTTACCGTGATGTCCATACCAAAAAAAAAAAAAACTAGGCTAAACTACTATTATATTTATCTTATCATGAGAATAAATTTGCAATGTGTCACTTTTTTGAAAAGCTGGATTCAAACTTGAAATATTATGAACAAATAATCTAAAAAAAGGTTAGCACCAGCAAATACTCCTATTTAATTCTATGGCTGTTCACACTGAATCACTGATAATAGGGAAAAAAATCTTTGTTTAATAAACAAACTTAGTGAATTTATACAGCACAATTACAATCTTCACACTGGCTCTAATTGTAAAGTGATTTTATGTTTGGTTGAGTAATTATTCCAGGATGTCGCAAGCTACCGTACCCATTTTAAAAATTAAAGCTTAGCAAATTTAATCAACAACATTTTGAAATTCAAGCTGTTTTTATTAATGAGTTTATTACAAGCATCAAAAATACAAGCGTCTGTAATTTAAATGCTCAGAGGGCACTAATCTCCCTCCGTAGAACCCGCTACAACTCTATTAAGAGAAATCCAGAGTGTGTGTGCATACGGCACAGGCGAGGATGAGATCATGATGGACAAACGTCGCTCTCATAAGAGCAGTCCATCGTTCATTGCTTGTCGCTTAGCAACAGAGACCTGGCGGGCAGACAGTAGGTGTGTGAAACAGAGTGTGTGGGAGGGGAGGTTTGGAGGAGGGGGGTAGAGAGAGGGACAGCAGCAGAGCAACAGGGAAGGAAAAGACACAGAGGCAGGCTGAGAGGAGATGTAACGCAAGACGCCCGCGGGGGAGAGGCGGCCAGAGTCGATACATGAATGTTTGGACTGATCAGAAAAGTGATCATTTAAGTTTGAAAGGATGTAAACACTGGGGTGTGTTTGATTATGATTAAATAAAAACTATTTTTAGCACCACAGAAGAAGATAAAGGAACTCTGTTAACACAACTTCCCTTTGAAAGCTGTTTTGTTGCTGCCTCAAAAACAATTTTCCTCCGCTGGTCGTGCTGCTGTTTATAGACACTCACTTCACACCGGCTTTCCTGGTGTGTGCACAGAAGCACTTACAGAAATGAAAGCGAGATACAACACCTCAGTGCTGTAAATCAAAAGACTGCTAAGTAATGCACCGCAGGTCTTTTGATCAGATTATATTTCCTCCAATTTCAACCTTAAAATAATCTGGTTACGGATCTGACATGACAGCTGCAATAGTCAGAGAATAGCTTTAATCTTGTTATTTTCAAATTATTGTGTGCATGTGTATCATGCGATAGCCCCTTCCACAGTGTTTCACCACCTCCCACCAATAATCCAATCTCCATGAATTCCTAGAAACAAGCAGATACAGGAAAATGGATGAACACTTTAACGGTGCAAAAGGCCACTTGACTACGTGACATTTAAAGACATACACCTCTGCACGAGCCCACAAGCACACACGCGCAGCAACAGTAACACCTGATCCTTCTTTTGTTTTCAGTAACAGAAAATAAAACTTGATTTCCTGTGCAAATCTGTGGAGATAAAGCTGGATTTCTAGAGTGCGTGCTAAAATTTGTCTCAGTGTTTCTGAATATTCTTATGAGCTGATGTGAACTGAAAATGACGAGCAGTTTTGCCATTCAAGAAATTTGCAGCAAAGAACAGGCAGCACAAAGCAGCTCAGCAGTTGGCTTCACGGTATAAGTGCAGAATCTGTGCCAAAAGGGAGACAAATAACTGGACACTGATTAAAACACAGGAAAACTGAACAGGGGAACACAAGGAACAGATTGTGTGGAAAATAAACTACTCACTTTCAAAGCAGATACACGCTCACACATGTAAGAACGCATTTCCACGTCGATATTCAAATTTTCAACACAAATAAAAACTCATATATTTTGTTAACACAACTGAAAATGTCAAGGTTAGACTCATCTAATCTTTTATTTCCGTATCAAAGGTGCTGCGCTGGGCAAAGGAAGGGCGTTCTAATAATGCAGGTGGCAAAATACCAAAATACCATCACGTTATTTTTAGCTCGTTGGAGGGTGAAAAATAGTCCAAGTGCAACCTTGGTACACACTCAATCCTCGCGGCCTGGGCTTTACAAGACATATATTCTCCTGCATTGGTCTAATGTCACCAACAGCAGCCAAGTCTCAAGGAAATCTCAATGCCAAGGACAGAGCTGTGCTGGGGTAACTTAAGAATGCCACAATTCGGATTGAGCTTTATGGTGATCACTCTTGAGCGAGCCGCTGCTTTACTTGCTGTGTCATTCATTTCATATGCTGTCAGTCAAAATGTAGGCCTGCTCGAAAATTCTCCTGTAGGGCACACGCACACACTACATAACCATGATCTCCAGTTGCATTTCATCAAACCCATTACTGTTGACTTTTGTTTCAAACAGCATCCTTAAGTAAACTGCGAGGGAGCGTGCGCCGATCGATCAGCACAGCGTGGCTAAACACTCCAAGAAAAATAGCGTAACAGGAGACACTCTCTCCACCGACTTGCTGATGGAAAATATCCAAGGGATCTCTATAATGGACCCAACTGACAGCACTCTAATTCAATCACGTGTGTCGCAGTTGCAACTAAGCTGCCTCCAAATACCCCCCCATCTATTTTAAACCCTGTTCAACAATGACAGACCGCGAGGACTCCAGTATGCCTGAAAAAACATTACGCAAAAGAAGAGAAACCAAACACCGCCGGGCTCTCTCTGTCTAGCATGTGTGAATGTGTATCTGCGTGTGCGTGCAGGGGTACATGCCTCTGCGTCGCCTCGGAGTGCCGTGGAGACTCATTTTCTGTGCTTGTCCTATCACATATAGCTGTGTTCAGAGTGTAGTCGACCAGAAAGAGGAATAGGCACAGCAGAATGTGATGCTATACAGAGATTGGTCATATAATGCAGTTACAGCAGACATGGTTCATTACCTAGCGGGTAGCAGATAAAAGAAAAAGAGAGAAATCATGATATTGTTTTGTATTTTTACACAATTCAATCACCCCGAGGGCAGAATAATCTCACCATGTATTCTTATCTGTATCCACTACAGAGAGAGAGAAGCAGGAGACATATTTGAATGGGCGTACAGCTCACTGGTAAGACATAACACAGAGGTTATTTCTCCTCCTTCTTAATCAGAGCACACTGGTGCCCTACAGCTGTTGTTTACTATTAAAGCAGGATTAGGGCCAAGTTTTGCTGGGTAGTTCCAGGAGATAGCGCTGATCGCATGGTCGTTCCCAGAATGCCCGGGTCTTTCAGGTCATTTCCTGCTGAGTGTCAAGCGAGGGGGGACAAAGGCCCTCTCCTCCCTTGCTTTCTAGCCACAAGACTAGAAAGACAGTCACGAGGAAGGACAGGTAATGCCAGAGCAAACACTGTGGCGCTGCTGTAGATGTATAACACACGTGCATTGTGAAAAACAGCTTGAGGGATTCTTTGTTATCGATTTATGAATATCAGGGTAAAGAATGCCACCTCCCAGCTCAGTCCCGGCCCAATCAATAATGCAGCTACAGTATCTGTGTCCACACAAATGAACAACACACTGGCGCCTCCATTATTCATGAGGGATTCCACCTGTAGCACCTCAGCTGTATTATATTTGTCCCATAGGAAGATTTGCAGCAGCTCCGTGCAGGCCATTAAATGCGTGCACAGAGTAGCAGAGGCACCACACTGGTATTACGATGTTCTAACAATGGAGCTAAAACACTTGTATAAATCATCACAGTCCATAATAACTAATGGGTAATGTCTGTGTAAAGATTTATTGATTACCATTGATGCAGCATAATGATCTAAACAAAGATATAATTAGCTGTGTTTTAAAAAAAAAAAAGAAGCATCACTGGTATTTGAACATCATTAAAAAGCACAGAGTTAATAATGAATGTCTAATTTTCAGCCATACTTGTACAAACAAGAGTAGAGTCACCTTTAAAACCAGAGCTCCCAGCTGTTGTGTGTTGTTTTGTTTCCCCAGAACAGAGAGCAGGACAGAAAGCATCTCTCCCCGCCAGTAATTGGAACACCAAAACAAAAAAAAAATGCAATTTGCATGTGAACACTGTTGACACAGACAGGGGCAACTTCTGAGCACCAAACCCTTTGGTTGGAAGAATTTAATTGCTTCTTTTTTTCCTCCTTAAAATCCCAGAGAGCTAACGGCTATAAATGTGCACATAGAAGTGAGTGTGAATACAGAGTTCTATCACTTTTTGGCATGTAATAACAGTGCTGTGGAGATGTGAACTCACCCACTAAGCCCTCTAACATGGCAGGGCTATTACTTTCACTGTGTCACAATAAATGACCCCGGCAATCAGGGGGTCACGGCCGCTTTACGACAGAAAGCTAGAGGAGCTACAGTACAGTGCTACCATGATTCAGACTGATGCTATATATAAGTGGCACACTGCATGCATGCGGAGGCAAGCATACGATGCACTGGTGGCACTGTGCCACACAGGCTGGGGTTACTATGACCAGTAAAATTAAGTTTAAATTTAACATTTTGGGAATATGCTTATCCAATTTTGGGACCAGTAGCTTTCTGGAGGTTCCGTTGGTTGCCAGGCAACAGACATGAAATAGTCTGGCACATACCCCCCACTTTACCATTCAGTTTTTGCACAGTAAAGAACAGGGTTGCAACAGTATGAGATTTTCACGGTACAATAACCTTCTTAGAAAATATTGCAGCTTCACCGAATCACAGTATTATAGGATTTATATTATCATCAGTCAGAATGACCCTTAAAGGAATCGAAACGTAATGTTATTGTTGGTTGATCAAATGGTTTATTACTATAACTGAAACTTGAAACCATATTTTTAATGGAAGTGTGTGTAAAAAGTCTCCCCTTTGAAAATCCTTTAAATAAAGGGTAGATTCTCCGTCGACAAAACGTTAGTCGACCAGAAAGGTCATTAGTCTGCAAGGATTCATTGCTGGACCTCGTGTTTTCCGGGCGCTTAAAGACGCTGCATGTGTACGGCCCCTAATTTCCAGGGCTGGTACCTGCAGTTATTCCACAGGCTAGTTAATAACATGTCGGGCAGGAAATCCAAAGTGTGGGATCATTTTGAGAAGGTGAAGGACGAACCCAAGGTGATATGTAAACTCATCTTCATTGGTCGACTACAAACATGACGTGTCATCTGAAACATGTCAGTAGCTACATGCCCATTAGCCCACAGCGTCATTAACAGGCGGCTCACTCAGTGTGTGACGTGCACTTGTAGATAAAATATAGGCCTATATTAATGAAGGTTCATTAGTACGGTTTTGTATTTCTCTGTAATGTAGCACAGTGTTAACAATGTTAATACTGTATCGCTTCAGAGGTGCTGATAGGCTGAATTTTTGTAACTTCTGGATAGCCAGGATCACTGTTAGCCTCTGTTTTGGTCTTTAACCAGCTGCCTGCAGTAGCTTCATATTCACCATACAGACCTGACTTTGCAAAATGTCCATCTTTTCCTACAAAACTTTCCTCCTGACTACTTTTCAGAGCACCAGTCGCTTTCACACTGCCTTCCCTCCTTGTCTGCGACACAGAGGTTGCACTGAAAAGCAAACCACCACCTGTGTGGCAAGCACAGCCTAAATGTCAACAGACTCCTAATGCTTTTAATGGTGTGTGAGTGGGTGTGTGTATGCTTGTGTGTGTGGGTGTGTGTGTGTGCTGTATGTGTGAATAAAAACAGCAGGGCCAAGGCTGGCCCAGAGAAGGCAGTAAATCACATTATGCATTGCAATCTCTATATATCACAGCCACTGCCATTCTGCCCACTGGCTTCCCACTGCTGTTCCAAGTCTCCTCTCTCCGTATCTCACTGCTCTAAAAAGACAAAAATTTAAGACATCACAGGATAATACTCATGAATTCATAATGTTTGCGTTCAATGAATGTTCCTTTGTGTAAAAATGTCCTGTCGAAAGTAGCTGCGGTGTAACAAAGACGCTCTCTTTCTTTGTTATTGGACCGGCGTGTGGAAATGGACGTAATGACTAGACTCAGGGAGGCTGAACAAGGCTAAGAAGGATCCTCTTTATCTATTTATAACAAGGAGATGTATTTCCTGACTTGTGTGTCTTTGTTCTTATCGCCTAGCATGCATTTTTAAATCACATAAACCCTGTATTTCTCACACCCACACGCATGCCTCGCCAAGAATCGGCTGCTTTGATCGACAGGGAGCGTGGCAGTGATGGTCAGAGGCTGCGTGTCAGAGTAATTACAGAGCAGCCATGTTACTAGGCCAGGTCTAGTCCCACAGGAAGAGGAAACAGCGGCAGTGCAGTGCATAGGTCGGGTTTCACCTCAAAAGGCGCTCCCGCCTTTGTTGTGTTCACCGGACTGTCATGTGAGAACATGCAGACGGCTAATTTCTCCTGTGACCCCTTGTCAACTTTGACCCTGACCCCTTTCGAGACAGGTGAAAGGCTCCTTTTAGGTCAGGCTCACACCGCAGTTTTCCATTTCTGATCCCCTGAAGCAGGGGCCAATTCCCTAAAGGAGAGGGATAAACCACCCGTGAAATAAAGAGAGAAGTAACTCACCTCTTATAAATTGTCAAAAACAGACAGCCGAGGATCACATCTATTTATCCCCTCCCTGCTGTCTATCTTCCTCCCCTTCAATCCTCTCTTGTCACGCTCTCTAATTCTGAGTGACTGGCGAGGGCGAGTCTTTTCCAGTGTTTAAAAAAAAAAAAGGTGTGATATCACATATGATCTGTCCTCCTGTGTTTATATCCCCAAGGGTAGAGGGCCAAATGAACAACAAGGCCTTCCCAGCAGAGGCCCGTCTTTTTCTGGCTACTAAATTCTCAGACTGTAACTCCTTCGGGGGAACACAAGGGACACCCGAAGGACAATGACGGATGAAGATGCTGTGGGACGGGGGAGAGGGAGGGAGGAAGATGAAGAGAGCGATGGGCCGGCCGTGAAAGGGGACAAGAGAAGAAGAAGAGAGAGGGAAAATACCTGAAATATATAAAGGAGGCTACTACAGATAAACCAAAAACAAATGATATTAAGTTAACAAAAGGGAAATGACAGAGGATAGGCTGATACAGGGAAACAGGGTGAATGCCTGTGGCTTCCTGAAGGCCTGCCAACCTACTTCTGTTGCTCCTGTTCACTTGAGACAATGTGCAGGAGAGCAGCTGCTACGCTCAGCAGTCTCCTATTCCAGCCCCTTTCAGAGATCAGAGCACGGGCCAGCGAAACTAATCAGAATAATACACAGCCTGTGTCCATCAACACCACACAGCGCAAGCACCCACTCTATCAGGATGCCAATCATAGAGCAAATTAGTTCTTAGGTACTTAAGATAACCAGAAATGCAAAGGATAAGATAGAGTGAAATCTTAAGGATTACAATGTAAGGGTTAAGGCTGCTCTCTAACACTCACTTTGCAAATCTAAAACCTTAGAATCCCTATATATATTAACATGTGGATATTTGACACTCATGTAAAGCTGAATTTAAACCTCCCCTAATATGTTTTTCTTTCTCCCAAAATGTAACCATGTCACCAAATCTCTTATCGGCTGTCACGATTTCTAAACAGAAACAGTTTAAGAGGTTTTATTAACGTCTCTGCTAAGTGTTCTTCTCACTTTGGTCAAGACATAACAAATGACAGCACTCAGGAGTGTGTTTCTGAGTCTTTAATGCCCCTGTAAAGTCTCAATTAAATGCCTGCGTGGGATCCAGTAGTTCTTTCAATCGCCCACTCCCTCAAGATTTCAGACCATTACTGCCTGTTCCTGCAGATGTGCCAGCCCACTCCTGCAGCCCGCTCCTCAGATGTGACCACTCCTGCTGGCAAAAAATGTTTTTGATACAAAATCTCTCAGTCCCATCCCACAGGAAAAATAAGACTCATTAGCCCTCATGGGTTCTTTTAATGTCATGTTTTTTTACAGTTACTCAACTGTTTTAAAAGACAACTTTAGAGGAGAATAAGCCTCGCTTTCAGGCTGCAGTCGTGATTTAAAATCACATTAATGAACATTTCCTAATCCTACTAATTGTTTATAGCCAATTAAAAGATAAGCTGTACTTATCCAAATGTAAGGTGTCATGTTAAAGTAAAACATACATTAATTAAAAATGCAGTTATCAATAATAATATTTCCATTTCACATCTCCACACGTTGGATTCAGCTGTTTTGTTGCCTTTTTCAAAGCAGAAAATTTGACTTGACACAGCAGGAAAAGCAAAGGGGGAACTAATAACATTAATTATGCAAATGGTGAGCCAGCATGGACAACACCAAAGATTCAGGACTGGTAAATCTAAATAGAATGCAGCCGTTACTAATGTCATTAATTACACCTGTGCTTTTCCTGATAGGACATCAGGGCTGCCCCTAACAGTCGACCAAACACTAGTCGATCCAGAAAGGCCATTAGTCAGCAAAATTTCATTGGTTGCTCAGTCGGAAAAAAATAACAACATGAAACTCTATCAGGAGCTGCGGCTTGTCAACATAAATCAAATCTATATGACTGAACCATGTAGGAATTTAATTTGAAAGGACAGACACAGGAAGTGGCTACGCTCAGCAGTCAGACAGGAGTCACATTAATTTCCAGGGCTGGTACCTGCGGTTATTCCACAGGCTAGTTAATAACATGTCGGGCAGGAAATCCAAATGGAAGTAGCTACATGCCCATTAGCTACTTAGCACAATCATTTAATCACAATCATCTAATTCATGACATCTCACAAAAAGATGACAGCTCACACTCTAAAAAGACGTTAAAAGCCCCAAACTATGTCTACTTACACGTCAACACTGAAAATGAAATTTTGATAATCTGTATTCCAGAAGGAAAATTACAAAACGTCTATTTTAAGTGACCTAGAAGTGTGTGGCGAAAAGTCCAAAACACATAGAAAGTAGCAAAAATAGCCTTGTGTGTAGCCGTAGTTTTGACTTCAGGTTTATTTTCCAATGTAAAATGTCACGATCAATTAACAACAGTCAACATTTCTGGGGGGTTTTTGTATCCCTTTTTCTGTTTATGTTATGTGTTTATGTCAGAAAATAAATAATTTTGGGGCTTTTTCCCAAATAACTATCGACAGTAATCTCCAGTATCAATCAGATTCTGGTACCTCTTTTTCCTGCTAAGCTTCTCCTGGAGTTGGGGAAAAATTTAACCAAAATACACTGAAGTTAAAAGTTACTTATAATCCTTTTCTCTTCCTTTTACTTAAAATATAAGAACATATATCTCACCTGTGTGGCTTGGCAAAGTGGGGCTGGTGAAGCATTCCTACTCACAAAGTCTGAAAAGATTTCCCCTGAATGTTGTTTTTTGTGGCTCATAATCTTAAACAAGATTATATGACATCACGTGTTCTGGCCGCTTGATTCCTGCAAGCTAAACTTTCCAGTTACATGAGAAATGTTACATCCATGACATTTATTGAGTGCATTTAAGCTCCCTGAAGAATGAATCCTGTCGATTGTGGACACTCACGAGCTTCCTCCCGGGGGCACCCCTTAGGCCAGAATGTCAACTTTGCACATCATGTAATCTAATATGCATAATCTAATAAGCAGTTTGCCATGAAATGTGCTGAGCAAACGCTCCCTTGGGGATAAACCCTTTCCCTTCAGCCCCACTCTCATGACAAACTTTACATTTTTAGCCCCTCTGCTTGTGTGCATCTAAAAATAGCACTATTGTCAGTATGTTAGTTACTGTCTGTGCAACACTCGCCGGGAAAAGAGATATTCAGATCGTCCTGCAGGCACCACCACCACTCCACTGCTGTTATATTAGCAACCTGTTCACATCCCTGCTTAGTGTCAACGCAGGCAATTAAACCCTGCTTTTGAGATGCGATGACTCCAACTCTTTGTTCATTCACTGAGCATTAGTTTAAGAGCTGGGAGCTGCTCTGTGAAAAGAGATAGCTCCAAAATGTTCATCAGATCTGTTGCTAGAGACTGCATCTATTTGAACAGAGACATCTCAGCAGCTTGTAAAACTTCATTTATTAGGAAATTTACTTCAACATTATTTTAGAATATAAGATGTCATCATTTCAAAAGGCTGTTCTGATTCTTAACCAAGCATTATGTAAGAGCCAGATGACTTTTTGCCATCTGTATTTTTATATCAGAAACTACAAAGTGTTTAAACAAAGATATAAAAATGTCTGACACACGTATGAGAGGGCTCGCTCAGTCTGCCTTCCTGAGCTCTCCATGGTGCTGAAAAGCTTCACTTGTGCAGAATAGCTGAGGCCCATGATGGTCATTATGTTTAATACATCCTGCCAAAACACTGATACGGAGCACAACTGCTGTGTGTCACCGTGACCAACGGATTCCACGTCTCAGATGAACACCGGTCAGCGTCATAATTGAAGCACACATTTTAACAACAGACCACAAACTACCCAGAAGCACCCAGAGTGTGAATCCTGACTGACAATGGCAAAGAAAATACCAGTGAAATAACACAGTGAGTCGTAATGACCGTCAGCGCTGAAAGAATACTGCAAATGACTTTCTTATCATACATCCGCCCGCCATTCAGAATCAATTGTGTTCTCACATTTGACACATTTCTGAGCCGGGTGTCAACAATGCTGCAGTCTATTTTGGATTCAAATAATTACCACAGAGCCACATTTCTGTAACTTGACCTCCACTGAACTGATATTGCCACATTATTTTCGCTGTGATACAGGGAAACTGGCGCTGCAATTTAATACAAAAACACTTCAGCATACTGATCCATGATTCGATGTACTCTATGCAGCTATGACAAGGAAAGGGAGGGATGTGTTCACAGGCAACATGCACACTTCTAAGTCCAAAGAATGAGACAACACATCTGGCTCTGAAGCCATAACAAGCAGCTTCATAACAGACACCAATTACACGATACATGATGAAAAGCACATACTGACTGAAATTACAGCCAGACCAATTAGTGTATGCATGTATTTCGTATGTGTGTGTGTGTGTGTGTGTGTGTGTGTGTGTATGAGCATGTGTGCAGTCGAGTGCATTCATTTTCATGGTTTCTAATGAGGCTCATTAAGAGAAATAAACCATTATCAATGAGAATCACTGACATCAACACTCAGAGCACATGATAATAATTATAATGGACTTATTTGTCCCCCTGAGGAAATGTATCATGTTTTCATTGCTGTGTCTGATTTTCGTGGCTTCCTCTTGCTGCTTGCAAATTTGCAATTTCTTGGATTGCAAAGGCGTGACCCGCCCCTCTCCCTGTGATTGGCTACTGCTGGTTGCCTTGCGTTGGTTAGGTTAGCTGGGTTTAGGCAAGAGGAGTGAGACTGGTTAGAATGTCAGATTAAGCCATGAGTCATGCCTTCGCTATCAGAATCAGAATCACAAATACTTTATTGATCCCCTGAGGGAAGTTCTGATTTCTTACAGTCTCTACAATGTAAAGAATAGAGAATTATAAGGAGTAAGAATCCATCCATCCACCCATCCATCCATCCATTCTCATCCACTTATCCAGGGCCGGGTCGCGGGGGCAGCAGGCCAGGCAAAGCACCCCAGTCATCCCTCTCCCTAGCAACGCTTTCCGGCTTCCCCTGTCGGACCCCGAGACGTTCCCAGGCCAGATGAGACATGCAATCCCTCCAGCATGTTCTGGGTCTGCCCCGGGGCCTCCTACATGCCTGGAACACCTCTAACAGAGGGCGCCCAGGAGGCATCCTGATCAGATGCCCAAACCACCTCAACTGACCTCTCTTGACATGAAGGAGCAGCGGCTTTATTCCAAGCTCCCTCCGGATGTCCAAGCTCCTTATCCGAGCCACCCAATGGAGGAAACGCATTTCAGCTGCTTGTATGCGCGATCTCATTCTTTCAGTCACTACCCAGAGCTCATGACCATAGGTGAGGCTTGGGATGTACCAGTAAATCAAAAGCGTTGCCTTCTAGGTCAGCTCCCTCGTCACAACAACGGTCCAGTGCAGCATCCATATAACTGCGGATGCCGCACCAAACTGCCGATCCATCTCATGCTCCATTCTAGACCCCGAGATACTTGAACTCCCTCGCTTGAGGCAGTAATTCTCTCCAAACCCGGATGCCCTAACCCTTACTTCAGAATCAGACTATGAAATAAAAGTATGTAAAGACAGAGTAATAAAATACAGTAAAATAGGAATAAAAATGTGCACTATGCTACAATGTTTAACACTAGTTCTTAAGATATTAAGAATGAAATATATATCCACACTGTGCTATGTGCACTGGGCAACATTACACTGTAAAGCTTGTATTCAGAAATATAAATATGTATTGCGTTACATCCTTGGATACTCAAATATGCATGTTGCTGAAGGTCGAGCACCTGGTTGCTTCCTGTTTATAAAGTCCCAACCTCATCTGCAGGCTGTGTCCAGGGACATCCCAAGCACAGAAAATGAGCAGAAAATGAGAAAATACGGGCAGAGGGCAGAGTCTCTGCAAATAAATACACCAACCACACACTTGGGTCATGAATGATAACTGAGAGCGATTCATTTTGTATGAGTCTATACATTGTTTTTCAGAAAAAAAAACTGCACAACATATCTTTAATTTATAGATATAGGTATAAGCACGCAGTAGAGAGGTCAGAATGATGGGTCGTAACAGCACAGCGCCCTGAGCAGTTAGGGATTTGGCACTTTGCTCACGGGCAGGGCCGCCCATAAGGGGGGAAGAAGGGTAAAGCTTTCTGGGGCCAGCAGCTATGAGGAGGCCCATGGAAGCCAGCACTAATCATGCTCATCAATAATGTTTATCCTTAATATAAGCAAGGATAACTACATTTTAATTTGAAACTAAAATATTAACTATCATTAGGGCCCATTAACTCAATCTTTTCAGGGGTCCAGCCATATCTGTGGGCGGGTCTGATCAAGGGCACCTCAGTAGGTGAACTGGCACCTCTCCAGCTCCCACTCCACACTGCATACCTGGTCCATGCGGGATTTGAACAGCCCACATGGTCCCCAGGAGGGCAGCGAGGCAACCTAATAGTCTTCCAACTGCTGACCAATTATAGCGTTGCTTAATTTCAATGGCATGGGCTGTCAGAGAGCAGCATGGCAGCTCTGCATTATCATCCATCTTTAATGAGCCGTTCAGCAATGAACCCATGCACTCTGTGCATCATCTGTACATGATGTCTACACATGCTGTCATTTCGGGCTCAACACTAGGCGCATCATCTTACAAAGCTCATGTCACTCTGAAATTGGTCTCGCTTGCCTCGCTTGGTTCACGTCTAGATACATTTCACAGCTTTCAGAGCAATGCCGGGCAGCAGACAGAACCTGAGTGAGACAGCACCTTTTGGGATTTCACTTTTGCGAGCATCAAACAAGGCTGTAATTGACAGCTGGGCTATTCATTCTGCGCAGCCACTCTGGAAAATGTCAGAAGAAGTCAAGAGGTAAAATAATTGTATAGCAGGCCCGCACACTTTGGCTGAACAGGGTTCAGCTTGTAGGCCGACCTTCACTGTCAGTCAGACTTGTATTTCCCCATAAAAAACATTTTATTAGTGTCTGGTGCTCACTTAACTAATAGACACTGACTGGGACGCTGCCAAATGGGGTGCAATGTTAGCGTTGTAGCATGGTGGCTATGAAAGCACATTGCTGGCACACAGAGAGAAACTTGAGCCTGCTGTTAGCCTGCTCGGAGAATGACAATTAGCATATTAGCCTAGCCCCCTTGGAGGTTAATTGAGACAGGTTGCTGAGGGCAGTGGCTGTGGTGGTGGTGACGTGTAATCCTAACACTTTCCTGTCCGGCTCCGAGAGCTAATACGTGCTTGTGTGTTCACCCACGGGGCCGGACTCACAGAGCCACGTATGTTGCTATGAGAGAGAGCTGATCTCTAAATAGGAGGCAGAAACACCGCCTGCTGAGATCTTTGAAGGTCAACGCTGTGTCCTCTGCACACTCCCTCTCTCTCTGTCTCCATCTCTTGCCCTCCGTGCATCAGTGCACACAGCTCAAAGCAACAATTATAACGTTAACCATGTTTTGATGTTCACATATCAGGGCTCCGCTGGCTTCTGTGATTTCTGAGGGTGGGCGGTGGGCTGAGGGGAGTGGAGGAAAGATGGGGGGAGAGAGTGGGAGATGGCTGGCTCTGCCTGATAATCTGCACCAGAAAAGGCTAGTCCCAGGGCGGTGCACGTGCTGGCCTGCATGGCTGCTATGAGTCCATGCAATGGCGCGGAAGGCTGGGACATTTAACACTTGTGTATGACAAACCAAACAAACAAACAAAAAAAAATACTTTATGGCAGATATGAAGAGCAGTTTAGGACTAACAATGCACATAGACTCTAAGCATATTGAGCAATTCAATCCGAAAAGAATGCTTCTCACGTTTCTCTGCCACTCACACACACAGAAACACAAGCATTGGCAGATTTGAGACATAAGTGAGCATGAAAATTAAGCTGCAAAGGACAGAGTAGATCATTGACAGGTCAGGACAAGACATGTTGCCGTCCATCTTAAACTACAGCTTAAATCCCTGTTAAAACACACAAATAGTTGAGAATAACATCATCTTAACTCTTCTCTTTTATCGCTGAAACTGCTGCAGTGGTGTCAAATTTGATTTCTATGGCCTGGCTGTAGGGAGAGCACCCACCTACACACACACACACACACACACATATATACACACACACCCTGATGTTAAGCAGTTTAAGGACAACAACAGCTGAGGAAGAAAGCTGGTAGACTAGAAACCATAAGCCATGATCCCGCTGGCTAGCCAGGCACTAGCTAGCTATCTCCCTGCTGCAGGCCTCCCTCGCCAGCTTAGCCTAGCCGGTCTCAACCAGCGGATCTGTATGCAAATGGTTTTCCACTGCCAGTTCAACTAGGCGAGGATCAGGTGGCTTAGACCCTATCACACATTTCCAACGAGGGGAATGCCAGTCTAGCACTCTTCCCCCATGTGGAGCCAGGTATACCCTTCCCCTCTAACCTTTAACCTCGGAATAGTTCCTGGGGCGTGGAAGTCCTTTTAATAGTGCGGTGACTGGCCAAAGAAGACATAACAGCATGACAGCAGGGGTGCACAGTTTGGGTACAGGGGGGTTGACCTCTGTGTCTGCCTCATGATATACATAGTCAGGCCTGATATATAGCCTCTCCTTGTCTGTGGATTACCATACATCAGCATGGCACACTACAGTTGTCCCTAGATGGCCATCAAATCAGGCTCGGAGAATTAGGGATTAGGGTCGTGAAAAGGGAGGATCTCCACTGAAGATATAACGCATGAGTCACACATTCCATATTAGAGCAGTGTGAGAAAAGACAGTTAATCAGTGATGCTGCACAGAGCAAGATTGTAAAAGCTCACAATAAACTGACTGTGTGTCGCTGCTTTCCTCTGCTTTGTATCATTGTAACTGAATATCTTTACATTTTGGAACATTATTTAGACAAAAAAGTCATTTCAAGATTCCACCTTGTGCTCTGTGAGATTATTATGAACATTTTATGGACTAAATCAATAATTAATTAATTGAAAATATCTTTAGTTCCTCCTGATGAGAGGCGCTGGGGACAGGCATGCGTGCTGTGGTGGAAACTGGTCATGCTTTGCCCTGGGACAGCTGTGAGGCATGCTCACTCCCAGCAAGTGTCAACAACACATGACAAGACACATGCAACTCAACCACTGGCCACAAGAACATAGTAGTCTGCTTGCATATACATTCCTGACATGACATAGAAAACTAAGTAAGGCCCAATCCCAATACACCCCTATCACTTAGCCCGTTACACCTCCATTTTACGCTGTGTGCTTTCAATATTTTACAGAGACACACTTGTCTTGTGGCCAGTGTTATGAAAAATCACAACTGTAGTTTCTTCATTAATAAAGATGTAAAAATTACAATAAACACCATATTATCTTAGTTTAATGTCATTTCATTTGCTGTGGGCACAATGGTGCAGTGGTTTGCATTGTCGCCTCACAGCAAGAGGGCTCGTGGTTTGAACCCGGTGTGAGGGAGCCTCTCTGTGCAGAGTTTGCATGTTCTCCCCGTGTCAGCGTAGGTTTTCTCCGGGTACTCCGGCTTCCTCCCACAGTCCAAAGACATGCAGGTTAATTGGTGATTCTAAATTACCCGTATGTGTTAATGGGTGTCTGTCTTTATGTGTCAGCCCTGCGATCGTCTAGCAACCTGTCCAGGGTGTACCCCACCTCTCGCCCAGTGTCAGCTGGGACAGGCTCCAGCCCCCCTGCCACCCCTAACAGGATTAGCAGTTACAGAAAATGAATGAATGAATAACAAAAGATATCGCTAAAATGCTGTTGAATGTTACATTCTAATTGTGGATTTATGCAAGACTGTCCTGCATTTTGACATATTTCCATGTCATATTCCCTCCCTCATGATGCCATATGGCACCCGGAATTTCACTAATGTTCAGCAGCAAAGTTGCTGCACTTGTTGCCTCTCCTCTAATGTCAGCCCAGACTGGTAGAGTAGGTGCACGGGTAGCTAACGTTAGCATACACAGCACTGCTAGTGGCCTGGTAATGAAGTAGTATTCTTTTTTATTTGATGACTTGTTTGACTGACTGATAGCGTGCAACTTAAGCTGTGAACAAATCAAGAGCATTTTGACAACCGCAAAAGGATGCCTATAGCTGACGCAGGAGAAATCACAGCAGGAGACAGCATATCCGAAATGCCCAGCAATGCTCATCCCGTCTCTACGTAAGCAACAGCATCGATGACTACCAGTGACGTATCGGCCCCTCATAATTTTTTTCCTCAGGGGCAAGGTGGCACTTAAACACAAGGCGTTGGGGTAAAAATAAGAAATGGAACTGGGCCTAAGTGTATGAAGATTTAACCTTACATGCACAGCAAGTCTTTCTCAAATGTTTTGTGCCATCCAATGGTACTAATGTACTCATCAGGTCTTTGCATATTTAATTTCTTCAATTAGCCCTGGATTTCAATAAGCCAGTGTGGGCCAAGCTGGGCCAAGTTAGGCCGAGGGTAGAGAGAGCAGCAGCTGATGTCAGGGTGTGTGCTCTATGCTGCTCTGGCGAAATGCAGCTGGTCCGTTGCCAAGCAAAAAGGAATACACAGGCTCACAACAGATCCTCTCTGCAGGCACCTCCGCAATCCATTCCACTTAAAGGTAAGCGCACTGACGAGTGTCCCGGCAAGCCTCACTCACTCTGCTGTAGATTTGGCTTTTCCTCGTCACATACGCGGACACAAATGTAGATGCAGAGTGAGACACATGCAAACACTGGGGTGGGTTTGAGACTCAGGTTTGATTAATTGCTCTGCAGTGAACGCCAAGCTGTTGTGCATAAAAATCAATATCAATCTTCAAGTGTAGGGAAATGCTTTGTGATGATTTAAAATTCAACGAGGCTGCCATATCTCGTTAGATATCTGATCATAAGATTTCTCCTCGCGGTTTAAAGGAAACTGATTTTCTTTCCCACCTTTAAACTGAAAGCCATTAACTGTTAAGTGATAATAGGTTTACTTCATCATGAACCCTCTGACTACAGACTGACACGGGTCAGGGAAAATGGAGCGCGGGCACCAGATGTGTCCTCACCCCACCTCTTTATTAGTCGCATCACAGAAGCAGAGTCTGGCCTTCAGTGAGGAGAACCGAGGCACAGCACATCAAACTCTCATTAGATAAGATGAAACTTTAATGATCCCATGATTGCCATGGGGACACTGGGCTGGAGCAGCAGCAAACAAACATGAGAAACAACACGAGCTCAATACAAATCATCTCAGACCAAAAAGTAAAAATATAACATGCACTACTCCATCAACACTTGAGCTGTTTGGACAGAAACAATTGCACAACCTGACGGCTGTTGGCTCCAAAGTGCACATAAAACACTCCATGTTGCACCTTAGGGGGCTGAGGGGGAGGCTGCTACACTGAGGTGAGGTGGGAGGTGTATTTTTGTAGTCCTCATTTTTATCTCACCATAACACAGCGATACAATGTGTAGTTTGGTGCTTGGATTGAAATACATGACAGTCCACTCCGACTTGGCTTGTACGGAGCCTCTGTACTGTCAGCTCAGTGCAGTTTGCAGCTGATACTATAACTGTACTATAACCACTCCAGGTACCTTTAAGATGCACTGCTTTATGACAGGTGTCAGTTATTGCTCCATCACACATCTACTACAGAGCTGCAGACTGCACGACATGAAACTGTCTTCTACACACCTGTAGATGCTCTCATGTGTAAAGTAACACAAACTATTGGTAACCCTCATCTACATTACATCAATAAAACAGTATCACTTAGTCAACAAGCAAACTGGTCAGTCATGTAACTTTGAACATTGGCCAATAGAGCACATTGTAAGTTATTGCTAACAGCATTAGCTGACATTAAAGTAATAGTTCTGCTCTTTTGGAGGGTGGGGTTGTATGAGGGTACCACCAAGAAAGCTTCATAGTGTACTGCTATGGATGGGGGCAGCCACTTTAAAAAACAGTACACTATAATTAGAATATTTTCATCACTTTACGTTGCTGTCAGACAGCCCTTTCTGATGCAGAAGCCGTTAAAGGATTCAGTTCACCATTTAAGCTCTTGTCAAAGCCACCAGACCCCATTGAGAAAAACTGTAATTTAAGTTGGCTGGACATATGAACTGTTGATCTACCAGTGCTGCACTTAATTCGTTTGTGTGTGTTATTGTGAGACTCTGGTGAATCCGAATTTATCATTTTAAACAGCAAAGTTTCCCAATAATACTAACAACAAACTGATCGAGGCAGCAGTAGACCTGCAGCTCCTGTTTTCAGTAATGTTAAATTACTGTTTTTCTCAATGGGTTCTGGCTCTCAAGAAAAAAAATCAACAATTTCAGTTCCCTGTGTAAAATCACTGTCTGATGGCAAGGTAAAGTGGTGGAAATATTCTCAATATACACTTCAACTGATGTAGATTTCTTTCGGCTGGACTTTTTTAGGGAGCTAAAATACATTTTGTTGCTGACCCCGCCTCCACAGCATTACATTCCTTAGCTTCTGTCGCAGTACTCCAGCCTGCTTCTCCAAACTGGGGGTGTTCTGGCTGACATCCATTCTGTCAAAAACAGTAAAAAAGGCACATCCCAGCGTCCAAGGGAGCGGATGCTGGAACAAAGAAACGTGTGGCAAAGTAAAAAAGTCTGAGGAAGCGCCGTGTGGCTCGGAACTACACTCTGCATTAAAATCCTTCTAAATGGCTGCTACTTGTTGTTGTTTTTTACACTTTTTTCTATTGTATGTAATGTAAATACTCCAAAAGATCCAAATTCTTCCCTTAATTTGCTCACAAATCCATAAATTAAGCCACAAATAAGGATTATTTTTAATACTGATTAATCTGCCAATAATTCTCTCAGTATCAGAATTGTAAAATAAAAATAAAAATCACAATCACAGCTTCCACAAAGTCCAACTCTGTAATTTGAAATCACTTTTTTGCTCAACCATCAGCCCTTAACTAAGTATATTCTGTTTAATATAAGAGTTTTTGAATAAAGCAAATCCTCACAATTAAGAAGCTTAAACCAGAGGAGCATAGTCAAATTTTTATTTTAAAAATGACATAAAATAATTATTTTATTATCAAAATTGTTGCCTATTAATTATTCTGTGGATAGATTAATTAATCAATCGACTATTTGTTTCTGCTCTAACAAAAATAATAGTTTAAACAACTACAGTCTCACTTTTAAATTATTTAAAACAAGCAATGCAACAAAAAAATCTTATGAGATGTACAGACTATGACTATTGGTTGAATCTAATTAATTATATGCAAACATTTATTGGTCAGCAGATTGCATAATTATGTTTATTCCTCAGCCCTACAACAGACCATATCAGGTATTTCTATGTCTTTAACAAGCCATGTTTTCACGGAGCCATTTTCTCCACAGGCTGCGGTGCCATTCATGTTTGAACAGAGACTGGTGCCACAAACGCACAGCCTCTATACTCCTCCTCCCCACGCATCCCAAATAACAGAGGCATCATATAAGAACTCCTGGAGGTGGCATGACGCAGAGTGGATAACTAGACCATTAGATAACCATACAACAGTGAAGCAGCACAGCACAGAGAGCAGCACGAAAACTCCACAAATTCAGTGAGACTACAAGACCATAGGGAAGGGAAAATAGAGCAGGCTTATATGCTAACGAGCCTCGCAACACGCCAGTGGTTTCCTCCACTTCAGTATCACTGAGTGGTCGTGCTTCCATTTCTGTCAGTCATGCATATGCATTAGCATTGTCTTGAGTGAGTCTTTCCCTGAGTAGGAAACCCCTTATTTAGCATGTGTAAAAAGAGGGTGAAATAATGAAACTCATCCAGACAGTCTGAGAGCCGCTGTTTGGGAAAATCGAGTTAGGCATGTGGTTGATATGTGATTTAAAAATGGCATTTGAGCACTCTGGAACACCCCGCGGATAAATGCCGCCATAAATGTTGCCATTACTAGCACAATGTTGGAAAAATCAATATAGGTTTGTTTGCTATTTTATTTTATGTTGCTTTTTTAGTCCACCCGGGAGACAGCACCACAGCCATAAAACATTGTTGTGTCTGCGATACAATTGTCCTGTCTTGTTTTTGGGAAGATAAAAGAGGAAAGGTGATTACACCTGGTTCCTAAGAGCAGCACATCTCAAGTCACCATCAGACCACTGGCTTAGAAGAGTCCAGATACTGACGACTCAAAAAGTTGCACTGAATATTTAAATTTCTCTTTGCTGCCCCCACTTATCTCATTCCGTCTTCCTGTATGATGTCCATGACCCATGACCTCCGTCTTATAATCCTGACAGCAAGGAGGGCCATTTAAAAGAATTAGGACACAGCTGTGTGTCAGTGGCGGAGCACAGGAGGACACTATGCAATGCAACACCCCCTCAAACCCTTCGTCACCCTCACACCCCCTGTTTCCACTTCCTCCTGTGCCTCTCTCAGAGTTTCCACCTCTATTTCCTCGCCTCTGATTCCAGGTTCCCAGTACCGCCAGCGAAAGCCCACCGACCCCCACCGGTGCCAACTATGCATCCTGTTTCTGACACATGCCAACTTAGCCGGCCGCACTAGTCAGCTGAACACAGATCCAGTTTCCCCTTCTTAATACTCCTAACAAGCCTTTTCCCTCCGCAGCCAAGTGTCAAGTCCACCAAAGTCACCCAACGGGACGGCTCTGCCTCCCGCGCACGGCAACACAACAACACAGAGACTGAGCAGCGCTGACAGAAACATGCTTTCTTTTTTTTTTTTTTTTTTTTTACCGTTTCTCCTCATTTAAGAGAGAAGAGATGCAACCAGATACCCACCAGCAGCCACAAGATGGATACCTCATTATATTTGCATGGTTTACTTTCAGCACTTTCCGAGCAAGATGGTGAGAGGCATGAAGGATGGCATATGGTTTGGTGCCATTTCTGATAGTGGGATCCATGAGCATAGCAAAATGACAGGAAGCAGACAGCCAAGTAATAGCCTAAATAGCATACTGGGCAGAATTATCTTTCAGTGTAAATAAGAGCTGTTTAGATGGGATGAATTTGTGTGAGCAGACTCAGAAATAGTCTGAATCCCAGAGGCCTGATTGTATTTTAACTCTGATGTAAGTGTCTACTTGTAATTTTCAAGATGGCCAGTTGAAGACAGTTGAAAAGCAACGAAGAAACATATCTGATAGGGGTTTTTGAAGCATATAGTGTGGGGCTGAAATCAATGTCACAATTATATTTAGAATAGCTTTCATGCATCAATATATGTGGCTTAAATGTGTGCAAATCTGCATTTGAAATAAGCAAATTGATGTTAAATCACTGTTGTGCAAAAATCTCCATATAAAACCTTCACCAACTAATTTTGTTGGATTTAATACAACTTAAAAGAATCATTTGAGACCAACAAGAGGAAATGAGATAGGGATGCACCAAAAACAGAATCAAATACCCAAATGTTTTGCACCTTACGGCGTTCAGCATTACGGAGCAATGAAGGCTATTTTCTGCTGTTATTGTCAGTTAAGGATGATGACTCCATGCCCTGTCTCCCACCTGTCATACCACCAAACAGTAATGGGCAGAAAGGGGCCAAGGCCACCAAAAGGACATGGCAGAAGAGCAGCAGGAGGAGCACGGCTCATCCATTACAATTGGACACAACCCAAACATATCAAAGGACGAGGAAGCTCAGCATCGCTCTCTCTTTTGTGCGTCCATCATTGTCACTATTGCACACTTAAACACAGTCGCATTGTCACAGCATCTCGCCATTACCTGATTTCATATTAAATATCTAAATACTTTCCCGTCCCAGGCACGAATCAAACATGTCAAGGCCATGTTTTGCACACGCTGAGCAACGTTACCTTTCCACTGGCCCTCTGCTTATCCAGGGGACCACTTGCACTACACACAAGTGTGTGTGAGTCACGCATGAAGCAGGCTTTAATACACACATGAATCAGCCATGATTCATCGTCAGAGCAGGCCACCCCAAGCAAAGTAACGGGCAGTCACCCTTTTTATCCTATTCTATTTTTAGTTCTGCATCAGTCCTGCAAACAGGTTACCTCCAGAGACATGTAATGTGCAGCAAAGACACATCCCAGGACTCAATATTGCAGAGTTGTTGCAAAGCCTTGCTGTTGTGGGGTCTGCATGAGGAGTCCCACTGGCCTTCATTAGGTCTCACTGGTGGAATGTGCAGGATCATGTGTTCGGCTACATGAAACTAGGCTCCCCTGTAATGTCTACTTTCACCCTAGAAGTCAGGAGCTGATGTGGCATGAGGACACTTTGATGTACGCTGAGGGGAAATAAAATGAAGGAGCTGCTCTCCTCTCATCCCACCCATATCTGTCATTCAACCACCCCCTTCATTCAAGAGTGGGAGCTGGTAAACACAGCCAGCGGATACTAACAATCACATTCAAGGGATGCATTCATTATAAAGCCACTGCAATTGGCACTTGATGTCTAGCATGGTGGGTGCAGATGATGCAGATGATGAGGAAGCCATCAGATTCAGCTCAGTGGCATGTCACTTGCACATCGAGGGCCAATGAGGGACACAGAAAAAACAAAACACATTATGATGCGTTTAAAGACATTTCACACCTTGTGGACAAACTAGCAGCCGTACCTTGGATTTGATGTTGCAGTGGCAGCAAACAGTCCACAGATATTTGAGGGTCCTCCACAACAGGATGATGAAGAGACCCCCAAAAAACGTCACCATGGAGGAGGCGAGGAATGCCCACCACATGCGCTGTCCATTATTGTCGCAGGGCACCTCGGACGAGAACGGGATGACAACGTCTTCCATCTTGGATATCACGATTGAAGAGTCCGGATTTATATTATTAATGATATTGCTTGTCCTCATAGAGCTGTCGCTGCCATGGGGAACGGTGCCATCTGCCTCAGCTAGCATTTAGGAGCCTTGGAGAGCCTGTGCCAGCGTCCCCAGCCCCACTCACCAGCCATATTGCTTGAAAAAAAAAAATCCCCCTCTTCGCTGTAGATTATGTTCACCCACCCGATGGAGTCTCTTTTTCTGTGTTTTAGCAGCCTATGAATTGTTTATTCGTGACAGCGTGAGGCACCGCACACGCGAACCGGACTAAAACAGCGGGTCGGTGGCCCTTGGTGAGAGGCATTTAAATCCGCAATACTGACGAATCTTCAGCGCGTCTCAGTCTGAGGGGCTCTCTGGCTCTTCCACACCGAAAGCCATGGTGAAGACGGCGTCGTCTGCAGCCGTCGAGGCTGCCAGTGGTTCCTCTGGTGGTGGTAAACAGCGACAGTGAGAAATGTAAGCAGCCTGTTCTCGGCGAGGCGACCTCCTCTAGCCGTCTTCCATTCAGGGATCCTGTCGATTAGCAGGCGGAGAATTCGATCGATCGATTTCACTTTCTCAAAGCGACTGTGCAACAAAACCACAAAGACACACACTTAATATTACACTTGGTTTCGCTGCCTCGCGTAAAGACTACATAATCTTGCGGGCGTTTTTCGCTGTCAATTCTGCGTAAAAAGGACGAGCGCTCGGGTGGATGTCACCGTCTCCATTCGATCCCCTGCAGCCCTGGCACGGAGCGGCCAGCTGAGAGCGCCTGTCAGATCCGCTCCAGAGGAGAGCGGGGAGATTTACAGGTAGGAGGGCGGAGCGAAGCGCTAATAATAAAGATGGACAGAGGGGTAGTGATATCGCGACGATGTTTATTCCAAGTGCCGACCGGTCTGCGCTGCTTGGGTGTATAAAAGAGGTAGGCTACAATTGCGCCTTTGCGTCTTTGATGCGCGCCAATGACGCACGTCGCAAAAGAAAAAAACGGGGCGGCTTTGAAAAGCAGCTATATCGATCAATGATAAATTTTGGTGTTATAGCTCACTATATAAACATCACAGGAAATGATGAATCCCCACAGGAGCTGTAGTGGCACCGGTGGATATAGAGCGACAATAAAGTGAGGCTGGCTGCAACACTATCTATTTTTGTACCGACTTTTCATTAAACATAGTGCTCCCCCTTTTTCAATTACTGAGTCTGTGGCTTGTCATCCATGGATGATGGGCGTCCCTGTTTTCATTTTGAGAAATGAACTCTCACACACACACAAACACACACACATATGCAGAGGGAGTGTTATGAATGTCCTTCCCGGTCAATTACTGTAATATGCTCACACTTTTAGCTCACATATTGGGTCAATAACAGGTGTGGATTGGTGATGATGGTGAGGCATGACTAGATGTAGTTTATGGCTGCACACTGATGGTCCTCAAGTAGCCAGCCAGACCAAAGGATATGAGGAAACAGCTGGCTCAGGGCCCTGAATAACCACTGACCCTTGAGCTCCAGACCAGGCAGGTGCACACAGCCACCTGTGTCACAAGGCTCCAGACTTCTTGGAGGTTGGTTGCAATATACCCTCAATGATATGTCGCCCTAAGTCTTTCTGAAAGCTTCAGTTAAATGTTCCTATCCCTTCTGCACTGTATGGTTATATGCATATGCAACATGATAACAAATATCAGCAGACATAATAAATGTCTCATGGAGTGTGGAGTTATGACACCTCTCAAGCACTGATCATTTCAAAAGTAAACATGCCTCAGTAATGTGTGGTGAGGAGATGTGATATATGTTCTGCTGGTAATTTATTGGCCAGGAAATATTAGTGCTTCTACAAAAATAGCTGCTGTAACAGAACCCTCTAACGTTTAAGCAAGGCGAGCTGAGAAAGACCAATAGACAAGGCAATCTGTAAATTACAGCACGTCAGAGTTATGAACGTCTATGCAAGCATTTTGACTGTTTATATAGAGGCATTGCAGGTCAACACTGCTGTCCACCAGAGTGACAGAACAAGAATAAACTCAGATGTTTGAAATGTTTGTGACACTCTCATTGATTTTGGTTCCCCAATTTCCTCCATGTTATTTCATTCAAGTTTGCTTCAGGATGATATGGAAGCCCTGAGAGGCAAGTGAGGGAAAAACAACTCTGGTAATGCATTTTCTGAGTCTGAACTAAATCGTTTTCTGTCTTGTGTCAGTGACTTAATGTGGAAAAAAAGGCTTTGCCAGGATAATCTTTTTAATTTCCATTTTTTTAAAACGATGAAAACAAGTGAAACAAAAGTTTTGGCAGGTGATTTTTTTTTCAGGATCATTTTCAAGTGTTTGTGGTACTAAATACTTATTTCAGCCACAAGAGGCTGAAGTGCACCACTATCCCATGTTCTACTAGCACTACCCTCTAATAGTCGAAGACTAAACATTAGTTGAGTCGCTATAAATAAATAAATAAACGTGAAACTCTATTAGGAGCTGCACCTTGTCAAAATAAATCAAAATCTACATAAATGGAAAATGTGCGAATTTAATTTGAAAGGACAGACACAGGAAGTGTCCACGCTCAACAGTCAGACAGGAGTCACATTAATTTCCAGGGCTGGTACCTGCGGTTATTCCACAGGCTAGTTAATAACATGTCGGGCAGGAAATCCAAAGTGTGGGATCATTTTGAGAAGGTGAAGGATGAACCCAAGGTGATATGTAAACTCATCTTCATTGGTCGACTACAAACATGACGTATCATCTGAAACATGTCAGTAGCTACATGCCCATTAGCCACTTAGCACAATCATTACTGCTTTGCCCACAGCGTCAAAAACAGGTGGCTCGCTCAGTGTGTGACGTGCACTTGTAGATAAAATATAGGCCTATATTAATGAAGGTTCATTAGTACGGTTTTGTATTTCTCTGTAATGTAGCACAGTGTTAACAATGTTACTGATACTATTCTTTCTCACACCTTCAGCTCAAACCATTGTGTTGCCCCGCCCAAAATATATCATTTAACAATTAAATTAGCATCGTAAACATGCAGGCGACTAGTCGACTAATGGACCTAAATGACAACTGTTGGTTGACTAGGAAAATTCTTAGTCAGGGGTGGTCCTATAGGACTAAAAGCATTCATGTTTTGTTCCGGGTGAGTTTTAATTTCTACATGCACTCTGAACAGCAGCCTGTATTGTATGTTAGCAAGTTATGTAACATAGAGTGCTCAAAGGATGACATTTTTCTGTAGGCTGATGCAGAAGTTAGTGTCGCCCTGGTTCCTTTGTCAAAAAGCCTATGGGATTATTCCATTTGATTTTGGATTTTTGCCAAAAAAATAAGCTCTGTGGCAAACAAGCCTTTATGATACTTACATGTTTTGTTCAGTAAGATTCGGTCAGAAAGGCGATCATCAAAAGTAAAAAGCTAATGTTAGGTTAGAACGAACTACACTGTGTTCACATGACCTAACGTCACCACCATAACACGCACTGTATAGTCTCATTAAGCTTTTAATTGGTGCTAATCTGCAGATAGCATTATATTAGCTAAACTTTTTTTTTACAACATGTAGTAGTGGTGAACTTCAGCCTCTTGTGGCCAAAATGAGTATTAACAACAAACGTGGTTTCATAGATGCAAAAAAAAAAAAAAAAAGGAATTTAGATTTATGGTCCAAAACTTTTTTAATTTTACTTGGAAAAACTTGTGTGTGTTTTACATATAAAAAAAAAATAAGGAAGTTGTAAAGATAACATTTCGTATCAGTTCGTAAGTCATAAACACAGGAGAGAAAACAATTTTGATCAGATCACCACTTTATTTTTCTCACTTGCCTCTCAGGGCTTCCACCAAAACACCAAGAGGAGAATTAGACAGGCAAAACTAAAGTTTTTACTTTAACATACAGCTCTATTAATATATATATTATTAAGCTCAATTAACGGCTTGTGGCAGCACTAAACAGCATCTGATCAGCAAGTGGTCAGGCAGGCAGATAAGGATGGGCAATTAGCAGCAGCTCCGAAGTCGTCCTCCTGCTGGTAAAATGATGAACTGTCACTTTAAAGGCAAATGATGCTGCTCTCCAGCAGCCGAATGGAAGCATCCACCACCATTTTTATTTCTTCAAACACTGAAATATTGTAATAAAAAATGGACATTCTCACTGGAACCAAGGTGATACTTGTGAAAAATTATTAGAGCCGAGATTTCCAGTACCTCGTGGTGATGAAATGTTTATTAATGCTCATCTTTATTAAATAAGGAATGTTATTTTCAGGAAACAAGCGGAGTGTAAATCACACGTGGGTGCGGTTAACAGAGGCCTTCTACTGAAAGCAATAACATTTATTCATGTTTCATATTGTATTTCACAGAGTTACAACGATATCTGCATATAATTTCAGCTGTGAATTCATATTCTCTGACGAATGTACGAGAAAGTCAAACAACAGGAAGTCATACCCCTGACATAGCCGATTGAGAAGCAAGCAACAGTGCTTGTGATGTACAGAGAGGTCACAGAAAGTGAGAACATCACCAGCACATCACTACATACATTATGTGTTATCATAAATCTAGCTGGTATTTATTACCAGCAACAGAGGAAGGGACTCGAATTGATCATCCCCCATGAAAGGCCAGCTGTTGGCCGAGTGACTCCTTGTGGGCCGGCAGAACTTTAGCTGGAGGGCTGACAGATGAGGAGATTAGCACGAGAGCAGTCAGGTGGTAATCCTGCAGGACATTTGGAGATGCTGGAGTTCACGTGCTGGAGAACCAGCAGCAGAAGGCAGAACCAGACGAGTTCATCCCATCATGCACGGAGATGGAAATGAAGGAAAGGCCACGGCTCGCCAGCGTGGACTACAAAGATCCATCGCTGTCAGACGTGAGACTTCTCAAGTTCAGTTGAGCTGTCAGCAGCTGTCTTGAAACAGACACCTCAGCAGGAGGGCTGGAGACCCTACCCCTTTCTAAAACAGGCCAGAGGGGACTTGGAGGACATGAAGAATTAGGACACAACGCCATGGATGTGCACCTGAAGTCTATCAAATGAGTGACCAAAACCTTGAGAGTAACATCCCTTCTCTTTTAGAACAATAAAAGGACAAGTCGAGGCAGTTTGAGGCATTGGTGGATGTTTTGGAGACACTGGGTGCTCTCTTGCCCCAATGAACCCGACAGGCAGCTGGAGGGTAGTCATCCACTGTGACATCATTTGCCAGAGGACCATGTGACCCCCGAACGCGGCGCTCAGAGGGAAGAACCTCGAGCTAGAGGCGCCCAATCAACCAGCAAGATGTGTTGTAGCTACAGGCTGTCCAACTGGATGGAAAACAGCTCTCACAGAATGCTGCAGAAGTTGTTCTTGGAATGTAGACTCAATATACGGTCCCACATTCATCAGACTTCTGAGAACTCAGCTTTATAGTAAAAAGAAAGTTATTCACTGAGTGTGGAAACTTCAAACACATTTGCCAAGAGACTTACTCCTTCTTAGAGTGAAGTGTAAGAGTGGCATTTAGAAGTTGCTCTCCAGTGATCGCGTGACTAATTATGTGAATAGTCAGAGCAGAAACAGCCAATCAGAGACAATGATTCCACCTACATCTGCAATAATGTTGATTGTTTTGAGAAAATAGTGATATTTTACAAAGTGATTTGAATTCTTGAAAACATTTTTTGTGTTTGTGTGAATTGCTTAATATTTCCAGCAAGAATTAACATGTCTCATATGTTTACAATATATTAATAGTTATTGAATAGTGGGAAATTGGCTGAAATTGAATCAAAAAGAAAACAAGGAAAGACATTCTGCTGCTGGTGGACAAACATCATATAATCATATTAAGTACCACATTGGCAAGTGCAGACAATGAAGAATACATGGACATTGATTACAGACGACATACACTGCAGCTTTATTTGTGTGTTTGTACCTGTAATTAAGGTTAAAAAATACAGCAAAACCGGTGTAACATGCAGTGGTAATCCGCTGTGTGTGAATTTATATTAAGCCTAGCTAACCTTTGCTGGGAGTTAGTTACATAGTTCAGAACGTTGCTGTGTTTTAGGCAAGAAGACAGTTATTAAGATGATATATGGTTGGATTCAGTGACTTACATAGACAGCTCAGTAATCAAAAACAAGTAAGACAAAGAAATGTACTTATGTCGGCTGAAAACACTCTTTGTTACTGAGCGCCACCGAAACACGGTCAATCTCTGTGAAATTTCCCAGATCACTGTCTGGCGGTATTGTGGTCAACTGGCTGGAAGCATGAAAGGATCGTCCTTCTGTAACCACTTGAAAAGTCTGTGTTACAGTTTACCCTGCGTTAGAACGTTCCCTGCACTCCCCTACATTTTAGCGAGGGAACAACTGGCTTAGACATTTTCAAAGGGGTCCCTTGAACTCTTGTCTCTAGATACCTAAATGACAATGGGTTCTATGGGTTCCAATGAGTCTTCCTGTTCCCTTTAAATTCTTTGCTCCTTACCATCAATGTACGCCTTCAAATTAAAGCTGTATATTCGTAAGTAAAAGGACAGCTAGCCTGTTGGAAGAACAATGAATCACGTAACATGTATAAACAGATACATGACAAGGGAGTCAGAAGTGACCATATTTCGACGAGAGGCTGGAGCTGTGGAGGAGCGAGGGGTGGATCTGACTGAGTAGCTGAGAACACTATCGGCAGACACCCTGTCACTCAAAACAGTCTTCCCTTAATTATACGTAACTTAAAGCCTTTTTAAAATGTAATGCAAATGTTTTTTGGACCAGGCTGTCAACATGTTTATTTCTGCTGTGAAGTTGGGCAGTTAAATGGAGGTTTACGGGGACTGGCTTTTGGAGCCAGCCTCTAGTGGCCATTCAGTGAACTGCAGTTTTTGGCACTTCATCTTTGCTTTATTTTTCATTTCTTGAGGTTGTTTTATTACTAGTAATAAAAAACAGAGTATATCAGAATGTAATTCCTTGACCCTACATATAGACATAGTTTCAACTAGTCTATTAAACAGCATAAACAAATTCCTGAAATTCACTTTTGGTATTGGTGTGCCACTCGAGGATTTTCCATGGCTCCATCTGGCCACCCCTATGAAAAATTTCTGGGGGCACTACTGGTAACATGCTATTAAACGTTCTGTTAAAACAAGGCTAAACTGCTTTATTAAATAACACTGTAGATAGCATTTCAGTAATCACCATGTTATTTTTTACAATCACTCGAGTGCATGTCTCATAAGATGGGTGCTCACCAGTCTCTGCAGACATCAAGGCTCTGCTCCTAACCATCTTAAGAGATTTTGATCTCAGTAAGAATCTAATTAAATAAAGACACTTAAGTGACTCATACATACACTATGCCTGCTTTCTATTTTCAATATAATTACCACAGTCCTATTTTGGCATGTTGGACTCAGTGTTCTAGCACACACTGACCTGTCACCGTCAAACTGCAAAACACGATGTGTGACTGCAGTGCTGCTGAAGAACAAATAGAGCTACAGCGTCTTTATGAGTGTATGTAAACCCAAGAGTGCAGACGCGTCTTTAATGCTGAAGCAAGGCCACATTTTTATCGCTCTCTCTCTCTCTCTCTCTCTCTCTCTCTCTGAAATCCTGGCAGATATTGTCACACTACCTTATCTCAACTCTGGAACTGATGACCATTTCATCTGCCATGTTTTCATTTGCTGCTGCCTTCAGCAAAAAGGATTGACTTTCATCCTCATATACATGTCTGAAGGACACTCACATCTCAGCGAGACATTTACAGAGGATTTGCTCTCGGCTCTGCTTTTATCCTCTTCTTTAAAATACAACGTAAAGAAAATGGAGGAGACAGAGTAGCATGTTGGGAATTACAATATAGCCTGTGACTTATAGTGACATTTACTGTGCAAATACTCTAAATGTACGATCATCATATGAATCCGTACATACACACTGGTGACTTTATTAGGTACACCTGTTCAACTGCTAATGCAAATAGATAATCAGCCAATCGTGTGGCAACGACTTAATGCATTTAGACATGTAGACATGGTCAAGACAACCTGCAGAAGTTCAAACCAGCATCAGAATGAGGAAGAAAGGTGATTTAGAAGCAGATGGGCTACAGCAGCAGAAGACCACACCAGGTGCCACTCCTGTCAGCTAACAACAGGAAACTGAGGCTACAGTTCACACAGGCTCACCAAAACCGGACAAGATTGGAAAAACGTTGCCTGGTCTGATGAGTCTGGATTTCTGCTGCGACATTCAGATGGTAGGGTCAGAATTTGGCGTAAACAACATGAAAGCATGGATCCATCCTGTCTTGTATCAACAGTTCTGGCTGGTGGTGGTGGTGTAATGATGTGGGGGATATTTTCTTGGCACACTTTGGGCCCCTTAGTACCAACTGAGCATGGTTTAAACACCACAGCCTACCTGAGTATTGTTGCTGACCGTGTCCATCCCTTTATGACCACAGTGTACCCATCTTCTGATGGCTACTTCCAGCAGGATCACGCACCATGTCACAAAGCTCAAATCATCTCAAACTGGTTTCTTGAACATGACAATGAGTTCACTGTACTCCAATGGCCTCCACAGTCACCAGATCTCAATCCAATAGAGCACCTTTGGGATGTGGTGGAACGGGAGATTCTCATCATGAATGTGCAGCCGACAAATCTGCAGCAACTGTGTGATGCTATCATGTCAGTATGGACCAAAGTCTCTGAGGAATGTTTCCAGCACTTTGTTGAATCTATGCCACGAAGAATTAAAGCAGTTCTGAAGGCAAAAGGGGTCCAACTCGGTACTAGCAAGGAGTACCTAGTACCAGCTCCTACTGGGAGTTCCTGGGAATTTCTGAGGAAATTAGAAATGACTTAAGTATTTTAGTGAGTACTGAAATTGCCTAAATAGTCTTAGAATAGTGGAGGTAGAAAAAATTGAAATTAAACATTACATTTTTTCAGTATCAGACGAACATAAACACAGACTGAATCCATATTGTGATACAGAAAATGAGTTTTATTCTCATGTTAATGTCTCAACATACAAATCACATTCTTTTTAATAAAAGAAAAGTTCAATCAGTACCTGGCATCTAGACGCTTTCTAAAAATACAACTATTTCACGTTGTATCCCGCTCGCTCTCTAACATACACTATCTACTCAGAAAAATAGTAACATTACAGTTTGCCTCTGCTTACTCTTTTTTTTTTAGCCCAATAGTCAAACTTGTGGACCAATTTTTCCTTTGAAAAAACTGTGCAAGAATAGATCCCTTTTTAATAATTCAAATAAGAAGTGATCCTTTTTTTTCTAATTAAGAATAAAAGGCCATCAATGAAATGTAAGGAACTGATGTGAGAGATAAAAACGTGAATTAGTTACAGTAGAAATCATAGTACCTATTCGTAGTCTACTGGAAACCTAGGAACAGTTACGTGTTTAAGGTTAACAGATAAACAAGTGCAAAACAGAAAATAAAAAGGATAAAGTTGCCTTAGTGAATTTTGGCACAATAAGATAACAGGGTATGGTTTTTTTTTCAAGGAAGGGCAGAATATTTTTGTCAATATTTTTTGCCTCCTGAATAAAAAATACAATTAAATAACAATGAAAAGTCACTAACATTTAAACAGATCAGAGGAAAATCCTTTAAGATATTACCCTGCAAATTTTGCTTCATAGTGTCTCTTTTAATGAGTACATCGATAAGTGACTGACAACCAACCACAAAAAACAAAAATAAATTCTTAAAAAAAAAAAACATGCTAATACCTGCTAAGACATGACTTGACCGCCAGACGTTCCTAGGCGTATGACCTAGTGAAAATACATGTAATATATATTTATATATATTTGTTTCCTTTTTTTTCAGATGTATCTGCATACTGTATATGTTATACTCTATATTGTTGTTAAATATATGTTAAGGAGATAGAATGATAGTTACACAGTGGTCTGTCTAGCCCTGGAGTGCATTCTGAGGAGTTAACCCGTTGGCCGCCGCTTCGGCCTACCCTCAAAACCTCACCATTGTCATGCGCTCTACACTGTGCTGGTCTCAAATCAGCCCCTAGATAACTCGTCCATGATGGGTGATATGATGCTTGGAAGAGAAACTCTTCGTGACCAGGGGCTGGTTTCAGATCAGGCATCTGCTCCGAAGGCACTTCCGAAAGACCCATAAACTGTCCACACACCCAGCTACTATAGAAACACAATGCATAGAGCAAACATCGATGTGTTTTTGAGTTTTTTTCATGGCCGTCACTGCTGGCAGTCAGGTTCAGTAAGACCACAGCTACATACTTCAAGAGGTTTGATGCTTTTGCGCGTTTGAGGAATGTGATGTCTGATCCCGGCATTCCATTTCTATAGCATTGTATTCGTGCCAACAAACAACCACGGTTCAACTGAAATTGTCATTACAATTGGGAACAACAGTCTCAATGTTTTGTCTCTCGCACACGCACACACACACACACACACACACACACACAAACACACACAATTAGTTGTCAGTCGTCGACAAATGGGTGCATAATTGTAGGGAAACCACAGAAGTCATTTGGTACATGGAAGGGTCGGGGGGGTGGTTAAACTTCATTAGTGTTTGAGGTTTGTGTACACAGAGGGGGAGGGACACGCATTCAAGCAAATATTGAACACCGATAGTCAGACTCATCTTTTGACTGTAAACGGACGCTTACAATGCAGCATTACAAATACACCACCAGGAACCCTTAGGGAAGACTGACTGAACTTTGAACGTCGAGATCCAGTGCTACTAACCTGCTCCGGAGCACATGAGAAATAAAGGAGGCTCTGATTATAAATCAAGACAAAATAAAAAAATATCAATAATTTACATAACTAGCTCACTGTAGTGTACCTATTGGTATAGTGTGAAAGGGTTTATTAGTGTTCGGGGAATGAAGAGATGGAAGACGCAGCTTGCTGTAGTGGCAGCTGGTCTCCTCTAGGGGCAGCCGAGGGGAGTCCACAGGACTTTACTTTGTTCTTGATCAACTATAGTCATGATCTGAGTGCAAATGTAAGGGAGGGTGCCACCTTGGACAATACCTGGAAACAGAAGGAACATTTATCACAGTGTGAAGAAGATGCTGACTGACAAATTATGGATGTGTTGTTGTACTGACTGTGAACAAACCTGTGAAGAATTTGCTGTACTCTTGCTCTATCTTCTGCGCACTTTCAAATTGCTCCTTGGAATGTTTTTGAGAAACTTTGTCCCGCAGATAAACCGGATCTTTCTGCTCCCTGAGGAAAAACAACATGGTGATAGTCATTCAGATGAGAGTATTTGAAGTATGAACATCAACACCAGTGACCACTGTCTTCCCTACATTTTGTGCATTGTGTCTATTTAAGCTTTCAATCATTCAAGGTGTCTATTTTTTAACCTTCATTTAACCAGATAAATCAATTGAGAACCAATTCTCATTTACAGTGACGACCTGGCCAAGAGGCAACGACAGAAGGCAGTTTGGAACAAGATATTAAAATACAGACAAAGCTGGTGCAATTAGACAAAATTAAAACATCTCAATATACACAGTATGCACAGTGTTCCAGAGCAAATTCAAAAACAGGTGCAGTAATCAGAAACGGTTGAAATGAGTTATGAAAGGAGGGTAACAGAATGAAGTTGTGGAGTTCTAGCATCTTTTGCAACTTGTTTCAGTCACTTGGAGCAGCAAACTGAAATGAGTGACAACCAAAGGTGTTGGACTTTAGGAATGACCAAACTAATGGATTGTTAGAGTGTAAATTGCAGTTAGAGTTGGACATATTAAGTTGTTAGCAGAGATATGACACCAGTGGATCTGTCGTCAGGTATGGAGTGATGGCCAGTTGACTAGAGAACACAGGTTAAGTAGGATTTATACTTCTGTATCAAATCGATGCTGTAACCTACGCCGTAACCTACGTGTTAACCTATGCGGTAACCTGACGTGCACCTCCCCAGAAATGTAACTACACGTCGCGGCGACGCAGGCCTCCTGTCTATTTTTTTGTAAGTTGAAACCATTTCCCGCAGTGGAAACAAAGTTTTTGTTTATTTTTATTTCACAGATAAGAAAAAATAAATTGTGAAGACAATAAAGCCTCCACAAAATTTCATTTTAAGTCTTGTGTGTGATTTATCCTGGCTCCATATGAGTAGAGGAAATCTCTGCTATTCGCTAGGATAATTTATACAATGTAAAATGTCATAGGCTTGTGCTAATAACTTTAGCATGTTATATTTGTGTGGAAAACGTGTTTGGTATAAGACAGCTGTTTTGTCAGTGAACCTTGTGAGTTTGTAATGGAGCCAAATTTTGTAACATTACCTTTATTAAATGTTGCTGTTGTCCCGGGCTTCATATGAGTAAAGAAAAAGTCTGCTACCTGCTAGGCTAATTTATACAATGTAAAATGCCACAGGCCTGTGCTAAAAACGTTAGCTTGTTGTATTTGTGGGGAAAATGTGTCCAGATAAAGACAAATGTTTGTCTGCGAATGCTGCGATTTAGTGTGAAGGCTCTGCATAGAGCTGACACACAAGTATAAATCTGTCTTTACAGTGAGAAGTGTGGAAAAGGGCGCTGATGACAAAGTGAAAAGCAGTTCAGTAGATGATTGCCAGTTTATTAAGATATTTGGAGGCAAATTTGTAGATTAAGTCACTGTAATCCAGGATTGTGAGAACTGTCATCTTAACCAAAGTGGGTGAAAAACGCTATATTACAGGAAATCAATTTTCTCTCTCACTTTGGAGAGCAGCGTGTTTATGTACGTTTGAAAGGAGAGTCAGCTGTCGTGCCAGATACCTTGGTATTTATAGGTAGTTCTGACCCATCTAGGGAGCAGATTTTGAGGTGACAGGACACTTGAGGTAAGTTCCAGTTGAAGACTATGCATTTTGTTTATTAGAATTTAGGAGATGGTGAAGGTTGGACTTGAAGAAGGCATGTTGTTGAAACAGTGTTGCAGGGAAGTCAGGGCAGTGTTAAGTGTCTTAACTGATAAAACTATATGCTCAAATTTAAAATACACCTGTTACTTATTTTGCCAGTGAAGGTCTTGGGAGAGAATCTTTTCTGAAAATCAGTCACAAATTAGGCCAACTACATCTATAGTTTAAGAGGTACTGTAGTACAGTAGTAATTTTAAATATGTCTGATGAATCCTGGCAGAACATTTATAAAAATATGACACATAAGGAGTGTAGAAGGGATGCAGCACTGCACTGAGAGACTTAACTTTAAAAAGAAAAAACAAAAATCAGGCATGTTTCACCAGCTGTTTGGGATTATGCAAGAGTTTGTGTTGGGGTGGGCTGCTTTGACAGACGCGCCAAAGGGTTCATGGTGGGATGGCGAGTGTGAAGGCTTATCCTGCTCCATCCATCCATACACACACACACATACACACACACACACACAGTGGGGATGACACTGTTTGAGGACAGTGTATGTGATACCAAGAGATGCTACTTACTTGATCTGCTTTGCGTTTTTGTAGCGGACAAAGACAACAATTGGATAAATGTGAACGCTGTGGAGCCTTTCAATGGCATGCGGGGCGATGTCGAGCAAACAGTGACAGCCCTGTATCCAAAAAACAACAAATTAACTCAACACATTGTTTCAAAATGCTTGACAATTAACGCTTGCTGTCATGAGCAGGAATCTTGCATCTCAGATTAAAATGCTGCAACTGTGATAGTTTATCTGGAGCAGAGATTAAAGACAAATTGAAGCCACTTTATCTTTGCTGATAAAATCTGAGGAGAAAGAAAAGCACCGGCTAATACCTTATCTGTTATTTCCTTTATAGAAGCAACAGTGGTCACGTCAAAATGGCCACTCCTGCGCTTGTAGTCAATGAAGAGGCAGTCCTTGACGCCCCGCTCGATGGCTTGCTGGGATGCCTTCATCACCTCTGCAGACCCGACAGACAGGGCAGAGAAAATTAAAGGTGAAAGCAGGGATATTCCTTGAAGTTGTAATGTAGAAATAATCGCATGATGCAAATGTATTTTAGATACCAACCCCTAAAAGTCTTATTTCAGATGATAGCACTATCCAACACTTATTAAGAACGTAGATGCACTATTGATTCCCCGGATTTGTAGGGCTGACAAACATCTTTAGTAGCTGAACTCACCCAGTACACATCTGCAGAACTTCCCAGGAGACTCTTTGACCAGCATCTCCTTGACCGGGTCAGTGAGCGGCCCGAGGATGAGTACTGGTCGGGGAGAGGTGCACTCCACCTTCTGGACCCGCTGGTATGCCAGGCTCACACAGTCTGACACAAACAACACACAGATCAATCAAATACCCTTTCAAGCAAAGATTTTTGTGGCGTCATTTTGATGCTTCCTGCTATTTTTAAATTGACAATATCTGTACGTTGTTTTCTCACCGTCAAGGAAGGGGATGGAGTCTGTGCTGATGGCGTCCAGAGCCACCATCTCTTTGCTGTCTTTGGAGCTGCTGCGTTTGTGTTTCTGTTTCCTCCTGAAGAAGGATCTGCGCGCCGCTGCAGAGAGAGTCTTACTGGAGTCTTCCTTCATTTCTGTCACGCTGTGTCTGCGGTAAAACTCTTGGTCCATCCTACACCACACACACACATACACACAGAAACAGATTTAATTGCAGAAGATTCACACGGAAAAAGGCTGTGTGTGTATCAGTGTGTAAAAGTAAGACTTATTTTTCTGTTTTAGGGACATTTATGGCTAAACTGATCGTTAAGAGACAATTTGCTGCACTAAGGTTAAAGCAAAGCAGGTTTATGTTTGGGATGTAGCTCTGAGATTCAAGGTTGGTTGGACAAAATAATGAATCTTTATTGATTTTAGCATTTGTTTGGGATTTAGTGTTAGTGTTAACAAAAACATAAAAAATCCATTTTGTTTAGCAACATCAATGCATGTCTGCACAGACACACGACAAGAGGACAGCGTGACCTTGCAGTCAGAGCAAAAGGACACTCTGAAACATATGGAAGAGAAGTGACATTACATATGATTCCTACATCGTGGCAGTGTGGCACAGATTGTTGTCACAGCTGTTACAAACTGTCCTCCAGCTCAAAAATGTATGTGTGTGTAAGCATGCATTGGATTCTCCACCCACATGTACTTGCTGGGGATCTGCCCCCTCTGGATCTGCTGTGCATTCTCATCTAGCTGCCAGGCCATCCACGTCCCGAAGCTGCCCTTTGGTAAAGACTCATCCACGTACAGGATATCGTCCTTCTTAAAACTGAGGTCCCCCTCGGCCTCCCCCACCCGGTCGTAAAGTGCTCTGGTGAGAGGGAGAGACAAAGATAGATGGGGAGTTATAAGGAGCGGGGTGGGACGAGGGAGCGGAAGAAGAGCATAAAGTTGATGAAGTGAGAGAACGGGTGAGGTATCAGACAAGAAAGGTGTGAAGGGAACAAGATCACGAGATAGGAGCAGGGTAAGGAAGAGAGCGCGGAGAAAGTTTATCTACTGACAGTGTGTTTGCCTCTTGTTGGAGCCTCGTAAGTCATTCCCGAGCAGCCTATCTGTGACAGCCAGGGGGGCTGAGTGTATTTACTGCGGATGACATCACAAACCCACTTGCCTATATGACAAGTGACTGCGGCAGCTGCGGCAACACGCCCCGACAGACACCCAACAATAAAACATGACTATTTTGGAGCTTCATTTTCCACTCATATACAGTGTATTTTCTAATCGCTGGAAAACACTGAGCACTAAAATGGACGAGGTGTTGGGTGTGTTGCGTAGTGAGTGGGGAGATTAGATAACCTAAATTTGTGGTGTGATTAGCAGCATTGCAGTCACACGGTGGATCTGGGACATAATTGGTTAGATGAAAAAGATTCCAGCTTGTCCGAGGGGCGCTCCAGTGGTGGTTCTAAATATAGCGGCATGGACCGAGACGAGGCTGCTTGGGGGAAATTAGCGTGGTCCTTTTACAGAGCTGTTACACAGAAACGTGCAACAGTGATCTGGGTGCATGAGTGATGTGTATATGTGCGTGTACCTAATATAAAAGCCATCTCCTGGTACGTCTTTGAGCGTGCTGAAGTCGTCTGGCCGATGCTGCACCTTGAATGTGACCGTCTCTGCAGGCTTCAGCATCTCGACGTACACCTCCTCCGCCGTCTTATTCTTCATATTCACCGAGTTGTACTGAAAGATGAGGTGATGAGAACAGGGGGGGAAAAGGAAAGTGAACTTCACATCATGAAAAATAAGACAAACTTGCAGAGCAGAGAAATTTAGTGAGTGTTTACACTCATCTGTGTATTCATTTGTCGTTGCCGTGAAGGGTCCACTAGTACACAGCTACATTTCCTCCGGGCTTTCAGCTGTATTAAAGTGTCGCCGTATTGATTTGTGCCACGTATGGCAGGAAGAAAACAAACAGGATGGGAGATTGAAGGACGGACTGATGACAAAGCTGCATGGCAATTCAGATGGCAGGCCCTTTGTGGCGGAGCGCTAAGTGGGAGCATGCCACAAATTGTCTGTTACGAGTTTGCGGTGCTCTGAATGGATCACCGGCGTGGAGTCAAAGGGAACGCAGACGAGGAGAAGATCAATGAGCAACAGTGACGGGCAGGAGAAAAAGAAATGCCAGCGCCTTCTAACAGTGCTCGAGTCTGAAACTACAATAGCACACAAAGCTTTGCAGCATCTTATTATAAGAGTTTAGCTTTGAGATCACTTAGAAAAACTGACACCTACAACTACTGCTACTGTCTTACAAAAATCCACAGCAACTCCATTTGTGAAACTGAGTAAATACCCCACTTAAAAAGATCTGGCTCTCCTGTTACAGAACTGACTGAATAGAAATACTTCATGTACTCAAATAATTATTAATACGACAAATAAAAACCTTCACATTATGCATTATCTGTGAGTCTCCTCGCAGGTTGTGTGTATGTGCATGTGTGTTTGTTGCACGAATCCACACCTCCACAATGAGGTCCCCAGGAAGCAGCCCATCAGTGCCTCTGGCAGGGCTGTCCTCGTCCAGGCTCTCTATGTAAACGCCCCGTAGGTTTCCGCCGCAGAGCGTGACTCCCACCTCCACCCCGGGCCTGCGTACCGTCACAAGCCGTGGCTCACCCACTTTTCTGCTGCCCTCAGACGGCATTCTAGAGGACATAAAGTGACCAGTTTAAGAGTTACAAGAGTATAATGGCGTGGCACGGAGCAAGAGTTTCTCCTCATGTCTGTGTTGAGGTTTACCTGATGAAATTGTGGGGACTGGTGGTGGGTGTGGTCTGCTTGGAGGAAGGCGTGAGCGTGCCCTCGTCCTGTTCGCTGAGTGTGTCGATGGTGGAGTGATTGTCGGGGGTGGCGGCTCCGCTCCCCTGGGGCGTCGACTGAGTGCTGACTGGCTCCAGACGGGAGCTGCACCGAGAGGAAAAAAATCAGAAATAGGAATGTTATGACTCCATCATTAACATTACATCACACAAGGTCTTCCTCACAGTAGAGTTCAGCTAATAACAGTGTCTCCATTACACACTTTGTCCACCAGAGAGCACCGACAAGTTTATTTATGTTACACCGTAAAATGTTTAAATACATATTTTGGTTATAATAACTAAATTTCTTTAAAAACTCGTCAGGTCTTATGGTTCATTGTATGTTATCCGCCGATAAAAGCTGGCATTGTTTTGCTCTCACATATCAACAGTGATGTCAGACTCCAAATTCTAGCATCGGCTGGACTGGTTCGCACACACTGTGTTGTATTTAAAGATGAGAAGCTACGTAGTTAATTACATCTTTAGACTTGGCACCTGGACGAACAGCGGCTGTTTCAGAGATTCCTTTATGTTCATTCAGCTAAAAAAGTGTGAATGCAATGAAAATGCATCATCTGGCCTCACCGCTCAAAAAAAAAAAGTAGAAGAAACTACAAATGCGTTCAGAGAACACCTGGCTGTACGAAACTAAATACCCATATCATTCTTAAACAGAAACACTTACTGGAACTGTTTCAGAATTGAATAGAGTGGCACACCTGGGACAAACCCAACACTGAACATCTACAGACAACGCCACAAGAAACATCTTGTTACCTGGAGCGCGAGTGGTTGCCCAGCTGATACATGTGTGGGTTGTACTGGGCCATAATGGTGATGGTGTCACACTGCTGGCCGATGATGAGGCGCGCCTGCTGCTCCGTGGCGTTTCGCAGGTTGATGCCATTATACTAATGAAGGACATAAAGTGTGATTAGGGAGAGAGTTGTAGGAGAGATGGGGTTACTACAACAACATAGATATATTATGAACGCGGTATGCGCCCGGTCTATTAAGGGTTTTAAGTCATTAGTAGCACTTGGTGGAGAAGACTGGCAGGGGATTAGTTTTACACCCATTTTCAAAGTCTTTTAAAAAGAGTGCCTACTCTCTGTAGCCATTATTTGCTCTGCAACATCTGTAATTCAGAACTGCTGAAGCAATGCATGCTTAATTCTGGTTATGTAAAGCCACCAATTCATATTTATTCATATGTTTTGTTTTGTTTTATTGTCTATGATGCATGGATTATTGAATGGAATGGTAAATGGACTGCACCTGTATGGGGCCATTCTAGTCTCCTGGCCACACACAGTGCTTTTTTTACACCAGAAATCACATTCACCCATTCACACACATATTCACACACTGGTGGCCGAGGCTACCATACAATGTGCCACCTGCTGCTCAGTTTTTTAACACACTCACACACCAATGGAACAGCCATTGGAAGCAATTTAAGGTTCAGTATATTGCTCAAGGATGCTTCAACATGCAGACTGGAGGAGCCGGGGATCGAACCGCTTCCAATTAGTTGATGACCCACTCTATCACCTCAGCCACAGCCAAATTGAACAGAGTCACCGATCAGTTCCCTAATTTAATCTCTTTGAGCTTTAACTATTAATAAGGAGGAAAAGTCTTCACAGGATTTCCATTAATGACTAACTTAAAGGTCCAGTGTGGAGGATTTAAGGGGACATATTAGCAGAAATGGAATTAAATTTAATATGCTTTCTTTAATCACCTAAAAATAAGAATCGTTGGGTTTGAATGAGCCGTTTATATCTACACAGGGAGCAGGCTCTCGCCCACAGAGCTCGCCATGTTGCACTGCCATTATTCTACAATAGCCCAAAACAAACAAACCAAACAGTGGTTCTACTGTAGATAGGGCCATTCACGTAGGTGGTAGCCCTTCCACAATGAGAGCATCAGAAAAACACTGATTTTAACATGAAACTGTTTTACTCAGTGTTTTTACCAGTTTTAATCACCTGGTCCGTTTGTTTTAGAGCGGAAGAGACCTCTGCGGATGAATCGACTCCTGGTAAAAACCTCCTGAACATAGAACACTGAAGGAATTCTAACCTGGAGAAGTTTCAGCTGGTTGCAATCTGCAGTTCTCACCAGTAGATGCCACTAAATCCCCCTAAGGGTGCTTTCAGACCTAGAGTTGTCTTGCTTTGGTTCGAATCAGGGACTAATTTTGTTCCAAAGTTGTATAATTGTCTAGAGTTGGTTCGTGTTCTCACGGCAGCATTTACAAGCGGACCAGATAAAATGCCTTGCGTGAGAAAGCTGCTCTTGATTGGTCAGAATTTCCATGCGGGAAAAATCCTGGAAGTAAACAAAACGTTAAAGAAGAGTACACTTGCAAGATAAATGTGACACTTTCTAATGTCACAATGGAGGGACAACTACGCAGGTTGATTTTAGCGCTGCTCATCGTGGACTATATTGCTGTCATTGTTCATTTTAGTCAAACCATACAGTTTGAAAACGAGGGGCGGCTCCAACTAGAAAACAATGTTTTGATGCACTGGATGAGCCGAATGTGCATATTAAGGCAGTACAGGAGGAGGTGCACATTAATAATTCTCCAGGACTCCGCTCATGTTTAACCCAAACAATGTGTCATGTGACTGCAGTTGGTTCAGATCAATGTCGGAACACATTCTCACCACAAACGAACTGCACCAGAGTTTGTTTGTAACCAGACCGAGACCACCTCTTCAAGAAGGTCTTGGTCCGGTTGTTTTGGTGGCAACTAAACCTTGGCAAAGTTTTAGTAGGATAAATTCCCACACTTTCCAAAAACATTTTCAAAAACAACTATTTTTCTTTTAACAACTCAACTGTATAGCACCCACCGAGCAGTACTTGCCCTCTTGATGTGACATTGCAACAGAATTTCAGCTTGTGCAGCCATTTCAGATGGAGTGAAAACACCTTTCGGCAAATGCATTTCAGCAATTATTAAAATACTGGGAACTGTGACAACTCTAATGAATGCAGTCTTCCAGGAAGTGAGGCCATATGGAATAAATGCATGGTAGGCAGCAAAATGAAGAAGGGGGAACATATATTAGCAGCGTTGAGGATTAGACTGCTGCTGTACTGTTGTGCTCCCTGACAGGCATTTCCTATTTATGCTGCTGGAAGCTGTAACCTTTCCAACACACAGTAGGCTGTTCATACCTCCAGTAATTGGTCTCCGTACTCCAACCCTGCCTGGTGGGCGATGCTACCTCCAGTAACTTTAGAGACAAAGATCCCTCCGTTCTCCCCGCTGACGATGGAGATGCCGAGAGGCTCCGCGCCTTTGTGCACTATGACATTGCGGGGTTCCTCCAAGTATGGCCTGGTGGGATAGAGGAGAGTGTGTGAATGAATAGCATCCCAGAAAAGCAGTTGTAGGCGGCCATACAGGAGGAAGCTGAGAGGGTGAGGCGATGTCACAGTTGGACTGACCAACTTATTTACAGCTCTGGAGAGTTGCTGGCTACCTAGGCTTTCAAAAATCATATCTGGTCCAAATGATAAGCATCGTTTGTATTTAAAGAATGTTTGAGCCTGAGCTTACTCTTCCCCCCAGGCCTGTAAATTGATCATCTCTCCAGAGCGCAACTTTACGCCTGGCTTACAGAGGAACCTGCACGGGACACTGTGTTTGACATCATAAAAGCACAGGCAAATGAAATCCCCTCACATGAAGGAGATTTGCATGAACTTTGTGTGTCTTCATAACAAGTTGGCTTTGGACATTGCACACAATCCCATGGAGGCAGATAAGAGGAATGGATTAGCAGCCAGAGACAGGGGTAAATAGAGTGCTGGTGTACAAACAAGACCATGACCCAGAAGCTCCAGGCTGAGTAATAATACCGTTGCATAACATACATACTGCCGACTACAAAAGTGACTTGGCTTAGGGCCAAAATATAAACATGCATGTTGTCATCATGGGGCATGAGCACTGCATGCAATATCTGAGGTTCAAGTGGGTTTTTCCGACATGGAAGGAGAGACAAGTGCAGACATGTAAACATAACACTGAACCTTTGAAGTTCAGCGAGTGGAGCTAATCAGGTTTAATTTTTTTGGTTTCCTACGGCGCTAATATTGTGGCATGCAATCTGAAAACTAAACCGCGCTCTTGTGAAGGGTGAAAAACATCACAGTGCTCCTTTTGCATTCATTATAGTGCATGTAAAGTGCACATAACTACTCCTCAACTGCACTGAAGCATGTGGACGACGTGAACTTGAGGGGAGAAGGGTGAAGGAGGGGGGCATTCCCTTGTTTACAGCACTGTGAGGGGAGAACGAACCTGAGGCTCCTGAGAGAGGAGAACCTCGGCCGTGCAGCCAGAGGAATCCTCAGAAAAGATCGGTTACGGTAAAGAGATCTGGAAGCGGAAGGTTGCAGAGAGGTGGGAGGAAAATAGAGAGCAGAATGGAGGACAGATATCATACAGAGACAGTAACAGCGTAACAGACTGAGAGGTGTCAGCGGTACAAAATGGGACAGAAATATTTGGAGGACAGAATAAGCTGACATCCCAACATAGCGGCAGATCACTGCTTCTTTTCTTGGAAACAGCAAGAGGCGTCTATAAAATTATTAAGAGTTTTAATAGGATTTCAATCTGAATTTCAATGAGGGATTGCACAGCTCTGACCAGGATAGACCTGTTGCCTGGCAACGCCTTTTGAAATAGCCTAAGAGGATCCCAAAGGGCAGACGTAGGCCATATTGTACCTGCTTCTGAAGTGATCCTTATAATCATACCCTTGATCATTCACCCAACACATACAACACATGTGGAGCCATTTTCTCAGTATCCCAGCTCCACAGACCAGCTACACACCAATAACAATCATCTGATTGATATTCTGAACAGGTCATCTGTGAAAAGGCAACTTCCAATTTTCAAATGTAAATTGCGGCGGCGTCACACCAGGGCAGACATGTCATCCAACTGTGCAGCTCATTTCTGGTATGATGCTTTTTAAAATTTGCTGCCATCATACCTGTCTTTCCTGCGCTCCCCTATTGGCACAGGGCTGACTGAGATCCGAGGTAAAGTGGAAATGGAGCCTTGCGACTGGCTGCTGGCAAACGAGGAAGTCTCCAGATTGAGTGGCGACTGTGGAGGCGTGATGAGACTGGGACTGCTACACTCAGAGTGTGAGAGGGAGCCTGGATTTAGGAGGAGAGCAGCAGAGAGGGACAGAATGAGAGTGTGTACAGTCTAGGATGACATCTCATATTAAGAATCCGCTTTACTGCCAACAGGGTTTTAGATACTAGGAATTTGCTCTGTTTTTTTTGGTGCATAGACAAACATAAATATAGAGGTGCTGGGGTTTAAAATGTACAGTGCAAAAGTGCAAAATAGATATTCTAGTGCAGTGGTCCAGCCACGGGATCCAGACTTCTCCTTAGTCATTAGTTCAAGGTCCAAACAGTTTAAAATATTCAGGTCACAAGCTAGTTTGCCGTCTCTGTCAAGTAGCTGACCATTGTTCACTCACTCTACAGCAGGAAACGGCACTTCAAAATAAAAGCTCTGTGTCCGAAATTCACAATACTTAAAAATAAAGTGTGCTTTTTACAAACTTGATACGTTTGCGAGTCACTTGCAGCCCATTCAGAATGGACATGCGACCGACTTTTGGACCACGACACACCAGTTGGGAACCACTGCTCTAGGGGATGTGCACAGGTTGACAGTAAAGATGAACACGAAGATACACTTCTGGACTACACACTGAAATCTGATTACAGTTGCAACTTCACTCCATTTTGTAACACACAGAGCTTCAATAAAGGACAGTAAACACCTCATCTCACTCGTCACACATCCACAAATATCCTGACACTTTGACAAGGAGATTGCTACCTGAGCTGCCTGTCAGCAGTTTGTTGCTTTTGGTTTCTGAATCTGCGTATGGAAGGTTGGTTTAATTATAGAAGCACATAGTTTTCACAGTAATGGTTCTAACCACCTGAGGTGGAGCTCTGGGATTTTAGATCTTGAACTGCATGAAGACTATTTACACCTAAACACAATATTTTTCTCTCTGAACACTGTGTGAACACTCAGAATGCACATTAACACCTCGTGCACAGGAAACAAAAGTGTCATAATTGGATGGTAACCCAGGGGTCGCAAACATTTCCATCCATCCATCCATCTTCTAACCGCTTCATCCTCTTGAGGGTCGCGGGGGGGCTGGAGCCTATCCCAGCTGACATTGGGCGAGAGGCAGGGTACACCCTGGACAGGTCGCCAGACTATCACAGGGCTGACACATAGAGACAAACAACCATTCATGCTCACATTCACACCTACGGACAATTTAGAGTTATCAATTAACCTAGTCCCCAATCTGCATGTCTTTGGACTGTGGGAGGAAGCTGGAGTGCCCGGAGAGAACCCACGCTGACACGGGGAGAATATCTAAACTCCGCACAGAGGGGCTCCCATGCCTGGGATCGAACCGGGAACCCTCTTGCTGTGAGGCGACAGTGCTAACCACCACACCACCGTTGTAAACATTTACTATCTGAAAAGACATTTTGACTAAAAACCCTTTACTTTAAAAAATAAAAAAATGTGAAAGTCAAACGGCTGGAGCCGCTCATTCATTTTGTGTATTTACATCAAAATAGGATTTATTCAAAGTTTTCCACCAGTGGTGAATTGTTAGACTGATTAAACACAGCCTCCCTCTTTCATTCCTTCAACCACCTTCTTGAAAAGGTTGGTTTTGTAATATCGTGCATATCCAAAAACCTCTATTCATGTGGGATTTTTTTTGGGGCATGCATTTCTGCCCCAGCCTTTCAAACTGTTGGCAAGTTGCTCACCTGGTAGAGCAGGCGCCCCATGTATAAAGGCCTTGTCCTTGCTGTAGCAGCTGTGAGTTAGGTCCCAACCCACAGTCCTGTGCTGCATGCTGTCCCCCCTTGTCTTTCCTCCTTTCATGCTTACAACTGTCCCATCGAATATCGAAGGGAATAATGTTTACATGACCCAGATCAAAATTGGAATATTGTGGATTATTGGTGTGCATGTAAACGTAGACACTAAAGCTGAAGACTGTCCATTCCAGGTCTTTAAATGAGAGTTCACACCTGACAATGACAACCTCAATTTAAAACTTTCTAAAATATTGATTTTAAAACTCAGCAAACTGACAAAGTAAACCAGGCCTGAATTTAAAAGAAGAAAATATAGCCAGACCTCTATCTGCTGCTGAGCATCTTGAACTAAGGGCACTGAGTGTGAAGGTTATTTTTTTTAATACTGAGCCGTACCTCTGTCTGACCCCAGCATGGAGCGGGGGTAGCGGGGAGTGGAAGGGATTTTGATCCTCTCTGTGCGGTACTGGACATTATTGGAAGAACCTGGCAGAAGGATGAGATGATACAGGAATGAATGCTGTGACATAATATCCAAAAACAGAAAGGGCACCGAGACCGTGACCTTTACGTGTGTGTGTGTGTGTGTGTGTGTGTGTGGGAGTGTGCATGCGTGCGTGAGTGTCAGACTGACCGAGCCGTGCGCTGGAGGGCAGTGAGTTTGTACCGTGTGAAGCTCTGCTGCTGCGTGACGACGAGGATTCAGAGTAGTCACTCGTGCGCTTCTGCTGGCTCAGGTCCAGGCTCAGACGACCCTGGTGTTGCGGGCTGCACATTAAAAAAAAAAAATCCTTAGGAAACAGTGATATAATTCTGCATACAATGCTTGTAGAATTATTTAAACATGTAAGATATGTCACAGTTCAGAGTTAATTAAATTCAGCTAAATCACAACTGCACAATATTAAAGCAAAGCAACAGTAGGAAATTCTTTTCTACCCGAACCCAAATTTAATTATGTGATTCTGCCTTTAGGAAACAGGCTAATTAGGAAATATTAGTCATCATAACAGAAACTCATCAGAGACACTGAACCGACAGTTAAAGAGCCTCTGAGGTTTTGAGGGTCAAGGAAACGGTGAGCGTGAGAAGGAGGTAACCTGGTGTGGGTGTGCTGGTGACAGATCTGCGAGGCGACAGATGGACAGTTGCTGGTGTGAACGCGGTGACTGCGCACCGTGTACACTGGATTCCTCATCACGGCCGTCACAGCGGGGCAAGGAGCCAGGCCCCGGTGGGCTGAATCTGACAGAGCACAAACACAGCGCCATGTTAGAGAGGGAGAAATATGTGATTATGGTGAAAAGCGTGTAAGTGTTCGAGGAACTCACTAGGAGGTAGGGTGCCATTGTAGACTGTGGGGACGAAGCCGACGCTGTGCCTGTGGGAGCGGCTGGGGGAGGAACGCAGCATGTCTCTGGGCTCTGGTGAATGCTCGTCGTTAGAGTAGCTCTGTGATGAATGACAGAAACAAATGGTTATCGTTCTCCCTGCAGGGTAACAAAACACCATTACGTCTTGGGAGGAATCCTCTACCCTTTGCTGGAGACAAGTACCATATGAGAAAAATGACAGCATGAACATCCCACAACAGTAAAATGAACATTTATCCCCACTGCGTTCTCCTGTGTGCTCCGGGGCTTGAAGAGGTAGCCAGGCATGGTTGTCTGAGCCCCAGGCACTGACTCAGCTCCTGGGCTGGGTAGCCGTACCGGTGCAGAAGCATCAATCACTCCGACACGCTGGCTAAGAGGCAGGTCCCAGAGGCATAACTCTGACGGGGCTGTAAATTCTATTACAAAATGGATGCTTTGGCCCACTGGGATGATTTGAAATGTTGGTCTCATTTTGAATTCAAACAATTCTCAGATGTGTCATTTCCTCATCTCTAGAGGAGATGTTCAGAGACGCTTCTAAACAAACTGCCGTGAATTGGTGCGGAGGACACGCAAAGGAAACAAGGACGCAATTTCAACAAATAAAGACTCTAAATCAATATTTGAGGCCATTAAGACATACTTTACCCCACAAATGACCATTTGTGTGTTTATTACTCATCCTGTGTTATGCTGAAGTCTGAAAGAAAACTTTGTTTTTCTTGCATGCCTCTGGTGAACGACGAATCCAACAACTGAGAAAATTCTTGATGAATTAAAGTCACAGGTGTCCATGTTTAACAACACCAAAACCATATCAAACTCTCACACAGCTCATGCAGTATATTCCAAGTCTCATTTATATAGTTGTATGCTCAGTACTTTCCAAACAGACGGCCCTTTGCGACAGGAAATTGAATTGAAAGTGCAACTTATCTGTGCTCTCTTCAATGCCAAACTCCATTGACAAAAGCACTAATTTTACCTCACTGAACACAGGAGCTGCTGGTCTACCGGTGCCTTGATTGGATCAGTTTGTTTTTGTTGTTGTGCGACTTCGGTGCAGCTCCTGTGTTCAGCAGGGTAAAATTACTGTTTTTGTCAATGGAGCCTGGCTTTGAAGAGAGCATGTTAAGTTTCATTTTAAGTTCAGTTCCCCTTCAGAGAAGACTGTCTGTTTGGGAGGCACTGAGCACATGACTGGATAAATTAGACTTGTTTTCGTTTATCGTGGAGGCAAGCAAAAAAAATAAATGTAACTGACATACAAATGGTCATTTAAAAGGTGGCGTATACCTTTAAATGGACTTACTTGGAAGGAGGGAAGAGTGATGGTCTGTGGGGTCATCCTACGTCGAAGGGCGGGAGCAGATTTAGGACGCGGCCTCTTTACCTCTGGCTCCTCCCCTCTGGTTCGGCCGATATCCTCATCACATGACTTCCGCGAAGTCAGGACCTTGCCGTCCAGGAAATAGTGGTTTCCATTCCTGTCTCTTTCTCGCTCGCTCCTCTCTCTGCTCTCTCCCGCTGCCATGGAGATGGCAGCCTCCCCCTTGCCGTCTGAGGTGATGGTGCAGTCGGAGGCAGAGCTGCTTTGATGTTTGTGTTTGAACTTAAAGGAGTCACTGCGAGTGGGTGGGGTTGGAGGGGTTGGGGTAGGGGTTGATGAGGAGGAGAGGGACTCTGTTTTGGAAGGCTGTGGGGAATGGGAAGCTGCAGCAGCGGCAGCTACTGCTGCAATCTGATTGGCTGCCATGTACTCCATCTTAGAGGAAGGGGTTTCGGGGCGTTTGAAAGTGTCTGGGTCAAAGATGGACTTCCTCTGCTTGGGTGATTTGTAGATGGAGAGCTGGGCTGCTGCTGTGACCGGACTAGTGTTATCTGGTGCAACCGACATACCTCCCACCATCATCTTGGGCCACGTGCCCCCACTGTGCTTCTTCTCCAGGGCTGTCTCCACTGTGATGCAGTCTGAGGCGGAAACAGGGTCAAAGGGCAAGGAGGAAGGCGCCTTTGTGTAGGGACAGCACTCTTGGAAAGCACTGGGCCCATAGCGGCCAGTGCCCAGGTCAGAGCCCGGCCGAAGGCTAGTGGCGTGGAGGGAACCCGTGGAGAACGGCTTGCCGATGTCGCTGTACACCTCATCAGATTCGCCTCGGCCCTTCCTCCTCTCCCCAGAGATGCTACTTGTGCTGGTGCTCCCGACATCCGGGCAGAAGATGTCGGTCTGCGTAGAGCTGTTGTGTTTGAGGTTGCGACTGTTCCGGGAGTGAATCTCAGACAGGTGAATGCGCCCATTGGACTTCTCCGATGACTCACGCAGACTCTCAAAGATGTTCTGCCCTGATGTGCTGTGAGGGAAGAACTGTGGGGCGGACAGATGAAGGAATGTTGTGACACACCGGCAAAATAATGCATTAGATAATCTATTTCTCACAAACCACAGAGAAGAAGCTTTAATCTGCTACATAGGGAATAAAAAAGTAGAAGGAAAGCTCCTGATTTTTGACATAAGTGAAGTAGAAAAGTAGCTCAGGCAGAGAGATGAGTGTGGCCCACCTTCATGAGAGAGAGACTAAGAGAGTCCCTGCAGCTCCTCAACAGAGCCTCACACTCTGTCACAGATTTATTATCCAGAGCAATGCCGTTTATCTGGGGAGTAGAGAGAGACACTGGAAATAAGGACAGGTCCTTCAACACTAAAGCGATCCACCTTTTTGATATTCCTCTGAAGAGTTTGCGTATGTCTTATTGGAAGTGTTATTAAAATACATGCACATCTACAAACACATACAGGTGACGTATCTCCTGAACATGAGATTGCCTGGGGGCTGAAATGTGTCTCGCTGCTGCGGTGAGGAAACCACACAAAATCTAGGCCAGCACTTTTCAGTCTGAAGAACCCTAGCGCTGCAATCCGCACATTTCCATCACAATGGGCTCGACTTGAGACGACTTCTTTAAACGGTCAGAGATATTAAAGAGCAAAGTGGGTAATATATCATGGCTGAGATTTATCATACAGTAAGTTCAGGGACAGACTTTCTGCTTCAACCAAGAACAAGTCGGATACATTTCATCAAGCGTCTCTGAGTTCACCATGGAGTTCAGCCACTGACATTCAATTGCATCCCATGCATATTTCATTGAAGACTCAGCACTCTTATTTTTTTCTTTTTGCAAACACAATTAAGCATTTAATAAGTTATATATAACCCGATACACTAACTTGATTAACATTCATAAGGGCGTGATAAAATACGATACTCTTTCATGATTAAGATCTCTTAACGCATCATCTGTGCTTACCATTGCTAATTGTGGCTGCAGCTGAGCTATCATCTGGCATATCACTTCCCTGGCTGCATGCAGGAGACTGCTATGCTGCTAAATAGTGAGCAGTGGGATCTAAGTGCTCTGGGATTAAAGGCAGTGCACAGGTTTCACGCCTACGTTAAACCTAACAGGGGAGTTATGCTAATCTTAAGAGACAGGGTCATTTTTCAAAGATAAGACACGGAGATGCACAGTTCCATTTCTGTCACTTGTCTTTTCTCTTCCATTCGCTCAAGTGTGTGTATTGTAACTGTGTGTGTGTGTGTGTGTGTGTGTGTGTGTGAGACAGCTCCACCTAGCCCTCTACAGCTGCAAGTTTTTGAGGATTTAATCAAAGCAGGAGACTTTCCTCCTTCTACTTCACATACTCGACCAAATCCCACCTTATCTGGGTTTGGAGTTTGGATACAGGAATAGAACGAGGCCTGGATTAGAAAGCCAAAGGTAACCTGCGTGAGCTCAGCTGTCGTGTGGTGGATGTGGAAGGAGGGAGTATAAAAAAAATAGTGAAAGAGGATTTCATAGAAGGTAGAAAAAGACTCACGGCAATCAGCCTGTCTCCTACTGTGAGAGAACCTTCCCTGGCTGCTGGGCTGCCCTGCACGAGGGCGGTGACGAACACACCGCTCTCCAGACCGATACCGCTGTCTGAGACACAGGAGGGGAGATGGGGTGAGGAAGAAGAAAACGTGAGATAAAACTGAAGCATTAACAGCCAATGAGGCATAGTAATGAGACAAGACAAAGCAAGCTAAGAAAGTTTGCATGAATAAGGATTAATTTAATCTAATAATAGTCCTAATGGCAGTCTAAAAAAAAAGGGTATAAAATGAGTAAATAGCGTTTTAAGATTAGGCAGAGCTCTGCTGCACAATTAAAAACTTCTCTGTTGAGTAAATCCAGAGACTGGAAGAAAGAGACTGCATGGCAGCAACTGTCAGACAGTTTTAACTTCAGAGATATTCAGCATCATCACAAAGCTCAATTGGGCTGTTAACTTTTTTTTTTTGGAGGAACCTGATTATTGTGTTCAATATAACTCCAAAAAGCTGAAGGTTCCCAAGGGCAAGTTTGAAGTTATAATTATCGAATTTCAAATTGGAATTTAAAGCTGGCGCAACAGGGTTAAATTTAATCTAGTTTTAGAATAAAAACTACATTGACCTTTGAAGAAAGCTTAAAATGTAATCCTTCTTCATTTTAAGCTAGTTTTAAAGTTAAAGCACCACTATTCAAAGTTAAACTAAACTAGACTTAAAGCTAAAGTTGGTAACTTTAATGAAAATAACTGTCATATTTGCTGAAACTGTCAGTATATATTCCGAAAGAATTACACTAAGGCCCTGACACCCCAAGCCAACAGTCGACCATTGGTCAGAGTTGGGCTGTTGGTGAGCATTTGCCACCTTCATCAGCGCTAGTTGGCCTCTTTTTCTGTTGATTCAGCATATTGAATCAGTATCGGCACAGCGGAGCTCGTTAATTAAATCACTGTGATTGGCAGTTCAGCTCAGCGCACAAGAAGAGAAACGGAAGTGAGGAAAGTAAACAAAGAGCTAAAAGTGGAGAGGAAGTGGGACCAAAACAAACTTGTTCCAAAAGGTACGACTGTTCTTCTTTATTAGCAGAATTGTTGTGTGCTGTTTTGTATTATTGTTCACTGGTGCATGGTAAAGATGCTTTGTTCTGTCAACAGTGAATTGTGCTGTTAATGTGCTAACTAGCTAGCTAGCATCAAGACGGTGCACTGGTTTCCCTTTTTGAGGGACGATTACAGACGACCGCCATCTGCTGGTATGGGGGGGTATGTCCTCTCACGCAGGCACAGAACCTATGTGCTTGTTGGACGTCGGTTTGATGTGTTCATATGCTACTTTTGGCTGAGACACAGTGACGAGAGGCAACAAGGGCTCTTGTCACTGCTAGTTCTCCAATGTCAGTTTTGTGTGTCTAGGCCTTACGATAGTCTGTGAAAAAAATCATGTCTATCCACCTCTGCTTCTCCTATGGCCTATTATAGCATTTGCCAGAATCAGACCGTGCGGCAGCAAAAACTAATCAGAGCCGAGGAGTCTCTAAAGCAGCTGTTAATCGTGTCAATCGCTCTGTTAACTGCGGTTAAACTAGGCAGCCCTGATCAAATATGAATCAAGATTCAGGGGCATCGGTAGCTTAGTGGATAGTGCTGGCGCCCCATGTACAGAGGCAACATTTTTAGTGTACTGTTTTGCTGTTAAATAAGAGAGTTGGTCCAGCTGGTGGGCGGTGCTTTGTTACTCCTGTTTAACTGTTTTCAACATGACGCCCAGGTCACAAATGTTCTCATTTTACAGCTAAACAGTACACTGAAGTATGTTTCTGAAAACATTTGAGGTGAGAAATAGGCAATGCAGTCACAGAACTTTGATTCACATTTGATCAGCACTGACTAGTTTGACAGTTTGACCACAGTTCACAAGCAGTGATTGACAACTGCATTAGAGAGTCCTCTACTCTGGTTGTTTTCATTTACATGCAGTAAGGCCATTAGAATTGCTATAAGGCAATAAAGTAGGCAGTGCCGCATGATTTTTTCCAGATTATCTGACTCGGTTGGTGCTGTGTGAACATTAGAAAGTTTCAGCGAATGTAAAAGAAGTTTATAACGTTACCAACAGTAGCTTTAATTAGGCTTTAGAATGAATCCTTGTTGGTGGAGCCCAGCCTAACATACCTTTGTGTCCCACGAGGTTGATGTGGACAGGAGTGACGAGTCTTCCTCCCAGAGACTTCCTTCTTCGTACCACCATGTTGATCAACCCTCCACCATTAAGGACAGCCTTCACCACCTGCTTCCTGTCCTTATTGGTCAGGTCCATGTCATTAATCTTCAGCAACCAATCATTCACCCTGGAAACAAAAAACGACGGATGATGAGGCGTTTAATTGACTGTTAGTCCAGAAAAGGACACAGGACAGCTTCATGAGGCAGCTCGTACCTTAACCTTCCATCTGCGATACTTCCTTTGTCAACCCTTGTAACAAATATTCCACAATCTCCTGGTAAATACGGATCATTTACCCCCTCGGCGATATCAAACCCAAGTGCCTTCAAATCCATGTCGTCCTGTAAAAGGCGATGATAGAAATGTCTGTTAAGTTGTTCACTTTGACAAACTTATTTCAATATCCTCAAGTTTTCAGAGCTCCACTTGCTCCCAGGAGACCAAGCGTGTCACCAAATCACTCTCGATAAGAACTGAGCGCTGCTCTTACCCTGTCTTTCTCAAACTCCACCACCTCCGTCTCCCACTCCAGGGAGTCTGTGTCGATGGCTGAGTCGTGAGAGCTGTGGGCCATTAGCTGACAGAACCGGGCTTCCTTCTCCAGCTGGCTCTCCATCTTCTCCCTTAACAGAAGAGGACATCGCACACACAGTCAAAGGTCAGTCACTTGAGGATGGATGGGCAGAGACAACAGAAAGGAAGAATCACACATCATCAGTCTGTATAGCGGAAGATATTTTTCTAACCAAAAGCACAGTGCTTTGTGACAGTGTGTATCATTCTGTAGAAAAAAAAAATCTTGCACAGAAATAAAAAGAATACAAGTTTTGACCTTTATATGTGAAATTAGGCTCATACTTCTCGTGCCTTTTCAAAAGATGCCTTCCCTCCAAACACCTTCTGTCATGTGATTTAGGGAATCAAATTTATCTTTACTCATCAGATAACTAAAAGTAGACTGCACACAATGCCTTTCTGTCAGTAAGATATATCGTGTCCTACTGAGGCATGCCTTGAGGGTAGCTGTGACATTAAAACCCCAATCTTACATTGTTCTTTACAGAGGATAGAGCTAGAAAACTCTCAAAGTCACAGCACGCTCCATATGGTGCTCTGACTCACAAATGGCTGTCATATTCACTTCAGCCAGCAGAGGGCACTTTTACATACAATATAAACGTGCTCATGTGCAGGGAGGGCCAGTGAGAAAGCAAATGTGTGTGTGTGTGTGTCCATAAAACTGCTGCTTTTCGGGATTACACTTTTAATCTGGGCATGTGGAAACGGTGCCAGACAATCCGCTTCATGATGTCTCCTAAGGGGGAATATCACAGTTTACGGCCGGCCACACACTGAGAACAACAGCTTACGGAGACAAAGACAGTACAACACACTAAGTTTGGCCGGGTAGAGGGAATGCTGTTCTGTGCTCACTCAATTGCAGGAGGATTTTCCTTGGACTGCTTATTTGAGTCTTTCTTAGCGTCATAACTGAGGCTTCCGAACTACGGTGAAGACTCACTTTAGTTCTTTGAGCTCCCGCAATGCATCGTTCTTCTGTTTCCTCATGTCGTCCAGATTACGCAGGGCGTCGGCCAGATCGCTGACTGCGCGGTCCCTCTCCCGCCGCAGGTTGTCACACAGAGTCCTAGGGAAGGAGAGGAAAGAGGTTGATAAAGGCATGTACACTCCTGACTTTGTCAGGTGGCTTTGACAAACCCACACACAGACCGACCTTATGCTCTCCCTCTCCGCCACAATCTTGTCCCTCTCTTGAAAGGCCCAGTCCCGTCGACATTTGGCAACCTCGGCCTCTTGTGTGGCCTCCTTCAGCTCCTGGGACATGGCCTCATACTGTTTCCTCAGCATCTCGATCTCCTTATTGGCTCGTTCCATGTCCAGGGTGGCCGAGTCTTGTTTCTAAGGACATTGACATAAAAAGAATTCTCCCTGAACGTATACTCTACATGTGACGTTCGTCATAAGATCCTGGAGTTTACAGTGTCTGGAGTGGAAACTTTCCAGGCGTGTGACTTTCAAACAAACCACAGCTCATCTTTAAGGTCTTGAAGTTCAAGTATATGTGACCTGCAGTATGACTATTAAGAGGGCCATCTAGTGGGCAGGCAGAGGTGTGACATAAATCCGCTTAAGGGTCAGTTCCCTGACACACTGTAATCCACCACCTGACAGCTTCCTGGATGCACTAAGCTCTTTATCATGTGTCTAACCTTTGACTTCACGCTGTCAAATCTAAGGTGCAGTTTGTTACCTGTCTGGCCTGATAGTACTCTCGGAGCAACTGATCCCTTTGAATGATGGCCTCCGTCCGCTCCTTGCGGGCCACGTCCCTCTCCTCCCGGACCATCTCGATGTCCTTGCAGGCCTGGCTCAGCTCCTTCTGAGCCTCGGCCTTGTCCTTCACCTCGTGGCAGTACTTCTCCAGCAGCTCGTTCCTCTCGCAGATGGCCCTGTCGCGGTCCACCAGTGACGAGTTCAACTCCTGTGGGGGGAACAAAGGGGGCGCAATGGAATGAGGGCATCTCAACACTGTGAGTCATTAATGCGATGTGAAAAAATTATTTGAGGGCCGATGCAGAGTGATCCAACGCTGGTTTATGAGTCTCTTTTGTCTGTCAACTAATGTTCAGAAACACTCTTCAAAAAGGAGGCGGTGGAACTGAACTATTTCTGTACAGTGTCACTGGAGAAAATGGCCTTTGATCCGCTGACTAAAAAGTAGATGCCTGGCTCAAGTCACGAACAGACGCACTAAAAACCTGACAGGTTGATATTAAATTCTCACAGAGGAAATAGTTCGCTCAGTCACTGTCAGTAAGACAGTGAGTCTCTGTGGGGAGCTGTGATTGATGAGTGATGACAAGAACAGTTTTATTCTAAATTTCTTTATATTCAGTTTTTGAAAATAAAGTATAACTTTCTCATATCTCTGCGGTAAATATGTAGCTGGAGCCAGCAGTCAGTTAGTTTAGTTAAAGGAATATTTTGCCGCAAAAAGACCATTTACTCATTCCATATTAGGTTGAATTTGTTAAGATAACCTTGTTTTTCCTCACATGCCTCCACAGTGAATGAAGAATCCAAAAACAGACAAGCATTCGTCATGAATAGAAGTAACCCAGGAGTGCATTTAGCAACAAAACTATAACAAAACATCCATTAAAAAAACTCACACACAACCCCAGCACTAAAATCCAGTCTATTTTTTCCAGTCATATGCTCAGTACATCCCAAACATTCATTTTCGCTAAACATTACCTTTTAGAACACGTCAGTACAAATAGTTAGCAATAGCTCTGCGATGACGTAGAGCCTATGCTGTACCTTATGCCATTGCCTGACATGCACCTCCCCAGAAATGTAACTACATGTTGCAGTAACACAGACCTGTCCTGTCCATTTTTGTAAGCTGAAACCATTTCCCTCAGTGGAAACAAAGCTTTTATTTACTTTCATGTCTCGGATAAGAAACAATAAATTGTGAAGACAATAAAGCCCCAACTGAACTTTACAGCACTTCACAGAAACCCCACCGCTGACTAGCATTTTGGAGGTGTAACTGCAGAGTGACACAGACACACCACTGCACAAGTATAAATGCTCACGAGGGTGTAGGCCTCGTGCGTAGGCTACAGTGCAGTTGTGACAGTTAATAAACAGATGTTTGGATATAGTTTTGCTGTTGTTAAATGTGGTCGCCTGTGACTTCAGTTCATGAAAATTGTTCACCTTTTTTTGGATTCTCCATCAACCATGGAGGCATATAAGAAAAACAATGTTTTCTCCACACGTTTTAAGTAACATGGTGTTAATTATTTATATATAAATTGTAATTTTGGGGGTGAAGTTTTCTTTGAACATAAAGACTGAAAACTGGAAGGGCACAGCCATCCTGGATCTGTCCAAAGGCACCAAAACACATCTACCAGTACCTCTAAAACTCATTAATAAGTCATATCTTGTTTGTTTAAGTCCTACAAAACATTACATCTAAAAAAACATTTGCTGTTTTATGGGATATTATGTGAAAACCTGTTTCTTGGCCAGGACCAGTAACTTCCTGGAGTTTCCACTGCTCACCTTGCAAGTGGACCCAGGCTAGAAACAGTCCAGCATAGAGCCATTTTGAATTAAAGAAACAAGATGTTATGTGTTTATTAAGAGGTGCTCAGAGTAGATTTTGTTACCTTCGGACAGTGCCAAGCTAGCTGCTTCTCACTGTTTTATGCTAAGCTAAGCTAACTGGCTGCTGGATACTACTACATATTTACTGTTTAAACATAAGAGTGTTATTGATTGCCTCATCTTACACTTGGCAAGAAAGCGAATAAGCGTGTGGTCAAACAAATATCAAACTATTCCTTTAAGTTTTTCATTCATCATGTCATTAATGATGTTTTTAGATACAACATTCTTCATGTTCAGCCTGGCCAGTGACCTCTCTGGATATTAAGAGTGCATCCACTGACTTATGAGGTAAGGTTGTGTACATTCTTGAGCCTGATACCTGTCTTAGTGCCTCCAACTCCTCACTGGCCACCACCCTCTCTGAAGAGGTGTTCTTCAGTCGGGCCTCAGCTGCCTCCAGCTCTGTCTGCAGCTTGTCCAGCTCCTTGATCACCTGGTCCCTCTCGCTCATGATGAGCCGGTACTCGTTGAACACCGAGTCCCTCTCCTCCTTGTACTTCTCGCAGTCCTTGGCCGCCTTCAGCTGCAAGTTCTTGTAGCGCGTCACCTCCGACTGCAGGCGCTCCATTTCCCTCTGCAGCTCCTTGTTCTGCGCCGAGGACTTGTTCAGCTCCTGCTGCACTGAATCAAACCTGGGGAGGGCAGAGGAAGATGGTAAGCGTTTTGGCGAACAATTTTATGAGATGCTCATATTAAATAATGTGCTGGCTGCAGTTTGACTGTAGCTCATATCAGTGCGTGTTCCTATGTGTCTCCCTGGACCGAATCAACATTACAACATTTACTGCCTATATAATTGTTTTTTGGAATAACACAGTGGTCTGTTTTATCTCATGTGGTCTGTTCTCTGCATGTGCGCAGGTAATAAATGCTTCACCTCCTCATCGAGGTGGAGCACTGCTGCTGGTAGTGCATGGCCGAGTCTCGCTGTTTGAGCAACGCGTCCATCTGCTTCTGCAGCCTCCGGTTCTCCTCCTCGGCCTGCTCCAGGCGGCTCAGGTCTGTGTTGTGGTTAGCCACCTTCTCACTGTAGCGCTTGCTCAGGGCATCATACTCCTTCTTCACGCCCTCCAGCTTGTCCATGGCCGTGTCGTACAGTTTGTTTAACACCTCTGATGAACCCTTCTCTCTCATTACCTGGAAAGGGTGACAAAAGTTACATGAAATCACTAGACAGCTGGTGATAGTGTTCACAATGTTGATGCCATCAGATGAAACTGAACTAAGCCTGTGTTTGCTGTGCCCCACCTTGGCAGCAGATGGCATCAATGTCTAGGTTGGGCTCCGTTTTTAGAGCACAAGCAAACCCTGTGCCAGCTTAAACAATGGCTTTTTTTAAAAGTGCAAGTTCATTTCAAGAACTCCATTTATGCACGTTAAGTAAGACTAAATGACTGGCCTGCAAAATAACCATTTCATGTCTGGAGTGTGTCCTTCAGAATGCATTATTCACTCTCCGTGAGGCTGTGTATGTCTCATTACTGCAGGTCTTGCTGATATGGCCCTCCTGATTCCTGACAGAGCTGCTGTGACCCGAGGGCTGTATTGACCTCGCCCGCACGGCACACACAGCAAATGCACTGATCTTGTAGCTACATGGTTTGGGTCAGTGTGCCCTTTGCCCAAGCCAAAGCCCTTTTCTTCTGCGCTTGCCCTTTTCAGAATTGCTCTGTATGCATTTCCCTCTGCTTGGCTGCCCTGTGCTCTTAACCACTGCAGTGCTCCCATGGGTGCTGTGTGAGACAGTGCTGCGTAGTAGTCCAATACGGGTCACAGCACCCTTGTGCTGTTTAGAACAAAGTAAGGAAATATTGTTTGTTGCTCCAAAATTATGACTTCAAAATATAAAGAGGTGAAACCTCAGCACTGTTACAAGTATGTGATGCAGTAGCAGAGGGACAAACACTTTTGGGAAAAAGCAGTTTGATTTTGTGTATTGGCTCCAGCATCTGTGCCATATCAGTATATCTCCTACGGCGATTCCTGCCCTTATAACATCTGGACAGCTACAGCACACACCCACATGCGTGTCTCTGCCTGTGCTTGGATTTTACCTGCTGCTGCTGCAGCCGCAGGTCCGCTAACTCTTTCTGGTCTTGACTGTGCAATCGTTTGAGCTCCTCGCAGTTCTGTTTCAGGTGGTTGTGCTCTCGGACGAGTTGGGCGTTGTCCCTCCTGAGTGTCTCCATCTCCTCCTTCAGCTGCGTCTGCTCACCCAAGACGCGGCTGTGCAGCATGCTGAAGGGAGGAAGCGCACAGGTACATAAAGCAAGATACACTGTACATGCAAATATACGCAACAGAAACTTAGGTATCAGAAACTTAGATTTAATGTTTTTAAGACCTTTTTAAGATAATTTTAAACCAAATTTAAGACTGATTTTCAAACAAATATCTCTTTTTTATTCAAGCAATGCAAGTAAGTATATATGTGGTGCAGCAGAAGTAGGTTTTTATGTAAAAATATGGTTATTAGAGTGAGTTAAGTTAATCAACATTTTGCCAAGCAAGTGTAAGTATACAGTAAAAAGACAGTATTAGGTTCAATCTTAAGTTTAAAGATCTGTAACATCAGAAGAGTGGACTTTCATGCAAAAGAGCTTGACTCAATACGACAAAAAGTAATTTAAAAGTTGATCAATTAAATTAGATAAAATGGTTTTGGCAATTAAGATCTCACAGATTCAAATTTTAAACGACATTATGACTTTTAAGACCTATTTTATTATGAAATTAAAGACATTTTAAGACTTTTTAGGACCTGCAGACACACCGTTTGATGTTTTTAACAGGGGCTTAAACCCAAACAGGATTCTGCATGTACTTTGCAACATGTAAAACTTAAAAAATAAAGTGATTTCAGTGATGATCTTAATTTATGAACAGTATCCAAGAAGAGGACACTATCCGGACGGTTCTTTTTGGTAGATACATCTTTGTCTTGTTTTTTGTTTTTAATTATGTTTTTTTATTTTTGGTTTGAAATAAAGTCATTAATTCAGTACCTCTCTAGAAATTTCTGGCCATTGTGGGGAGTAAAAACCTTAACTTTTATGTTTGTAATATCATTGCTAACATCACTGATGTGCTTTCATTGGAGTGATTAAAGTCAAAACTGTATGAAGAATCCATGTTACCTATATGCTGTGTAAAATGTCTGCCTGATTCGCAATTAGCTTAATTTGACAACTTATGTTTTGTTTCTGTCATGTTAGAAAATATTCCAATTAGCTAAACACTCTAACAGCTAATGCACCGTATGATCAGTCTCTATGCTCCAGAAATTTTGCCTTGGCTTACGAGCTGTTAGGCTGAATAATTCAATCACATAAATGTCTCCATTTCCAAGCTTTTAAAACCATGCATGTCTTTTTTTTTTTTTTTTTTTTTTGTAGTGCCAATTCTCTTTCAATGTGAAAGCCAGCTGTAGCTCCGAGGGATGTTCTTTCAATTAGGTTAATTGCAACACCATGCCAGTATCTGCTACAACTCCAGTAAAAACAATGCAATAAAATGTAATTATTTCTGCGCTGAAAAGCGGCAGGTGGCAGGTGACACAATGTGCATCCTACGCTTACATCATTTGCACTTCAGTAAAGACTCCTGACACACAGTCGCCACTGCTTTCGTATGGAAATATAAGCAGCTAGATGCACAGCATGCAGGCATATTATGGGTAAATATTTAAAAGTGAAGCGCTGTGAGAGTCCTTCGTTGGCAACAAGAAAGGGAAAGGTGCCATGACACCTCACAGGAGAAATACTTACTGGTAGAAGTCAGCCTCTTTCACAGCTTCCTCACACCTCTTGAGCGTTTTGGTGTGCTGGTTCTGGAGCGACTGCAGATCCGCCATGGCCCTCATGCACTGGCTTTTCAGACGCTCATAGTCATGACTGGCTTTGGAATTTGGCCTTCAGGGAGAAAAGCAGCAAAGGAATCAACCCTCTATCCAGCAGCCTTGTGCTATAATGTGGCCGAATGCCACTCAGATAGGATGTAAAAGACTGAGCTGACCTTCCCCTTTTGTGAGAATTCATAAGATACAAATAAAATGTTCCACTGGATGTAAACAGCATTAAAAAAGTATGCAGTGATGTAAGCAAAGCAGCCTTCATATCATCTGTTGCACAAGAAACATCTGGTAACTCGAGCACATTAAACTTAATTAAGCAGCCAGTGTTAGAGCCCTCTCTCTGCGAGGTAGAGTCAACATTATTCCAGACAGCACAGAGTTAGTAGATGAAAACATGGCAGCCAGGAGTGAGGACACTGACAGTCTAGAGAGAGTAAACATTAGCAGTCATAAACTGTATTCTAAGGTCAAAGTCAGTAGCTGAATCTGATGTGCTCCATTTAAGCAAAAAGCATCTATAATCACAGCAGACAGATTCATAGACATCAGCCAAATTAAAGTGTTAGCAGGAGGTTTGAAAAAAAAAAACAGTAACAACAACGACTTGGCAGGCAGGCCGGGATTTGCACCTGCAGTCGTCGAATGTGGTCCCGGGCGATGCCAACGCCAGACGCTTGCGGAGCTCGTCCCTTTCCCTGGTCACCTGGCGGAGCTGGAACAAGATGGTGTCCAGGTTGTCGCCGGATGGCCGGTTGTCGTTGATGGCTGGGGGTGGGGAGGATGCTTCACCATTAACGGGCGAACCTGCAACAGTGAGCACATTACCAGAGGCTAGGACTGTTGATCAGCACACACTGGAAAAGTTTCCCCCTTTAATTCAGAAGAGACACCCAAATGGACACATAACTTATCAAAGAGTAACCTTGCATCACATTTTAGTATTAGGAAGCAAAAGAGTTGAGCCCTGCCCAACATTCAGGGCAGCAGCCGCCTGTTATATAATCTGCGAGGGGGTTTCCGTGACAATTTGCTGTAAATTTGCAGAAAATTAAGTCAGATCTACAAGACTACACCATCTGTAATCTCTGACATGAACATGAAAGGAGCAGATTTGGTACTTTCCGTGTGCTTCAAATAAGAGTAACCACATATGCTTTGATTAAATTTAAGCACTCGTGTTTGGAGCACTGAGGCATCTGAGGTCTTTGTAAAGGAATAATGAGTCCACACTGAAATACTTCAGTCATAGTGGTTATTTTCAAGGAGAGTTCATTTTCTTTACCCTGGCCTTATGTTTCTGTTACAAGATCTGTTCCATTCTACCTGTCGTGACTGAGATTAAAATTCACCTAATGGATTTCAGGGTGTCTACAGGTTTTAGACACTTAAATTTAATGCTTTTTGAGACCTTTTTAAGATAATACATAACCAAATTTAAGACAGATTTTGGACAAATCATTAGCCCTTTTTAGATAGGAGTTGTGCAAATTTGCAGGAAAGCTGAGTCAGTCCTCTTTCAGCATTGGCAGTATAAAAACAAAATTGGGGAGTGCAGCAAAATGTCGCCTACCTACTTTTGTTTATACAGAATGTACCTTTTTCAGGGCAATGGGGGCATGAGCAAGTAACAAAACGTGTAGCTCAGCGTGTGACGTAAACAGTGACGTGCCGCAGCTAGTCAGTCCTTCGGCACTTCTCTCGTAAGTTGGCCCGTCCTTCACTGTCCCCGTCATCTGATGGTTAATGGCCTCTTCACTTGCGAGGACAAGAAGGGCGCACAATACATTGTCTCTCCAGTTGCTCATCTTTACTGTGTCTGTCAGGTTTGCGTTTCCTTCTTGCTACTATGCTGCTCGCTAATTCCTGCTATCAGCTGTTTCATGTTTATCCACCGCCAGTGGCTCGCATGTGTGGCGTCATCAACAGCTCCTCCCACAAGTCTTCAACAGCCTCAGTCTGTTTAAGCTAAAAGGGTTACGCCAATACGACTACGAGGCGGAAAATTGGGCACCTCGGATCAACTCGCCAATCCAGCTCTGTGTGTCTAAACGCTCGCAGCTTGCTGGCAAAATGACCCAACATTCGCAGAAAATCTGGCAGTGTAAAAGGGGCCATTGTTTTTGCATCCAGGCATTGCAGGTTACTATAAAGCTAAGTATAAATGTCAGTAGTACATATGTGGTCTCCTGTGAAGTAGGTTTTATGTGGGAATATGGTTGCAAGAGTGGGTTAGATCAGTGGTTCCCAACTGCCCCAGGGTCCAGATTTCTCCTTAGTCATTAGTTCAAGGTCCACACAGTTCAATATATTCAGCGTCATACTTGCGTTTGGCCGTGTCGTCAAGCTAGTTTGCTGTCTCTGTAAAGTAGCTGTCCGTTAGTTATTTACTCTACAACAGGAAACTGCACTTCAATTGTGCCAGAAATTAACCGTACTTCAAAATAAAGTGTGTTTTGTCCATTCAGAATGGACCAGCGACCCACTTTTGGACCGCGACCCACCAGTTGGGAACCACTGGGTTACATGAATCGAATCGAATTGATAAATAAAAAAAATTCTGCAATTAAGACACCACAAATTGAAATTTAGGACTATTTATGATTGTTCAGGCCCAGTATTTATAAAACTGAACTTAGACATTTTAAGGACCTGTAGAAACCCTGTAATTTGAACAGACATTAAAATAAAAATAATTTCTTTCACTGTGTGTCCTTGACAGTTTCCAAATACACACACTCTGACAAAAAAAACCCCATCCGTCATTAAGGAGTCATTTTCAGCCTTGTTTTCTTCATTGAAAAGAACACCCACAGCAGGAAATCTGAGGATTATGTCCATCTTTGGCTCAACATTTGGCCCTTTTGTAGGTTTATGTAACACAGCTGAGTCATTTGGACCTTTGTCAACACTAGGGAAAGGCAAACATGGCTTCCTTAAGGAAGGAGGAAGACATTAGGGGAGTGTTTTTTTGTCCCAATGTGGGATTTAAAGGAAATATAAACTTCCTAAACTCTGTCCCTGAGCAGACAATCAGGAAGTGTGCTAATGTCAGCGCAAACAGCATCTCACAAGTCATAATGCAGCCATGCAGATTTTTCCTCTGCGCCGTGAGCGTGTGTTTGGAGATAGTGTAGAAGCTGTCTGACCTGGCATGACACACACAGCATAACAGGCATCATGGGTCCTTATACATACCGACACTACTGAGGGAGCTGCTGCTTTCTGAGTCAGAGGGCATAGTGGAGAGAACGCTGTACGTGGAACCTGCCAAGACACAAAAGGCCAAGAGATACATTTAGATATGCAGCACTGATAGATTGATTAACCAATTAAACACCATCCTGGATTAATTGCCTGTATGTGGTAAGGAATTAATATTACACCGCCAGCTTCATATTCCCTGCACAGCTGTATGATAGATTTGGTGCAGCGGTTTATACTTGGAATAATAACTTCAACGCTCCTTCTTAGGGGCTCTATATTATCACTCCAGACTGCCGTCGTCATTAAACCTCCTTTCCCTCGCTGTGCACTCTGCCTTGCTTTGATGTATAGTCCCTGTATGTTTCTGCTACACAGGCAGAATGTCACGGCTGAAATGGGATTTTCTCTTTTTATGTCAAGCACATAGAGAGAGAGGGGCAGAGAGAGACAGAGAGAAAATGGTTCTCTTTCTGAATAGCTGTACACACCGTTAAGCTGGGGGATATTTCACACGGGCTACCACAATCCATAGGAGAGGCTATGCAGGTCCCCATTATGCTGCAGAGTCCCTGCTCCAAAGGGCAACAGAAACATGGCCGACAACATGGACAGATTTTTTTTTAAAGGCTTGTGCTTATTGCTGAAGGCATCACCTCCTGTATTGTACAGTAAAACCTCAGTTTGGATCCATATTTTCCAGGAGGAGCAGATGGGTTTTACTTAGATTTCTCACACATCTAAACTTGGTGCACTGCCATAAGACACTGATCACCACAATGTACAGAGAGAGAAAAATGAGGAAAAGACACAAATGAGCTACTGGTACATGGCTTTTAGTGAGTACAAACAATAAATGGTTCAAGTGTGTAGGTTTTATGTATGGGCATTTTTAGAAATTTCCATATTGGAATATTCATTCATTTTCCGTAATCGCTTATCCTGTTGGGAGTCACGGGGGACTGGAGCCTATCCTAGCCAAGATTGGGTGAGAGGCAGGGTACACCCTGGACAGGTCACCAGACTATCACAAAGCTGACACATAGAGACAGACAACCATTCCCACCTACGCCCAATTTAGAGTCACCAATTAACCTGCATGTCTTTGGACTGTGGGAGGAAGCTGGAGTACGTAAGTATATGGTTTGAAATGAAAAGCCAAGCTAAAATGCAGGTGGAGGCTAGGGTAAGCCTACCTTCAGTATTGCACAGACCATAGGCAATAGTTATGATACGCAAGATTAACGTTAAATAGCTTGCACTGCACATTCATTTTGTTTATTTTGTCAGAATACTTACAAACATCACGCTTATATCTGGTCGCCATTTTGTGTGTAACATTAAGTCACGTGACATCTGACTAGAAATGTTGAACGTTATCTGAGCATACCTGTGCAGATAGCAGATATTCACAGATATCCATCCAAAAAATGAGCTTTTATTATAGAACTAGCTTATTTTTTATATAAGATACATATTTTTCTCTTACAAAGCAAACAACAAGCAATTACTCCACAAGTTGTATAAATACTGATGTCCAAATTGAGTAAAAACAGCAAATCTTCATGTTGACGAAACAAGACCCAGAGAAATGTTTTGAATTTATACTTGGAATATCACTAAAAATAATCAATTATAAAAATGTTTGCTGATTAATTTTTTTTTGTAAATGTTTTTATTGATTTTCAATGTTTTTATCCTGCAACAAAGACGCAAAACATGTATATTTGACATCAATTCAACCATTCCTCAACTGACTATAAAGAAAAACTGTTCACTGTGTTTACTGACAACTTAAAATCAGAATCCCTGATTCCATCCATCCATAGGATTGCAGGTTACGAGATACACTCAGGTAAAGGAGGGAAGCTACCAGAACTTCACCAGATAATTGTATTAATCATTCAAATAAATGTAGAGAGAGAGGGGGAAAGAAAGAAAAGAGAGAGAGAGAGAGAGAGAGAGAGAGAGAAAAAAACTCACAAAAAAACCCAAACAAAACAAAAACAAACTTCCGGTGTAGCTAATGGCAGAGTAGGCAACTGTCAGAAGAGCTCTGTTGCGATTCAACATTTATTCAACAGTTGCTATATTTTTACCCATCTAAGACTTCGAGAACCCGCTGCATCCAGTTCAACATGGGCAAAATGACCATAACCAAGGGCAAAAACAAAACGAACAAACAAGATGGCGGTGCTGATGACTGTCCAGCTAACAGTGACGCAGCACAGTCCACCGGTATCTCTAGCTGATACAAAAACTACTCACAAGTATGGAGGAGTGAATCATTGCCAATGGCTGCACAAATCTTATCCAATCATGCTTCTATTGCCAGACACGACCAGTCGATTCAGGATATTGAAACATCAATGAACGACTTCAAGGAGAGAATCATGATTCATTTCTATCTGTCACTGACGAACTGACCAATCATTTTAGGTCCAGAAAAATTCCAGGAAGATATGTACACATTGGCAAATAATGGAGTTTTAAACCAGCATAAAACCAGCACAGTGAGGCACAGATAATACTAATCAAATGTGATAAATGCACGCCAAACACATGGACAAAGTCTTCCTGTGTGCAGGGTTTAAGAGAGCGGGGGAACGGTAGCTGGCTTTGTCAGCAGCAGGCAATAGATTGACGCCAACTGTTCTAGATCTCCATCTCTGTCCTTGCCTCCCCACTGGGTTTAGCTACAACTCTGGCTCCAGCCCTCAATGTGTGACAAGGCCAAGCCTAATTAACTATGAGCTCTGTGCGACTGAGCCACTCCATCTTAGGCCCCGCAGACAGTGGAGAGGAGAGGGGGGCAAGAGGGGAAGGCATGGAGCAGAGGAGGACAGATGAAAGGAGATAGCCTAACTAAGTCGCAAAAGAGATAAGGAGGGAGGGTGTTTGAGAGACAAAGAGGGAGAAAAAAAGAGAGAGAGAGAGCGAGGAGCAGGGCGGAAAGGCTTTTAATCTGTTCTGACATTCCCTGATGCTCAACACTTTTACTCTGCGAAGGGCTCCGAGCACACGGCTTTGATTTCATATTGTTCCATCAGACATGACGAGAACCACTCTGGGGCTGCGCAGCATTAGTCCTGTACAATCAACACGGCTATGCAAAAGGCTCTTGCTCATTTCCATGGCTGCATTGAAAAGCAACAACTGACTCCTTGAACCCAGCGTCTGACTGACAAGCTCTCATAGTGGAAGACACTGAGAGGTATTATGCCATCTGAGCTGAAGGATTAAGTCTTTTTAAAATTCTGTACAGAGTCTGTAAAGCTCTGTGCCAGAGGAAGAAAAAAAGAGCTGTAAAATGCAGCTTCTTGAATGTTGTATTTTGTGGTTTGGAAACCAAAACACTCAAATAAATTAAAAACCCAGTAATCTCCACGGCTGAGGACACTCGCCAATCAGCAGGCAGCTTTAACTCCCACGAACAGGGCAATTCTGGGACAATCCTCGGTATCTCACAATCTGATTTGGCTGCGAGGACGACTACGTGCACCAAAATTCCCACATTTAGATCACTGTCACGGGCTGATTAGTTAACCCCACGAGCGCGCCGACGAATGCAGTATAGATTTGCATGTCGGATACAAGCCAGCTATCTGGTGGTCGATGGGTCAGCGGCATTAGCCTTTTCCAACACGCTTTTAATCATCGATAGCAATTAGCACCAGCCACAGTCAATGAGGCTGGTCATCTGTAAACAGGTTCACGCATCAATAAAGCAGGCATCCATTAGGGTAGCATAGATCTGATGATCTACAGTGGGGGAATCCGCTTGCCAAAACACAGTCAGATAAAACAGATCAAAGCTGAGAAATCGTACCCAACACACACTTTTAAAAGATAGATACATCATGGCAGGTTTTAAAGGAGCTAATAGATATGTATGTATGTGGAGTGAGCATCTACTGGCTTCCCTACACTCTAAGGTGAGAAATATTCCAGTGGAGGACCTGAGGCAACAGCAACAAAGGCCTGTCGCTGTGATCTAAATAGGTCAGGGGAGTACTCGCCCTACCTAAGGGGTTCCACTTCCCCCATGCTCCTCTCCTCCGCTCTCCCCTCTGCCTTCCCTCCCAATCAAGCGATGTGCTCAGCAACCAACAGTTGCTTCAGACAACCAGATTATGTTCTCCAGCACATAAAGCAGGATGACATGCGTTGCCATGGTGAAACCGGATGAGAGGAATAGTAAATTCTGCAGCGTGGTGGAAAAAGAAGAGCATGAGAGTTGGGGAGGCTGGTGGAGGAGAGTCTTATCAAAGAAAGATGCAAAGTCTGGCTCCCACCGTCGGGTGAGACTAAATTATTCATCACTTCCAGAAAATTCTCTTATCTGACGATGAGAGCGTCTCCCAAAACATAAAAAACGTATGATTATCATCCTGATTGGACTCTGCTGCTGCTTCAAACTCCCTTTATCGGGAACGTGTTGACAAGCCTTGAAACTATGGATTCGAAGCAGCCGAGGCGTCTGCTCTGTTCCCAAGAACGCGCAAGACACCATTTTCAGGGCCACTTGGTAAAAGAACAGCATTAGCATTCCAAAAATAATACTGTGTGCTATTCTTTATTAGCCGCTGTCAGCTCTTCTCACTGTCAGCGAGCAGCAGTGATTAAAAAAAAAAAATAAAGGAAAAGAAAAGAAGTCACACACCAAGAGGCGAGTAGCGCCTAAATAGCCTCTGTGGTCTTTCTCCTTTTGTGTCCTCAGCTTCACAGCCATTAAACCACAGAAGCGCAAATAATAGCAACACTAATAATACGCTTGAAAACTACCCACTCATTTTACAGTGTGCTTAAGAGGGGCCGAGCAATGTGTCAGCAATAAGCCAGAGAGCATCTCACAACTCTAAATCCTGGCTGTGGTTCTGCTCACAGTATGGAGGATGTAGTTCCACTTAGTGATGCACACATCCCACCTGCTACCTGCTTAAACTCAGGATGTTCACAGATAGTAAAGAGGAGAGAGTGGAGAGGTGTCAAGGAATGTGGGGGAAAAGGGGAAAGTAATGCTTATAGCGCATTATTGCTGTTATATTATTATATATAACTGGATTAGGGTTGGGCAATATATCGATATTATATAGATATTGTGATAATTGAGTAGATACTGTCTTAGATTTTGGTTATTGTAATATCGAAAGTGTTGTCTTTTCATAGTTTTAAAGGCGGCATTGTAATAAAGTGGACTGTTCTAGCTGTTTTATTATAGAGCTGCAACAACTGTCAACTGTTAAACTAATCAGCAGCTAATTGGAGCCCAGAAAAAAAATTCTCTGCTTTCAGCTTCCTACATGTGAATATTTTCTGGTTTCTTATCGACAGTTCACTCAACTATGAAAATATTAGCTAGTTGCCTTATTCTATTATCTGGCTTTACCCACTTAGTCATTATATCCACATTACTGGTGATTATTATCAAAAATCTAATTGCGTGACCTAAATATTTTGTGAAAGTATCAATAGTCAAACCTACAATATTGTCACACTATCAGTAGAAGTATCAAAAATATCGTGATATTTGATTTTCTCCATATTGCCCAGCCCTAAATTGGATTAACATCTAAGCAGTACTTTAATACTGTAGGTGGTCATGGTGGAGCTGATTTAAACTGCTGTTTCGTAGTAGTGCGAATCATCAGAGGCCCTGTGACACGATATTATCACGATACATAAGTTGTGATAAAATATCATTGCGATTTCAAATATGATGAAATAAAATATGCAGTAAATCGGAATGGTGGAATTAACTCTTATCATGATGGCCTACTGGCAGATGCCGGCATAAAATACAATGCTTTTCAAATGTGCACATCCACTGGTCAAATAAGAAAACTACTTTAAATTTGGTTACATGTAATAGATGTTATTTTTATTTTTATGCAACATTTTCAAACAGAACCGTAAAATTCATCCTGCTTTAACTGGCTTGGAAGATGCCTACTTCGACTGAGTCGCATAATTAAAGGTCTAGTGTGTAAGATTTAGTGCCATCTAGTGGTGAGGTTGCAGAACTGAAACTTCTCCCATGTGCCAAGTGTGTTTGAGAACTACAGTAGCCAACGTAACAACATTTATCTAGAGCCAGTGTTTGATTTTCCCATTCTGGGCTACTGTAGCACAACATGGAGAACTTTGTGGGAGAGGACCCACTCTGTGAGTAGATATAAAGGTAATGAAAACAGAACTGTTCTTATTTTCAGTTGATCATAAACTAATGAAAACATAATTATGAAAATGATATACCATTTCTGCCAATAGATACCCCTATATCCTAAATGCTGGACCTTTATAGCTTCATCTTATCGGCCTGTCATATCAGCAAAAGTGCTTTGTTTGGGCTGATGGCACTATTTTTTTTAAAGCCTTTATCTGCCAATACCGATGATGTGCCGATATTATCACTCATCCCTAATCCTAATCTATAACAATGCATCATATTCTATAAACTGCATTATATTCCATAAACGCAGAGCAGTAGTAGTGGTGCCTGATCCTCACCACAAAATCTATGTGAAGTTTAAATTATGGTTACTGCATCTGAAAATCTGCTGGAAAAAAAAAAAAAAAACCCACAACATAAATTCCCTTGTCCAATCCCCTCCCTGTAATCTGGGACTTCCAGTGAGCCATGTAGTGGGCCAAACTTCTGGGGAGGCAATGACACCACAGTCCAAGATTCTGGGCAACGGGCCAGTGAAGCCTTGCTGCGGGGGTAAAGGATTGATCATCTGATTTAAGGAGTCTACACTGAGCATAAACATGAAGACATCTAACATGATGACTCCATGAGGCAGGATTACTCCACCGCACGCACACCGCCTGACTCACAGCTCCATGTTCATCTAGGCCTATGGTCAAAACCCACGCACCTTTCTCACTCATAGGTCCAAGTCTGCCCTGCGGCATGTCTCAAAATAAGAACTGTCTTACTCTTGATTGAAACGCAAGATGCAGACGCAGACTTATAGTCATTTTGATTTGTGTAACACTCTGGGACATGAGGTGAAAAAGACGTGTGGAAGAAGACCTAAAAAAGGTCCTTCGCCTTGAGCCCAGCGGACCTTTCAGAAGTGCTGAGCAGCGCCAAAGTCCAAAGAAAAAAAAAGCCCCTGAGTGCAATCCAGCCCTGGCCTATTATCAGCATGCCATAATGGTTTCTCTCTGCAAAGAGCCCTACCTCAGCATAAATGAGACATAATTTTGTTTTTGAACAGCTTGCCTGTGCCAAGGGTTGGGTCAAAAACTAAAAGGTGAAAGATGTCTGCAACATGTCCTCCAAATGTTCTGCTACTTAATGTTGCTAGTACAAATACGAGCTAAAACACTGCCCCCCCCCCCTAAAAAAAAAAGTCTGTCTGTGTGGAATAAACCCACTGCTGGAATTTGGGCAATCTTTGTGACATTCCTTTCATGTCTAATCACAGAGGAGGCTGTGTTGATTCAGACAGCATTTTCATAGTGCATTGAGATAATTCAGTGATTAAACTGCTCTATAATTTTTTTAAAAGGTCACCAAGAGAAAGGAGTCTAGTGCGGAAGAATAGTGCACATACTTATTAGTCGGAGCTAACGCTGCAGAGACGACAGATGGGCTTTTTCCTATTGTGTACCGCAATTATGGGGAACAAAATGTGTTTCACTACACTCCCATATAGCCCACCGGATGATGTTAAAGCTTGGTGACACATCTGAATGATTCTGGCTCTTCCATGCTCGTAAATAATTGTATGTTTTTAATGAAGCATGTGCACCATCAGAAAGCTGCCTTTGGCATGAATGTTTTCTTCATATTTCTGACAAGTGAATCACCCAGATGCTCCGAAACAACCCAGCAGACAGGAACCAATCACTGAAAAATCTAGTCTGTCTCATTTGGGCTTTGGCTCCCACTCATGCCAATATCAAAAATATGAGCACTAATTGTCCTTCGGGGCATTATGGTCAAAACACAAGCTATCGTGGCTTATTTGTCACAACATCCAACCCCAAAATAGTCAAGTGACATCTCTTGTTCTTGGTACCAAATGCAACAATCGTCAGCATCACAATTGTGACCTGGCATCAGGTGCCAGAGATTGGAGGACAGACGACCGCAGGTGTAGACAGAGCAGATAAAGAGGTAGAGAATTAAACAGATGGAGAGACAAGGCAAGCAGAGAGTGGTAGAGAAAGCTGGGACACCATGATGGGAGGAGAAGAGAGGAGGGATAAACAAAAAAGACAGCAGAACAAAGCACAATACAGCAGAAAAAACAAGGTCTGGTGGAGGTGGGGGTGGTATGACAAGGAGAAAAGCTGTTTATTTCCATGACTTCATAGCACTGGTAAACATTTAGATGCTGGCATTTCCCCCTACCTTGTGGGGTAATTAGAAAGTGGAGGAACATGTGTAAAATGGTAATGAAGTCCCGTTCCACAGTACAGCCTCCTGGCTGTGGTTCGCATATTCAGCATGTAGATAAACCTGCCATCAGACATTAATGCTTAAGTGGAAAAATATACAACTTCTACACAATAACAATGCTGTGTTAGAGAACAATAGAGTTGCAATGGAACAATAACACCACTGACCTGGTGAGAGTACTGAAGACAATCTGTCATTAGCCTGCGTCACTCTCCAGCCTTGATTAGATGGATTTACTGAGCAACGTTATTGACAAAAAAAAACCTATACCATTAACACTGCTAATTACGACTCAACCAAGGCTGCCCACAACTGATGATTCCATTATCTAGATTCCTTTTTCAGTCATTTTAGATTAGAGCTGCAACGATTCATTGATTAATCGATAAGTGTAGGATTGGAGTTGTTGTTCAGGATCTGAAAATAGAATTTAATGGCTAGATTATTTATGTAGTTTTGAAAAGTCAAGGCGTTAGAGTTTGAGAGTCCAAAGGGGGAGGGTACTGTGGATCTTGTAAGCTGTGTTGCATAGTCTTGCTATTGGTTTGATGGCATCCTTTGTGGTGATGGACTATATGGGGAGACAGTAGGATATTGTCAAGAGAATGATTGCATGTAGGTATGTGTCTGAAACAGCAAGCGTGAGATATGGTCTGATCTTGTTACGTACAGTTTCAGGTTGAGCTTCTTTGTTAGGTTCTGATGTGGTGTCGATAAGTGAGATGTGAGTCAACTTGAAGATATTTGTAGATTTCTGGGATGGTTAATGTGATGGTGGTTAGTTGTGGGTTTATAAAATGTCAAAAAATGGTAAGAAATGTCGATCAGTGTTTCCCAAAGCCCAAGATGACGTCCTCAAATGTCCGGCTTTGTCCATAACCAAACGACATTCAGTTAATTGTCATAGAAGAGTATAAAAACAGAAAATATTCACATTTAAGACACTGGAATCAGAGAATTTTGACTTTTTTTCTTAAAAATGTACTCAATTTTTTTTGATTGATTATTAAATTAGTTGGCGATTAATTGAATTGTTTTAACTCCTCTGTGGCAGCAAATTGAATATTTTTCAGCTGCAGACAAAACAAGACATTCGGGAAAGACTAGATATCATCTCATTTTTTAATATTGTAAAATCATAACTGTTGTCTATTCATAGTTTTACAGCTGGCATTACAAAAAATTGATGTAATTTTGTGAACTTACTGGACTATTACAGCTCTTCTATTATAGAGCTGCACAATTGTCAACTATTAAACAAATCGGCAACTAATTTGATAATCATTTGATCAGTTTGAGCAATTTTTTGATCAAAGAAAGTCAAAATTCTCTGCTGTCAGCTTGTTAAATGTGAATATTTTTGGGGTTTTTTTTCCTCCTCTATGCCAGTAAACTGAAGATCTTTGGGTTGTGGACAAAACAAGACCATTGAGGACGTTATCTTGTGTTTTGGGAAACACTGATTGACATTTTTCACCATTTTCTGACTTAATATAGACCAAACTACTAATCGATTAATTGAGAAAATAATGAGCAGTTTAATTGACTATGAAAATTTTTGCTGCAGCGTCTATTTAAAATTGCTTGTTTTGACTCATCAACAGTCTTAACCAATTATATACAATTAATAGTCATATAAAACTGTACCTTTAATGTTACTGTTAAATGCCTGCTTCACTACACTGTTGGCTTACTTAAATCACGAGATAACTTGGCCCATTTCAACTGCGCCCTGCATTAGTGATTGTACAGAGACACTGTAACGTAATAAAACTCACACGGACAACTCATAAAATGTGATCTACTCTGATGGCATCAATCACACCCAAGCAGAAACATTGCTGAATAGCAGATGAATTGATGGCTTCCTCTACACACGAGAAGGGAATAACATCAGACTAGAGGTCCAAAGAGTGGCAAGGGGAAAGAGAGTGGGGCGATGAGGTGAGTGGCAGTGTGCGTCACTGGGTGACAGACACTGACGCTGACTGAGAGGGAAGAAAGTGAGGCCAGGTTCAGCCCATGGGAGATATTTAAGAGCAGCGGTCGTGACAAGAGCGTCAGGGTCATAACTCACTCTGTCTGTCCACTGTGGTTTATGGAGTGGGACAGAAACTGGTTGACAGAGAGGAGAGGAGAGCACCCCCCCCCCCCCCCCCCGCCTCTCCACCAACACACACACACTGGCCTATGTCCTAGGCTGCTGTACACAGAGCAAGCTGCTGACTGGGCACTTTGGGTCTGCTCAACTTCTCAACAAAAGGCCTGTTGTCTCCCTCTCTCTTGCTCCCTCTTTCTATCACCCTCCTCTGTCTCTCTGGCGTGTCCCTCTGTTTAAGTGTGCAGAGAAACGAAACCACTCAGCGGGGGAAAGAAATATAATGAGTCAGAGAAAAGAGAGGGAAAGTTAAAAGGGATGGACGGTGACTCAGAGAAAGAGACAATAAAGCAACGGGAACGAGAAACCGAGACCATGGGAAAATAAAGCCAAGCAGACAGCAAGAAGAAGAAGACTGTGGACGTTGCATCCTGTCAAGGGGAATTGTGTTGCCCTGCTCTTGGACTGACTTTAAATCACTGTAGCAGGCCCTCGAATCTGAAAAGAGAGAGGGGGATGTGCAGGTACATCTCTTCAACTACTCCACTCCTTCAGGTATATTGTCCATACATCGCAGGGGGGGATGAGTGCTCAATCCCAGGCATGAAATCAGCTTGATTGCAGCCGCTTGGATTTGTGAAATGAATTCAATTCGGTTTTGAGAACACAGAAATGTGCTCTGCAACATCACTTCAGTCATACTCATTATTCTGAGTGAACGATCTGCTCTGCAGTTTAATCAGAGTAAGAGAATTGGTTGAAAAAAACAAAGGAGTGAGCCACAGTCACATGCTGATGCACAAAAACAGGCTAAATAATGAATGATTTCTTTGTATGTTCTCCACAGCAAATGTGTTGCCAGCGAAACACTAATAATTTACAGAGCATGAGCTTCCAACAATCGAGCATCTGTACACTTTTCCTTTGGGGTGAGGATGCTTCTTTGGAGTTTGGATGATTTCATAATGTGTGCGTGTTCGGAGGCTCAGCTGGCAAAGGAGGCGCATCTGAGAACAAGAGCAGGCAGGCAGCATGAGAAGAGGATGAGTTGAGAGCAGGTTGCTATCAGCAAGACTCATCACACACACTCATATTCCCTTTCTTCACACACCCTGCGTTGTTCACACACACACACACACACACACAAACACATCGGGGCTCCGAAGAGTTCATCCCTCTGAGCTGTATCTAACAGCCTCTTCGCCTGGAGGTGCTCAGTGAGTGGCTCGTCTTCGGTCTTTCACAAGTGTGGTTAAAAAGTGGTAATCGCATCAGCCGAATCACTACGCTAAAGATAATAGCACATTAAATAAAAACACACACACAACACTTGAGTCAAAACAGAAGGAGCCAAGAGCGTGGCGGCTAACACTGAGGACTGTGGAGGCATGATAAAGCGTGTCTCGCACAGAGTTTACACCAGAGAGACGAGAGCAGGGCCTAATCCTCTGTTGAATAACCACAGGCTGACTTGCCAGACTCACTACTCACTACTGCTCGCTCTCTCCCAGCACAAGGCAGGTCAACTCCGAGGCCCGCTGGTGCTACAGTCTGTTAAAGGTGTGTGAAGAAAAGCCAAAATCCACATTGTCAAGACCAGCCAGAGTCAAGGGGCTAACAGAGGGACCAATTTTGCAGCTGCTCGCAGGTAAACAAGTGTCAGAGTGTTTCAGAGCATTTCAGGGTTGAGTGTTATTCTGCAGCAGCAACACTCAATACAAGGAAGTAATAAAGCTTAAGGAAGCATTAGCGATCCAGTCAGCAGAGCAGCAAGACACCAGCTCAGCATTACCTGCTATGGTCTGCTTCATAGTAGTATACATGCATCACACTGTGTTTTTAAATAAAGCCTCAGCTGTGTTAAAATGATCTGCATGGTTTCACACAGGGAATATGTCAAAGAGAAGCATTACTCTGCATCTCCTCCCCACTTTCCAGTCTCAAGGCTCATCCTGCATTCAGGCCCTTGGGGCATGATGCTGGTTGTGAGTAAGCCACTGGCTTCAGTCATTCACACAAAGCAAAACAGGCAAAACTAGACAAGGCTTTTACACTTGGTTGCCTTTTGTCTCTGTGCAACAACAACAACCCAAAAAAAAAACGCTGGAGTGGAGGCAGTTTGCTGCGAGGACACGGTGAAAAAAATCAAATGACTTACAGTGACTGAACTAAATTAAAAATGTAGCATTAATGCATCATGGGAGGAAACATAAATCTGGAGTTTGAGCTGTTATTGTTGGGTGGTTTCCTCTACAAATGGACTGACACAAACCATGTTTGTGGTGTGTATGCATGAATGGGCAGCCTGCACGCACACACCCATGAGCAGGTCGATATGGACCAACATGTCAGTGGTACTACGGTTGTCATGGAAACAACAGGCTACCCTAATGTAGCATAACCATATCATGCCACTGATAAACTGGAGTGAGTGTTGATCCTGGTTTTTATTCTATCTACATTTACTATACCTGCTCACACCAACCCTGCACTATGGATGTGTGTGTTGCAGGTGCTGGGGTGAGCCTGTTAGGGCAGAATATAGTCCTGTGCACTCACATCTGCAGGTTAATGTGAATATTTAAAGATGCAAGCTTGTGCATGTGTTTTGCAACAGAGCACACACTCAGTGAGCTCTGAGTACAAATGCCCTTGTAACCTTCACATGCACCTTTATTACCATTTTATACAGATTTTGGTTAATAATAAATCCAAGCTTTGCTGTGCTGTGGTGCAGCTATCCACACGCACGGTCTCCCTGCGCCAGACCACCCAGATAGCACCCACATTGGGGGCTATGCTGTGGCTGCTGCTCTCTGGGTTTTAGCCTCAAAGTGAAAGCCCGTGTGTGAGGGCTTGTGTGCTGCAAGTCTTACCGGTGGAGTGGTCCACAGGTCCCCCTCCGTTGTTGCTGAACAGGGCAGCGTACAGGTCAGGGTATGCCTTCTCCAGGGCCACACACAGGTCGAGGAAATGGTCGCTCTCCTTGTTCATGAGCATCTTCAAAAGGTGGTCTACTTTCTCGGCGCTGGACGAGCAGTTCTGGTCCAGCTCGAACCTGTCCAGCTGGCTCAGGGTACCGGAGACTATCAGCAGCTCGATGACTCGGTCCGCATCTGTTATGGACTCCAGTAAGTTCTGGTGGCACTGGTCGAGCAACTCTTTGTGCTTTGGCTCCATGGCTATCCGCTGTAGTTCCGTAGCTTCCCAGCTAACCCTGGACGGCCAAGTGGATGTAATATCCTCACGGATCAAAAGTACCGAGCGACTACTGAACTCAAGTCACCGCGGCTCGCAGAAGTTAGCCGGAGCCACCGCGGCATTAGGTTGCACGGGAGATCAATTTTTATAGCATATTGAAAAAGGCACAAGAAGCCATATTTGTTGCCCAAGGCTGTTGACTGCACTAAACAGCGATACATTTTCCCATCTTACTCGTGTGTGGCAGTTCAGGTCGTTTTCTGCTTCCTGTCGGAGTCCGCCGGAGCCCAAGACATTCCCGTCTCCGTGTGTATCATCCAAGGCGCCCTTTGACGATTCAACTGCTGGGGAAACTCACGTAACTCCGCCGATGAGCCTCAGTTACACTGTATCTTCCGCCATGTCTGAGCAACTCAGCAGCTGCTGCCCGCTGTCAATCAACGTGCCGTTCAATGACCATATAAGGAGAAAGGGGCGGGGCTTGGAAAGGACACGCCTGTTTCTTCAATGGGCGTACACATCACTCCGTAGTACGTCGAAAATCCCAGGCGGAAAAAATGAGAATGGGCACAATTTGCATGAAAATCTGGAGATGTATTAAAAATATCGACGTAGTGGTAAAGCTGGGTAAACAGTGAACTCACCCGGAGAGTAAAGACACCATTTATAGCCTGTTTACAAACAAACAACGATGGTACTATTCCCTACAGTGCTTGAATGTGACACACATATGAGTATTTTCATTTCTTTTTTATTCATTTTTATACTCATAAAGCCCAGTTTTGACTTCAGTGTATTTATTTTACAGCCAACCTACTTAATAATTTGTGTATTTTACATACAAAACATACTGATATCTGCAGCATAAAGTCCTCTGTCCTCAACTTTATTTATACAGCACCTTTCATACAAACATGCAGCCCAAAGTGCTTCACATGACAAAACTGGAGCGAAACAGAAACAAGACAAACCAACCAAAACAGAACAAACTAACAAAAAGATGATTAAAACTCCACAGAATAAAAAGAGAGTAAATAAATACATACATACAATAGAATAAAATGAACAGGACAGATAAAAGAAGGTAAAAACCAATGGTTAAAACTTAAAAATCAAGACTGTAATGTTACTCCCCAGCCTCTGCTCATTATTCTTGGAATATCTGAGACCTTCAGAAAGCTAAACATGACACATTCCCTCATAACGGCAAAGAAATTATTTCTCATTTTATAGAAGAGCACAACTGTCCCTACCTCTAAGATGTGACTAGAGGATCTAACTAACACACTTTATTTAGAAATGGCCTGAAAGACAAGCTTCAACAATTCAGTAAAACCTAGAAAACCCCCTCATATCATATCTTGCAACTACAAATCTAGCACAACAGTCCAAAGCATAGCACACACTGTACAACTGGGATGACTGAGGAGTGATGGGTCTCTGTGAGTGGAGGGAGGTGGTGTGGGTATTGGAGGGTAGACCTGTGCTTATGGGGATAATGGTCAGCTTGTTATTGTTTTCTTTAAAAAAAAATTGCACTGCATTGTGCACTGCATTGCAATTGCACTGTATTTTTCTTATCTTTGTACCTACTGCAAATTTGACCTCCTGTTGATCTGTGGGTATCATGTACAACTGTAATGTCCAGGAAAATGAGCTTTAAATATAGATGTGGACAATATGTGGAACCCATCTGCTCAATAAAAGATATAAAAACATATAATAAGTTTGTAAAACACAGTGATTAGACAAATTAAATGACCTAAAAGTGTATTAAATAATAAAAAATTACAACAGTACAATGTTAATTACAGATTAATGCAACAACAGTAATTATCCAGTGATATAATATATAATAGCATAATACTCAGGAGCATTTCTCTCTGCATTATGAGTACGTGTACGAGATAAAGGCGACATTTTCAATGCATTTTTTAAGAGATCGTAAACAACTCCCCTTGAAGTACAGTATTATGTTTCTGTGTTATGATATTTGTAAGCAGTACATATGTTATTGCAATTTTTACTTTTATTCTTTATTATTTATATTATCTTATTTTATTTCTATCTCAGGTATTTCCTGCTTTAAAATTATATGTTATTTCTTTTTTCTTCATTGGTGTTTTTTATCTTTAGTGATCCTTGTTTGGAATTTTTACTCTTTTTCTTTTCTTTTAATATTTGTTTGTAAATTGGCGATAAGCACATACATGTCTTTAATTTCAGTGTAAGGTGGGGTCCTTTTACAGGCCCTCGGGTATTTTGTTTTGTTTTATCCCACCTGTGTGTTTCCTTATGTCACTGTATTTTTTCACTTAATTTCATCATGTGAACAAATGAACTAATGCAGGAGGACTTGAGGATGGATGGATGGATAGATAGATAGATAGATCGGTGCATAGATAGATAGATAGATAGATAGATAGATAGATAGATAGATAGATAGAGATTTTTGCACAACACAACACAATACATACAAAAACACAGATACACATATGTATAGAGAAAATAAAAATAAATAAGAATAAAAACATACAGCACAGAAGGTGAAATATGAAATGCAAGCAGAGGGTGAAAATGTAAATAAATACAAATGCAAATAGGGTGAAAAATACCCTAAAAAATTTAAATGCAAATTGTGCAAGGTTAAAATAAGCGGTGACTGAGTGACAGTCCAGCAGCCTGGAGGCAGGTGAGCAGGTGTACTAGTTATGGAGTATTTATACTTGAGTAAAGGATCTTTATACTTCCTCCACCAGTGGTAATCTGTAATCTTTGTATAAATTCCATCAGTGTGATGCAATTCACCATATCTCCACGCTGCATCAGATGAATTTACGCCATAAAAACATATTAAATACTTGATGAACTGAGTCATATTGATCCTTTCATCATCATCTTTTGATTTAACACAGACGCATCAAATCAGCAGCACCCTCACTGACTACATTAAGTATGTTATTTAGTGAAAATGCTAATGCAGAGATAAAAATATAACAATTTTATTCAGTCCTTGCATAATACTGTCATAGCCACAGGCTTACGCTCCATGTGTCTATAGCCAAAGCACTGCAACCAAGTTCTGTGTGTGTGTGTGTGTGTGATGAGATAGAAGAGGGCAGCGAGCCATACGTGCACATATAAACAAAACGTGAAAGTGACAAATGAAATGTGTATTTTCAGTGGGATTTGTGAAATACAATATGATGATGATGGATGCACTCCAGTGTGCGGCTGAATAAAGATTGTTGGCACAGAGGCAAGCGTCTGCAGGCATACCTCTCAAACCGTGACCTTATTCATGCATGCACTGAATCTTATTGTGACATCTACAACTCTCTCTTCTCCCCCCTCTGCCATGCTGGCTCCATAGCTCCACAGCTCGTTCAACCATGTGCTATCCCTTCAGATGAAAAATTAATTACCATTCATTCATATCAAAGGGAAGCAGGTCCCCACTGATGACACAGATTGGACGTCTGTGTCTGTACCCTACTTCTGAGGACACACGTTTGAGTGGAGAAGACAGCCTGATGCTTTTTATCTTGGGGGTATGAATGAGTTTATTATTTAGACAACAGGGGTGGTGTCTCGAGCTGTCTGATAACTTACTGAAATGTTATTTAACAGATTTGTTTATCAGACAGCGCGGATCAGGGCGGATAATAGCTTTATCTTTTATTGAAGAGACTGTCAGCGAGCATATCCATCATTTATCCTGGTGAAATTTTATTTTATTGCCTGTCTGAGTGCAGATCTAAGTAATGGGGAGCTTTCTTTGCTGAGGGTGGTGAAACAATTACTTTATTCTCCACTCATTTTTGACAGTTGTGTATCTATTTCATCTCCATCCTGTGAGAATACACCAGAATGTTAGAGGAGAATAAGTTTGCTGGTGTCCTTCATCATCATACTTACACCTTTAAAGACATTTTTAATGTAAAGCCATTATTTCCCACAATACCTCAGACCTTGAGGCACCGTGAGAGGATTCCCACATGATTACATCAGCTATAGTAGACATTAAATTAAGCAATTCAGGGTGTTTAATTAACAGTGAATTTCACAGCCTTCAGCTGCACGCCTGCAACAGATGGGAGGTTTCTGATCATCATGATATCAAAACTACAGTGTTGGCAGAGCTGTTAGACCCTTCTAAAAGTCATATAATGACGGCTAAATTATCCTCTCAAAACTGATCTAATCGCATCTAATCTTCTAGTTATTGTAATCCTCACAGCTATCTAAAGTCCTCCAGCCCATTTCTGTCATTTCTGGTCAGTTTTAACATGATGTGATCAAAAATGATTCTCCCAGCATGGCCCATACCCAAGGGTCCCTCTGACGGCACTGCAGACATGCTAGACTTGTTTAATGTGGCCAAGGCAGCTTTATGGATGCCATCAATCCCCCCCCTTCCCACCACCATATATATATATATATATATATACACACACACACACACACACACACACACACACACACACACACACACACTTTAGAGTTATTGATCGTAGTGCAGTTAACTCACACACACTACTGTAGCCAGCCGAGCGCAGCAGTCTCCACAGTCAGGCGTGTTGAACAGTGTTTAAGTGAAGCCAACAGGACGTAATAAGGCGTGGAAAGCTCTGTGTGCCTCACACACCCTCAAGGAAAGAGAATTTATGGAGTACTCATTGAGTGAAACGCTGTGGATTTAATAGTCACCAGACGTCCATCATATTCAGTGTTGGAAAATGAAGACACTTGTTTTTTTATGTTGCCTAAACTGATTAATGAACATGGTTATTGATGTAATTCAATTGGATAATGATCTAATTTCTTCACAGCTGAGCATTTGAAGGGACTCTGCTTGCTGAAATTCCCACTTTTGGTGTGGGGTTGGATTAAGATTTCACTGCCCTCTACTGTCAAATGGAGGCTACTACCATGCACTAACAGTATCAGAGCAGATATGAGGAGGTCTTAACTTAAATATTTGCACCTCATTCATTTACTGTTTGTTGTATGTTTCAAATAATTTCAACGTGTGCACGTGTTCTCATTATTTATTTTCTCTTACTCATGAAGATAAAATCAATCCACAATTTATGAAATGTGATGTTTGACTTTTACATGCTACAATAACGGATACACGATGCACAAATTAAAGCATGTGATGCAAATACTACAATGAACAAAAAAAGATAGTGTAGACAAAATATAGGAGAGATTATACAATCGCAAACATTAGCAGACAACTTTGGTACTTAGCTGCTATGTATTCCACGTCTCATACTTCATTCAGCATTGCTGAACGATACAGAATTAGCTGGTACAAGTGCCAGATAACTAAGATATCTGACCACATTGGCAAAATTGATATAAAATATCTTAAAAATATATAGCTCTAAAAAGTCAAATGTAATCTCTTTCAAATCTATCGTATGGCTGTGTGTGTTCAACTCAAATATCCAACAAAGATATCACAAGTGAAAAAATATAAAACCTTTTTCTGCATATTGTAAAGGGAAATCAAACAGCATGAAGATATATATGCAGTTTTTAAAACTAGGTAAACATTGCATTGATAGTACTGGCATGGCATGCAGGTTTGCGGTTTGTGTATAGTGCATATAGATATGGCCGAAAACTGATATTTATAGAATATAATCTATACTGTAGTAGTCACTGTGTCCTTTTCAGTCGCTGCCCCCGCAGAGCTTCAATAGGAGCTTCTTGTAGTCTCCTGATGTGTCTCCCTGTTGATAAAACAAAGGTGTCAGCACGTTGTCTCACAAAATCATGTGCATTCGTTGCTTTTAAATCATTTCAGTGGTTATGAGATGAAGATACTTACAGAGATGTGCGTGTACAGCGACTTGCCGTAGTTTTTAACATACTCTTGGCGGATATCCAGCATGTCCACCTCGGAACGGGAGACCATGATCCGGATCAGGGTTGTGTCTTTGGTCCCAGCGCCCTGAACACACACGCAAATACACAGACAATGAGGGTGACGTAAATTACATATTATGCTGCGCTTATTTAGTTATGTATAGAAACCGACAATCCAAACAAGACAGGGTTTCTCACCTTCATGGCCTTGTAAAGTCTCTCAGCAAAGTAGGCAGGTGTGTTCTTAATGCACTTCACTGCAACAGAAAATATTTATTACCAGTGTGCTCATTGATTCATACTTTGTCTCTTGATTTCTATACAAACAAGATCAACTCATAAAAGTGCACTGTAAAGAGCACCCTCTAATATTCATCACTGCAAGGTGAGGATGATGAAGACAGCAATACTTATGTGTCACTTGAAATGTGAACTATGAAAAATCAAGCTATGCATACACCAAAAGAATATAAAAGAATGGCAACAAGCAAATTTAAAGCTGCATTAATCAAAATTTTCATACTGAAGGAAATTACTATGTGGACTAGGGGGGTAGGGGATGTCTCTTATAATGACAAACCTATGGAGGATTATCTGCAGCTCTATTTTGCTCTTAAGCCCGTTTGATGCCGGCACATTTACCGTCTGGTTGAGTCTACCCATTTTCATCAACACAACAATCCCACTTTCAGCAGCAGGCAGCAGATGTTTTAAGCAAATAAACTAGCAGCTTAACAGCCACAAGTTAGGAAATGATGGAGACTAGAACAGAGCTAAAGCCCTGTTTCCACCAAACACTTTTAGTATAGTACCTCTCAAACCACAAGTAACCCATCAGACATGATACCTTGACCCTAGCTCTGCTTAGCGTTTCCACCACAAACAGTACTCTTTCATGTGGGTGAGGTTATTGTCACTCACTGATCTGTCCAGCACTACCTTAATCTGCACCTTGTTTATCATCCACAGAGCGAGGTTGCACGTTGACATTTTCAGAACAAAATAGAACAGGCTGCAGTGAAAGTCTCTCTCCATGGGATATTAAAAAATAGTGTGTTTGAGCATGTAGTCCTTCTAAGGCAAGCTCAGGGGTTTAGTGTTGCCGTAGCCCACAGGAACAATGTTCCACAATGCCTTTCTTTTTCTCCAAGTGCGGATTAGAATATGTGCAGTTCACGTCATCCAGTCCAAATTAATATATATTTTTGAACACTTGAATATTCACTCATTACTTAAAGTGTATGTCGTCCTGGAGAGACAATTAAGACTTGAGTAATGGTCAAAGTTGTCACATTGAAATTTACTGTGTTGATGGATTCATGTCATCAACTCATGCAATGAGTTACATAAGTAAACGTTTAAACCTTAAAAGTTGCCGGCAGTCGGTCCAGCAAATTAAGTTATTTTTTCTCAGCTGCTGTGAGAGGCAGAAAAAGTTTCATTTTATAGTTACAGTTTACTAATATATGTAATACTTTCCATGGTATGAACAGTGGTTACATGAGCCTCAAAACCAGCCACAACTCAGCCCTGAGCAGAGTGACCATCTGCTTTAAACCAATCGCTTTTGACCAGCTCCACCTTTTAGTACCAGATCTGTGTGCTAGGTACCCCAACAGAGGGGTGACCAAAAATGGGGACGGTATGGAACCGTTCCATTGGTACCATCCACAACTTTTCACGGTGGAAACGCAAAAAACACATACCGAAATGAACTGTACTGTACTGCTCGGTGGAAACGGGGCTTAAAAGTAAAGTGTACATTAGTTGTATATTCATCAGGTGGCAGGAAACATGACTGCCATAGAATGATATAGTTGCTCTGTGTGTGCTCATTGTTAGCCACAACAAGATTGTGATATTAAATCTGGGCTGCATTTGTCAGCTTTTTCTGCAATGTTTCTGCCCCCTAGTGGCAAAATATCGATTAATGCAGTTTTAATGCAAGTTACATTTTGGGGAAAAAAAAAAGTAAATGTGAAATCAGAAACAAGAAGAGTGAATTGGAACACAGCGTCGAAAACAATGGCAAACATCCAACACTGCACTGCACACAATTTCACAATGAAAAAGTATAGACTGGGTGTGCAAAACCAATGAAAGGATTCAAATCAAACACATCTAAAACAGGTTACTGTACCATAACCCTGAGAAATGTTGGCAAAAAAAGAGGGGGGAAAAGAGATTATGCATTTAACAGCACCCCTTCCTCCAGCTCTTTTACAAAAGTGTATTAAGATAGCTGTAAAACAGTGTGGAATAAAAATGAGCATGGAAAATGTTTTGTGGTTGAATGTGTGCTGCAGACAGCCTGTACGCTCGTCATTAACTAATTATGTGGAGCAGATTGTGACTCACATTACATGGGTGTGACACATCTAAAAGTAGATCTGAGTAGGTGTGTTTAGTCTTACCCACTGCCAACATGCCACTCTCAAGGTCTCCGGACATCTCCCTGCCGATGCTCTTCTCAATATCCCGGCCACACATCTGCTGGTACTGAAGAAACACTACACACACACATAAACACACATCATTAGTAATAAAGCTAACAAGGTCCTAAAGTTGCATTTGTGGCCTGATTATCCTTAGAGATTACCTGCTCTGAGGTGGGGTTTGCTCCTGGCACACAAAATAGCATTAAACTTGGACTCATCTGTTCCCAGCTTGTTTTCTCCAGCAGCATACAGGGCCTATAAGGAAAACAGTAATGCATACAGATCAAAATTAATTAATAATACAAGAACTTCCAAGCTGCAGATAAATCATCAAACATTAATTATCATTGAGAGAGAAGCAGACTTTACCTGAGCATCTTGTTTAGCCAGAGAGATGTCAACATGCTCTCGTTCGTCACGATTACCCTGTAAATACAGGGCAACACATTCCTCTTTAAATCTGAAAGCAGTTGCTAAGAGACAGGTATACAGCTAATGCATTGGTATCACATCTGTACCTGGGCGAGAGAGATCAGGAGCCTGCGGAAGTGGCCTGAAGTATCCCCACTAATGGCATCCTCCAGTGACTTCTTGTATTCTGAGATGGCGAAAACATAATAGTTCAAACAAAAACATATCAAACGCAAATACATGGGTTCAAGCTGTAGTGACTTTTGAAGGCTGATAATCAATATTTTTGTATGTGGAAGATGGTGATAATGAGTATTTTCTTTCGGCAGCAACTTTAAACATGTCACAAACATTCAAATCATACAACACGACTTTTCAGGCACATAATGTAGGTAGGATGACCACAACCCAATTTACAAGCAAGCAGGGTCAAAAATTTGTACGTGTCCCTCACCAAATGCAAGTCAAAAATATACATGGCAAATAAAATAAATGAGGGCAGCTGCCATTGGTGGGTTGCTGAAATAAACCTATCGCTACAGATGCTAATCAGTACAGTATATAAGTTGATTGATCATGTTTCGTTTCCATTAACTCACCACGACAAATAGGCAGAGGTGGAAGAAGTATTCCTAAAGTACTAATACCACACTGAATTTACCCCATATGCAGCAAGGGGCCACAGACTGGAGTTGGGCCTGCGGTTGCTGCGGCAAGGTCACTGCCTTCGTATATGGGACACCTGCTCTACCCACTAAACCACCAGGCGCCCAATAGAGGGCTATTTGACACATTATTTAGTTAAGGATGTTCGAGAATTTCTCTCAACACATCCTTTAGTTTATTACCAACTGTAAAAATCAACACTTCTGGAGAGACATAGCTTTCACTGGACAGAGGGAAACTAGTAACTAAAGCCGTCAGACAAATGCAGAGGAGCAAAAAGTACAAGTTTCCCCTCTGAGATGTAGCGAAGTAGAAGTATCATAAAATAAAAACACTCAAGTACACAACACCTACAATACCTTGAATTCGTATGGAAGTACAATACTTAAGCAAATTTACTGCAAACAGGACCTGCTCATTTGTTTGTGTTCATTTTTATCTAATGCAGGTTCACAGCAAGCTGAATAATATTTGTGCCGGTAAATATTTATGTTTATTTACCAACCATTGGCAGATAGACCAAAAAAGTTATTTTGGACCCTGCTGGCAAGAGAAACTAGGATACTGCATATACGCACAGAAAAAAACTGACTACACTGAATAATCAAATAAATAAATCGTATAAGCTGTGCAATTCTGACACGTTCATTTCAATTTTTTATTGCTGCCAAAAAAAGCAATACTAAATGACTTCTTGTGTAAATGATTCCTAGCCCAAACACCTGCATTTACAAATTTTAGACAAATTTAGATCGCCTGAGTTTACCCTCTAATGTGACACAGTATTTTCAACACAGTGCTGTGATGCTGTGTGATAAAGGAGATCACACAATAGAAGGGGAAAGCAGTCCCTTCAGCGCCCTGAGGCATCTCACCTTGTTTGTAGATACGGTTTATCTCCTTGATTTCACTGTTGGAGCGAGAAGACAGGATCTCTATCAGACAGGCTTCATCGGTTCCAGCTCCCTGTTTGGAAGACAGAACAATGATAACCTGATAGCCTCATCCTCTCGCTTTGTAGCCGCCATAATCCTTCTTTCTTTATTTTTAATGCAATTCTTTACAGCATTTTATAATAACGTGCATCTTCAGCAAGGAACATTTCTCATAATAAGAGGTAAGCAAATACTATCAGAATGTAAAACCACATAATAACCTGGATTATTCTATGTTGACAAAGAGATGGGAAGTACTGAGAAGATTATCAGTGGTTTTGTTCGTGAGCATTTACCTTTATGGCATTGTGGAGCTCACTGGCATCAAACTCAGCTGGGGCCTTCAACATGGCCATGACCAGCTTCCTGAAGTCTCCGGACAGCTCTGAATGCAAGTCCTTAATCAGATCCTGAAAATGAAAACATGCTTGGCATTACTAAAACCATCAGTAATTGTGAAACCCTCACAGCAGTAAGCTCTGTGGCACAGCTTTAATGAGCTCTGAGGACATCCAGCCCCCTCTCCATTTTACTGGCAGCCCCAGCACCTGTTGTCCGCTTGTCACCATTATGTAATGCACACTGAGCCTATGTGATTCTATATTGAGAAATTGTGTCTGTTTTGGAAATATTTTAGTAAGTAAATAGTATAAATACTATAACAGAGTATGGCATCAGGAATCACATTAACAACACGTGAACCTAACAGTAAGCATAAGCAGGACTGTTACCTTTCCATAGGAAGTTTTGTAGGCCCGGGGCAGAGGCACACGCTGCTTGTTGGAGCGACTACCCAGTAAGTCGATGATGGCTTGCTCGTCAGTACCTGCACAGACAAGCCCACAATGTCAAATCAGAAATTTACAAGTAACATTTACACTTGACAGTTACAAGTATCTTTCTAAAGAAGAAAATGAAGACTGTCCTCGACTAAGAAAAGCCCCAAACTGTGTGTCATTTTTGTTTAATTTAATTATCAGAGACGCGGCGAGAGAGACTGAAACATTATTTCAGATTGAGTTTTGGTTTGAAAGGACCTGTGGATGTGGGATAGCAATTCGGCACCAGTCTCTACTCATATTGGGCAGTTGGTGAACCTGAATCTGGCAGAGTTGGAAGGAGACCGAATGGCTGTACACCAGACTATCTTACTTGTTGTTAAACTTAACAGTGGGTTATTGCCTACATTAGACCGCCTGCATTAAGATGTTTTAATAGTGGTTTAATTTCATAACAGTGATAAGCAATGCTGAGGCTTAGTACAAACTGACAGAGAGGTCTCTCCGATGATGCAAGCAATGCGCTCGTCTGCAGCAGAGAGCTGTGACTGAGAAGAGCCTTCTGCAGCGGTTGTGGTTATGTGTGTACTTGTGCAGTTTTTGTGCATCTAGTTTCATGTCAAACTACTTTCATTTAACTTTTTGGATGGTTCTTACAAAAGAGGACACGTAGTTAACGGCAGCCATTACCACCTTCCAAGCCTTTGACTTACCTGTCTCTGAAACACCACTACTAACAGGAGAAAATAAAATGTAATTCTCAACCCCAATTCACCAAAAATAACTTCAATCTCAGCGTCGGACAAGTTTTACTTTGTCTCTCTCTTACTTTCTTTGTTTACCACAGGTTCGCAGGTTAATATGATGCACCTATCCATAGTAACTGTCACCTCCATATATGGTGGTTGCTGTCTGTTCATGGGCAGGATGTATGCTAATTGCTGGCTAGTGGGAGCGCACTGTGAATTTACATTCATTCACACACGTGCCTACGATCAAATCCAAGTTTTCTGCCGTGTTCATGAATCCGGAATAGGTTTTTAGTACCAAGGTTTTTCAAGTACAAATCTACCACAGATTTACCAACATTTCATGTATGAGACCAAATGACCGCTAATCAGCTAAACACATCTTACTTGACCCTAATGACCAAATAGTCGACTAAGTACTTAAGAGGGTGCGGTGCAAAAGAATATACAGTCAGAGCACAACTTCCTAAATGGACATCATCAACTAAATCATGTGCATCCGGGGGATATTATTAAGCTCTCTGTCCATGCACTCACCAAAGCCCTTCATAGCCTTCCTCAGGACCTCCACATCTTTAAGTGGGTCAGCTCCAGGAAAGTCCTTGATTGTTCCCCTGAATCCTCTCTGAGATAACAATACAGCGATTTCCTCAGTGAGGTAGGTGTTTACATGACATTACATTGTAAATTTCTAAACATGTATGTGTGTATTTAACACAGATATTTATTTATTTAACCAAAAAAAAAAAAAAAAAAGTATTTTCAGTGTTGCTTACATTGACGGGTGGAGCTATCGGCATGGCTCCTCCTCCTCCTCCGTAGGCTGGCATGGACGGATTTGGTGAAGGGACCTTAGGGTAATTTGGCATAGGTGCTTGTGCTCCTCCATAACCAGGCATGGGTGGGTTGGGTGAAGGTGCACGGGGGTACCCGGGCATTGGCTGGCCGGGCTGACCAGGGTAGCCCATCCCTGGGCCTTGGGGGGCTGGCATGCTCCCTCCTGGCTGTGGGTACAGGCCATATGACTGTTGGTTAGGGATGGGGGCACCATACCCGCTAGGCTGAGTGGCAGGTGGGTACCCCCCGGGGGCTTGGGCGAACATGGATGGGTTTTGAGTAAAACCCCCCATGCCTGCAGGGATCTGGTTTGCCTGTGATTTGGAAATATGGCATCTCATAATATTTGTACAGAGCTTTGAAGATTATTGCATGCAAAGCAAAGGGAGCTGGTCACACCTTTTATGGATTAGATTTAGATTTATTTTCATATTTATGGCATTAATCAACATTTAACAAATTCCCAATTAAATGTCCTTTATCATGGATCAAACTTCAGAGGAGAAACTGAAGTTTGATCCTGATGTTTTAAATTTTATCTACACGACCATGTACGAGTATCCAAATAAAGTGTGGCCATGCTATGTAATAGCATGATGAAAAGTTCACATATCTGATAACAGATAATGAGAACACAACATAGACAAGACAATGACTCAGAAAAGTGAAAGTGGAAAAGGAAATTGCATTAGACTGACTGTTTAATGACTGGTTTTCTCATGCAAGAGACATAGAAAAGGGAGCTGAAAGAAGAAACGGTGAGGCTGAGAATTTTAAGATGCCAATGTTTGGAAAAATCTTACCGCAAAATGAACGGATGCGATATTCCATGAACGGCTGTGTAATTAATTCTAACAGGCATATTTAACGCAATAATCTGATGAGGTTGCATTTCACACGTATTAAGAAATTTGTGGGTCAGGAGAAGATCATTTTTTGACTAAACTCACCATGGCATTGTATCCAGGGTTGGATAGATTGTCAAGACCGATGGAGGGATATCCACCAACAGGGCCGCCTCCCCAGCTGCCTGCAGTGGACGACAAAGACAAAGCTGTTCAGGGAACGTTGAGAATGTGTTGTGCTACTGAATGTCTGAGAAAATTCAGAATATTAGACTGAGGCGGGAATGACTGCTCTTACTGGATCTTCCGCTTTCTCACTTTCCAACTAGTTAACAGGTAGGTGAAAGCAAGCAGGACAGAGAATGGGAGCACTATGTAAAAGATGGACTGTGGGACTTGCTTCTCTTAGCAACAGCAGAGGCTTGTTTGTTTTGGGGGAAAGAAATTCCAGTGTTAACTTTAAGTTTCATGATGCCTGTTGCCTACAAACACGACATAGCTGACTCATGCCTTCTAAGACAGGCAAGTACTTTTAAGGGATGCTTGTGTTGCTCTTCATGTGCTGAATGAGAAAGTGGGCAGTTTTTGCTAACAGGTCACATAGTATGGCATGATGGCTTACCTTGTGGTGGTGCCTGTGGGTAGCCTCCAGCCTGTGGTGGATAGCCCCCTGCCTGTGGAGGATAGCCTCCTGCCTGTGGAGGATAGCCACCAGGTTGAGGGGGATAGCCACCAGATTGAGGAGGATAGCCTCCTGCCTGTGGAGGGTAGCCTCCAGCTTGGGGAGGGTAAGCTCCAGGCTGAGGTGGGTAGGCACCAGGTTGTGGAGGGTAAGCCCCAGGCTGTGGTGGGTATCCGCCTGCCTGAGGGGGGTATCCAGGGTAGCTCATGGCTTGAAACATAAAACAGAACTGTCAATCAAAGGGCTGCAAGACATAACCTATTAATAAAAACCTAAGAATGATGTTCAGTAGCCACCTAGGCAAACAGGTATTTTATATGGTCGTAAAGACAATTAAAACAAAGAGCACAACACTGTTGGCACCCTTAAGACATACTGAACGCATTGATATAGCGACAAGAAAGCTGAAAACATACCCAGCTATAAACCTCGTCATCCTCAGGGTGGACAGAAATTACTCAACTGGTGCAGTTCTACAGCAATAAGCATATAGCTGATTGTTACCATACTAATCTGCTTTATAGGTCAAGTCCCTTGACTCAGTGTAGTGCTATTTAAATGCTGCCTGCCCAAATATATATTCAGCAGTCTTTGCTTTTGAATGCAGAGATATAAAGTGTCACTGTCATGGCAATCTAATGAATCGCAAACTCTTCATTCCAGGATGATTGGATCACAGACGTTTCTAGCTGAGTGGTGGGGTGGTGAGGAAACTTCTTTATGGTTCAGCTCGGTATGAAAAGCCTTTACTCCAGTTTGCCTACTTGTTCCATGGTGAGACTGACTTCAGTGGACATAATGGAACAGTCTTCTCTGCTTTGCATTTTATGGATAGGAAAAAAAAACATCTTGCTCTGTTTGAACAAGCACAGGGCAGGGAGGCTATGCCATGATATGCAGAGGTCAAATCCGATGAGATAGAAGCAGCAAATACAGTGACTATTCTATACCGTACTTTCACACAATGACTCAGGATCCAGCCTTTAACTTTTAATTTCCTGTACACTTCCTCTTCATGCCCTGCTGCTGCTGCTGCTGTTGTCCAACACAGTGAAGTGTCCTTGTAAAATCCCTCATTGACCGTTAAAACACATTTGGTCTGAACAAATGTGGGTGTCTGGTTCAGGTTGAAACGCATCACATTTAATTGTTGTGCAGGTGCAAACATATCACATGCAACTGCTTTCACACTTGAAGTGAGGGAAAACTGTGACATGTTAAAACCACGGTGCACAGCTGCAAACCCTGACAGCAATGCACTACAGTGTTTGCACAGGGAGTTGGGGTGTTTATAAAGGCATTGATCTTTTAAAGGGTCAAAGGTTTTGGAAAAAGTAATCAATACGAAGTAGTGCAAGCTCCTAAGGTGTTGTAAGACAGTGACTGTTACTGTTAGCTAATACTAACATTGGTTCATTATGTTCCAGTTGGTTACGGCGCTGGGTGTGTCACTGCTCACTTTGAAACTTAGGACTATTGCTAGCTCACAATGTATTACTTTATCTAGAAAATGGAGTACACTGCATTGATTGTTTCACGCTGTGCTAAACATATGGTGTCAGTTAGCAGAAAACAGACTTTAAGCTAGCTTGTAACACGAGCAAAACTTCTGAACAGTTGGCATGCTAATATGTCGCTGCTGCTTCAGGCCTGTACAAATCTCCTATCGAAAGCCAGCTAAGTAACCTCCCAATCCAATTTACATAATAAGGTTAGAGCAGCCATGTCAATTGAACCCTGCTCCTTAGCCGTAAGTTAGCTAGCTAGCTGGCTAACTAACTATAAATAACCGCACAAAATCACAGCAGCGAAGTTAAGCTAGCAGCTAACACGGTCGTTTTGTAGCTTTAATGGTTGAGCTAACTTGGAAGTGTGCAGTAATGTTGGCAGGCTAACGGCAGCGCCGAGAACACCGGAGAAACACAAGACCACAAAACCAAAAATAGTTGCCACGTATCTAAATATAACTCATAACATTAGCTAATGACGTATTATTTATCCTAGCTCGGTATGTTTGCGTTTAAGTTTGATTTTTAGCACTTACTTTAGTCTGCTTGGAGTCTCTTCCTGGAGGACGTATTTGTTTGACCAGCCGCAGCAGCCTTGACTGTACTTAAGCTGCTGTGGGTGGGACTCATAGTTTCCATGTAAGGAACCCACCCATGTTCCTATCTGCCCGTCACAGAGCGCTGACACACACAGGTCTCTCGTCATGTGACAGCAACAACAACAGATGTGTGTGTGTGTTCACCGCTGGATGCATACATACAGGAAAATTAATGACATGACGGAAAATGTGACAGGCTGACGTCACATGATATGTCACAATAGGTGTGTTATTCTACAGGTGAGTGCCTAAATATAAAACTAAGTCACACCACCCATCAGTTGTGTGCTTACTGACACATGAATACTATTTTACTAGTTCTTAACAATGAGATTATAAAGTGTAGGAATTATATATACTAATTTCATAGTCATTTTAAATCCGTTTTATAGTAATCAAAGTTACAGAAGTATAACTACAATGCTACTGTAATTATTTACATTTTATTTACGAATGCTATTATATATTATATTATTGTATAATAAATACTAAATCATTTTATAGTAATCAAAGTTACAGTCATAATTACAATGCCACTGTATTTATTTATATTTTACTTACTCATAAATATTATATATTATATTATTGTATATTAAATACTAAATCAAATTATAGTAATCAAAATACAGATGTATGATTACAATGCCACTGTATTCATTTACATTTTATTTACTAATGACTATTATATATTGTATTATTATATATTAAATACTAAATAATTTTATAGTACTAAAAGTTATGATTACAATGCCATAGTATTTATTTACAATGACACTGGCAATTGTATATGTATTATTTTTAATCTATCTATCTATCTATCTATCTATCTATCTATCTAATTTTTATGTAATATATATTTGTGTGATAATAATAATAATAATAATGATAATGACAACAATATTATTATATTATTATTCCTACTACTAATAATAATAGTTGCAGTAATATTTACAGTAACAATAATAACAATAAAATAATAATAATATTTTTGTTCTACTCTGATACATATTCCATGACTGAAAAGGAGCAGGGAGACGTAAACAATTTTATTTTACCTTCCCCTGTCTCAAAACACAACTAATCAGAAGAATTACATGCTCTCTCAGTTTCAGTTATTAACATAAACTGTATAAATAATTAATAATCAATACTTACAGTAACTTCAGAAAGAAAAATATATAAATAAATAAACATAGAAGAATCGACAGCCATACACAATGTCCCCTTCATCTCAGGAATAGCTTCTACACGACAACTTCATATAGTCTAATTTTTAGTTTATACATTTTTTCAAACTTAAAAACATTAAGACAACTCTTTAAATCATTCTGTAATGAATAACTGAAGAATCATAAAACACCAGGGGATAAAATTAAGTATAAAAACAGTTATACTTGTATTGTAGTACTAAAAAGAAGCTGTGAGGGTGGGTCGTTATTGTTTAAATAATAATAATAATAATAATAATAATAATAATAATAATAATAATACACAGTTAAACACAGTTACAGAGTGCTTTACAGAACAATATAAAATAGTATACACCATCAAGATAAAAACACTAAAAACAAAATATATAAATAAAAGCAAATAACATAGAACATAGACTAAGACGTGATAAAACAGAGTGTGTAATAAAGAAAAGTAAAATGTGATAAAAGAGGGCCATAAACTAGACAAACAATAGATCTATTCTGAAAATATCTTCCTGTTGAAGTTCATTTTGAGGAGTGATTTGAGGATTGATTTCAAAGACAGTATAAAGTTTGCTAACCTGAGCATCTGAGATATACATGGTGGTGATGTGTCATAATTTCCAGCAGACGATAGTTTAACTTCCTTCTACATCACTGATTATAACATTGCAAAAGAAAGCTGTGTATGATGATTCTGTTATTACACAACTGAGCTGTTCATATGTGTGCAGGACATTTTCCACAAGAGGGAGCTGTTTTTAAAGTTTTGTCCACACAGGCCTGTCTGCCACCTTCAGGTTGGGAGCTGGGACATGCTCACATATGAGAGAGGCCTGGGGCTGGTGTTGAGGTGCTGATCAACATTAGTGACAGAGTTTGGGATTTAGCTACAAGTAAAACACCTTTAGAAAATTAACATAAGTCACAGGAGGACCCCAAGGATCAGTCAGTTAGGTGCTATTACTCACCTCTGACCCTGAATAAACACAACACCTATCACCCCCACTTCTTCAACACTTAGAGAGAGACAAATGTTTCTTCTTTATACATAATACAAGTAACTAAGAAGGGCTTAAGTTAGCCAAATAAATATAATTTTAAAACTGGTTTGACTGATGTGGCATAATATTTCTTACACTTATACTGAAGCTGAGCTCTTGTGATGAAGAGTAACAACAGGCAGATGAGCCATTTGTCTCCTCCAGTGAGCCAGTAATGAATATGCATACACCCAGACGCTGATTGGCCCGCGTCCTCGGTGACGTAGCGCTGTCCTCATTACATATTCAAACAGCCTCTCTCTGCCCCGCTGCAATAAAGGCAGATAGCGGACCATGGGGAGCAGGGGAAAACTTTTTATACTGACATGTTAGCGCAATGACTTTTGAGTAACATCAAACTGGGACGAGGCTCCCGGCGTGAGGAGGACAGGGCCCTTTTACGGGAACAAAAAAGGAGCACTTGCCATCTGCCGGGGAAACGGGAACGAAAAGCAAGCAGAGAGAGTTGAGACCAGTCCAAGAAATCAGCGGTGGAAAATCCAGTTTAGCCATTTGAATTGAAAGATGAGCTTGTTGTCTGCCATAGACACGAGTGCCTCCGTGTACCAGCCTGCGCAACTCCTCAACTGGGTCTATCTCTCCTTGCAAGACCCCCACCAGACCAGCGCCTTTGACGCATTCAGACCCGAACCCAACTCTTCCCACCCGGATCTCAGTTTCAGCAAGACTCCCGCAGCGGCGGACTTGAGCTCTTCCCTGAACTCCAACTATCTCAACAACTTCTTTCAGCTGCAGAGGAATGAGGTGAAACATGGCATGCCGCATACATACATATGTGGGGGGATTTCAGATTGGGAGAGTGTGGGTGAATGTAAGATCCTGGGCTGGGTGACTGATGCAAGTCTGTGCTGCAAATGTTTCAGCATGTACAGCATGGGCTATTCTGGTAGGACACACATAACCGCCATGATATTTCTAATATGGACAATAACTCAGAATAGTCTCATTAAATCAACATTTTAGGGCGTCAGCACTTTGAATACTGATGAAAACTCTTGTTATAAGCAACATATTATAACATTTAATTGTCATACTTTACAACAGAAGAAGTAGGCTGCTGTAAATGTTACTGCAAAACTCTAAGCCCAAAGAAATACTATGATTTCACATCAGGTAGGCAGTGCACTAACAGTAAGAAGTGTCACAATGATGCAATAAACTCACTTATGAGTATCTCAGTTGCACTATAACTCCAGAATATTACAGGACTGTTGGGGGAAATCATTTTAGTAAGCCTATTAAAACTTAATTAAGCAAGTAAGATCTTACTACGCAGCTGTATAGCAATTTCCACAGACGGTTTAATTCCCATTTCCCTATAATGTCATTTAATAATTTGGGTTAAATAAGTCAATTTTAAGTGTTCAGACAAGTTAAAGTTCAAGTTAAAGGTGAAGATGTTGTGCAAAAATGTGTTTTAATCGTGTCTAAAGAGCCACAGATGGAAATAGATTCCCCTGCACGCCTCAGTCTGGAGAGAGCAGGCCACTGCAGCCTCCTGCTGAGGTCTGCTGTCTCTGACTTCTTCAAATAGACCAGGTTGTGCAAACAAAATCAGTCCTTGTTTACATATTGTCTATTTTTATAGCTTCATGTAATTTTAGGGACAAACATGCTGATAATGTATGCAGGAGGGGGCCAAACCTGATACTGCAGGCCATACTGTGCATAAAGAAGCCGACTACCACACCCACACATATGTACAGCGCACACAGAGAGAAATAATCACATACTTTGGGTAAAATGCGAGTGTAAAGACTATACTGCAAGCTTCTGAGTGGGTTGATTACACTGCAGTGGAGCGTCTTAGATCTATGTTACTGTGACACTATGCGCTGGAAATTCAAAGACACAGAAGTAGTGGATAGATGGTGTGTATTCACCATCTCCAGCCAGTGTCCATTATTATGGTGGTAACCATAGAGGCCCTTTGAAGTCATTTAACATGAAACAGTCCTCTGGAAATTGGGTGTGCACATTCTACATTACACGCAATTGTGTAATGCCATTCAATCCGCATGAGTATAAAGTGTTTCAAACTGAGAGAGTGCATACAGTCTGGAAACAGTTTAAGAGGTGGGGGGTTCATTTTGCAACTTACTATGGTGGCAAAGCCAAGAAAAATAAACCGCTGCAGAGATGTGATGAGATGAGTAATGCAAAATGTGGTTGTTTTTGCAGTGGAGGATCACACAGCTTTACGTGAACGAGTGATAAATGAATGAATTTGGTGCTGATTGGAAACTCATATTGAGGCACAAGTCAAGTATGCTTACTGCAATCTCATCTGCTGATTGCTCTGCTGAAACGTGTGTCACTTTTTCACCCATGTAACCATGTCCTCGTCTGTGAAGACAAATATTTTAATGTGACTTTTGGACATTTCTAATCATTCTGGATTAATCTACACTCTTAGAAATAAAGGTTCTAGGGCTCTTCCTGATGGGCTAAGGTTGCACTGAGAGCCATTTGCTTCTGAAGAACCCTTTTTAATATAAAGGGGTTTCAAGCATTCTTTGTAAGGCAAGGGGTTACATTAAGAACCCTTTTTTACCTGATGAACCCTTTTTTGAAGAAAAGGTTTGTCAAGGGTTGTTTGTGAGATGAAGGGTTTCATGAAAAAACGTTTTCATCCAAAGAACTCTTGTTGGACAAAGGAGATTTTCAAAGATTATTGAAATGGGTGTTTAAAGGTCATTACCCTATGTTTACCTATGTTTCCAGCTAAAATGTTCGGTATAGTTCCATCAGAACAATAGCTAACCCCTACAAACACGTACCTAGGATCCGTTCAACGTTCTCGCTGAACTTCCTCTTCACCAGTGATGCAGAGGGAAGTCTGCAATTTGTTTATTGTCCACTGAATGGAGTTGGCATGCCAACATTTTCAGAACAACATAGAACAGGCTGCAGTGAGAGTCTCTCTTGATGGGATATTTGAAAATAGTGGGTTTGTGCATTTAGTCCTCATCAGGCAAGAGCAGGGGTTTAGTGCTGCCGGAGTGCACCAGAACGATGCTTCGCCATATTTTTTTCTCCAAGTGAGGATGAGAATATATGCAGCTCACATAGCCTAGTCTAAATTCATGTATAATTTTTAAATGCTTGAAGATCCAACAATTATTTATTGTGTAGGTCAGCCAAGAGAACAATGAATAGAATGGTCAAAGTTGTCATGTTGAAGTTGTCAACTCATGCAATGAGTGCCTAGTGAATTAAATAATTTTTTCTCAGTCTATAGCTGCTAACTGTTATCTAGCAAAGAGGAAGAGGCAGCAAAACATACTTTTATTTCTAGTCATAGTTTACTAATGTGGTTACATAACCTCAAAACCAGCCAGGTTCTCAGTCGACCAACCATTCTGTTGATATCTTGACCCTCATTACATGCCTTAACATAGTTAACTGCATACCTGTATTGAACAGACACTATGTTAATTGCTTAATGAACGGAGTTACTGTCCACTCTGCACTTTGCCACTGAGCATCCTGGTAGAGTTAAGAACTACTGCACCACTAAAGTAGTAAAGGCTGGAGTAGTAGTGATTTCACAAAATCTTTGCCTCTGTAAAATGTAATTTCCTCATGAGATTTGAGGCTGGCGGACATGGTTCCTCTGGCTCCAGGATTACCTGTCAAAATATAACCATGATTTGTAGAATAGAAAAAGGTCCTTACTATAACCATTTTGGTGGGTTCTTGATGAATCTCAGGACTAAAGAATGGATAAGGTAAAAAGGTCCTGAAAGAACCATCTAAATGGTTCCATGTGGAACCTTTATAAAAGGCTCTACAAGGAAACAAAAATGGTTCTCCTATATGGGGACATTAACAGAACTCTGTAGGCCCTTTTAGGGCCAATGTCACGATGATCTCTCCACAACTCTCCACCACAGGGCTGTAGGCTACATAGGAGTCTTAAACTGTCATCTTATTGTGTTATTGGGAGCCAGAATAGAAGGAGTCATGGCTCAAATCTTAAATTTTAGATAAAGTATTTCCTGTTGTAGGGATGAATAACGTTATGTGTATTATTGGTTATCATGTCCACCTAATCAGAAATTGGGGAGGTACTTAGGGGAATATTGAATTTCTCTGTAACGCTAACTTTCTGGCGTGTTAGCTAATGTTAGCTTTGATAGCAAAACAAACTGGAGGAAACCGTTCAAGTGTCGTCCTCCTTTGTAAGATTGGCATAATGATCAGCCACAAAGATGGCCATCCCACCTTCAGCAGTCCTGTCAAATCATCCATCCACTGAGTGAGAGCATACAGGTCAGCCAGTCTGGTCCCAGTGGTCAGTGTTTACTTTTTCAAGTAAGACTTGTGGTCTTGGAGAGTGAATGACCTGACATGGTGTGTTGGTAAATTCAGTCTGACACTACACTAAAATGAGAGTCCTGTTGGTCGAAGAAACGGAGTGTTATATTTCTGTATGAATTAATGAACAGTTAAGTTAATCACACATTCACACCGCTTGGCGCACTGCAGAGAGTGCAGTGCTGTGGACAACTGAACAGTTCATTCCAACAGCACTCCAAATTTACAAACGTTTGTGCCACAGTGCGCTTCCACACTCGGAATGAGTATTTCTGAATGCGCCATTCGCATCATCTTCCTCCATTGTCCAAAAGAAGCCAACAGAATTTGCTAGCTAGCACTAGCTAATGTCTGTGAAGAATTGTTTTGTCTCCAGCTTAGCCCCGTCCACCAAAAACATCATACTAACAGTAAAAGGGTCTATATGGTTCCAGTTAGCACCTTAATTTCTATGAGTGTATCCTCTATTGGAACTTACTATACATCTAATCAGTCATCTTTAAAGTTCCCACTAGATGCCATAGCCCAGGTTCAAACGTGTGTGTGTGTGTGTGTGTGTGTGTGTGTGTGTGATTGACCCCTGCAGTGTCACACCTCGTCCCCAGACCTGTGAAAACAGCTACAGATCTGCTTCAGTTGTCCACCTCACCTTTCACTGGTAAATGATACCAGTTAAGTCCTCATTGTGTTGGTCAAAGCATACATACGCACACATCCATCGCCACACACATCAACACACAACCTCCTGCTGAGTCTCTCACTCACTCAGTCACTTAGTCATTCAGTCAGTCATTCACTCACTCACTCACTCACTCAGACACACAGACGCACAAAATAAACAAACTCGCTCCACCATTAGCAGATGTGTGTGAAATCAGTTTCCTTTGGGCTGACAGTAGGAAGTTTCAGGCCAAACTGAAGAAATGTGAGGAGCATAAACTGAGCAAAGTTTCCTGTTTTATATTTGTTAAAATAATTTTACAGCCTGCACTGAGACGCAAGTTTAGCGAACGCACAAACATGCACATTTCCGCAACGAGAGGTAATACACAACGCAGCGATACTCGGACCTAAAAACACATGGCAGATGGAAAACTTGAGAAACTACAGAGCCGTAACAGTTGATTTACGACGACTACATGTAATATAAGTGAACATGAGTCTTGAAGCTGGAGCTGGTTAGCAAGACAATCTCACAGCCCGCAGATAAAGATATGGCTGACAGCCCTGAGTATAAGGTTTCTTAGCTGCGCAACACTGAACATCAACATTAACATCATTTCCTGAGCCCCCAAAAAGAGACATGACCGTCAGTGGAGGAGGAAGATCTGTGGATTTCATCATGCCTCTGCACTCTGATGTTTTACTTGAGGGTGGTGTCTCAAATGTTTGCCATTAGTGCAGTTAAACTATTAAATGTCAAAGCAGATGACAAGCTAGAGTTTGTTTAGCAGCTCGTCCACAGGGATTAATTACCTGACCATCTAAACATAAAAATGCCTGCGCTAAAGTCAACATAATTTCACCCCTGAGGTCAATTCCTTTCTGCTGTTTTTGGATTTGAAAAGAGGAAGACATGAATGAGAAGGGAAATAAGGAACTGCAGGCAATGCTTCCCCTGTTATTAATATTCAGAGGGCATCTCCTATGAATTCACTGGGCCCTGTGGCATGCAATGCCGCGCTCTGTGGCTCCAAGCAGACTACAAACACTGACCATGGCTAGTTTACCGCCAACAGTGCATGGTGACATTGCTGATGTTCCACAGGCTGGCGAGGGAACATGCCTCCCATCTTGTTTACAATGAGTCATCCTCTGCAAAGTCCTGTCTTTCTCTGTGGACATGCTCAGTATTTTTCCAGCTCATAAGCACAGCTGGGCCTCTCGCCAGATGTTCTGAATTTAATGAGAGAAATGATCTTGGAGGGATTTTTTTCTTCTTCTTCTTCATTTTTTGGCGCAACAGAAAATAGGACATAGAGCACTCAAAGGAAATTGGTGATTAATCTCTGCATTTTTAACACTCCAAACACCAGCAATGCAATATATTATGTTGATAGCATCTTGTATGTGGTGACACTGTCCAGTACAGTGTATGTCAACAAGTCACACTTTGTGAAATTTGGGAGAGTTGGGAATAGGAGTGTGAAGCCGCCCTAGGATTGTTGTTTATCTGTTGTATAATATATGATACGTGACAAATCACGGAGAAAGAATCTGAATGTTCTCTCGTATTATTCTTATTTTGTAGGCCTTAAACAACAACGTGTACAAGAATGTGTCACCCTATGGCTCCCTGAACAACATCGTGGATGGACTCAACTCCCTGACGGACCATTTCTCAGACCTTTCCCTCTCTTCAGAGCCAAGAAAACCAAACAAAAGACCCCCGCCCAACTACTTATGCCACCTGTGCTTCAACAAGGGCCACTACATCAAAGACTGCCCTCAGGTGAGACTCGTAACACACATGCTTTACATAATCTACTCTCAAGATGACACAAATAGCTGAAATTGCAATAACTGCATAACTTTAGACTCCTCCAGTGTCTTTTCATTTGCTTCATACAAGCCAATGATGGCACTAAAAGCTGTGCTCGCTTCAGCCAATGCCTGTCTCTCTCTTGCTGTCTTTCTCTCCAGCTCTCTCACTCTCTCCCTCTTTGGCTCTGGTCTGACCTACTTGTTAAACAGGCTGGCCTCTGTCTTCTGTAGTCATGTGTGTGACTGTGTGTATATTTGTGCTTGTGTGCATCTTAACTGCCACAGCATTACGCTCCAAGAAACCGTCCATTATAACCATGATGAATAAACTTGCGGGGCTAGTTCAAGGGTCAAAGGTGACGCTGTGTGTCTTTGCATTGGATCATCATTTTAGCCGTGTTGGCATGTTTGCAGGGACAAAATGTCTTTTCTGACATGTCGCTAAAGTTATTAGTTGTTGAGTTGCAGTCCTTTAAGCTCCTTGCTGATTCAGTCTGTCATGATGCAGGTTTTTTTTGTTAGTGAGGCACCATGGTGAATCCATTTTGAGGTCTAGCATGGAAGTTACGACCACACTAATGTGTGACAATCTAAACTCTTCTTGGAGAGCATCTGTAACATTTTAGGTTTTAAACGATGCCCGCCAATTTACGTTAAATGAGGTGTGAGCGGATTTGTCTATTTTGGGAACAAGGCCTGGTTGGAGGTCTGACTTGTTGCTACAGGTTGACGCAGGTGTGCAGTCACTCAGCATCCACATGCAAATGAGAAAGCTTATGAGTTCAAATATTGTGCAAATGCAAAGTGAAGTGTTATTTTGTGGAGTTTGCAGGAGTTGTTGAGGAAGGAATGGACTATGAAATTGCTGCGGTGGATCTGTCATTGTGGTGTTATATAGCGCCTTGTAAAAGGCAAACTCCATAGCTCAGACTGTGGCCTGGAAGTGATCTGATTTCATAGGAGAACACGGAGTCACTTTTCCTCAGAATTTTGGAATTTTTACACAGAGTTGTTTTCTTGTTGGACTCATGGTGCCTAATAATCTCCTTTTTCTCGCTCTGTCTGTTTCTTGCCTCTCCCCTTATTTCTTTTCCCCCCTTCCTTGGGTGAGGTGCAATAGCCTAACCCCAGCCCTGAGTTTCTTTTTGCATGGAATGGTAATGAGGAGCAGATGTGAGATTAAAATGCTTTGACTCGCTTTATGACATATGATGACTGGTCTCGGGAGGTCTGTAAATGACCTGTGTACTGATGAAATATCTCCTGGACAGCTCCAAGCTGCAACGTGAGGGAATTAGATCATCTATTGACAACTCCAATGGGAATTTTGGGCCGTAGTATATCATGCAACATGTAACTTCTGCCTTGGTTTTTCCTTTATGTAATACTGTCATTGTTGATTTGAGCATTGATCAAATGGTGCTGATGCACAACATCTGAATAGGTGTGCATTAAGTAACTCATGATCGAACGTGTTTATTACTTTTTCTAAAAGTCTATGCTGTTAAAATGTTGCTTTATTAAACAAAATTCCCCTTTCACAGTGGAGGCTGTGAAATCAATCATGCTATAGATGTTAGCATTCAGGGGCGGACCTCAAAATCACACTCAGCCGTCTTCTGGTTTATATTTCAGCTGTTCGTTAAACTGCCAACAGTAAGTCAAAAAGCAGCAAAGTCTCCAAACGGCCTCCGCACCTACACAGTTCAACACCATCTCAGTTATTTAGGTCTCTCCTGGGCTTCTTTTCTCCATAAATTTACCTACCATTTGTGCTACATCACTTACACTATTGCCCAGTCACCTGTCATTACGGGCCTATTCTTACTTAACCAGCTCAAGAGCCAAATAACAGATGTGACGCAGGTCCTGCAATTGAAACATTGTTTTTAATGGCGAGAGCGTTCGGCTTACCTATTAGCCAAAACTTGCGTCATTTTCCAGGAGATACTTTCTCGTCCTACATTTCATTTCTCTGTTTCACAAGGTGCGATGATCAATGGTGCGCCTACGGTGTTTCTGGTATCTGCCTGTGCTGGAATGCATTCGAGGATGAATGTGTCCCTACTAATAGTTTGTACTGCTCAGAGATGCTGTGCCAATGAAAACAGAGGCTCCTGCTTCACAGAGCACTGCTAAGTATGTCATCCTGATCCAGCATGGAGAATCACATTCTGATGACATGTACAGTCTTTCTCTTTTACTTCACCTCAACATGTTTTATTATGTTGTTTTGTACTGGGGCTTTTATTGAGTTGAAGTAAAGGTTACTGTTATAAATTAAAATGGATTAATGTAACATTTATTTACATATGCATTTATCTAAAGGATAAGGTCATTGTTATGTATCTACATTTTTTGCCTTTTGTCCAAAAATGGCAAGAAGGTGATACTAACAACTATTGTCTGTGTACCCAAAGCCTGATATACCAACACATTCGCTCTCTGAACCATGGAAGTATTATTTAACTTGGAAAAAAACAGCATTAGTTGTCAGTGGGCCTACACTTCAAACTAAGAGGCTCATTATATTAAAATTCTGATTAGATTTATGCACCGAAAGTACTTGGTTAGGAAAAGATTATGGTTTGGGTCAAAATATTTACATTTATACGTGATGTACGTTCATTACGTTCAATAAGTCAATTCGTGCGCTTAAGTTTAAGTAAGACAATGTTAACTTTCGGTTTCACACGGTACACAAACAGCAGTCTCCTTGGTAAAAGTCCTGTGTTTGTTTGACACATCCATTCACTCCAGTCCCTCCATGATTTCATAAGCTGTATTTGGGATTGTTCGACCTGAAATGCCTGATTTGACGGCAAATTTTCTAAAAATTTGCAATGTAGGCTGCAATGTTTTTAGGTGTTCTTTGCAATGAAGCACTGTCTCCGTGAGCTGCTCTCTTTTCCAGGTTTGCATGAGCTAACACAGCAGCAGCGGCTAACATCCAACAGTGAGCCACTATGCAGTCCCAATAAGCTCACACCAACACCATAACAGCTCGACGCCATTGTTAAACCCGTTAATAACCATTAGGTAACATTAGCTGGGTGATGCTAACAGTTAGCCCTGTCACTGTGTGTGAGACTCTGTCCCAGGCTCAGAGCTCACACTCCTGCAGCAGTAGTCTCATGATAAGGAGGGGCCGAGCAAATCAACATGCTGCAGTTTGGGTGATTGGACAAAATTGAAAGGTCACACAGAATTCAGATTTTGCAACATTGCAGCATCCTGGAGTGGCTACTTTATACTACATCACCTGACTTCCTCCTTTGCTCTAGTCATAATTGGTATGGCCACATATAGCGCCATAGTTTGAACTGTAGGCCTGCTGACACCCTGAGAACACACTGAATATACTGTAGTTTATTCCCCTGTATGGTAAACATCCATTGTTGTCCAAAAACCTTTAAGAACACATAAATGAGCCATGCTGTTGCACTGGATGACATGCTCACACACCTGCTTTGCATTTTTCCCTGCTCTTGTTCAGCCTCCATCAATCATGCACCAGTACTTTGGACAAACATGTTGTTTTTGTGGTTAAGATTTGGCTTGAAAATAACTATCATTCTTAGACTGTAGTATTTAATGAGGTTCAGATGTGTTAATTGTGTAATCATCGTTGACAAAGTGAAGTTATTTTTTGATATGTACTTTTGAGACTTGAGACTATGCTTTAAAACCACCTTACCTCTGCCAAAGTTGACTTTTTTTTCGCAGCTGAAGAAGAGTCAAGGGTTTAGACAGTTGTGGATCCAGCACCCTGCACTGTGGTTGATGGTTTCCTTGTCTCCTCCATTGCTTAGTTCTGAGAGAATAAGAGTCAAGCAATTAAATAGTTGAGGTTACCGAAGTGTTTATGCATTACTTGCAATTTAAGACCTTTTTTAGTTATAACATGTTAATATTGGAAACGGGAGGAGGCTTGCGGCTGTGTTGAGAGAGTAATTTTTCAGGGAACTCTTGGTAGTCGAGTGAAAGCCACAGGCCTGGCAGCTGCTGCCCAGTGCTCCCTGTTATGGGGAGAGAGGTGTTATGTAAACTGGCTTTTATTCGGAAAATGAGGTCGCTCCCCCAGTTATGAGCAGAATGCCCCTCACTGCCACGCTTTGGCCCGCTTCCAAGATGTCTTCCACTTGCACTCATGATTTGGTTCTGTTCAGTGGACTAATCCTCTCAACAGTTGGCCCCACCTCTGATTTGAGTGTTTGAAATGATGCAGTGAATGACATCTTCTTGCTACGGCTCTCTGTAGGAAGATTAACTCATGGAAAATGTCTTTGCCGGAATGCAGGTTTGTGGGTATGTGGGGGTGGCCGCTGCTGCCGCTGCTGTGTGTGCTGGTGTGTGTGTGTGTGTGTTATGTGTGTGTCTCTAAGAGTTACTATGCCCCACTCCTGGTCCCAATGCATTCCCCTGATTCAGAATTATAGTTTCCTGGACATGTTTTTTTTACTCTTCTGAGAATTTTCACATATTTTGAAACTGGTAGAATACTTATTCTTATACTGGCTTAACAGTCCAAAATAACTGACCTAACATCCATCACTACTTCTGCTTTCACCCTTTCGCCTATTTCTGTTGGAAGTATTTCTCTATAATGCAAGATTTCCATTTCCAAATGCAACAGTCAAAGTTGAAATAAAACACTGATAATGGAGAAACGCTATTTCATGTGGACAACCCTACAGCTGTCATGTTATTTCGATTAAAATGTTGCTAAATCCTCAGCCAAGGGATGTATGATATCCTGCCCACTTTTTAACTGTGAAAAAAGCACAGACAAAACAAAAAATGCATTAATCTGTCTTGTGAAACAACCAAAGCCGTTTAAAGTAAAGCACAATCAGCAATTTCTTTCTGAACACAACATGTTAGAAAATACTTGTTGAAAACATGACTTGAACTGTGTAGTACTGATTTACAGAGTTAGACTGAACCATTTCTGTGTCCAGGATTTTTTGGGCGGTCCTGAAATCATTCCTCAATGATGCACTGGAGCCATCAATAACTTAACCCTTCCCCTACTATATAATAATTACATGATTACTAACGTTAGAGCGCACTGCAACAGTGTCGTTTTGTTAACCTCCAGCAAGTTTGCTACGTTCCACAAGCGTTCTTAGCTCTTTCAGTAAAATAACATTTTGAAGTCACAATGGGAGAGAGGTCACTTCCAGTACCATTTGTTTGAGTGCAGATTATGGAGCAAAAAATGTAGGACTAGATTGTTTTGTCTTTGTAGAATATATTTTTTCGTACTCGCAAGACGTGCTGTGTTTATTTCTGAAGCATCTTGTGTTCGAAATATGTTGTGTATTTGTTTAAAAGGTATGGTTTGTATTTGCAACACAATGCATTAGTTTGTTCATTATGTTTTATATTTGCAAACCACATTGGGTTTGTTAGTGAATCATTGGGCATTTGTGAAACATGTTTTATGTGTTTGTGTAGTTTTGGCAGGATTTTAGCTCCACTGCAGAGAATTAATTGAAAAAGCAGAAAATTACAATTGTTTTCTTCGTGACATAAACACACCAATATGCTAAAGAGCTGCTTGATGACTGGCTATATGACTGACAAACTCATTAAAAGCAAGCTTGGCCAATTTAAAGTACTTTACTTTTATTTCTACTTTAATCATGTTTTAAGTCAGTGCGAAGGTAGTGGTATCAAAATATAACGGCATAAAGGCATGATTCAAGGCCAATCAGGGCAAGTTTTCTCTCATATTTTGCCTTGTATCACGAGATAAGGCTACAAACTAATTGACTGCCATGTTGGCATCAAAATTCTTCAATCAAAATGTCATTCATGGTTGCGAAATTAACCAGAAATGATCAAAAACGAAAGCTCACCCAAGAATTTGCAGTGTACAGACCACAAAATACACGCTACCTATCCCCCAAACATAGATGGCGGCCATCTTGTGACGTCATGTTGACTTTGATGATACATGAATAAACAACTCAGTTAAATGTCACAGTCCTGTGAGCGCAAGCAAGATAGCCGTCACTAATATACCTTTCAGTCTTTCAGAATCGGCTACCTGGCCCACTGGCAGCCACTGCTCACTGCTGTTGGTGTGTGGTTTGTGCTAATGCTAGCTGCTGTTAGCTGCTGAACTTGAGTCTGTACTGTGGGGCGGCACTCGTTCTTTGGCCTGAGGGTTGGGTGCTGTGCCATTCTAGACTGTGAGTGCCTCTGGGTTAGCTGCTAACAAGAGTCTGTCGCCTTGCAGTGGCTAGTTCTTTAGCTCAATGTCTTGATACTACTACTACTACTACTTTTTTTACAATTTTGAAACCTAACTTTATATACTTGCCGATTATTTGAAATTATTCAGATTTGGCTGGGTTAATAACACATTTTTTGGTGGTGTAACAAGCTCAGAACTCATTTATTTTTGCCTAACCCGGACTTTAACAAGCTGAGTGATAAAACTGATTTAAGCAAGTTTAAGTTTGACATTTTTGGAAATACACTTCTTGTCTTTCTTGTCATGTGTTAGATGAAAGTATTTATCTATTATTGGATTTTATTCTAAAGATTAAACAAACAAGATGTGTTACATGTTAATAAGTGAGTTCTATAGGACAGAGACATGCTAGCTGTTTCCTCTTGCTTGCAGTCTTTGTGCTAAGCTAAGCTAACCAGAACAAAAGCCACCAAGCATATTTCCAAAAATGTTGTACTTTTGGTTTGAAGGCCACTATAGCAATGATCTATACAAGGCTGCTGCATTGGCATATTTCTTAATGCTTGGATCGCATAGATACGGATGATAGAGCTGGTGGTGAAGTACAGATTTGTCTTTTTTGGCCTGCTGTGAGACAAATTTGATTTATCATACATGAAGCCAATGACCACACTTAAACACAGAATGTTCTGTATCCATTTGTAAATTAGAGCTGAGCCAAAAGCATCACAGTTACTGTGTTGATCAGAAACACATGGAGCTCATTGATCCACATACAGAGCCTTCTTTATCGCACCAGGATAATGCGCCTTTTGTTCATGCTGTTTGTTGAATGCGTACGTGTGTATATACAGCATCAATTTCAAACTTCATTTTTCCTCCTTTTGACCTCTCCTCTACTTATGTCGTAATGCTATCTGACATGTTTACAGTGAGTTTGACTTGGACCAAAATGTGTCCCATGTGAGAGACACGCTGCTGATGTATAATTGAATCATTCAAGTTATTCCACTGATTGCATAAGGAGCTTTGATAAGTTCAAGTGCTGACATTTCCTCTCCTCACAGTCCCCGTCAATCAGTCAAACCCGTATCTCTCGCATGCATCTGCGACCATATGCCAATAAGTGTGATGCACCTCACACCTCATGTGGTGGTGATTTCAGCAGCAGTCTGTCCTTTGTGACAAATGGTCACCGTAATCTCCCATAACAGCGTCAACGCAGAGACCTGAGGCGAGCTGTGAAGTGAGGGGCTTTTCTTCACACCAGAAGCAAATCACGCTTTGAGTAATGTGTGACTTGACAATATGTGTGCTTTTCCTTTTGTCAGGATGATAAACTTAATGACTCGTCATTACTGCGGCCCACTCTGTCTACCATAACAAACACAAGCGGTTGTTGTTTTGACAAAACGTATTTGGTTTTAAATCTTCCAGTGTTTGCCTTTGACGGAGCAGTGATCTTTCTCCGAATTGGTTGGCAGTCATGCTGGGATAATTGTGCAACCACTTTGTTTTAATGTTTCAGTTTGTTATTGTACTGGGAATGGGGGTGGGGGTAGAGTAGGCTGGGGTAATGTGTCAAATACACATTGCAAGTTTAGAATTTACCAGAGTTTCATCCCTGCTCTGTTTGTGTGCTTCACTCTTGGAAAACAAGTATTTTAGCTCCGTGTGGGCACACCCAATTTCCTGCTGTTTATAACTCTAATATTTAAGTTTTAATTGAATCAGGTTGAGGTCTGCAAATGAGTTTCCGCCTTTTCTGCCTAATCTCTACCTTTTCTCTGTGGTATTTATTCTGAGCAAGAGGTTGTATAATATAGTAAACAGCAATTTTCCTGAGTCTTTAGAGCACAAATAGACTTAAAGGGGAACTTCAGTATTTTTCAACCTTGCTCCTATTTTCCCATGTTTTTGTGTCTAAGTGATTAATGGGAACGACAATTTTTTAAATTGGTTCAGTATTAAACTAGAGTGCTGCAGCTGGCAGGGAAACAAGCTGCAATGTAACCACTCAGGGCATCAGTGAGCTGTCAGTTTACTGACACTAAAAGTGTTTCTTTTTGCAACTGACTGGCTCAGATTGTTATTATAATTAACATGATTAGGGAAAGGTTTCCTACAGAGACCGACCTTTTTGTTAAAGACGAGATCCTTTTTGTTTAACCAGAAACAGAATAATGTCACTTGATGCTTTGGGGTTGTGTTTTATGGTGCTCTACTGTGTGTTGGTATTATTGCAAATGGTAAATGAACTGCACTTGTATGGTGCCTTTCTAGTCTTCCGACCACTCAAAGCGTTACATCACATTCACACACTGGTGGCCAAGGCTACCATACAAGGTGCCACCTGCTACTCAATAACCACAAGCACTCACACACCGATGGAACAGCCATCAGCAGCACTTTGGGGTTCAGTATCTTGCCCAAGGATACTTCGATATGTGGACTGGAGGAGCCCAGGATCGAGCCACCAATACTCCAATTAGTGGACGACCCATTCTACCTGAGCTACAGTTGCTCATGTTATGTGCAACACATGAGTGGCTGATGTGCAGCACTGTTATGTGTAGTATGTTTTCATGTTTTTTTATGGTGTATGCTTTTCATTTCTGCTGTTATTGTAAGGCAGCAATACTTGTGCAGCTCCTGAGTCCAAGACAAATTTCCCTACAGGGACAATAAAATATATCATATCGAATTGTATCGTATCATATTGCAGCATGGGCGGCACGGTGGTGTGGTGGTTAGCACTCTCGCCTCACAGCAAGAGGGTTGCCGGTTCGATCCCGGGCGTGGGAGCCCTTCTGTGTGGAGTTTGCATGTTCTCCCTGTGTCAGCGTGGGTTCTCTCCGGGCACTCCGGCTTCCTCCCACAGTCCAAAGACATGCAGATTGGGGAATAGGTTAATTGATAACTCTAAATTGTCCGTAGGTGTGAATGTGAGCGTGAATGGTTGTTTGTCTCTATGTGTCAGCCCTGCCATAGTCTGGCGACCTGTCCAGGGTGTACCCTGCCTCTCGCCCGATGTCAGCTGGGATAGGCTCCAGCCCCCCCGCGACCCTCAAGAGGATGAAGCGGTTAGAAGATGAATGAATGAATATTGCAGCATATCGTATCATATTGTATCGTATCATACAGTAGCGTACCATACCGTACAGTATCGTATCATACCATGTCGTATCGTACCATATTTTATTGTCTCATATCATGCCATACCGCACAGTACCATACCATATCGTATCATACCGTATCGTATCATACAGCACAGTATCGTATCATATCGTATTGTATCATACTGTATCGTATCATATTGTACTGTATTGTATCATGCCATACCACACAGTACCGTACTGTATCGTATCGTATCGTAAAAACAGCCCTGAAATCGCTATTGCCAAACCCACCAGACTCCATTTAAATAAACCATGACACTTCAGTCAAAGCTGAAAGAAACAAAAAATAAAACTTACTTTGTTCATCTTTAAGAACTCTGGTTTGGCTGAAATAAACCCTTAATCCACCCAGTTAGATGTGAAAATATGTTGGCTAAAATTAATGTTTATTTAAATGGAGTCTGGTGGGTTTGGCAATGGCAAATTCAGGGCTGTTTCTGGTTAAACAAAAATAATCTTACTCTTTAAAAAATGGTCTGTCTCTGTGAGGATCCTTTCCATTATGTTGTCAGACACAATGACAATCTGAGCCTGTCAGTGGCAAAAACAAACAGTTTTAGAGAACATAAACTGATTTTGCACAAATGCTCCAAGTGATAACAGAGCAGCCTTGTCTTCATTAGTCACTTAGACACATACACATGAGACAATAGGGTTAAAAAAAAAACCCTGAAATTACCCTTTAACTAAAACTACAAACTTTGGAGCAAATGCTTTGCTTAGAATTAAAGATAAAGTTATTAGAAAGGATTCTTGAAGGATACAAGGAACACTATTATCTATTTTTTTTCTTAATTTAAAGTGTTGTGGGTGTGAGTCTTTTTTATTCCTATAAAACTCCCATTGAATATTTGCTAAAGGAGGGTAGGCTACCACATCCACATCTGGAAGGCAGAGTGTTCCCATGGTGTTACACTGTCTGCCTTTCAGCTGTAGCAGTTAATCAGAAACAGTTTAAGTGCCTTGCTTGTGGGTAACTTTGTAGTCACTTCACCCAGGTTCATTTTTCCCCAGCTGGCTGTGGTATTTAGGCCAAAACGTCTTTCTCTCCCTTCGCAGAGAATTTGGTTCATAACTTGTAGCTTCCTGTAAAATTCAAATGTTCCAGTCAAGACAAAAAAAATCCAGCATAATCTAAAATCCAGTTTAATATTCCTGTGCACAGCTTCTATCTCATATTCAGAACAGCTCTGCCTAAAGCCTCCAGCAAAACATTTGTCGTTGGTTGTATTGGAAACATGCTGTTAAATTGTCTGAAATAGCTCGCTAGGGCTCTTTGATAATAAGTACAGTGCTGATTATTCAATAGTTCAACAGATTATGTGGGCTTAACGTAGCTGGAGATGTTAGCTGTCCCCCAGAGGCTAATGTTCCTGGGAGGAGAAGGAACACAGATCTTACATCTGTCCTTTAGCTTTTTTTAATCTCTATTTAACCAACCTCCTGCCTTTGCTGAGAGATATCTTTAGGGGAATCATGTATTTACATTTTCCCCTGCCTCCAGCTGTTTTCGCTCTTCTTGTCTTTATGCATCCCGCAGTTTGTTAACCCTGTCGATAAACAATCTTTCAACACCGCAATCGCACTTCGACATTTGTCATGAGAGAATGTTTCACATTTTACCCCCATGATCTTTACACCCCGGGGCCAATTCTGACATGGCTGCAGTTATTTGCCGTGGCAGGCAGGGATTTTGGATGTGTCACTGTCGTGGCACGGAGCGGACACAGAGAGGGTATAGTTCAAAAAGCCTGAAGCCTGAGCAGGGTACAAGAGCAGAGAGCCAGTGAGCAAAAGGGGAGCGAGGGCACTTCCCCTGAAAGGAAATCAAAGTTAAAAGAATGATAAAAGTGCGGTTTCCTGCCAGATGGTTTGTGTTCTGCACAGAAATCCCATTCTTCCTTTTAGTTTTCGCTGAGACAACAATCGCACCACTTCCTGTTTTGGTAACCATGACACCTATAACCCCATCTCTGGGAGGCGGTGCGCTGTTAGCTTTACCATAGTCAGGTGAACTTACAGCTGTGTGGAAGATGTCAGGAGGGAGCTGTATGAAGATACTGACTTAGTGTCAGCTTGCAAATCAAAAAATATAATCTAGCTTCTTTACGGTAAAGCTACTGTAAAGTCCATCAGTTGTCTCATCTCTTGTATTTTGACCTCCTCTCACCCAAGTAGTCCTTACTGTCCCTGCCAGACTAACGATATATTGTCTAAATTATGCTATTGTACGATCTTGATTTGGAGTTTCTTATATAATACTTTGTTACGTGAATCTTTTTCCTGTCCGGCTGCGCTGTGAAAGGCAGGCTGGAGTTAATAAAAGAAAATAAACAATAATGTGTGCGGGGCAGTCGCTCTTCACTTTGCTTTACATAAGCTTATCTCTGCAGCACGGGAGGAACTAGGTCACTACTCATTTTAGAATATATTCTCCTCATATGCTACCTCTTTTATTGTCTTTATGCCCTATAGCACCTTACCACCAACCCCTTTTAGAATTGTAACATTTTGCCTCTCTACTGACTGCCGATCCACTTCTACAGCTGAAACAGGATATTAGAAAATTGACTGCAACAACAGCAGCAATTACTTGTACAGTAAAACACTTTAACTTGTGTCCTTAACACATCTAAAATGTTATGGAGGTCTGCGGCCCTACACCGAGGCCTCAGGAACTACAACAGGATGGTTCAGTTTTCACTGAGTGAAGGTTCAAAGAGTCAGAGGTCAGATTTTCCCTGCTGCATGATGTCCTGTTAGCACAGCAGGGCCAGAGTGCTGAAGCAGACAGACAGACAGACAGAAAGTAGTATTAGCAAATATGAAAAGCATAATGAAAAGGAATTGTCACTGTATAGTTTCTTTGATTTACACAATTGAAAAGGAGTGGGAGGAAGTATAAACTTAAAAAATGTATTTAAGTAGAGAAAGTAGACAGTAATCCCTGTGAGGAGCTGGCTAATGTCAAACTCCTTCTTCAACCCTGTACCTCAAACTGTTCCATAACTTCACTCCACATATCGAAATACAAAAACTTTTTCTGCTTGTACGCACACTATGAGTTTTCAAATTAAATAATTCACTTAACCGCCTTCCTTAGGCATCAGGTGTAGAACAGTAACAGGATCCCTCATTCATTCTCTCTGGACTTGTCTAAATCTTAATAATTATTGGACACCAATATTTCATACATTTTCTGTTGTTTTTGGAGTCAAATTTACCCCTTCCCCACTAATTGCAATTTGCAGAGTAGTTCCAGAGAACATACCTCTCCCTAGACACTACACAAATCATCATATACAATGTGCTATATACAGTTTATCACTATTCCTTTTTTTTGTATGTATTTGTTGGTTTTGGAGAATGGTCCACTTAGTTACACTACAGATGCAGTTATTTATGTTGATGAATCGATCAGATGATTGACTGAAAATTAATTTGCAACTATTTTGATAATCGGTTAACTGTTTCAGTTCATTTTCAAGCAAGAATTACACACTTCTGATGGTTCCTGATGCCTTATTTCCTGCATTTCCTGGTCTTACAGCATAGTAAATTTTATATTCTTGGGTTTTGAATCATTGGTTGGATAAAATAAGACATTTAAAGATGTCACCTTGGGCGTTTGGAAATTGTGAGGGGCACTTTTTCACTGTTTTCTGATGTTTTGTAGACCAAACAATAATGCAATGAATTGAGAGAGTAATCATCAGATTCTCTGCCGGAAAACGGTGGATTGCCCTCTTGGGTTTGGGGGAGAGTTACTGCCTCAAGCAAGAGAGTTAAAATATCTTGGGGTCTTGTTCACGAGTGAGGGTTGAATGGAGTGGGAGATAGATCGGCGGTTTGGTGCGGCTTCTGCAGTGATGCAGGCGAGGGACCATCTACGTCCCAACCCTCACCTATGGTCATGAGCTCTGGGTAGTGACCGAAACAATGATTTCGCGGAAACAAGTGGTCGAAATGAGTTTCCTCCGTCGGGTGGCTGGGGTCAGCCTTAGAGATAGGGTGAGGAGCTCAGAGTAGAGCCGCTGCTCCTTTGTGTCGAGAGGGGTCAGTTGAGGTGGTTCGGGCAACTGAGCAGGATGCCTCCTGGGCACCTCCCGCTGGAGGTTTTGGGCACGTCTCACTGGTAGGAGGCCCCGGGCAGACCCAGAACACACTGGAGGGATTACATATCTCATCTGGCCTGGGAACACCTTGGGGTCCACCGGGAGGAGCTGGAAAGCATTGCTGGGGAGAGGGATGTATGGGGTGCTTTGCTCGGCCTGCTGGCCCCACGACCCGGCCCTGGATAAGTGGATGAAAATGGATGGATCATCAGATTAATCGATAATGATAATAATGGTTATCTTTAGCCCTAAGTGCAGCAGCTTAGATTCAGGTTGTATCTTTTTTCTCATGGCGTTGTATAAAACTTAAAGGGCTGATAGCCAGACCTTGTTTACAGCTGACAAACGCAGCTAATTGGAATTTAAACAACCTGATTAAGCTACTTACAGACTCACAGACACTTTACATGAAGTGTTTACATTATTCTCCACAGCCTAATGGTTACCATAACCCTGACTCTCTCCACTTACACTCATTAGCGAGCTGAGAAAGGCAGGACTTCATAATGGACTGGACTTCCACACACAGAACTCACCAGACTCATACATCCACGTCAGACCGGCAGCTAAACATCGCGCTTATCTCTACTGCTCGATCAGTATGTGGTTGAACTAATTGCTCCTCCCAGCAGCACCGATCCTTGTCACATGTGAGCGACAGAGATTCTTATGTGATATGAGACAGACTGACAGAGAGAAGGGACAGACAGTGACACTGTGAAGCTGCGAGTGCTGGCACATAGGACTGGATTTGGTGTCAAGAGATCAGGGACTGACACTGCTGGCTTTGTGTCACGCTTGAATGGGCACCTTAGGGAGAGACTGCGGTTCTGAATGGGCACCATTGGGGAAAGCCCAAGTGGTGGGAATGGAGGCTGGTAATTAAGGCAGTCATTGTATGTCTGTAGGATCTGCTAGACAGAGAGGTCAGGAAGGCAGGCCCGTATTGTTCCCCCAGCAGGGCCCTCACAGTATTACAGTGGAGCATCAGACTCAAGTATGTTTGGACAGAGCCTCGGTTCTTACAGAGGAAAAAAAAAAGAAATTACAACAACAAACCACACAGGCGGTCCTATATAATCTGCTTGTCTGTATGTGAACATATAGGGGCCTCGTCTGTGGTTTTGATTTAGTAACATTTTTTCTCTCGCTCTTTATGCTTAAGTATCTTGAAGTCCTTCACTGCCAGACTATGCGGGTGCTCCAGGCCTCTTGGGAATGGGACTGTGTTAACCATAGATTAAAACACAGTTGTGGTCAATATGTGGAGTCATAGGATTGTGTGTACTTAGTAGAAGTGAGGCCAAGTCGGGTAACGGTTTATTGTCATGGTGGTGAGGCCATTTTGTCTGTGTGTGTGCTTTTGGAGTGTCAGTTCTTAAAGCATAGACGTTTGTCAAGAAAATAACATACATTTCTATATGTATTATTAGATGGACCGTCTTTTTTGCTATCATAATGCTGTCCTCTCTAACTTAAGTTTAATTGTAGCTCTCATGCAGTGTTGCTGTAACTTTCAAGTAAAAATAGATTTTGCTGACTGCCCCTTTACTTACTGTAAAAAATAACCTGCATTTCATTTAGAGACTTTTTTCTGTCCCTCCCCTCCGTCTGTAATAGTATGCACTGCACTGTAGTGTGTCGGGAAGTTTCTGGCAGGGTTGAAGGCTGGGGGGAGGTGCAGCATGGGAATGTTTTTACAGGGTGACCCCTGATCTTCCTTCCAGTCGCAGCAAAGGCTCTGAAGGCCTTGCGTCTGTCTCTGCTCCAACACTCACTCAGTCAGGTTACCAAAGAGACAGTGGGGACTGCCCTGTAAACAGATAAGGCTTATCAGGGATGCTGGAGACAACTTTTCTCTTTCGTAATGTCACAGCAGGCAGACAGCCGCCGTCCTCGCTGTGAAAAACAGATGTGGCCACTGCTTTTAATCCATTTTATTTTTGAGGCGTTATACAAAGAAAAAGTCTTCATAGCGAGAGCACGAGACACCATATAGGGCCATAGGTCCAATATAGCATTGACGCCAAGTAACACTGAGATTAGCAACACATGTGTGGAGTATATCCGTCAGTGTCTCACAGAAATATACAGACACACACACACACACAAACACAACTATAGGCATTACATGCAAGCGTAGACAGCAGCAGTATGAACTTCCTGTGACAGAAGGCGGGATGTTTTGTGCACCTCTGTATGCCCCAGTCCGCCACCCAACCTGCTCTTGTCATTCACTGGTCTGGTAACCCAACGCTGCAGTGCAGCTGCACAGCTCGTTGGGCTTAGTGGGACCGTGGCTAAGTCAAGGCTAGGAGAGGGCGGGCGGGGGGGGATTCACGCCCACAGCCTCACTTAGCATTAGCCCTTAGCGCCCTGTAAATATGGTAAGTGTAGGAGTATGGTAAACTTACCCTAAGTCTGTAAAAAGAGGCAGCTTCCATGTCAGGCTGGTGTGTTGGTGTTACTGAGCCTCTGGGTTCAACCAGGGCAGATTCCAAGGCCCAGTTGGCCCGTACGCGTGTTTTCTATGAATGAAATGTTAGGAAAGAGAGAACGGATTCTGTCAAAAATATCAGCTTTAAAACAACATTTTGTTTTTTGGTAGGAAGCAAAACACCCACATGCTTGACTCTCAGGGGCATCCATCAGTCATCCAAAAACATGACACCGAGATCCGTGGCCGATTAGGGAAGCTGGGTTGTGGAAATCTAGGAATCTGGGAATAGGGTTTTGGCAAAGAGCACGCTGGCACGGTGATATGTCTCTGCAGCTGTCTCGGACACGAATGACGTGGGTCTGTTACTGAGGAGAAGAACTCTGACTTACACACACAAGCACACACATATGTGCACACATGGCATGTCTGTACTGCCTGTGTGCATTGTGTGGAGAGACCTGGGAGTAAGATAAGAATTTAGAATAATCTTGGTCAGTTGGGGCACCAGTAAAAATGTGTTTTGGGGTTGAACGTCCTTGAAAATTAACATCCTATCATTATTTGGTTAGGCAAAATCCCACATGACCACATTCATTGTCAGATCATTGAAATCATCTGATTACAACCACACATAATACCTCAAGTTTATCAAAACAACCAGATATTGCAGGTCACCAAAATTCATTTGTGAGCAGTAACATCATTAAAGGTGACTTAGCTGAGATTTGTATTAATCTAAATCAACAGATCAGCATATTGTGCCAATTTTTTTTTTTCACAATACAATCATGGAACGCTGCATTGTTTCCTACAACCACAAAATTGTGTTTTGATCCTCCTGCTAAGCTCAGCTACTGATTAAAAATGTATTGTCAAAAGTCTAAAACACATGGCTGTTAGTGGGGAGTTAGAAAAAAAAGTTAACTGTATTCATCTAATAAAAAACGCTCTATTTCTACGGTCTTAAAGGGAAGATGACAATCATGTGTTTTACTTATGTCATAAGAGTTTGTTTAATTTTTACAGAGTGCAGCAACCCTGCATGCATTTGTTTGCTATTTGTTGTATTTAAAAGGGACACACACACATAGAATTAAAACCATAACATTTTTATGATCCAGCATACTGTTCTTGTAAATACACTAGAGCAATTTCTCGGTGGGTAATTGATGACACATTAAAGCACAAAAATACCTTTTTTGATACTTTCTGGCACGGCCTCGCTGTTTATCTCCTTGACTGACATCTGTGGGATGTTGTATCTCTGGTACAGCTGTCTTGATTTAACTTTTCCCTATGTGATATCTCAGCATGTCAAAGAACAGACTAAACATAAGTGATACACCCGGTACAGTTACAGGACTTCACTAGAATCTGAGAAAATGTTAAACCTAGATGCTCGTTCTGTTTTAAGATCATTACAGAGAGCTTTTTTCTTGGTGTGTGTGTGTTTTATGGCAGAGTCTCTTCCAGCAGAAAGACACACATACACACACTGTGCACTCACTCTGCCAAGCAGAGGCCATTTCTTACTGAACTATTTTGGCGTCTCCATGGAGCTGGAAATGGACTTGTGGTTATTCTTTAAAACAGTTGGAGTGGTTGTCCTCTTGACATCCTCCCCTCTGTATCACAGTGAGATAACAAACCCATTTATAAAGTCTTGTGATCGCAGTGGTCAAACCCAGAAACCCACAAGGGAAGAACTTGTAACCTCAAGCGTCGCTGTTTACTTAGAAATATTTAGGTTCAGGTCACTTTAAATGCACTGCTGTCCACCTTAAATAGACTTCACTGGTGAGATTTGCATGTAGGTTTGTAAACTTTATGTGGTCTGCTAAAGCGTCAGTTCACGCTCAAATCAAAAACACATATCTTTCCTCTTCACTGTGGAGCTGTTCATCAATCTAGATTGTGTTGGTGTGAGTTGCTGAGTGTTGGAGGCATCAGCCATAAAGACTTCTGCCTTCTCTCAAATATAATGGAGCTTGATGGCGCTTGGCTTGTGGTGCTCAAACCACCAAAACACACATTTGAGAAACTCGACAGCAATGTCTCTTTCCAGGAATCATGACCCAGTTACTTAAGATAACTCACAGACCTTGCTGTGAGCAGTTTTATGCAGGAATTTTTTTCTTGCTAGTGAAGTACACTCGACAACTGTATCACTGTGCAGAAGGAAGTGTGCATCTGCTCATGGACGAAAGGCTTGTGCTTGTGCATCCTGTCATCCTGGGTGCAACTGACAACATGTTTGGAAAGAACAGAGATCTTCCCTGGGACACTGTCGGGATGAAAAGTAATCTCACTATCGACATAACAAATCCATGTCAACATCAGCAGGAGCAGAGCGAGCACAGCTAACAATGGTTGCACTGAGTTGCATTATGATGTGGTGGAAATGAGTAGTGGGAGAAAGTGAATTATAACGTTCACATGATGTGTTCAAATGTAATCTTGTATCATGTATTTTTTGGCAAGAAAAAAAGTTGTTGACGCACCGCAATATGAGATAGATATTTAAAGATGGAATTATGATATTTTAAATATAGTAAAGAGGCTTTTAAAGTAGTTTTACATGTTTTAAATGTATTTTTGAATTTGAGGTGAACTGTTCCTTTAAGATTGAAGTTTTAAAATAGCTGTGGATTTGATTATATACGAAGATTGTCATGGTTCCATTACCATGTAACATTTTTACTATTCTTTGTCTGCTACTACTATCCGCTGCTTCCCCCTTACACATTACATGTGAGATAAATACAGCAAAAGATTTCATGACGGCACAGATGCCTCATCTGCATATTTAGACCTGGAAACAACTGGGATGTGCTATTGTGAGTAAACCGCTTTTTATAGTGTTAATGAAATGTCACTTGCTAAAATAAAGAGCTTCTAGAACATGAAACCTTTTTAAGAATAGCACCCTGACCCACATGAGTGCAGCGCAGGTTCAGGCGAGTCCTAGCTGAGTAGTAATGGGAAGTCATATCTAATAAGCTCACATACCACTCGCTGACTTATATTACAAAAGAGTCTATTTTTTCAATGCATAAGACACTGGCACAGTATAGATTGACAGCTTACATGTCAATGTGTTTTTCAAGTGTTAGATTCATATGTGCATGTACATATTTAGCACCCGGTCAGGGGAAAGTGTTACAAATAGCTTCCTGAAAGTAGCACTGTGATGCCAGCTCTCTGCTTGTCACCACACTCACAATGAATGAGGTGACTGAGTACTTTTAAACAGCTTTAATGTCTATTTAAGCAACGCAGCTTAATGTAGCTGGGTAATATAGAAATCAGTGGACACGGATGACATATATGATAAATGCATTGTATTTTACAGTAGAAAATAAGTAGCAGTGTGTGAGGTTGAGATTATTATGTACACATATTTTTTTAAATATTCAAGACAGTATGGTATTTTCTGTTGGTTTGATTTGTGAAATCTGAACGAACAACGTATGACTGTGGTGTTGAACTGTGTGTCTGGGTGAGAAAAGGTTTGCATTATGTGTGTAGGCTAAATGCATACATACATTTGGCACAAATGTTAGCGTGTGCACCAGATCAAGCGTGTGTGATTGGGGTTATGTGCAGTACATGATTGTGTAATGCTGAGGTTTATATTTAGAGACAACTGTACGAGATAAGAATGCTTATTTCAGCAGTTGTAGATGTGGAGCTGTGGAGCAACCGAAGGAATACGAGGCAGTTCAGAGTCCCAGTGATCATGTGTAGCCCAACATTTTGTAGATTAAACGGAGAATATTATAAGCTTGATGATGCTAAAATGCATGAGCAAAGCGAAAACCACATCTATGGTGAAAACATTTGTGTTCATGAAGGCTAATAACACCCTTTCTTTTCTGCTGTAACAGGTTGCAGACACAACTACAAAACCCCGCTTTCCTCTGTGGTGTGTGTTTACAAGCGTCATAGAGTTTGCTTAAGTGTGAGGTTCAGTGTTTAAAAGCTCCATGAACCACATTTTTGGAGGTTTCAGCTGCACTGTAAGAGACCAAACCGCATGATTAATAGATATATGGTTACTGAAACACTATTACGAAAAGTGCAGGAAATATTTCCTTGTCGTGTCTCAGCGCAGGATCAGGCGAGATTGATGCTTTGATCTTTTCTGATGTTTCACAGAGGAGAACCAGTTCTCAGGTTTAAACCACATCCAGGCTCCTGCCTCTACCCCTTGTAGCATTCGTAAGGCAGGCCGCTAAGGCTAGCACGCTAACTGAAACCACATTAAAGCAATTAGGAGTCTTATCACAAATGCTACGCTTAATGAGCAAACCAAACAAAAACTCCAAAAGACTCAAAGCTAACATTGTGGACTGAACCCCATCCGCTCTATCTGTAAATCTATCTCTTTCTGAACTGCAGCTAAACCAAATAAAGATCCCAAGATGAAGACACAAGAGCAGACACAGCTACGTGCACGGACGCACTTGCAGAAATGCAACACACACAGGTTTTGGTGTTCTTGTGTTGCTCTCTGAGTGATGTCCTGGGGGATGCGGAGAGGCAGAGCGGGGCCTGAGCTCCTCCGCTGCTCCTTTGTTTACACTGATGGTTTCCAGATGCTAGCTAGTGATCGGAGCGCTACGGAACGCTGGGGAGCAGCCCAGCAGTTTGGGGCTTGTGCCAGCAGGCCAGGATTAAGGCAGCTCTATCTGGGATACTTGAAAAACATGGCTTTGCTTTGTAATAACTCTGCAATTGTTTCCAAAGGCGGGGAGAGTTTTAGAGGAGTGATTATGGTGGGGATCTTGGAAAAAAAAAAAGTGTCACAAACACTGTCCTCATTATTGGGGCAACACATGCAATGCACAATGACGTCTTAGGTCATTAGGTGGAATTATTAGGCACAAAATGTATACTTTGATTAACTGCATGTGACTGTAATTAACATGTTTGTTCTACTTACTTATTTGACTGCGTGTTTCTCCGGCCCCAGCCTGTGGCAGCCTGACTATATTGTCTGTTTCCTCAGCTCAGGCCCGTTCGGGGGCGATTGTTGTTTTAAACTGAGGTGCATTGTGCTCGAGTAAGGGCAAATTTATCACTTAAACAGCACACCTGTTCCTTCCATCACTTTCAGCCTCAGCCACTTTTCTTTACAGGCATTAGAAAGAGACAGCTGCACCAGCGAAGGAGCCATCCAGAGAGAGCGAGAGGGAGAGAGGTGAGAAAGATGGCAGCGAAAAAGAGAGACGCACAGAAAACAGTGGCCGTATTTAGAACTTGTAGTGCATGGTGGGATTGATAAATAGTCCCTATAATGCACCTGGCTGAGGTTTTGGCACAGGGTCGGGGCTGTTTAGTCCAGCAGCGGAAACAGCCAATAAAAAAATGCTTGTTCTGTGTGCAGTGAGACACAGCTGAGGTGGTGACAGTGTCATTCTTGTGAGAGGCTTGAAGCAGTGGCCATCTGCACGCCCTCACTTGGCCCTGGTTCTCTGATCTTTAGTCGCTGTGATGTCAGATAGTGCGGTTAGTGATGGTGAAGGATGCGATGACTTAACTAAGAAAGAGTTTAAACAAAAAAAAAAGTGTCAAAGGGTGCTTTTTTGTTTTCTGTCTTTCTTTTTCAAAGGCTGCATTCAGATCCAAGTCTGGGTTTTTTTTCTGCTCATACGTGACTCAGATTTGTTTCTTTCCAAATAGCCAAACAACAAAGGCATCACTTACACAGCAACACGTAAGCATGAGAAATAGAAGTTCATCATTTTGCCCTCCAGACAATTTATTCTGGCATCTGTCCACAGACTGTTGTTCCTCATGTTGACCTCTTTAGCACCCTGTTAGTAACAGCATAGATCCGCCCAAGCCCTTCCTTGACTCTAGATTTTACGTTACTGTCATGCGTTGTGCCAAAGACACTTTGTAATCTGATTTAAGTGACCGGAGCGACCAGACCGAGACATATCTGCAGAAATCCGATTGGAATCACTTTTCAAACCATGTTGAAATGTGGTTTGGATCAGATTTGCATTTGAAATTGCATTTCATATGTTTTCTTGCTGTCCAAACTTCCTAAAATCAATCTGGATTCAATCTGTATACGCCAAAAAATATGACTTGGGCTGGCAGTCTGAACAAGACCCTCACATATGGTCCAAAATCAAATACAGGCCTGACATTTTGCAATGTAGCCTCATTCTCAGTCCGATCGCAATTTCTGCGACTGTTACGTCACTGTGGAACAACATTCATCCCAAAGCTGCGCTGGTCATTCACTGAATACAAACATGGAGGAAAAGTGCAACGGACAGATGTTGTTAAAAGCGGCCCTTCACATCCTGAAATTTTGGATGAAATCTTCCCATGACCCTTAAAGCTTTCAACTTCATTGCTTACCCAAGCTAACGTGTTCCTGTGACACAATTTCTGACATAGATTCCTTCCATTTTCCATAATCTCGAGGTGACGTACTCTTCCAGAAACTGAGGACTGCTCGAGCAGCTGTGACGACCCCTACATTTATCACAACAAGGTCATATTTTGAGACATTCGTCAATTCTGTTCGGTCCCCCAGAAGGTATAGCTTGGCGACTTAGGTACCGTTGTACCCAACCACTTCCTTGTGTGATCCTCAACTTTTTATCAGTTTACGTTCCCAGATTACAGCTAGAAAAGTTCCTGTTTCCATCTGACATTTCCAAAATAAATGATTAGCCAGTTGACCCATCCTGTACAGCTTAGAAGGAGTAAAGTAAAACCTATGAATTCATTTATAACGAGCATCTTTGATATTGTTCTTTAACATTTGCTGGTCCGTTCTGGCCTGTGACCAGGTCACGCTTGAATCTGATATTGGCCACATTAAAAAAAAAAAATTATGTGAACAGCCAAACAAAAACAATCGCATTCAAGCAATACATTTAAATTGTGCATTAAAGGCTTGTAGTGTGAACGTAGCCCAAATGCCATATGGACTGGAACACCACATCACATAATGTAATGCGTGAAACTATGTGACTTTGCAGCAGTCACATCTGAATTGCCTTGATGTGGTCGACCCAAACCAAACTGTGCGCAAAGAATCATAAAAGTATAACTCGCCCCGAATGACCTGACAAACGCTTCTCTTCCTTCTGGTGTGGTCTGACAAACACCCTCAGGCTATATTCCTTTTACAGTGTATTTTGCTTCGCTGAATGGGAGGCTTGTGCTGTGACTCATTGACCTGTCTGGCTCTCAGTGATCGTGCAACTCTACGGTGCTGTGATGGGAACATCAAACTGCGCATAAGAATCTCACATTATCATAAATCACATCAAGTCTGTGTACTGGAAGGAAAGAGCCTCGGTTTGAGGCGTTGCTTTGTTTAAAGTTTATGTTAGAAAATTCATGTAAATGAACTCATAAAGAATACATTTGTTTCCCTTATGTTGCACTTAGTGCTTTTGTTGGTTTTCTCTTTCTGTACAATCCAACAAACCGTCTCTTTTCAAATGTTTATGTTCATGTGAAGACATTTCAAACATCCAAAGACTCTGCATTATTCATATACAGCTGAGCCATGTTTCCCAACAAAGACCCTGCCTTCCAAATCCAGACCAGAGAAGTGGTTGTGTACAATTACTACCAACCCTTTTCCAAAGCCTCAATGTTGTTCTACCCACCAAATCCCTTGTTTTCTCACACGGGCGGACAAACCGCTGAATGGCATGCAGCATTTGCATAAAAACCCAAGCTCTACTGTCAGCGCTGTCTCCTCGCATTTGTTGTCCGTGGACTGACTGTGGGCAGTATGTGGAGCCCAAATCAACCGTAGGTAGATGTCTCCCCTAATATGTCGAGTAAGTATGAAATCCCATATCCACAACCTTGAAAGTAGCGGTCTTTTAGAATCTAAGGTTTGGCTTGGATGTTGGACGTCTAATATTAAACCAAGGCTAACCTATCTTGTTGCTGGAGACAGAGGATTAAGGGTTCAGGTTTTGGGGCGAGTGTCTGCGAGTACACAGTCTGGTGTCTGTTCACTGGCCATTACTCTTAGCCTGGAATGTAGGATCAACACAAATGCGAGATCACCTTTAGGCCTCAGACAGCGGTCTGGACCACATTTTTTTCCAGTGGTCAGTAATAGACATCTTTTTTATGATTTGCACTGGGGCAGAGTTTCAAGATGGTTTTGTGGCAGAGTGATATTCAAACTGCAATTTCAGAGTGGGATGCCTGGGCTGCATACCTTGTAATCAATTTCACGGTATTACCTGAATAACCCTGACATTTAAAGACATCGCAGTGTCGTCTGGACCGGGATCGCTTACTTAAACACACCTCTAACGATTCAGTGAACTACCTGCTTCAAATTCCTAATATCTGTTTGTTCAACATATGTGTCTTTAAACTCGACCCCCCAGAGAATCGTCTCCACATTCCTCCACATAATAATGAGTCCAATCCACTGTAGTTGTGGCCAGTGCTACAGCGGTTAGTTAACGCTGTTTTATCCCCCCACCTCTCTCCCTCGCTCTGTCTCTGAAATGTATGGCCTAATTGAAAGCAGAGCAGCGATTTTACGACGGCTCTCAGTGTTTCTCGTGTTCTGCCCCTATGGAGGCCATCTGCTTTGGATTTAGATTTCCTCCTCCTTTCTCTCTCTTTCTCCCAGTTTCTCCTTCCCGTTCTCCACCCTCCTGAGAGGGGCTGATTGGAGGGTCTCTACGCAGTTGGCTGGAGCGACTGTGGGGCTTGTGGTATTTGTCTGCTTTCTTTTTTCTCCTTGTGTGTGTGTGTGTGTGTGTGTGTGTGGATGTTGAAGTCTGATTCTTAGAGCAGCAGGTTTTTAGACCCCCATGGTTACAGAGTCCTGGAGGAGCAGGAGGCTGTTTCGAGACTCAGACTCAGTTAATATCTTTCTCCATCTTAATGAGCTTCCTCCTGTTTCTGTTCGTCTTGTTCTTTCATGTCTCATATTTGTCTCCCTTTTTGTTTTATTGTCCTTCGCGCAGCTCTGTTTATTCTATTCAATGCAGTTTGCGAGCTCATTAATCCTGCGATATAGGCCAAAGAATGATCTGCGTCCTTGTAGCAGGGCTAAACTCTGAGTGGGAGTAGCGCAGGAAACCAAGACTTTCCAGTTGTGTCTCAAGAGTGTATAATACTGTGGATGTGGAATTTGTTGAGTGTGTGTTTGTGTCTGTGTTTGTGCACTTATGTCTGGGTGTTAGAGAGGACAAGGGGAGACAGAGGCATTGTGTGTGGCCATGTTGTGCGTAGAGATTGCATCAGTGAATGTGTGTATCACGTGTGTACTGTATATGCTTCATTTAACAGTTCACTGACCTGTGGTGTTTGCGATATGATGAGTCCCTGCTGTGAACTGGACCAAAGGAGGATGTGGTCAACTAGTTGTGGTCATGGAGCTACTTGGTCTCCTCTATGGACACTGTCATCTACACACATACACACACACACACACACACACACACACACAGTGACCCTTATCTCAACACGCGGGGCTGTAGCCTCTGGGACATAAACAAACATTGACTCAATGCAAGCTGGCACTGTCAAAGTGATATGACAAACACCGCTCGCCATCTCCTGGCAAGAACACCATCAACCGATTTACTGTTTCAAAGCTTTGCTTACACTTGGCGGACACCTAAAATGCTCTAAATGGCTCAGATATGTCCATTTAGCTCTTACCCTGGCACCGGCTTGAATGCCTTTATTTGTAGAGAGCAAAGGAAAACAAAACACATCCTCCCGTACAGGCTCATCTCCAGAGTGTTGTGTGGTGTGATGACGCAGTTCCATTAATTTAGTCATTGTGCTGTGTGTATCGTGAATGGTTTGTAAATGTTACTCTGAAGGCAGCAAAGCGTGGTTGTTTTCCTGGAAATCAAGCCTTACTAAAACATTTGCTCAGGCATTCTAGTGTTTATGGCCGGGGGTTTTGATGTGTTATCCACTTCACCAGTGTAAATGGTTAGACAGGCCCTGTACGTATGTGAAAAAACCCAAAGCTTTCTTCATTAGCTGCTGCCCTGAATCTAGCACCATATTTCTCAGGCTGCCTCAGTGGAGGTGGCAGAGCAGTCCAGATGTTATTGTGACATTCATTCCCACGTGTTTGGATGTCCATGGGAATGTGCAGTACCAACTGTGCCTGTAAAGTTTATGACTTCAGAACCGAAGCTTGCTCTTGATCTGAGACCTCCATGAGAGGCAATGTGTTGCAATGGCCTGGGAACAACTGACCGCAATGTGAGTGTAATACTCAGACTTATAACTCCAAATGTCCAAATAAGTTGTGGTTGACTTTGCCGTTGTGAAAACCAAATTTGCATGAGCAGGATGTGTGGTGGAGGTGACATATTCTATATGAGAAATTGGTTCATTCAGTGCATTTTCTATTATGTTATTGGTGCATTTTTACCATAGACTGAGGAGGACACGCTCCTGGATCAAAATCCCACATCATGTTCCTGGACCAATACTGCAGTCAGCCAATCACAGCCCTCTGACATCATCACTGTGCTGCTCCTGTACTTCTTTCAAAAATCTTTTGTGCTTCTTCAGCGCTAAGCTAGTTTTCCCAAATTAGTACAATTAAACAAAATCCTCAATAGCATTGAACAAAACCCTTTTAGGCTACTGCGAGGTTTGCGAGTTAGCTTGCTAACTAAGTTGGCTATGCTAATGAGGAAACTTGCCAATAGACGTGAATATTGGTAAATTAGCTCGCTAAGCAGGTAGGCTATGCTAACAAGTAAGCTTGCCAATATGCTAGAATGTAAGTGAGTTAGCTTGCTAACTAGGTTGGCTTTGCTAACAAGCTTGCTAATAGACTTGAATGTTAGTGAGTTAGCTTGCTAAGTAGGTTGGCCGTGCTAATGAGTAAACCTGCCAATAGACGAGAATATTGGTGAATTAGCTTGCTGACTATGTAGGCTATGCTAACAAGTAAGCTTTCCATTAGCATAGAATGTTAGCAAGTTAGCTTGCTAAGCAGGTAGGCTATGCTAAATAGTGGGCCATTCACTTACAAAGAGTCAGGATAATATAATTTTTCAGTTGCAAATTCCTGCAGTTAACACATTCACAAGGTTTTTGTTCAGTGTTACTGAGGATTTTGTTCAATTGTATTAACTTTAATTTGGAAAACTAGCTTGGCTGTGAAGAAGCACAATGGAATTTTGACGACTGTCTTATTTGGCAAAATCATGTTATGCACAACAGTGATGTCACCCATTGATTTGGGAACTGACATTTTGAAGCTTCAAGTTAGGCATTTTGGATGTCACCATCTTGTTTTTTATGGCCAGACATGACCATATTTGGACGAGAGGGTGGAACCGGTGGATCTGATTCACAAACTGTAGTGACACCTCACAGACAGCCTGTCACTCAACTGGCCCTGCCCTTAAATATGTGTAACTTTAAGCCTTAATAAAATGTTAAAGGCTGAGTTACATAAAAATCCATCCCCGCACAGCTATCATGTATGTCGAAATTAGCTATAGAGACAAAAAGTGTTTTTGTATCATGCTGTAAACATGTTAATTTATGCTATATAGTTGTTGGGCAGTTAACATGGGGATTGACTCACTTTTGGAGCCAGCCCCAAGTGGCCATTCGAGATACTGCTGTTCCATATTAGCTTCATTTTTCAATCCCGGAGGTTGTCGCTTAATTTTTTTTTAACCAACTTCCATGTTAATCATTTTACCTGTTGTGTTAATTTGATGTTACTCAAAAGAAACAAATGTATCAACAGTCAATTGCTCTGCTGCTAATGATTTTAGGTTTTTATTCAAGCACCATACTTAAACTCAAAGACATTAAGTTTAGGTTTAGTGGGAATCACAACTTTGTCAACATCTGTTTTATCTAATAAGATAAAGTTTTCAGTCTGTTCATCTCACTTAAGCCATTTTTTTTTGCAGCAAAACGGATTTAGTGGACTTAAAAAGCAACTGATAATATTGTTCTAGTAGGCTACCTTAAGTTTAATTTGTATTTGTGATATTTATCATTTTTATAATTAAAAAATTGATACCTGGTATTGTGTGACGATACGATACTGTGACACAAAAATATTGCGATACTATGCTGTATCAATTTATACCCCACCCCTAACTATCATAGAGGAAAAAGAAAAGCTTTAAATCCTCAAATAAGGGGAAAGGAAACCAGCGAATGTTTGACATTTTTCATGAAAAATTACTTTTTAAAAATATCAAAATAGATAGAGTTACAATTATACATACACCTTTCTTGAATTTGAAAACTCTCTTTTGGACACAGCTGCACAACCTAGTCATAAACATTGCATCTACTTTTTCATCTGGACTGGACAGATAATCCATTTGCTGTGTGCACATCAGGAGCATCTTCAAATTGATTGCAAACAGGGTCGTATCTAATCTGAAAGCACTCAGCTGCAGACAGAGCGTGACGTGCAGCCAAAGGCCAAGGCCAGACCCTCGAAGCAGCGGGGAGCGGGAGAGGAATGGTCATGAGGAGGATGAGTGCTGTTTCTGTCCTGCTGAGTCCTGGCTGCAGTATCAGGGGGAGATTTTGTACATTTGAACAAACAGCTGTAACAGGAAATTTGGCTATGTTCACATTTCCAAATGAATAACGAGGATTAAGGTTAGACCTCCTGGGTAGTACACCTGGCACTCTGATTGTAGTTTATTTTCAAATGTTAAATTAGTCTGATTTATTCTATTAGATGTCATAGTGGTGAGTCGTAGCACAGCAGAAACCTAAAAACTGCTTTGTGTTTGGGGTTTTTAAGAGCAGCAGAATGTTTGTAGTCGGATCATATTGTAGCTAAATCATTTCTTAGGAGAGCATCCAAACAAAATGTTGCCATGGCATTGTCCTTGAGATTGCCCATTGATTGCATCGAGACAGCCCTGTCAGTGCATATAGACTGGGTGTGCTGCAGGCCAGCAGAAGTCAGATTTTCCAGCCAGCGTGCTGTCACAGTGGGAGATGCGAAGCTGACAGTGGGGTTGAGGTCATGCTGTTGAGGGGCCAGAATGAAGCACAGCCGCTCATACTTAGCGTTGGCTTGCTGGTGCTGATGCAAACTGCTGACGTCTATAAGGACAGCGCCAGATGCTGCTGATTAAAGTTCCTATTACTCACACATGGGCCGGGACAAAATAAGGGAAGACCAGAGGTACAGGCCATACCCCTCCTCTCATTCTCATCGGCCCGTACCCCCTACATCCCTCCAAAATGTGCGGCCAACGCTAAAGTGATTATGAAAACAATCTGCAGGCTTGCAGGAGAATCGGGAGTGGATTGGACAGGTCTGATTTCACTTTGAATGCAGAGACTTTCCTAACCTCCTGGAAAGCTGCCATCAGTTGCATGCTGTGCATTAAGATTACTTATTTCTGTCGTATCAGATTTCCATCTGCGCAAGAAAGCATTTTTAAAGTTTGAGATAAAATAACAATTCCTCAGTACTCCAAATTGAAGTATTTTGTTTAGAAAAATAACCACTCCCAGGCTCATAATGACAGTCACCAGGCAGATGCATGTTCTGGGATGAGTTTTCTCTTTTTTTTTATGCTTGAGCTTCAAATTGATAATGACAAGCCCTGACAAACATACTAATCAGTGTACATTTGGGTTTCTTTTGGCAGCACTGAGGACAGTTTATGAGTTATCCTTTTGATGACATAAGCAGTACGTTTGTTTGTGGCATGCTTTTAGGGGGAAAAACGACTCTTTTCCCCAATGCTGTTACAGTGGCCTAAATAAAGTTGCCAGCATGAAGTCATCGCAGCGGCTCCTCCCAACAATATTGCCCTCGGGCTAGTGCTTTTTTCATGGCTGACTGACTGTTCGTAATCATCTCCCTCATGAGAATCAGAGGAGTAATTTAACACAGCTGTAATGTAAGTAAATGTCAATTACACAACCACACATTGTGCCAAAATTGTGTGTAGGAGTGTGCTGTGTGATGAAGTTGGATATATTAGCACGACAAGGATGGACACACCCTGCTGTCAAAGCTCAACATCCATTACTGTCCAAGAGGTTCCCTTGAAAATGTCATTCTAATCTGCGCTGCTAAAGTTTTATTTATCTGGACAAGAATGTTAAAAGTAATGACTTCTCCACATTTTTTGTTTTGTTCTTCACAGGCCAGACCCAAAGGTGAAGGGCTGACACCCTACCAGGGGAAGAAGCGATGTTTTGGAGAGTATAAGTGCCCCAAGTGTAAGAGGAAGTGGATGAGTGGCAACTCCTGGGCCAACATGGGACAAGAATGTATCAAATGCCACATCAACGTCTATCCACACAAACAGGTACTTCACCCTCCAGTATGATGTCCGCTCTCTGAGAATTCACAGTAATGCCTTAAAGTACAAAAACATTACTCATACACATTGTTTAAGCGGTATATTGAATCATCTCAACCAAAGTTAACAGAGTCCAGACTCTGGTTTGCGTGGCTGCATATTGTCTTGAGGATATTCCAGATGGCCTCATTAAAACAGAATAAAAATCATACCACTAACAATTGCTTTTGCCCCTTTGGTAATAAACCAGCACTGAATAAACTAACTGCATTTCCTGACTGGTAAAAATTTGGGATTGTGTACGGATTGTCATCAAATCTCCTGACAAATATTCCTTCATTAACGTCTCTCAGACACAGACTAACTCTGAGGTAATTGAGGCTTACAGCTGCAGGAACTCCTCTCACATTTAATAACACCAAAAAGTGAAATCATATTAGCCAAAATGCTGTGAAGTGTTTTTCCGAACAGCAAACACTCAGAGGGAATTAACATGCTGGTGAGGTGTCCGTTGGGCTTAACCTCGCAGAGTTTTCCTTGCACACTGTTGACTAAACAGATGGATCGCCTGAGAAAGAATCTGCTCTGTTTTCTTCAGCTCGAGATATATTTATCCGCGACACTTCATCTTTTAATATTTATGCTTTTCCACATTCTTCCAATTCCACTTCCTGAAATAAAGTTAGGATTAGTGCTTGAGGCCCTGCTCGTTCTCTGAATACCACGGCTGACCATGCTCTGCTTTGTTAACACTTACATAAATAAGGCAGACGAGATGCTGTAAGACAAAATTACCCTAAATGCAACATTCCCAGTCCATTATTTAGTCCAAATCTTGTGTTTATTCATTAGCATCTCCATCAGTGTGAGATCTTAACCAAGAATATTAACTATACTGCATTAAAGACTGCATTTAAAACCCTTTTGTTTTTTCCACTGGTGAGAAACCTCCCTCTTCTCTGCCTCTGTGTCTTGTGGCAAAGCTACACACAGGCAAGCAAATTCCCTGCATTTGCAATGTCACCCACTTAACATATTTCCCCCCTGTCAGCGTTTGAAATGGACCACTAACCTCTGTGTCCTCGGGTATCAAAGAGTTCAGCCTCTCAGCACGGCTCCCTCCCGCCCTGCGGATTCCCATAAATAACCTGAATATGTATTTTCCAATCTGATCCACATGCATAAAATATTTGTCCATGTAAGGTGGGAAATATATTTCTTGGACACCCAGCGCATTCGGTTTTAACCAAGGGCATAATTTCCATCGGGTATGATGGGGACATGTCCTTCTTACTCTGCAAAATTAGACTTTTGTCCCCCCAACTTTTACAGCTTCAGTTTGATTTACTCACTGATTTACTGCAGCAGGTCACACCAGCTTTTAAAACGCTAACATTTCAGCGGATTCGGTTGCAGTGGGCAAGTAAAGTATCTGTGCAAATCTTGTGCAGATTTTAACTTTGCTGAACTTTGACATGTGAATTTATGCTGTTGATTAATAGTAAGCCGTCATGACAGCACTAAGCTTTGAGAGAAGAGAGCAGTCAAAATGGAGGAAGCTAACCTAACGTGGCTTATTAGGCTTTCCTATGTTGCTCCATCCATGTTTATTTAACCCTCCTCTGTCTGAGTTATAAAGCAGAATTTATACTTGTGCATCAGCTCTATGCAGAGCCTACGCCATCACCTACGCACGTGGCATACGCTGTTATGAGCATTTATACTTGTGTGATGATGTGTCCGTGGCACTCTGCAGTTACACCTCCAAAACACTAGTCGGCAGTGGGGTTTCTGTGAAGTGCTGTAAAGTTTAGTTGATTCAGAACACACATTAAACATGGCTTTACAGCGACAATTTCAAACACAAGTTTACAGATTGGCTTCATTATAACTCGCAGCATTCACAGACAAAGCACTTGTCTTTTGCTGGATGCATTTTCCCCACAAATACAACATGCTAATGTTTTTAGCACAAGCCTATGGCATTTTACTTTGTATAAATTAGCCTGGCAGCTAGCTGACTTTTCTTCTACTCATATGAAGCCAGGGACAACAGCAACATTTAACAAAGGTAACGTTAATTCGGCCCCATTACAACTCAAAAGGTTCACTGACAAAACAATTGTCTCATACTAAACACGTTTTCCAAACAAATATAACATGCTAACATTATTAGCACAAGCTTATGGTATTTTACATTGAATAAATTAACCTAGCGACGAGCAGAGATTTCCTCTGCTCATATGAAGCCAGGATAAATCACACACAAGACTTAAAATGCTTTGGGGGCTTTATTGGCTTCACAATTTATTGTTCCTTATCTGTGAAATTAAAATAAATAAAAGCTTTGTTTCCACTGAGGGAAATGGTTTCAGCTTACAAAAATAGACAGGAGGTCTGCGTCGCCGCAACGTGAAGTTACATTTCTGGGGAGATGCAAGTCAGGCTAAGGCGTAGGCTACAGTGTAGGGTAAGGTCGGTACAGCGTCTATTTGAGAAGTATAACTCACAAAAGAATGACTGTTTTCAATCAATAGCCCCTTTAGCAATAAAGCTAACAAACATGCTAACTGACATTTAAAGCTTGTTAAATGATAATTAGCAGGCTTGCTAGCTCAGAGATTTTTTTTGCCCATTTCTATTATTCTTAATTTAATAAAATGATGTACAATCCTGGGCACAAAATGCCATGAGGTAGGTAAATGTAACAATACCTGGCCCCCAGAAATGCTATTCAGCCTTGGTTCCAATTTTTCGCAATACCTCGAGTGTCCACTGGACCCAAAAGGCATTTTTTGCCATAGACCACCATTATAAAAGTGACATTTGTAAATCCGACTTTTTCTATTATGAATTTTTGAGCCATTATATTTGTAAAACTTTCCTCACGCTGAGAAAAGCGATTTAAAAATAAATCTGTGATGTCATCACAATGTAAAGTCTATGAGCTGAGCGGGAACTCGCAGGCAGAGCCAGTGGGAGAAACACTTATGCACCAGACAGCAATTCCGTTGGGACTAAATAGGCGCCATCTTCCCATCATGTATGGAGTTGTTATTATTATACATCTATGCACAGTACAAAGAAAATAGAAATGAGCTCAAGAGCTATTTTGACTGATTAGTACTAGCATATTTCTGGCTTGCTAATATTTAAAAACCTTTCACTAAGTTGTATTTACACATTTTTTGTGTGTGTGGTTAAAGAACCCTATTGTGTCTCCAACACCAACACCACAAAGAAACCTAAAAATTCTTTCATGTAATTCCTGCTTCTCTGCCAAACAGAAATACCACATAAAGCTATACGTCATTGATAGCTGAAGGGGAACATTCCCTTTAACTTCTCCAAATGGGAAGAACTCAGACTGCAGCTACTTGCTCAAGGACACTTCAACAGGGAAGATGCCTGCAGCACAGGGGCTTGAACCCAGCTCCTTCTTACAGCTGAGGGGACCCCATAAAATATACATCAGATTTTCCAGCGTTCCTCAAGGACCTTATGTCTTTGACATGCCGATAGTAAAGTCTCAACACTTCCTGGCAGACTCATTAGTGGACGACTGAAATATCTCCTTGTAGTGACCCATGGTAACCTGCTTTCCTTTAGTTAGACCACTTGGAATAAATAGCCGTTTTGCAAAGGAGCTCAAATGAGAAAAGAACAATAGATGGGAAATAAAATTTTCCAGACAGATTGTTAAAATAACCTCGAAACGTGCTGGCCCAGATAGATTCCCCTTCGTCCTCGATAATGATTCCAAGAAAGCCATTGCCGTAGCAGTGTGCTCATATTTCCATACGGGCCATCATGATCAAATGCACACTGGATCTTTTTCTTTAATACCAGGTTGTTAAAGTGTGCTGCAAAGTTTCCAGAGCTGATGGTGTGTTGCCATATCTCTGCAACTAATTGTGTTTAGTACACGTCTGGTCTGAAGAATATGGGCGTAATGTTGGAGGCCAAGGTAGTTAGGAGTATAGCTAAGCTGGATCTGGTGCCAAAGAAACTGCTTGCATAACTCAGAGGTTTATGTGTGCTCCTTGCTTCGCTTCAGTGTTTAATATGACTCATTATTGGTTCTCTGTTTGTATCCTCAGCGCCCCTTAGAGAAGCCGGACGGCCTGGATGTGTCTGACCAGAGTAAGGAGCACCCGCAACACCTGTGCGAGAAATGTAAAGTCCTGGGCTACTACTGCCGCCGTGTGCAATAATCATCTTTAATCAGAGAAAGAGTCAGAGAGCAACTTTTGTGTCCCAAGTCCTATTGCTCATTCTCCATCAAGGCTGTTAACTTCCTCCCTTTACATTAAGGTTTCCCTCATCCCTGCCCTGCACACAGCATGGCGTCCTTTCCTCCTCACGTCTTCCCCTCCTTCTCTCAGATGCCTCAAATATAGACAGTAGCTCTAATCCTTCCTGTCCCTCTTCTCAACCACCCGTGGATTTTTAATCATTATGCTTTTTTCCCAATGACAGTATTGAAGATTTCATCCAGGAATGAGACGTTAACTTAGGATCAATCTCTCAAAAGTGCTCTTCATCAAAAGCAAAAACTCGCCAAAATCAGTGACTTTTTGTGCCTCATGCATCAGAAACCACATAACCCCACTGATCCAACCTGATGTTTAACAACAGCTAATCATATATCGATGAATTAGCGTCATTTGAGTCACTGACAGTATTGGTCTCAATAGATTACCTCACCTTGGGGTTTGTTGGCTTTGTGTTTACAGAGATCTGCCTTCCATTTCCCTGCCAAGTGAAGTGTGTGGTAATGTGACGAACGTTTAACCCGGGCCTCTCATGACGGTATAATGTATTCGAGGCCTTTGATGTCTTGCCGTATTTGGGTCAACAGCACATCTTATTAACTGTGAATTAACTGAGGGACAATGTGCCATACATCCCTAGCTTACATTTGGCCTATTTATTTTCTTGTTGTCTAGTGTGCAATTTGAATTTTAACTGGGACATAAAGAAATGTTTTGTATGTTTGTATATCACATTATTGTGTAACTGCTTCCACGTGTCTTTAGAAACTACTGTAGGTTCAGTCGCTCCTCTTCTAGATTTAGTGCGTTGCTAACAGATAAGGTTTCATTCACCCTCCCTGAAGTATTTTTGTTGCCACACAAAGTTAGTACAGTTATCTATAGTGTTAGATAGGTGTGTATGTTAGATAGGTAAGTTGTGTTAATTTTGAAATCCCAAGAAGGTCAGCTGAGAAGGAAAACAGCTCTAGTTTTAGTAACAATAATCTTGCCGTCCACGCAGTTTGAGTTGAATATTCAGTTTTTCAAAGCACTTGAAAAAAAAATCAACTGCTTGCTACATTTTGATTGCAATTATAAAACAGGATTTTAGAAGTTTAAGTGTTCACACGTAAAGCCCATAGACTGTTTATAAAGATGAGCGACTTCTATCGACTTCTTCCAAAATATTCCGACACTGGCGCTGCCATCTAGTGCTGGTCACGTCATTTGGAGCCTGAGTCCGCACTGTAGCGATATGCAAATGTAGCCATAGTATCTACGGTCCGCCTCTATACCCATCTGACTCAATTGTGAGTCAACCCCCTTTTTATAGCATCAAATAACTAATTAAAACCAAACTTAAGAGGGATTTATACTTGTGCATCAGCTCTAAGCAGAGCCTATGCCATTGTGAGCTTTCATACTTGTGCGGTGGTGTGTTTGTGTCACTCTGCAGTTACACCTCCAAAAAACTAGTCAGCTGTGTGCTTTCTGTGAAAGCTGAGTTGATTCAAAACACACATTAAACATGGCTTAATAGCTACGATTTCTAACACAAGTACACAAATCAGCTTCATTATAACTCGCAGCATTCACAGATAAAGCATGTGTCTTTTGCTGGACACATTTTCCCCACAAATACAACATGCTAATGTTTTTAGCACAAGGCTATGGCATTTTACATTGTGTAAATTAGCCTAGCAGCTAACAGACTTTTCCTGTAGGATATGAAGCCAGGGACAACAGCAACATTTAAAAAAAGTAACATTACAAAATTCAGCTCCATTACAACTCACAAAACAACTGTTGTATACTAAACATGTTTTCCAAACAAATATAACATGCTAACGTTATTAGCACAAGCCTATGGCATTTTACATTGTATAAATTAGCCTAGGGACTAGTGGACTTTTTCTCCACTCATGTGAAGCCAGGATAAATCACACAAGAGACTTAAGATGCTATTTTTGTGTAGGTTTAATTGTTTTCACAATTTATTGTTTCTTATCTGTGAAATTAAAGTATATAAAAGCTTTGTTTCCACTGAGGGAAATGGTTTCTGCTCACAAAAATAGACAGGAGGCCTGCGTCGCCGCAACGTGTACATTTCTGGGGAGGTGCACATCAGGCTACAGCATAGGGTCCATAGGTACGGGGATGATTTTATGCAGACGTATAAATCCCGCATTACTCTGCAGCCAGCCACCATGGGGCTGTCGAGATGTTTTGGCTTCACTTTTGGGGACCTGTCATGCCGTTCATCTCTATATACAGTCTATGATTAGATGTAACCACTCTGATTAGATTCCAATTTCAAATTAGTCAAATAAAAAAGCAGATTTTGGTTTGACAGAGAATCAAAAAGACATTTTAGTTCACATTTAAGTGCCAGTTGATGCCTGGCTGCCAAAGTGGAATCAATGAAGCTAAACAGAAACTTTCCAAGAGCTTGCACCCTTAAAAACTATGTCCAACAATCGAATGCAGTGTAAAGAGTGTCGAGAGGGAAGTGAAGTTTTGCAGAACTGCAATGATTTTCAGGTTGGTTGAGAAAAATAAGATTTGATATTGGAGGGCTGAATGTGAAGTGTTGATGCTGAAGAATTAAGGATATATAGAAAGTGATGATGAATTCAGTTTAGACTTATATTATTTTTTAGGAATATAAGTGCCTACTATTATAAACCAATGTCTTTAAAGAGCGAGAAGGACACATCCTGTTTACATATATCACAGTGCATATCTAAAGCACTACAGAGGAAAGTAATGTAGTTTTGATAGAAACCTGCCTTTCAAGGAACCTTAGCATAGGAATTGTGAACTATTGTATATGTACTGTATTTCTAGCCTTATAAAAGCTGGTTGACTATATATTTTATACTGTAACATACTGTATGTGCCTTAAAAAGATTTACATCATTCTGAAGTATCAGGACTAGGAGGCTGATTGAAATTGGGAAAAGTCAAGTGGGGGTAGGCCCAGAAACAGAGCAGTTTTAGTGCATGTGGTAACTGTGATGCATAGTAAGTTTAACGCAGGTTCAAGATGTGACAAAGGACAAGAAATTGATGTAGTTCCTCTATTAGTTTGAACTGGCATGGTGGGTGTTCGCTTCAACACAGTTTGCTGAGTTGGAGGCACGGGCTGAAACAGCATTTCCAGCTGGCAATAACAATCCTACTGCGGTCTGTTGTCATGGAATATCCACAAAGATGTTATTTCTTAGTCGATCATCACAACAGACCGGAGTCGCGCATGAAACTGTGGACCTCACTCTTTGTTTCTTTTATCTATTGTAGTTGTGTTTATCAAAGGAACTGTGGGTTTTGTCAAAAAATATACATGGTCGCTGGCCTCAGTGGGAGAGCTCGTAGTGGCTGATTATGGTACCTTACAGTTTTGGGAAATTTAGCTAAATTCCATCTGTGAAGTTAAAGGGGCACTCCAGAGCAGATCCACAAAGTTGGAAGGCTTGCGAGAGACACAAAAATACCTGATATCAATGTAGCAGAGGCTGAGATAACAATACCTTTATTCCCTGGTATGGCTCAAGCTTCAAATATGCTGGATCCTACCTTTCCCATAATGCAACTCAATAGCATTTTTCAGCAGACTTCCACCGCCTGATGAATGCCCCAGTCTTTCAAACTCTTAATCCCCAGTTTGTAACGCAGGCTTTTTGTTAAAAATGTGTCTCCAAGCCCAAGCTGAGATAAGCGTGATGACACCATTATGACATCACCAGGGTTATTTTCTAAGGCTACATCCACACTAATACGCTTTCGTTTGAAAACGCACTACTTCTGCTACATTTTTGCAGAGCGTCTACATGACTCCAGTGTTTCTGAACCCCTAACCCCCCTTTTGAAAACAACTGTAAACCTGTTATTACTGACGGAGATCATTTCTGAAATGGTGCTAGAACGCTCATGTGTACGGAAATCATTTTAATTTTAAAATCAAATTGAATTAAGCCCCTTTCACACATGCACTGCAAACCTGAAATCTTCTAGACATTACCCAAAAGAGCTGTATGCAAAGGCATGTGTCCACAGTGGGGTTTTTTTAGTAGAAAAGCACTCAAAGAGTGCGTCATCCCAGCGATTCATAAAAAACAAACAGTATCTTGACAGTAACATTAGCTAGGTAGCTAACGTGATGCTACATTAACAGAGGGTTGACACAATTTACTTTAAGCTTACAAAGCTAACGATGATAGCATACACTTGCTCCTTATTGATTCATTTTTATTTTCTGTAACCACTTATCCTGCTGGGGGTTGTGGGGGGGCTGGAGCCTATCCCAGCTGACACTGGGCAAGAGGCGGGGTACACCTTGGACAGGTCACCAGACTATCACAGGGCTGACACATAGAGACAGACAACCATTCACACTGACTTTCACACCTATGGACAATTTAGAGTCACCAATTAACCTGCATGTCTTTGGACTGTGGGAGGAAGCCGGAGTACCCCGGAGAACACCCACGCTGACACAGGCAGAACATGCAAACACCATACCGAACCCCCCACCCTGGATTTGAATCTGGGACCCTCTTGCTGTGAGGTGACAGTGCTAACCACTGCACCACCGTGCCACTACTCATTGAGAACAACTGGGAACAAAAATAATAAAGAAGACACTGGCGCTGAGGAAAAAAAGCCATGTTGACACAGGCCCTAAGATCACAGACGTCCAAATCAGTTGAATCAGACATTAAACAGATTTTACCCTCCCAGCTCCCTAGAACAAAATCCGTGTAATGTCCAATTGAGCCCATGTGTGAATAGAGCACGTAATAGTCTGCAGAATGGGTTAATCGATGATGCTTCTATCATGAGGCTTGCACAAAACTAGAAGAAAGAAAACATGCAAGGGTGAAGAAGACGGGTCATTTACGCGAAAATGGCAGTGAAAATGCGTGACCGAAGAGATGACATGCTTCGTAAATTCTGTCGGTAAAGACTGAAGCCGAAATTGTCAGACAAATTAAAGAAACAGTACAAGACTCAGATATGTGACCGCGGTGTTATCCTCATCGTGTCCTGCCTCCGGCACACTCTACCCAGGCACCAAGCCTTGCCCAAACCAAACAGAGTCTTCCCGGTAGGTGTGAATGTCTCTGACACGGACGATTTCCCGTTGTGTGAAGCATGTGTGAACGGGAAATTCTGGACAATGTCTGGACCTGATTCTCCGGACACTGATAGGAGAAACTGACTTTAGTGTGGATGTAGCCTGAGACTTGACAAAGCTCCTCCAGAGCTACAGAAGACATAAGACAACTCATACTCCCTGTGATGAGTAAAGTAAACCTTGCGAGTAAAACTGGTGGAGTGCTCTGTTTAAAGGAAGGAATTTGCGTATCTTTATCACCAAAAGTTAGAGACCTAATCTGAATGAAAGACTCTCCTCGTAGCTGGGAACAATCCATTTTTCTTACTGTTAACATCGTCTTTCTTTTTGCTCTGTGTGATGACATTAACCTAAAAAGGTCTTTACATCTATCGTCCACATCATACCGTGTGGCTGTAATGAAAGGATACCAATGATGCCTTATGAACTAACCTCATAAACAAGTAACAATGTTATTGTGATTCACCGTGTTCTGGCAGAATAAAGAGAAATCCTGTTAGAGAGTTTGATTCAGCCCAGAGACATGATCTGAGGAGGCCATTTTAAATGGCAAATCAAGAGCCAATGGAAGCAGTTGATACAATAGATTTGAAGAAAAAAAATCTGCCTTCAGACGTAATGTCTTGAATTTCATATACTTGACTTTTCTAGTACCTTTTCAGTTCAAATTTGTTATTTTCTATGAATGAGATGTGTATTTTGGAACACTTAATAGATGTTGAAAATTTTAAAGCAATCTGCAAAACTCAAGAGTTAAATCCCTGACAAAGATAAGACTGTTGTTATGTATATATTTGATGGCCATCATTATCAAGGATAGTAGCTCTTTTAAAGTGTTATGCAATATTGAAGCTTTTTTGTGTGTGTGAAGAAGGGCCTATTGCTGAGAAATAAACAAAGCTGGGAGTTTTTTTTCTTTATGTTTTACAATAATCTGAGGGGTTTATCCTGCAGAAATATTTATGGAAAGATTTTTTACAACACTTTTTGTATAGAATATGCAACAAAGTTACACTAAGAAGGAAATATTGATGTCTACATAGAATATTATGAAATGAAAAAAATCGCTGGTACATAATTAATACCCTTTCTCAATTATAAGCCATTGTATTTTTTGTGTGTTTTGTTTTATGATGTTATCAGTGTTGAATAACCCACAATGTTATTCAGTTGCTATATGTAACTAATTACGAGCTGCCATTTACATCCATACAGTCGCATGTATTCATTTTGTAAACAATATTATGAAGATATGTATTGTGTTAACATGCAGAAATCTTTTTTTTTTCCTCTTAATTAGTGACGGATACTCACCACTGTATAAGCACGATAAACTGTGAGATGTAGTTTGCTTAAAGCAGCAATGACAAGAAACTATTATAAGATGTTACGTTGTTATTAGTAGTTTAGGGGAGTGTATACTTTTGTCAAGAAAGCGTGTGTGACAAAGAACTATTTTAGAGTTTGCATGTGCATGTGTTTGGTTTTGGATGAAACATTATTTTGTGCAATGTATACTTATTTAAATAGTTTGCTACAGTACATATTGTTTTTAACATTATCAGCAACTTCTGATTGTTAGTAGTCCTGAAGTATTTCATTTACCGCTAGTGTAGCCTCTACGAATAATACATATTTACTGAATGTAATGTGTTAACACTTATGTGGTCATCTTGGAAAAGTTATGTTTGTATTCTTTACTGTCGATGTTTGTATTGCAATATTGCAATAATGTAATATTTGAATTGGACAGAACACAGGCGTGAGGTAGGGAAGACAATGATTTTTTGGGGGAAACAAGGACAGTCATGGTTTCGAGAGTAGACCACAGGTCTGTTTTTCATGTCCATGAAACGGCATTCCAAAATGTGCCTTATTTGTTAGTTGGGAAAACATTTTAGTGCTTTAGTGCTGTCGAGAGTTTGATGAATTAAAGTCATATTGAATTAGGAGCGCTTGGATTATGTGGTTTCATTTGTTTGGGTCCTCCGCTGAATTGTTGTTACCAGTAACTGGGAGGTGTTCGCTGTGGAGTTTGATTTCAGCCAAGAGCAACACATTGTTTTCTGAGAGCTCCCGTCCTGTAGAATATTCTGCGGCGAGTATATGTTTTCATCATCAGTGTGTCTCTGCTGTGAGCTCCAAGACTTATGCAACCCGGAGCATATAGATTATGATAAAGAGGTTTTTTAATGGATTATTCATGGTGGTTGCGTAATGGAGAGGAGGGGGAGGCATGTAAAACTTGTTTTTCACTTTCCGTGAAAGTGCTGAAAGATAACAGACACATCCAGCTGACAGGTCCTGATTTCAACACTTTGCGGACAAACTGCGGACGGGAAAACCAAAACACAGAAAAAGGACACCGGCTGACATCGGTGCTGTGTGATAAATTGAGACGTTTACAGCCGTAGAAACCAGCTTGTACCAGTTGTAAAGATGTCATTGTGTTGCATGTGTACTAAACGTTGGCCACAGCACCGCCGTCTCCTGAGCCAAGTTTCCATACACAATATTGGCCATGCATTCCAAATAACTAAAACTAAACCAGAGGGTGGGGACCCAAATTATATCAAGTTTGTTACAACATCTCTTGCTCAAACACAGCTAGAGCTAAGAAGTCTCTATAGCAACAATGTAATCTGAGAATTCAAACAAACGGTGGAAGGTCAGCACGCATATGGTTTCATTTAGGGGCAAGAGCTGCTTTTTCACGTCGCTTCATTATTTACTTTCATAAAGTATTAGCTCGATAAGCAGCACCACCCAGTCTCTGGCTCTCAGACATGTCCTGGCCTCCTTTTCTCTGTCTCTCCTCCAGACGCTCTGCCTTTCAAATAAAGAGCCAGCGAAGGAAGAGCAGCCCACATACAAGCTAAAGACATTTTCAGGTTCCTTTATGGTTCCAGCGGATTAAATCAAATGCATTCACCGTGTCCGATGAAGCTGTAGCCCGCAGTTATATCATCTGTCAGCTGCACTCATGCGATATTTCAGCTCCACTGTAGGTGGATGTCACATGATGTCACATCCTGCTCTGATGGACAGGAAGTCGGTCGCACTGGAGAGCCGGCGTCTAAAAAAAGCAGCTGGATCACTTCCAGGAAGCTTTAAAAGCAGCAGGGTTGGTGGCACATGAGAGCAAATGTCCTGTACTGAGACCAGAGCTAGTAAAATCTGAAAACAGTCATTTTATTTGGCTGTAAATGGAAAGTAATTGCTCCATAAGAATATTTTACATAGTGGGTACCTTAGTGCTTGTACACAAAGGAGATGGCTCATGTTCAGATTTAGAAAAACTACATCTCTTCGAATATCATATCAACAGTAGAAATATCAGAGGGAAGAAGAGAATCACCCGAGACAGTCCCTCCTTGAAAGTGTCACTAACTCAGGATAAAACATAGACACCAAAGTGTTGCATGCCGAGTCATCCGACAGAAGTCCATGTGTCACCCTGAGTGTTATTTAGTCTCACCACAGTCAGTGATGACAATTTTCTTAATCACACCACCGTCATGCAAACCAAAGGATTCCATCTTGGTGACCACGTCCATACCTTCTTTCACCTGACCGAACACAACGTGTTTACCGTCAAGCCTGTCAAGAGAAGAGACAGGAAGTGACCTCAGCACCTGGTAAGTGAACTTGATGAGACTGTGAGCAGCAGAGCTGACTGCAAAGTATTTACCATTCAGTTTTCGTCGTACAGATGAAGAACTGGGAGCCGTTGGTGTTCGGACCTGAATTTGCCATTGAGAGTGTTCCTACAGAGAGCGAAAAGGCTTATGAGTAAATCAATTAAATGCCATGCAGTCAACAAGATGTTGACCTCCTTTTATCACTGACCCAGACTGGTGCACAAGAGAAGCCTGACTTGAGTCTGTGTCAAACTGGTGAAGGCCTGTTTGTCTGTTCTATAACTCAAATTGTCATAAAGCCATACTTTAAAAAGACGCACCAAGTAATCAGGATGTGGATTAAGTTGATTCAAGAAATAAGTTATTTTGATTGGTGCATGCTGACTCACTAAAAAGTAGGTCATTCACCTGGGGATTGCAAAATCTATACAACCAGTAGTTTGAGTGCTGCATGAAATTAGGCACTACCATCTAGTGGAGACAGGCAGCTACTGTTAGCCGGGGAGAGGCAGCTTTATCTATAGAGCAGGTTTCATACACCAGAAGAATTTGAACTGCTTTACAGAGCAATAATGTATAAAACATTATAAAGGACACAGATTAACAAATAAAGAGTAAGGAGGAATAAAAGAGGCGAGGGAAGTGACACACATTATAACAGAGCTGCAGTACAGTGACTTTATTTCAGATTAATCTGTTGATTTTATTAATTTTTTAATGACTAATCATTTAGTTTTTAAAATGACAGAAAATAGTGAGAAGTATCCCCACATTTCAGATACTGGAATCAGAGAACGCTTGGCATTTTTGCTAAATAGATTCCTGAAATCAAGAAATCAGTGTGTAGGATTTAGTGGGATGATTGGAGATTCCAACCAGCTGAAATGTCTCCTATGTGCAAAGTGTGAACTGCTGGTTAGGATTCCTTCAGTGTTCATTGTTTGGGAGGTTTTTACTGGGAGGACTTCTCTTCTTCATAACAAACGGACCAGGGGTCTCATTTCTCAACATTGCATACGCAAAAACAAGGCCTGAAAGAGGCATACGCCACTTCTCACGCAAAAATTGTGACCTATAAAAACAGACTTGATGGGAGAAACTTGGACCCATGCTTATGAACATTTTGGAGACAGAAAATTGGTGATGCAGATGGTGAAGTGGAAGCCTAATTGCAGAAATTGGCAAATATTTTGTGGCGAACACCATTTACATACATTTTTTGTACAGATCCTATGCACTGCACCAATGAGAATACGTAAATGTGATTAAAACCAGTTAAAAATACTAAATAAAGCAGTTTCACGTTCAGTGTTTCTTTGATGCTGTTGGGGTCATCGCACACCTGCTAATGTGTGCTCGCCTTCTTTCTCTAAAACCTTAGGATCATGAGGTTCAGGAAGATTTCACTGAATAAAACTTAATAAGCAGTTTTACATGAACAATCTGTGTTTTTCTGATGCTGTCCAGCTTGTAATGAAGAGGCTGTTAAGTACAGTGGCCGACATAAAAACATGAATGGCCCTATCTAAAGCCAGGGTTTGGTGTGTCCGTTCTAGGCTACTGTAGAAACACAGCATTGCAAAATGGTGGACACCATGGAAGAACTCCTGCTCCCTATGTAGATATAAACGGCTCATTCTATGGTAATAAATACATGCTGATTCTTAATTTTAGGTGATTATACATTTAAGAAAACATACTTCTTACATTATTTTAAATTTCTGCCGGTATATCCCCCTAAATCCTACACTCTGGACCTTTAATAATTCACTGTCAAAATTGTTGATTAATTTCCTGTCAAGCTGCTACTCAATTAGTTGACTAATGATGGCCTATAATGATGGCCTAGAATGCAAAGAGAGATATAGTAATCTAAGCTGTGGAGACGTACCTGGACCAGTGTGTTTTAATTTAAAGTTTTCATCATTGAATGTCTTCCCATATATAGACTTCCCTCCTGTGCCGTTGTGGTGGGTGAAGTCTCCCCCCTGTAAGAGAAAACACAGCACCAGACACACATGGCAACACTTTATTACACATGCACCATCTTCACTTTGAAACGTACCTGACACATGAACTCAGGTATGATCCTGTGAAACACAGAGCCCTTGAACCCAAAGCCAGCTTCACCGGTGCACAGGGCCCTGAAGTTTGCTGTGAATTTAAACCTCTTATTTATTATATAAATATTATAAAAAGTGTTTAAAAGCTGGTTGTTTGAATGATGAATTAAACAGATGTAACTCTTCAGATTCAGCAGCTAAGTTTATAAAAACATACCTGCAGTCTTTGGCACCACATCTGCATTCAGCTGTAGGATAAAACAAATCACATTCATGGATCAACACAGAGCTTTTATCTGTACAGGTGTGAGTGCTGTGAGACAGGCTGCAGGTGAGCTGAAGGCTAATGCTAACTAGCTAGCTACCTCAATAGTGATCCTTCCCAGAGGCTCACCGTCCGCCTCGATGTCCAGGAACACCACCGGGTTCTTGGCGGGACCGGAGGACAGCAGCCTGGCGGCGGCGATCCCCGGCCCGCTGTATTTGATACGGTTTTTTATTTGTAACATGGTCGCTGCTCAGCTGACAGGGTGAGGAGGACCTGCAGGCCATGGGTGCTTGTGCTGTTTACATGTGACGTCACGGGCTGACAGTCGGAACGCGCAGTGGTGAAACAGCGACACCGCGTGGAAGGTTCCGGAACAATAAAATGATAAAAATAACTTTATTTAGGTTGACACACAAAAAAAACTTCACACTAAGTCCACTTTATAAATGCTTTCTATTTTTTTTTTTTTAAATGTATGGCCATTTATCATATGACCAGTTTTACTTTTACTCTCCATGTCTCCATGACAACGGAGTAATTGCATCCACTCAGGAAGTCCAGGCAATGTGATTAAAGCTTCAGAAATACCAAGTAAGTGAACCTTAAATGATAATATTTATAATAATTCTCTTAAACTGCTGTTCCCAAGGTCAATATTGCACCTTTAACTTGATTTATGAACAAATTAAGCATTAAAATCTATAAAGGGGGGGGGGGGGGGGGCTTTACTAAATACCAGTTTCTGTCTTTAGTACATTTATATTTTGTCTACTAGGAAACACATTTCTTTAGCATTGCCTTTCTCTAACTATCACTCGCTGATACCTTGAGATCATGAAGTTCAGGAGGTTTTTACCAGGAGCCAAAGTATCCACAGAGGTGTCTTCCTCTTCAAATCAAACGGACAAGGTGATTGAAGCTGGTAAAAACACTGAATAGCGCAGTTTCACATTATAAACCTGTGTTTTCATAAAAATATAATGGCGTTATCTAGAGCCAGGGTTTGGTTTGTCCGTTCTAGGCTACTGTAGAAACATTGCCCTGCAACATGGTGGACACTGTGAATGAACTCCCGCTCCCTGTGTAGGTATAAACAGTTCATTCTAGGGTAACTAAAATGAAACGATTCTTAATTTTAGGTGATTATACAGTAAAGACAATATACTTATTATATTATATTCAATGTCTGCCAATATATCTCCCGAAATCCACTGAGAAAGGCCAGGAGATGTGGTTGACAGCTACTGAAATTCCAAGTGAACCGTATATGAGAATCATTCATTTAAACTGCTGTTTCCAAGGTCATTATTGCACCTTTAAGCCCAACTTTAACTTGATTTATGAACAATTTAAGTGTTGATGTCTATAAAGAATGGTTTGGCAAAGAATCCTACAGCATTAGCATTACCTTCAACTATTGTTGAACTATATGTTCTGGCGCTTTGCTGCCTCTTTTGTGTATTATTCATGTGACAGATCTTTTTCACAGCAGGCATTTTGACTTGTCATAGCAAGAGAAGCACAGGTGCATTTAATCACATTAACGATGGCTGCATTCCACTTTGGGGAGGTCCTGGCATTCTGCATGCTGAGTCACTGGCTGTGTGTTCCAATATTCATACTACCATACTATATAGTATGCCAAAAAAAGATTTAGTATGTCCCATAACATAGTGTGTGAAATGCAGTATGCCAAAAATACCAGAATGTTCTACTCAAGTTCTAGTCAAACAGTAATAATAGGAATATAGATTGTTTAAGGGAACAAACTAATCATAAATATTACAAACAAAAATGGGACATAACTATAAAAATAACTGCCAGAGAACTGTCACAAATCTAATATATTAGAATCTACAATCTGTGCAGTTAAAACTTTAAAGTTGAACTACACACATTTAAAAGTAACAACAGCTCTCCAGGTTGATCTCAGTCTCTTGAGAACTTGGTAAGTGGTGTTTGTTTTATCTCCAAGGTAACAGATATAAAAGCAAGAGGGTCAAAGTTCAGGGCATCATGTTATGAGAAAGTAGTATGTCCCGGTTGAGTGCATACTGCATGCAACAGTACATACTTCTGAAGGGCAGCTGCAGTACCTACTAAAAGTGTGTGATTTTGGACACACCCTGGAACAGCTTACTGGGACACTTACTGGAACTGAGCCATCGTTAATGTTGTCAGTTTCACCTGTGATTTTCCTGCTATGACAAGTCAAAGTGTCAGGTGATATTATTTATCTACTAAATTGTTAATATAGTTTCACAATAAAGATAAAATGACCATGCGGATGAGGCAGTAAATCAGCTGCTACTCTTATTAGGATGACTGATAACGATGCTTATCTCTGCCAGTCATATTTACATTTCAGGGAGTGGGTACTGAAGCGGAATATTCCATCCTGATTTGCACTGCTGTTTTCCTGCTACTCACAGTGATCAAATATATAATTTGAATAGTCATTTGACCAAAGGGGCCGTTCTGCTAAACCTTTGTGCCTTCATGTCTGTCCAGGCACAGCGTCGGTAACTGTTTGTCTGATGTTTTGTCAGCTTTATTATTCCTCTGTCCAGTTTAGCTTTGATGTTGCTTTGCTTGATTTTTAAAACTGCAAATGCATGATTCTTTTAAATATTTCTAACCACAGAGAGGTGTATTATCTTGTAGATATCAGTATTTTCAGCTGATGCTCCTAATTATTGACCATCATTAGGTGTTGCAAAGGTTGTAACCCAGAGGGAACTTTATCATCAGTATTATTAGTGACAGTAAATGATCTCAGGTACTCTAAAATAAAATATGAGTAAGAAAACTTTTGTTTGTCTGGAACACTTTAACCCCTTGAAACCTGGAGCAACATCACTTTTCTTGTGCAGCTTTCAGACACCTTTCGCAAGTATTTAAACCTTTGAACCCCGAGCACATCGGTGTGATTTCTTTCAAAAAATATGTGAAAAAAGACAAATGACAACCTTGGTAAAATATGTCCCACAAATTGGAAAAACATATAATAGTTTAAGAAAAAAAAAACTAGAAAACTAAAAACTATATTCATAATTATCATTATTATAAAAGTATGTTAGAGCATTATTCTAATTTTCCAGGTCATTTCCTTTTTTTATATTATTTTATTTTTTTAAAACTTTTTTTATTTTATTTTTTCTAATCTTATTTTTTTAACTCTACTTCTTTCTTTTTTTTAATTTTTTTTTTTTAAATTTAATTAATTTCTTGCTAATTTTGGGGGTCATTTCTTCTTTCTTTGTTCATTGCCTTCTTCCCATGTTTTTCAAGGAAATCAAGCCAATTTGCTCTGGTTTCAAAGGGTTAAGCTACTTTGATCATTTACAACCAATCTGTGACTCACCAGTTAATCAGAAAAAGCTGATTATTTGCTACAGTAATTGAGTTAATCTTCTTTCTTTCAGTATTTATTTCAGCCCAGGATAAACTTGCTGCTTTTCTACATTTCATAACGACCTTTTTACTAATAGCTTATGATTTAATAAATGATTAAAGTGGTGAAATGCAGCTTTTCACAGCGGACATTTTGATGTGGGAACACAGCACAGGTGTTACTGATAGCTAATTAATGATGCCAGCATGCACAAGGACCGTGAAACTGAAGCAGCCATAATTAATTTCATCATTTACACCTGTGTTTTCCTACTGTGTCAAAATGCCCTTAGTGAAAAAGGCCTGTTGGTTATTTTGTGCTATTTCAGCCTGTAAACACTATTAACATGTGTAATGATTTCAAATTATTGTAATTGTAAATTATAGTTTACTCCTGCAGGTGTTTTGTGGATTGTGTGGCACCTCTTTAATCTTTTTGCGGAATATGAAATAATCTGGTTTCACTTTGTATGTCAAAAGACGCAGAAGGCCATTAATTGTGTTTCATCTGAATACATATTTATTAGATAAATATTAGGATGTCACGTCATCTAACTACATACAGATTTGCAAGACTAAAAATCACAATGTTTTTCTGACCAGTTTAGAATATGAAATGATTGTACATAGAATGTACAAAACCAAAGAGACAACTGCCACCTGTTGTGCCAATCACTTCAGATTGTACCTTTATAGCATAATATTCGCCAAATTGCATAAAAATCATCAATTTGACAAAAGTGTTTTACAAACTGTGAATTTGGAAACAACCCTTAAGAGCCACCAAAAGCTCAACGTCTCCAAGTCCCAATTATACCTCAAAAGGTTTTAATAATTTTGTAGCACCTTTATAAAGTACACAGGTAATAGAGAAATACACAGAAGTTTAATATTACACAAAGGAAAAATGTCTCTTTTTTTCTCTCAGAGACCCCAACGTGGAGGGGCACATAAAGTATCTTCCATAAATGAACAGGCGTGGTTAGAGAGGTCTGCACAGACGCAATCAAACACAGACTCATTTTGCCAATTCAATGTCTGACAGGAGGATGCAAGCTTTACAAATTCTAAATACACTATGCACACTCCCCCTGGAGAAAATGAATACATTTCTGTTAACGTGTCTCTATTTGTCATTTACAGTATATACACGTAATCCCTTACATCCCAAACCCCGCCCCCAACCCTCTGCCACAACCTCCCCTTGTATGCAAATAGGAGCTCGTCTCCCCCAAAATCCATTTTACAATATTAATCGCATTCTCTTTTAAATCCTCAATTTCCAGCGTCTGCGATCAGACAGTACAATTTGTGTCGCTCAGATTACTAGACGTGATTTCGTGAAAGGTTGCAGTTACAGTTACACACTGTGTAGGGAAATAAAACATCCCAATGCGGCAGTGCATTGTCTTTAACAAACATAGAAACAAACACATACAACATCTGATCCTTCAACTGTGTCATATGCAGGTGATTTGATCAATTTCTGACGATCAGTAAAAGCCATATTTGGTTCTTCAAACATATTACAAATCTCAAATGGGGGGGACTCTTATCAGACAACATACAGTATATTTTAGATTCGTTGACTGTACTGCATAAAACTGTGTAAACCAAATTATACTTTAAAAAAAAACACTGGACAAAAAAATAACTTAAAACAATATAAAGTGTGATGAAAATACACAATTCCCACATTTTTGCTAGGTATGGTCATCAAAAGCTCGTTGACAGGACTCAAAACAGAGGACATTTTGCACATTCTCTCTTAAATAAAGAGGACGAGGTCACTTGTTCCAATAATATTAAATCACTTCTGGAGAAATTTGGACCTCTAAGCTGCTTAACAATCATTTCGACAGAAATTTTTTTAAAGCTGACCAATTCTTACACATAAAAAACTTAAAACTAGCCTGCTGAGCAATTTGAATATTCCTCTTCACTGATGAAAACACACAGGGTCTCGATACAAGGCCAGTGAGAGTGCATTTGGATCAATTGGATACAATATTGGACTGGTTATAAGGGATTCTGTGTGTGTTTGTGAGTGTGTGTGAGTGTGCGTATAGTCCTTGACACACATACAGTACCATGTAGTTGCCAGTAATAGATAGGTACAGTACTGTACAGTCACAAAGTATTCACAAAGGGTATATACAACAGCTCTGGAAACACTGTTGGATCATGCAGGATGTTTTTTTTCCCCAAAAAAGATGCAATTCAACAGTAACAAAACGACAAAAGGAAAGATCGGAGTAATCACACACAGACGTTTCTATATAAAACACAGTGATTTTAAAAACTTCTGTAGGATGTTGAAATCCTGCTCAGGCCCGACCCCCTTTTATAAAAACCATAGGACAACTTTGGTGATGTTTCTGATTAATGATGTGGGACAAAGATAAAACACATAAAAAAGGACGACAATTTAAAAAAGAAACTGATGAGTTTGAAATAATAAATATAAAGACGAGAGAAAATTATTTGATCAAGCACGTTTAGGCTGGACAAAGACAACAGGAGCCATTGGCACACATGCACTTGTGAACAAAATGGTGCTGAATTTGATGAGGAAGAGCGAAACATTTACAATAAATACACGAGAACGACCGGGCGGAGGAAAAGTAGAGACAGCTCTGCTTTATCTTTCTTTCATTCACTATTTTCCTTCCCTTCTCTCACAAACTTTCCCTCCCCCGCTGTCTTTCACATACGCTCGCAGGCAAACCAAAGAGGACACGTAAACATACACACATGTACATATATATACACACACCGACACACACACACACACACTACATTGCACAATGTGCGCTCGTTTCCTCTGTTGACACTCAAGGACATTTTAGCTCGTCCTTTCAGTGCTCTGATTCTGATGAGTTCCAGTTATTCAACTGTCACACACACACACACACACACACACACACAACACACACACACACACACACACACACACTGAGGAGTCTGAAGGGAGGTCAAAGGGGCATGGCGTGTGCCAAAGTTTTGGAAGAACACATTTCAAATAGGATAATAACACTCTTACAAGACATCTGTTGTTGTTTTTTTTTCACAAAAGGAAAATTATAATAAAAAAACAAACAAACAAACAAACAAAGCTACAACACTTTACCTCGAGCCCACAACGGCTCCCGTCTCCTCCGTGTTGTTTACACATGATGATTATAGCTGCACAGTTTTCAGTTTAAAAGTCACAAATATCATATATGTATATATATAATATCACTTTAGTGCCCGCCAACATGGCTGTAAATGGCGTGTTTCGAGTCAGAGGCGGTGGAACTGGTGCGTGGAATCTTTACACAAGGACAAAAAGGGGAGTGCAGTGGGGAAAAAAAGGGAGCGGCATTCCTGTGTTCTCCACTGAAATTCCCAAACAGGCGCCTCTTTACAGCTGTGCTCCCATGCCACACATCATCTCTTGATAGACCGTGTATGTGTGTGCGTGCGTGAGCATAGGAAGCCGCTTGAAGTATCGATAGGAGGTCGGTGAGGTGTCTGTGGACGGACAGTCAAACACGTCACGACTCCTGTAGGTGCAGGAGGGTTTTTTTTTTTTAGGGGAGGTGAGGGGCTAGTTGTTCTCAAAGAGGGAGAGAAGGTCGTCGTTGCTGTTGGCGGGGAGGTCAGGAGGGTCCAGGTATGACAGTAACTCATCTGGGTTGGCCAGCTCTGGAAGCAGCTGTGGAGAGAAGGCAGAGAGAGACCGTGAGTGGCGAAGCTGAGTGACTTGAGAACATGTTTATCTTTCTGACGCTGGGCAACTTTGAGTCATGCTCAAGTGTCTGTTGAAACTACGTAAACAAGCGTAAAGTAAAACACAAACAGAGCACACAGCAGAGAGATGAGAGCAGCTGCAGCAGACAATGTTAGCTGTTAACAGGAAGCTGAGGGTGCCCAGAGCTGGCACACTTACATCCAGGGAGGGTTCAGGCATATCCTGGGCTCCCTGACCCATCTGCCCATCTGAGGAGGGGTTAAAGTTCAGATCGCTGTGGGGGTGACTGTTCTGCCCAGGTTGCTGAGGCTGCGGCTGAGGCTGTTGCTGAGGCTGCGGCTGCGACTGGCGAGGCGGCTGCGATGGTTGCCCGCTGTGATGCAAGGGCTGCCCTGACTGGCCACTGTGATGTAAGGGCGGCCCTGATTGGCTGCCGGGGTGGGGAGACGCATGCAAGCTCTGCTGCATGGAGTTATGGGACTGATCGGGATGGGACATCTGCAGGTGCGAGAGGGGAGACAGAAAGCCAGAGAGGTGGAGAGTGAGAAAATAAGGAGGAAGACACAGAGAGTGTTAAGGAGGAAGAGGAGGAGGAGGAGGAGGGGGGGGGGGGGGGGTTGGGATGCGTGGGAGGAAAGAGAGGAAAAGCGAAATGAGTTCCAGCGTGAATAATATGGAACAGGCCCTCTAAATGGAAGCTGTGATCAGCAGACATGTGCAGCTGCAACATTATACGGCGACATGAGCATGTGAGCATGACTGAGCACACATGCTGGCTAGAGGCACAGGCTGCACCTTGTTCACCTAACAAATCTGAGCCTCTCTTTTCAGTACAGCACGGACTGTAGAGATATTCCTCTGCATACTAATGTGCATACAAATTATGCTACAGGACAAAATAACTTAGCAGAAGAGAAAAAGTCTGACCAGATTTAATCCTGATTTAAATTTAAAGGAACAGTGTGTAGGATTTAGTGGCATCTAGTGGCGAAGACGGCAAACTGCAGCCAACTGGAACTTCATGTGGTGAGCATGAACCCTCTTCAGATTTAGATTCCTTCAGTGTTCATTGTTCAGAAGGTTTTTACCTGGAGCTGAATTATCCGCAGAGGTCTTGTCTTCTCCAAAACAAATGGACCAGTTTTACATATAAAAAATAAGGGATTTGCCAACGCTGAATGGTCCTATATAGAGCAAGTGTTTGGTTTGTCTGTTCTGGGCTACTGTAGAAACACAGTGGTGCAACATGGCGATCTCTCTGGAGAAGGACTCGCTCCCTATGGAGATATTAACAGCTCATTTTAAAGCCCAGTTCAGACAAAAGATTTGCAACGAGACGGGTTGAAACAGGCAGCTACTTGCAATGTGGCATTCTGCAACGTTCTAAAACCTGCCAGTTCACACCAATGCAACCAGATGAGATGGTGTATCATCTCTATGCAACAACTCTCTGGACTTATATTCTGTTTTCCAGCTTTTCAGGATTATTTTGTGGCTGAATATAATTTGTAGCTTCTTAAAATATGAATGAGGATAGTGACAGTGAGGCACTGGCTACAGCTGCATTTGTAGTAGTGATGAAACAGCGAAAAACAGAAAGAAAGCGAGCATCAGATGGACTGTATTCATAATAAATATGCCACAAAAACATGAATAACCAGCGGCAATTAATCAGTCAATGAGAATGAGTGTGTTTGGGGGGCATAAGCACATACAGAGCAGCAGCGACCTACCGTCCGACACCGGCAGACCGTGAGGACGGAAACAGAGGCCTCGACAGGAGTACCTGTTGCCTGTTGCAGCAGGCGAACACGCCATCTGCTGTCATTTTTACTTGACCAGCGGGCTTCAATACAAGATGACTGGCTGTTGAAACAAGTGAAGTGCTTTATGCTCTAAAACCAGCCACCAGCGATTTGACCAGCTGAACTGCAGGTGACACCATAAGTCGGCTTGAGTCGAGCTCACACTGGCCAGAAAATGGTTTTGTCTCGTTGCGAATCATTGGTCTGAGCTGGGCTTAACGAAAACAGTTTTTATTTTCAGGTGATTATACACCGAGGAAAACACACTCATTATATTATATTCCATTTTTGCCAATATATCCCCCTAGATCCTACACACTGAACCTTTAAGACAACTAGATCCTGTCCCATAAACATGCTTCATAGGTAGACTGGCATGGGAACATAATCAGCCCTGAATGTCAGCCCTACTTACTGCATCATTCATGCCATGGGTCAGGGGCTTGTCCTGGGAGAGGAGACCACCAGGTCCATCTGGGGGGTGGGAGAGCTGTGGGCCATGGATGAAGTCATTCATCGGGGGACCTCCTCCACCTCCTCCGACTCCACCACCAGAGGGGTTGCCGTGAGAGAAGTCAAAGCTCCCTTGGCTGTGGTAAGTGTTGCCTTGAAGGACAAAATAAAAGCACTTTTGTCAAAAGGCTAACTGCAGTTTGGCCTTGCTGACTCGTCAAATGAATCCTTACTGTTGCAAAAGTTATCTTTTCAAAGTGGTTACATAAGGGGATACACACGATCCACTTTTTTCCCTGTTATGAAACATTTATCAGAGCAATGAGCTTACAATATTTTCAAACAGGTTCAGCACAAAACTCTCCTTGGGGCTGTTGCTTTGTTTAATGCACCAGAGACACATCAGTGGTTCCTGCTGTAAAGTGCAAAACAGCTCACTTTTCCAACAAATGAGCTGACTATCCTGTTATTTATCTACACAGTCTGTTCCTGGCCGCTTTCTTTACCTGCTCCAGGGTAATCTCCCCCGTTGCCACTAGGATGTTGATTAGGGTGTGGTGGGTAGGGGCTGGGTCCTAGTCCGGGGCCAGGGCCAGGTCCTGGGCCAGGCCCTAGCTGGGCGATCATCTCCATCACATTGGGCATGGTCATCTGACTGGGGCTCATGGTCTTAAAGCGTTTGGCAAGTGGCCCGTCAGGGTCCTCTTTGATGTGTAGCTCAGACTTGATGGGGACCGGTCGCCAGCTACATGTAGGGTCTATAGTGACCTCCTCAAACTCTGAACTATAAGAAGAGGAAGTAAGTGTTTAAATTTGAAACAATGGATTCAAAGTTTGGATGGATTCAGCAGAACAAAGACAGGAAACTTACTTTTGGATGGCATTGAGGATTCCCCACATGTACTGGTCCACCTCCAGACCTTCTAATAATGCAGTTTTACTGAAATGAGAAAGAAATAATAGATATATTTCATTAGAGGCAGCCCTTGTTCCTAATCTCATCTCTCTTTACATCCAAAAAAATAAAGACATTTTCACGTACTTGCACACAGGACACCTCCATGTCCCCCTCTCACAGTTGAGCTGCAAGTAGGACTCCAGATCGAAGCACTGTGGACGACAACAAGAGGGTTAATCTCACATTCACACCAACGTGTGACACAAATTTCCATTAACAATTACCTTTTAACGTCTCTTTATATCTGAACTAACCTGGACATGTTTGCAGTCGTGCCCTCGTGCGGGTAGCTGGATGCGTCGGAAGGTAATGGGACATTTCAGCGACACTTTAATGGCCGTCTGCTCCACACCGTCTTCCCCGTTGAGAGTGGTGCTGCCCGCCGAGGCCGCCACACTGCTGAAGTTCCTCTTAACTGCAAAGAGAGGGTTTCAGAGGGAAGGTATTACTCCGTAAACACTCGCAGGTGTACTTCAGTACCTGTTTTAAAGCACGCCGTAAAGAGAAACAGGTGCGAGTTTGTGTAATTAAGATGTGCTTCATATTAACTACTCCGATAGACAAAACGAACCGTACCCTTGGTGATGCAGTGTTCTGCAGGAAGGAGTCTCTTCTTCAGGAGCCCCTGGAGGACGGATCGCACAGATGGCCTGTGGACCAGCTGCAGCACAAACAGGTGGGACTGCGAAGCAACACCAGAACATGAAAATAAACAGAAAATCAGCACATACACTGAGTAAAATCATCTGTGTGAGAATCATCCCAGCTGATCTGCTGTTGAATGAAAAAAATTTAACTTCTGTAGTGTTAGTATTTACACATTGTCCTAATAGTGTGTACTCACACAACAGCAGGCGGTGACTGTAATCTGGATGGTGTTTCTTCCAGGTTGGCATACGTGCTTCAGGTGCAGGGGTTTGTGGGAGGTTTTGTTGTCTCCCCTTTCGATGGTGAGGGGTGTGGCGTTGACGCTGACCTGGACGGAGGCGGGCCAGTTGGTGTTCATCTGCCTGTCTTCATGGTGGTAGCACTTAAACTGGAGCTCAAGGTCTGACCTATGGGAGTAAAATGACCAGAGAGGAGTCAGCGGTTAGCAATAATACTCAGAAAAAGAAAGAACAAGATTCTGTGTGTCTGAGTTTCTGAGTAAAAAAATAATATATGACAGGGTTGTGAAATGGAGGCCTGTGTGGTGGTCTTACCTCCACATGAGTGTCTGGTGGACGGAGGGTCGGAGGTGGAAGACGTGGTTACTGACAGCCAGGTTGTGCTCCAAGCGGAACGGCTCCAGCACCACTCCGTCCCTGACTGGGAACGTCAGCCGCAGCTCCTCATTGGGGTTAGCTGGGAGAGAAGATAAACAGGGGGTTAATCCTTCAATCTAACGCTGGTGAAGTCACACACTGTGCCAGATAAAACAAAAGAGCACAAGGTCCCAACTGCTGGGGTACTCACTCGGAGGGGGCGGAAGTGCTGTCATATTTGGTTTCATGTCGGGTGGAAACGGGGGCTTCACATCCTGGTTTGGCGACAGGTACGGAGGAATACTACTTCCTGGGGTCATAGGGGGTGTGGGGTTTCCAGGGACCGGGGAGTGGGGGTAGTTTCCGGGCCTCGGGGGCTGTAAAAGGCAGGAAAAGTGCAGTAATGAAAACATCTGTATTTCACATACGTAGGTCAAATGTAGCAGAAAAGTCTTACTAAAAACATACCCCGTTGCCTTGGCCGTAGGAGTATCCGCCTCCAGAGAAGTTGGTGCTCTGACCATTAAAGGGCTCTTGCTGTAAAGGCATAGAGAGCAATAATGATTTGATATAGATCCTTATGGCTCCAGGCATATACCAAGTAGTTTGGTCCAAAATGTGCCATAAATTTGACTAGTGATCTGTCTACATGCTGGAATAGGCTCCGCCCCCTCTTCTGACACTGAGTAGGAGTAAGTAATATAGAAAATGGATGGATGGATAAATGGTGCGGCATTACAGACCTTGTAGTACTGGCCCATGGGCATGCCAGGTGGGTACTGTCCTTGTCCCTGCTGCCCTGGCATCCTCTGGCCGGGGTAGTTTGGAGATGGCAGCGGCCTGGAGGCATTCGATGAGGGGTACTGGCCCTGCTGGGGTGGGAACTGGCTGTTTGGCCCGTACTGCTGACCCCCGTAACTCCCCTGGGAAAGGAAAGTTAGGAAGAAAATATGTTTAACAATGTTAGGGCTCTATTTTTTCTCAAAAAATGCGCAAAACATAGGCAGAATCTCCAGGCCGCAGACGTTGGTGCAACATGAAGTGAGGCTGAATACATTATTCATTGTTTAAATACAGGATCAGCAGGTGTAGTCGGGGTGAGCTTCAGTAATGACCAACCACATGAGCTCCTCGCATCCCCTTTATAGGCAGCAACAGGTGAAATTATGGCTAATTAAGTGGTAGGCTTAGTTGCTTAAATTTGCACTACTTGTTTAGGCTTTTTATAGTATTCTTGTCTTATAGTTTGGTTGATTTAACATGGGATATGTGCAATATTTTGTCTATTTTTGTGTGTCCCAGTCATGTGATACCAGGCTTTCTACTGTGCATTATTTGTCCTCTGTTAATGTGTTGTATGTACTGAATGTCAGGCAGCTGTGTATAGCACTTTCCTTCAAGACAAATTTCATTAGGGACAATTAAGTTTATCGTATCATATCGTATCGCATTGTATTGTTTCGTATTGCATCGTATCATATCTCATCTCAAATGTAGTGACAGTTCACCTCCATGAAGCACATGAAGTTCCATAATAAAAAATACAAAACACCCCAAATTTTAATATGGATTATCTCAAATATGCTGTCAAAGGTAGAATGAGCAGGTAGCTTAATAGGTTGGTTATTTACTTTAGTTGTTTAACGCAGGCTAATTAATAAATAATTAACATTTTAACTGCTGTTCTTTCCCTCCTCTGCATATTTGAAAAAGCTCATTTATGTTTTTAAAGTACAGTGAACATAAACGAGCCTATCTGCAAAATATCAGCCCTCATTTATCCAAAGGAAAAAAAATAAATATGCAAAAATGTTTACAAAAATACGCACATCCACAAAATGACATAAACTAGTCATGCCACGTTACCTTGAATTTGTAAATAAAGTTTAATTTACAAATGGTCATTTCGAGGGTGAAGTAATTAAAAACAAAGCTGCTGAAGCTCGAAGCGTCACCTTGGTGGTAATTACTGGGCATAATTATTTATATCTAGTGTGTGGATTCTATTTTTCTAAAAATGAAACAGTCCTCAAATCTTTAAACAAACAAATGCAAAACAGGATTCATGTTGTCATGTTGGTGTGTTGCCAGGACATTACCAAACAGACACAGATGCAAAACAATTGACTTGTGAAACAAGTGTTGGCTTCAAGCCCGCAGGCAAACAGAGCCAGATTGTTTTAATCATCAGATCTAGTCTCCACTCACTTCCCCAGGATATGGCCTCTTCATCCCCTGCATGGGCATGCCCTGTCGAGGTCCTCCGGGATACCCTTGCTGAGGCATCCTTTGGCCGTGAGCTCCGAAAGGTACCATGCCTGGGGTCCGAGCCTGGTTCATGCCCATGGGAGGCCCACTCATGTTGGGGTTGTTCATGGCTGATCCCATGCTGGCTGGATTCATACCTCCAGGGGGGCCTCGTGGGCCTGGCTGGTTCATGAACTGGCTGTTGTAGGCCTGTGCAGGGCCCATTTGGAACGACGAACACATCTGGAGGCAAAACAGAAGGTTTCAGTGTTTAATATGATTATTTTGGGTCTCCGGCAGGTGTTTGGATAATAGATTTCTGTGTGTTACAGCCTGTTTGGTATTATAGCTGTAAACATCTGTTAGCAGGTGTGTAGCATACCTGTCCATATTGGTTCATGTCTTTATTCTGGGTTTCCTGCAGAGCTGCCACGGTGGCCGTCGCTGTGGCTGTTGCCGTAGCAGCAGCAGCGGCGACAGCTGCTGCTGCAGCGGCGGCGGCTGGCTGAGTGAAGTCACCGGGAGGACGTGTGTGGGAGGTCAGTCCCATTCCTCCTGGAGGAGGATTTGGGCCTCCAGAGTAGCTGTAAAAAACACAGAGCACATGTTGTAATCATCATTGTAAATTTTATTGCTTGATTTTTTTTTTTTTTTTAAACAAAGAGAGTCATTTCCACTTTCCAGTCTCTTACCTCCCGCTGTATCCCCCAGGACCTCCGGGGTAGCCAGGCCTGCCGTACATGCCCTGCTGCATGTACGGTTGGTTGGAGCCTCCTTTGTTTGGAAACTGTTGCTGCTGAGCACTGAACTGGGGTGAGTTGAGCCCTGCAGCGCTGGCAGACAGACCCGATCCCATGGGGTTACCTCCAGGGTTCATGGGGTTATTGCTATTTGCCATTGGGTTACCTAGCACCTGGATTTAACAAACACAGGAACATGAAATATCCTTCTTAGTCAAGCACCGATTGTGTGTCACAACTTATATATTTACAGACTGGATGCTGTTCATGCACGGACATACCTGACTCTGTGACGTGTTGGTCACGCCCCACACTGTTGTGACCACAGACAATGACCCAGGGGGCTGGTTGGTGTTTTGTTGCCAGGGGACAGAGTCATAGGGAAAAGATCCATCACTGGAAAGGAGATCAAAACAAAAACATGTGCCTGATGTCACTTGAAGTTTCAACTGGAAGCCAACCGAGTTGCATATTCATCCAGAAATGTGAATAATTTGGGAATTCTCGTTGCCAACATGTTAGGCAATTTGAAATGTCTGGCGTACAATTTCAAAACACGCTTTTAGCCAGGGTATCTGCTAATGACTACACAGTGAGATGAGTAAAAATTTCCAAATGAGCCGATGAGGAGCTGCATGCCCGCACACACCAGTAGAAACTAAATGTGATTAAATTAATTTTTTCAGTGGTTGAGCGGTCGTTGGATATGGATAGGGAGAGAGCAGTTGGAATGTTTAACATTCAGATTTAAAACAAATATCAGGGCAAAATATGAGAGTCTGTTACATATAATAAACAAGCTAAATCCTCATGGGGAGAGGCAAGTGGCCAGTGGAGTGGGAAGGAACTGCTGTTTTTGGAGAGCAGCTTGTTTTCGCTCAGAGGTTAGCTCTTGGAATGGACGACTTGTTCAATATTTCCTCATAAAGGCACAGCGTTATCCCAAGATCCTCAGCAGAGGCAAACAGGACTCTTGGCTAACTCCGGGCTTTGCTTTTTCTCCTTGTACTTCTTCGAGAGGAAGACATGAGCACACAATGTTCTCCAAAAACATTACTTCACAGCTCTCTTCCCTGCCGGTTTGTCCCTCCACCCCGAGTCACCTCAGCTCCTCTCACAGTGAGTCTGGCTGTCCTCCAAACAATGGAAATCCTCTGTGACTTGGTGTGTGTGTTACATGAGCATAAAAGAGAATTTCAAGATGATACCTTAATGAAGACGCATTATTGCACCCTGTCTCTTAAAGATACTGAAGTGAATTAGTTTGGTGCAATTTGTGAGAATGCTAAGAAATCTTTTTGTTTTCTTTCTCCTCTATTTGATTCCTGTCTGTGGTTCTAAAATTTTTCACACCGTGCATCACCTCAAAAAATATTCATCTCTCCACCGCTATGACCAACATTAAAATATAATACCAATGGAACTGTTCTGTACCATCCCCATTTTTGGTCCCCCCTCTGTTGGGGTACCTAGCACACAGATCTGGTACTAAAAGGTTGAGCTGTGAACACTGCAGTCTGTTGATTGGTCAAGAGCGGACAGTCACTCTGCTCAGGGCTGAGTTGTGGCTGGTTTTGAGGCTCATGTAACCACTGTTCATACTGTGGAGAGTTTTACATACTGTATATAAAATGAAAGGATGTTTTGCTGCCTCTTGCAGCAGCTGGAGTGGGTAAACTCTTCCACACAACTCTCATACACCGTGAGGGCCAGCCCCTCGTCAGGTGCTGTGGAGACTTCACTGGTGCCACTAGCACATACGCTCAGTTGATTGTCGTCCACTTTGTTTTCAAGAGGGCTGTTCAAACTATTCTCGTCCTGATCTGCACTTCTCTTCACATTTGGAGTCAAAATTGTAGTGTTTTTACCCTCCTCACTTTACCTCCATTTTTTATCTTGCCATCACAGTTGTATCTCTTTATCTGTAAAGGACTGTTTCAAAAAATACCACCTTATTAATAATCACTCCTATGTCCAAGACATTAAACTTCTAACACCCATTATAGTCAGGACTGGCTCACACCATATGTCTCTGCATTAAATGCTAATCTTGGGAAGACAATATTGTACCGATACCTAAGTCACGATACAATATTATGGCGATTTTAAATATGTTGTGATATGCTGAGTAATGCGATAAAATATACTGCAAAATATTGCAATTTTTTAACCTATTTTCAACTGTAAATTTTGTCCCCAAAGGAAAACTTTGTCAACATTTGTTTTATGTAATAAGATAAAGTTTTCAGTCTGTTCATCTCACCTCATTTTATGCAGCAAAATGTATCTAATGAACGGAAAAAGCAATTGATTATATTATATTATATTACTCCTTGTTATATCTACACCAAGGATATTACAAAATGTGTATTTAATCCTTGCTATGTAGTCCCCATTATTATATTCATTTTATTTTATTTTTATTTTTACTACTACCCTTGTCTCACTTGTAAATGAGATCTTGATATCAAAGTGACTTCTGGAATAAATAAACTATATATACACAACTAATTATGGACGTGTGCGCATTACAATCTTCGTGACTATGCAGCAGGCTGATCAATAACAAACTAACAAAAAATAAATAAAAACTTATTTTAAATCATATTCCCGGGGTCTTATAGTTTAAGTTTTTTCATATGAAATGTTGTTGCATGTTTCTAGCATTATATGAATTTGAATGTATTTAATTTGTTGCAAATATTTTTGGAGATTCCTCCCCGTTCCACTGGAGGGAGCTTTCGTACCACCTGCTGTACACCTGTAGTTTGAAAACCAGTGCTCTTCATCTCCCCATCTCCCTTCACACACACACTTACCCACGTTGCCCATCTACACAGACACCCACCACGCCCACCCAGAGCATCTTATCAGCTGTACTTTACAGACTGTTATCGTCATTGTGTTGTGTTAACCTCTGTTTATCTAACTCTTGTGTAATGTTATTTCTCACAATAAAGAAAAGAAGTTTTTTTTGCAGAGTAAAAAAGCTGTACATCAGCTGTCTGTCGCACTGTGATTTTGTATTGATGTCTATAAAGGGCTTAAGTCAGGCTGACTGAGAGCTTATCTCACTGTTGGCTTCTTTCAGATGACTGCCTGCAGTAACAGACAACTGACAGATGGCACGGACAGGCATGTATCAGTCTGAGTATCAACGGGTGCAATACAAATTCAATCAAACAGAAACATTTGAATCATAAAAATGTAATTAAAAGTACGAGATGTGTGTGTGATGTGCACCACATTCAGTGGAGGATAACTAGAAGCAAATGGGTAGAAACAGCAGCATTAACCTAATTTATTCCAAAAGCAAGTGACTCATATCTGCCAATTCACAGCTGCACTCCTCTGATTTGATGCTGTACAGTTTTTCACCCTTCATACTCCTCTTTTTGCTGCTTTTTTAGGGACGCAGGGAAAAGCTTCATTTCACTGGTGAGATGGAAAAACAGTCACCTTGAACTGAATTCAAATCTGGGTTTACTGGAAGATAAGCAGATTCTTTATTCATCTGACAGGAGGTGTCACAGAGACTCCCCACTGACCTGTGTGTGAGGCCGGGCTTCATGCTGTTCATGCTGGGCTGCATGGGGACTTTTCCCTGCGGTTCGTTCTGCCGGCTCTTCTGGTGACGCAGCAGGAGGAGACGACCCAGCTCCTCGCACCACGACGACAGCAGGGCTGTAGGGGGAAACACACAAACACACATACATATGCACATGCGTTAGTCTCTTCTCAGCACACATACACACACACATTTGCCTGCCCAAGCATGCACTGTGTATCCATGTGGCGTTAAGTGCATGTTTACGGTTCTATGTGTGAACGATCACTTAGAAAACTGGATTTCTTGTTTCTATCTTCACACTTTTTAAATGTCAACCTCAAATTAATAGATTTACCCTGTCAGGGCTCTCGACAGTGAATCGTAGCCTTGTGTCTGCAGCCATCCAGCCTGAGGTTACTGCTAAAGCCTCCAGGGGGCAGCCTAACTCAATAAACCTGCGCTGATTATTTGCCTGTGTGGATTTCACAACAGTTACATCACATCATCTGTACCTGCAGTGTAAAATAAAAACTGAAATCTCTTAACAGCACAAAGGACCTCCCAGTTTTTCCTGCCACAGAGTGGGAGAGGCTGAAATGGAGCATGAGAGGCAGACAGAGACAGAGTGATTGGGGGTACAGATTCAATCTATGTAGCAAGTTAACCAACTGTGATATCTTCACTCTCCTCCACTCATCATAATGACTTCATTCTTCTCCACACCTTCCACGTCCTCTCATATCTCTGAGGACTAATCAAACTGTGCAGCCTTCTCATCCTCTCCTTGAAGACAAGAGATATTTGTTTTGCATTCTGCCAATTTGATTTTCTTTTTTCCCCAATGCCAATCAACTTGTCGTTCTTGAATCGATCAGAGTCGTGCGGCTCATTTAAACACGGCGCCTCTTGATTGCAGAAAGTTGTCTTGACAAACAAACAGAAGAAAGGTTACAGTGTTCGCTACTTAATTAAATAATTTAACATGCTAAATTTATCCTTGTAGACCCAGATACACCAGGCTTTTAGGAAGTGCTGCTGCCAGGTTTGGGGGTTTTCAAGAACCCTGAGGAAATTTTGAGGGCTGTGAAAATGAAATTGGCATTGCACTGCGAGGATTTACAAGGCCACAAACAACAAATGTCTGTCACAATGCTTTGCAAATGAAATGAAAATAAAATTGGCTGTAAATGAAAAAATTAAACCAAGTATTGTGATTACGAAACTGAAAAATTGTTAGTGAGTGGGCTGTACCAGCTGCAACTTGCATGTTACGATACACCACATCTTAAGTGCTTATCTGATTGGAGTTACCACTTGTTCGGACTGAAACCAACGACTATTTCCACTATCAAATAATCTGCCCTTTATTATCTCGATTAATCATTTTGTCAACAAAATGTCTAATGACGCATTCCCGGTGTAATTTCCCAGAGCCCTCAGTGACGTCTTCGAACGGTATGTGAGCCAAAAATTCCAAAGTGATTCAGATTGCTATCATGTATGACAAACACGAGCATCAGAATCTCAGATTTAAGAAGCATGACACCACAAAATGTTTGCTTTTCTGCTTTAAAAATAACTAAAGTGATTATTTCATGATCAAAACAGTTGCTGATTGGGGTGTCAGTGGCTTAGTGGTTTAGCAGGCGCCCCATGTACTGTATAAGGCTGTTGCCGCAGCGGCCCGGGTTCGACTCCAGCCTGTGGCCCTTTGCTGCATGTCTCTCCCTCTATCTCTCCCCCTTTCACACTTCGCTGTCCTATCAATTAAAGGCAAAAAAAAAAAAAACAACAACAAAAAAAACATTTGCCGATTAATCTTCTTCTGACCGACTAATCGTTGCAGCTTCACTACTTATACAGACAAACAGAAAAGGAGAGGAGAGAAGGGAGGAAAAAAGCAAGGAAAGGAATGTAGAACAAAGCAGAGCTGTAACATTTTCTTCTGGAGGGTGGAGAGAGCCAAGCCTCCTAGTTAAAGAGGAATTATTCCACCCTGCCATTACGGAGGGCTTATCTCCCCACTAAATCACCACCTCTGCACCAAGGGACTGTCTCTTCAACTGGCAACCCACCATTTAGACCTAAAGATCAGCTCAGAGCACAAGTGATGGAGTCCCTCTGAGAGGGAGAGAAAGAGAGATAGAGAGGCAGAGAAGAAAGCAGAAAGGCGGCGACTTATCATATCAGTGTGGCTACAAGCCACCGAATCTAACAAGCTGCCGAGGCCAGAAGTCATTCATAATAGAGCAAGGGTCCGCTCTGAGCAACGTGCATATTTAGCGAGCTTAGGACTCCGTTCGTGACCTTGTTTTCACCTCGCAGTCCCCCGTGTTAAAACCCCTGCCAACACCATCACACACCCGCAACTGCTTGGCGCGGAACACGCTTCTCACATACAAGACACACCCACATTCTTCAGCCTTTTTTTTTTTTTAACTTGTATTGTGATCCATCTGTCTACTTTTATTAATTAAGATGTTCTGTTAACTTCACTAATGGAGAACAAGAGGAACGGATGCCAAGAGCGTAGATGATCGAGCCAACAACAACGGGAAAAAAAGAGAATATAAAAGCAAGGTCTCCGTCTCGTTACACCTCTTTTGTTTCTCCTCTTTTGTCTTCCCATTTATTCCCGTTTCATTTCCACTTGTAGTTAAATCAGACACTTTGTGCTGAAGGCTCCAGCAGCTACCTGGCGGAGATGCGCCAAGGTCAAGCTATTTGTTAAAATCTTATTCACTCTACAGTCTTTACATTGTCAGCCTATACAGTCATGTAATGACACAGAAGTAAAAAATAAATTAACTGAAGAGTTACATGCTACATGATAAGTTGAATCAACGTGAACCTAATTCCAAGAGTTTCTATCCAAAGATTGATTTACAGCATCATAAAAAAACTCTGGTTCATTCAAGCAAATCTGCACCAGGCGAGATCAAAGACATAGCTCCGTTTTTGGGGAAAACTTTTCCTCCTCACACAGTGTGGGATGAACTGAAGGATGTTTTTCTTATGTCTCTGCATGCAGCATGAATGTTAAAATGGTGAGTTTAGCAGAGCTTTGCCCAAACACTGGATATCCAGAGGATCAAGTAGCAGCTCTGCAGAACGTCAGAGCTGCTTGATAAAGTGTTGACACGACAGTTTACAGTTGGGTAAGAAAGCGGAGAGATTGTAGCTACAGTATGAAACATTAGGCTTATCGGGAGCTCGTGGCGGTGTTGCCTGGAGGCACGTTCTCCAGCACTCAAGAGTTTAGAGTTGTTAGTCTAATATATCAGTTTTTTCTTCCTAAGTACTCACAAAATCGTCTGGCTGTTACTGTATATAAAGTGTGTTCTGTCTTTGTTTTCATTGCTATTTAATTATGGAAATTATATCATAGTTTACTTAGACATGCCATCCATTGGAGAAGTTTAAAGGTGTGTTTCGCTGCCTTTGAGAGAAGCTGCTGTTGATCCTGGAAAAATCTGGTAATTGAGTTTATCTAGGCTAATCTCACCATTCATACCTTTAAAGTGCAAGTAAAGACTTTAAAATGCACTCATGACTGCGCAAGAATTGAAACTTTCCCTTTAAATACATGGATATAAACAGAGTTACTGCTGTGGGTGACTGATGTCTACAGACTGCAGTGACACTCGAGCCTTAAGGGCCGTCTACACCAAGTAACATAACTTCAACAACAAATTGAGCATAGTGTTAGTTCAGACAGGACACGATGTCAAGCTCAGCTCACATCCCAACTACATCCAATCAACTGATGGAGCAGCTGATTGATGGAAGGGAGTCAGCAGATAGATCACATGATTCCTTTCTATGCAACCAATTGGTGAATCTTATTCAGGGCGCCCTATTTAAACTGCTCTGGCCTGCCTACTGTTGCTGCTTCAGCCTCTGCAAGCTGCCTTGCAACCTGCCTCCACTCCAGCTCCTCCTTTTCATGATGTGTCTGACTTATCAATGTCATCTCTCTTTGTCATTGATGCTGCTCTGTTCTGTTCCCGGGGGGTCTTTACTGCTGCTCTCCCTGCCCCAGGCTTTCCATGTAGGCGCATGGAAGGCCAGGGAGGTTTGCTCTCTTTGCCTTCAGGCTTTCTTTGTATGCACGTGAAAGGGCAGAGAGGTGTGCTCTCACCACATTCAGCTTTCCATGTAGGCGTGTGGAAGAGGCTTTCTGCATAGGCCCGAGGTAAGGCAGAGAGGCCCCAGAACAGAGCCATACCGCAAAATATAACACTGCAAATGGAAAAGTTTTCTTTGACTAAAGTGTTCCTGACTGAAGTATAAATATACTTCAAATATAACTCAGGTGTATGGTGGAGTCCACACCACGACTTTAATGACAACAGTGGTGAAAAGTCATTTTCAGAGAGATCTGATAAGCTATAGACACAATGACGGCCAATCAAAATCCATCCAAATTCACATGACCTCACTTCCAACATGGCAGATATCATTGATAAAACAGTCTTTATAAACATGTTTTAAGAAGCATGACATCAGGGATGCACTCTGGTTCACCCTTGGAATCAGTGATAACCGTCTTGTTATTGTAACAGGAATACAGAGATGTTTACGAATAGCTAACACTAGCTGGTAGGCTATCTAACAGTACCTAAAGTAGACTAATAACAACAATCCCACCTCCTTTGAAGGGAATGAACCCCTCATGGTTATCACAATCGTTTCTATCAAGCACAAAATATATGCTGCTCTGTTTTGTCCTCCACCATCAGAACCCGGGCTGACCCTCTCCCAACAGCTCTATTTCTTAGAAGCTAAGCCTTTTAATTGAGTAATGCCCGGAGACATATGGGCCCTCCTCAATCAGGTTGTATTTAATGCTGTATGGCTGACTGATAGCAGAAGCCCTGGCTCGTTCTCACCTCACCTCAGCCCCTCTGGGAGCAGCACAAAGGGAAAGTAAGCTCTGGTAACAGGCTGCAAGGCCCATTAACTAATGACAGAGTGTGTGTACAAGTCCTCTTTTACAAGGAAACCCCGATGCTAATTACTATGAACTCTGATAGTGCAGTGTGTGGGCACGCGTCTGTGTGTGGTAGAAGCCTGCGAGTACTTGCCTCAAATTGTGACAGATTGCTAACTATCTGATTGTACAACACTTTGAATATGTGCACCCCAATATAAATCAGTGAGCTGGATCCTGGTGGCCCTGCTTTGTTGATACACACCTGATAGGATAAAGCGTGAAGCCACAGATCTGCCACATACACGCACCATCAGGACTGGGAAGGAGACACCCTCACCTTTACATGAACTGTGTGCCCTTTAGCAAGATAGTTAACACTCAACTCTTCCAATGAAGCCAGAAGCAGAGTATCATTGTGCTGGACAGTTTCCAGGCGTGAATTACTGAACAAAACGTGTTATATGACTACACAGGGAAGCATAATTTTTAGCTTTGCAGAGCAATTGGCCTATAGAGCAGAGAAGAACTCGCTAAAACGGCCCTAATTTTGTGCCAGTGCATGTCAAATGCCAGCGGTAAAATGAACTCCACACACCGAAATGGCATTTTCAGTGGGTGAAAACAGATTTTATTCTCTCCTGCAGCCTATCAGCAATTTTGTAGCTCATGACATCCCCTCAGCTGAAAGGCTGAAAGGGCAGCAGAGCTCACCGAGCACGAAGCACAGTGCAGTTCTGGGGGAAAAAAAAAAAAAAAAAGTCCAACCGTGTCTTAGTGCAAATGCTAGTGTTCCAGACTGCTTTCATGGCTTTGGCTGGTAAAGCTGCACAGGCACTCCAACACAGCATGAACACATTTCAAGTCATAAAATCCCTTCAATATGACAAAGTGTGGAAAATACAACTAAACAAATTAAAAGTAAAGTCCTTAATTGGCCTTGGGATTATATGGACTACAAAACTATGTGTATTTTGTGATTGTATATTGTAGATATATGTATAAAATGTCATAATGTCCCCCCAAAATCACTGTCAGTAGCAGCATATGGAGTCCTTGACCACAAATGTGCCAGTTTAAGTGTATTACCAAACTCCCTGTACTGCTAAAGGGTTTATATTTTTTTTAAAGCATTTACAGACTTGTTTGTTTCCCCCAATCAAACACAACAAAAAAGGCGACACTCAAGTAGTAATAGAATAAAAAGAATCAGCTCATGTCTTGATCATTTGGGTGTGTTTACTTACAACTACTTGACAGACAAAACTGCTGATGAGTTTTCGAGCTGTCAAAGCCTTCATCAGAGTGCTGTCTTGTGCCACCTTTTTTCATGAATTTGTTTTGGGGAAACAAACACATTGCAGTTTTTTTTGTTGTATTTTTGTTTAACACACTGCACCCCACTGAAGTTCAGCTCAGGAGAAGTGCACCTGCTTCCTCTTAAAAATGACTCCGCACTACTAAATCGTGATATTGACATGGCATCAGTGGTATGTTACTGATATCAAAGGCCTTGGCTCTCTTATGGCATTATTAAATTTATGTTCTAGGCGCTATACTTGAGAAACCTCTTGTAAAGAAGACATTACAGTTGCAGCCTCATTTTGTTTGAGTGATAACACAAAGCAAAGATCGGTGGCGATGAATTGCACCGAAGAGGTTTTGTGAAACTGAGTGGTAAAAGAAGATCTTTCATGTCCGTGCATAAACTACTCGAGGCTGCTACTATGCATGCTTTACTTGCAGTTTTATGTAGTCTGGTTTGCACAAAGGTCCATATAGATGTTTGTGCATTGTGGTAATTATGCAAGACTTAATCAGTCCAAACATATTAGCTACATCTTCAGAAACGTTGCACATCCCTGCCCTTATAGTGCTCATCCTTACATCACCCCCAATCCTGAAATTACCAACAAATCTGGCTGTCACGCCAAATTCTGATCGCCAACGCTGGACACGCCAGGCTTTGATAGAGACATGTAATACCATGCATGCAGCTCTTCTGTAGTTTTGTTGATAACAACACAGACAAAGGAGGAAATACTACATGAAAAATTACACTTTCTGAGCATGAACACTGCAGCACTAGACAGAAGCCTTCTGAGACAATGTGTGGGATGATAACAAAGAAGCAATTTATAATAGATATCATAGGCAGAGGTCTGTAAAACACTGGCAGGTAGGTAGGTCTGTGCTGTGTGGGTACAAAGTATTATGCAAAAAGACGAATATGGAGGGGATATAAAATCCTGCGAAATAAAAAAATAAAAAGTCATGCGTTTTGCAGAAGTGTAATGGAAGCCATTTAAGCAGTCAATGATATCCCCCATCCTGCCCCCTCTCTGTTCAGCCAACTTCTTCCAAGAGAAGAGCATATCAAATGGGCTTTAGTCTCAACAGCTTAGAGGCAGAACAACTCAAACATGCCCTGCAGAGAGGCAGCTCTGTGTCAGAAATCACACTCAACCAAAACCAGGCCTTTAATGTAACTAACTGTTCACACGGATCAGAATATTCCAAATCTGAAATGGCCTCTAACGTCAAATGTGTCACTTATTTTATTTGCTTTCTAAATTTTCTGTATTTTTTTTTGTTTTGTTCGCATTGGTGAAACAATGCAGTTTTCTTGTCTGGCTGGTTTGACAGAATTTCATCCACGACCTCTGGCAGTACACCAGACATGAGGACAGAGGGGGGGAGAAGATGGATGGAAGGATGCTAGACAGAGGACAGGTGGAGATGGAGGGAGTGGGCAGGTCCCCTCCTCCCCGGGATGTGTGTGGGTCACAAGCCAAAGAGATGCTGCAGCCCAGAAGGGAGGGTAGCTCTACCTGAGTCACTCTGACATCTCCTGCAGGTGCTGGTTTCTGTGGGGTTCAAATTACACATTTTTAAACGGGGCAGAGTTATAAGAATCAGCATGAACACCAAACATAATGCAGTATGACGGCTGGAGCTGTCTAAACTGGTGCAAAATGTCGGAGCTCAGGTGGGAAATGTGGGATCTCTCTGTGTCGCATGTGGCCACAAAAAAAAAAAAAACACAGTCTGTTACATTTTTAATGTACTGAGGGGCGTGCCTCGTCAAACTGAGCTCACTACGAAGACTTCTTAGTATAGTATTTACTGCCACTGGTCAATCTCATGAGTCAGATATCTTGATCTGTGTGCTGTTACACTATGAGTCAAGTACAAGAGACAAGAATGAGGATGCTGAGCTGATATCCTTTGTATATTACTTATATATCTATTTCAAAATGTATTCAGGAAAGAAATGAGTGGTCTTTTTTGTCTGTTTTCCCACATTTTTTATTTTCTCAAGCACACTAACACCCTAAAATACTCTCTATTTGAAGACAAAAATAAAAAGTGAATAAATGAATAAATGAATAAATAAATAAATAAATAAATAACTACATAAAAAAAATTAAATTAAATTAAATTAAAATTAAAATAAATAAAATAAGCAAAAACAAAGCACACCCTTGTCTGAACTTTTCCCTATTTCCTACAAAGTCTCTTGACATTAGGGCTGCAGTTAAATTTTTTTTTTTTTATTATCAATGAATCTGCCAATTATTTTCTCAATTATTCAAAAATAGTGAAAAATAGCCTTCACAATAGTTAACTTAACTACTAAATTACTACATTAGTAATAAACCATCCAAACCCCCAAAATCCTGTGTTTAAAATTATATAAAACAAAGAAAAGCGGAGAAATTAACAGTCAAAATATTTTGCAATTTCCTTGAAAATGACTTAAAGGGACAGGTCACCCCCAAAATCAAAAATACATATTTTTCCTCTCACTTATAGTGCTGCTGATCAGTCCAAAATTGTTTTGGTTTAAGTTGCCGAGTGTTGGAGATATCAGCTGTAGAGATGTCTGCCCTCTCTCCAGTATAATAAAACACTCACTCAAGCACTCGGCTTGTGGTGCTCAAAGCGCCAAAAAATACAGTTGAGAAACTCAACAGCAACGTCTCTTTCCAGAAATCATGACCTCGTTACTCAAGATAATCCACAGACCTAGCTGTGAGCAGTTTCACGTCGGAATTATTTTCTTTTAACCAAACTACACCCACCAACCGTATCACTGCGCAGAAGGAAGCATGCATCTACTGCTAGCTCACTTAGCACCACTGAGCTAGCTAACATCACAGCTCAGTCGAAGAGGATGCCACTGTTACGAACACAAACTCTCACCTATGAGGAGATGCACAGTTCCTTCTGCGTGGTGATCCAGTTGGCAGGTTTAGAATGAAAACAGTTTGAAAGAGACATTGCTGCTGAGCTTTTTAAATCTATGTTTTGGTGCTTTGAGCATTACAAGCCAAGTACCATCTACTTCCATTATATTCAAGAGAAGGCAGACATCTCTACAGCTCAAATTTCCAACACTCTGCAACTCACATCAAAACAATCTAGACTGATCAATAGCACTACAGAGAAGAGGAAAAATATGTGTTTTTGATTTTAGGGTGAACTGTCCCTTTAAAAAAATAAGCACTTATCAAAGTAGTTTCAGATTAAATTTGATCTCCTTTGACTTATCGTTGCAGCTTTACTCGATGAGGTACTGTTTTATATCCTGTGACGCCAGCGTATCGAGTGACATAACAGACTATGTTGGTAACACAGCACTACAGGTTTGCTCTGGGTGCATTTGTTATGACAGGGGTTATGGCATTGACCTATGGATTTGACCTACATCCTCGCCGGGATATGAAATTCAGGTGGCCGGTGTATCTGCGTCAGATGTTCTGTGAGTCAGCACGTCCTGCTTACAGTGTTAAGCCCCGGGGTCACGCGGCCTTCCACATCTGTATCAGAGAACTGTCACAACACTCACAGTGATCCTACATGTGATCACACACCCATTATCCACATCTGAGTCACACACTGTGCAGCAAATATGCAAACTCAAAGGCATTTGAATGCAAACAGGGAAATAAACATTCGAACACAGGTATGTGGGCAAAAGAAAATGTACAACAAGAGAGAAAAAAGTAAAGTAAATATGGAAACTGAGGTGTGTGTTGGTGAGTAAACAAACACAGTCAGTGCCTGGGCTGTGTGGAGATGTGCTTATACAGTAAAGCGCCTCACACGGCGAGGAAGAGCATCAGAGGACGGCAAGCTGTGAATGAACTGCTCTTATCAGCCATGCGCAGCTTCCCGCCACTGGAGGGGAACTAGTAAATATCACATGCCTAATTATAACCAGACACACCACTTGTCTCAACTTCCACAATGTGTCTTTCATCTCACACTGTTGTTGCTTCAATGAAATCATTAGGGTGAAAAACACAATCAAGGACTCTGAGATTTCCTGCGGCTGCTGTTTTATAATATAAAACAGTGATTAAAAAGTGATGAAATTCCAGCTGTGTCTTTTTTTTTTTTTTTACACAGGTGAATTAGTAAAGAAAGAATTTCTCAAGATGTCAACACACCTCACTGAATAGACGTGGAAGTGATTAACAAGACTCAAGAATTTTACAAGTGTTTCCGGAAACACATCCTGCAAGAATCCTGTGTAGCCCGGGGCGCTAAGAGCTCCACCCTCCCCGCTATCAATGCATGACATCAGTTTGTCCTACCAGAAATTCCTCTCTCTGGAGTCCCGAGCAAAAAAAAAACCTCTCACACAACTTTACTTTGCCACTTGCTCTCAGTGAGAGGAGGCAGGGATGTCAAGCATGGCAATGTTTCACAGAAAAAGCAGAAACCATTTGCAGAAAGGAAAAGAAAAAGCTGCACATTTACAGTTCAAAGTCAAATGTCATGAATGAGTCACTAAACAGCCTGATGGGAAGTGCTCAGAGTCACTGCAGGTCACAGAACTGTGTAGAGTAAACGATACAAACAAAAAGCTTTGGAGCCAGAGAGAGAAGAGGAGGAGGAAGGCCGGGGGGGGGGGGGTGAGGCTGAAGATGGTTTCAGCAGTTAACACCCTGTACAGGCTAACAGGAAGTGCTGCAGCTCCACAACAACTCTTTGGAAGTCGTGTTGTGTTGCAGTGCTCTCTACAAGGGTCAGTGGGAGATTGCGTTATTGTTCGCAAGAGCCATTAAGTTGTCAGTTTTAAGGTTAAGCACTGATTGTACAGCCTGCAGCATCATGTCGCTTTTATTGCCTGACTGGCCTTTACTCATTCGTGTGAGGGAAGTGTTGTTCCCCTTTACGAGGCGCACGTTTGACGACGACAGGTACATTTAAGACTTATAAAACGCCGCTGGAAGAGTGAAGCAAAAAGCAGGCCTTTTCTGTGTGCTGCTGATGTAACTGCATTGTCCCTCCATGACTACGCTCCCCCTCCTCCTCCTCCTTCGCCCCTTATGAGTGGACAGCCAGACAGGCTCTGGCTCCAAGCACAGGTCAACAACTTAAAAAAGAAGCCACAGTGGAAAAGTGGGTCATCTTCTGCTGACATAACAACACATACACTAATGCACATACACTTGCACTCGTAACACGGATCCTTTAGGCGCCATAAATTGGGAGAAGTTGTCACTAGGACTCAAACAATGTTACATCAATAACAAAAATGAAAATGAGTGTGTTGTTATGGCATTTACATGTGTGTAATGTCAAAGAAACTAAGTGCAAACCGACAAAATATGTTCATAAAACTTTAAGAATTAATTTACAATTCAATCTTTCTCCCTTAACCCTAAGCATGACCTACAACCCCCTTAAACTTACACCCCCATGACAAACTTTTTTAACACCCAGCTCTGATACAAGACAACAGAGATAAGCCAAAAATGAACTAACACACATATTAATATCTGCTTGTGCTCACAGACAAAAACCCAGTGAGAATAACCTCATGACAGAGCAGCATGTAGGTCAACCTGTGGTCAGCTGATCTGCCCTGATCCTGTCTTGTGTGAGCGTCCAGTGTTTCAGACTACAGTCACACTACAGCACAGCAGACGAGACAGAAGCCGTGTTATTAAAGGCCTAAATTACAGTCGCAACAGACACAACACTGTCGAAGCACAGCTCAAATTAAACCTTTTGCATTTAGACTATAACAGTATACACTTTAAAGACCAAGCTAATTCTGCTTCAGTGTAACTGCATCATCTTAGACCTACATTAGCCGCTCAATGGGCCTCTGTTAACTTCTGATCCTGCCCCATGCATGCAAACACACTCATATAATACACAAAATAGTTGTGCAGGGATACACACGTGGACAGCAGACTCACACACGCACACACACACACATGCACACAAACACTTACCCAGAGCCAAGCAAAGTCCCTGCACATCTCATCTTATTCCCTTCATAGCGCAGAGAAAAGACTCAAGTGTCACAAATGCTCCGGTTCCCGCAGAGGCCAGTGGCAACTCTCAAAGCTTTTTGCTTCTTCCAAGCCTCCTGCCTGCGCCTTATCACTCTCACTCCCTGCACATATCCCTTACTCTGCTCACTCTTTCTTTCTTACTTCCTCTCTCCTCCTCCTCCTGTCTTCCTCTCGTCTCTTTCTTTTGCTCACTCTCTTTCTCCTCCCTTGCTCTCTGATCTGTCTTTTTCCCTTGTCCAGCGTCTGCACAATGCACATCAATTATTCAGAGGCAGTCTCCCGGTTTCTCCAGCTTATCCAATCAGAGCGGGGCTCCGCACTAATGGGCTCCTGCTGTACCTGCTACCGGCTCCAACACACTCTCGAGACAGCGGGGGGGTAGGGTGGGAGGGAGGTAGAGAAATAGACAGAGGGAGCAGAGGAGACAGCCCAAAGAGGCGGGAGGATGAGAGGAAGAGATAAAGACAGTGAGCCGACGCAGACAAACAGGAGTAGAGATAGAGAAGGCAAGATATTCCAGTGCTTCTCACCTCTGTCGCCAGGTGCTGTTATTGATGTGCTCTGCCTAGTCTGTCTAACGCTCCGTTGCCCTGTTTCTCTAAGCTGCCATCACACACTTAAGACAGCGCACACACATGCACACATGCACACATGCATAATCCGACTGCCATTTGTCAGGAAGGGCAAAAAAAGAGGAAACAACAAAAAAAACCCTGCAAGCTCAGATTGCAAACTTACATAAATGGGTGGAGCTTAGTATGCAACGCAAAGCTGGCTGGAAGCCAATGCATAAAAGAGGAAGTGGGAGAGGAAAGCATGAGATGTAAAGATCAGTCTATACAAATGCAAACAAACAGAAAGTTATGAGCCTTAATCGGAGAGTCCCTTCTGCAGGACCATCTAACCTAACAGTCTTCATCAGAGAGCACCTTCTAAATCCAACTAACAAGACACATCACAGACTCGCAGAACATCTGAGTGCAGCTGAATTAAAGACGAGGCAGGATGAGGGTGAATCTGAGTTCATCTTCTCTCTCCACCCGCCCCTAATATAACCCAACATGGTGAAAGAAACAATCTGGATGAATGAGCAGGAAAGGCCTAAGCTGTCATTGTTCTCCCTCTCCTTACCTAAATGTTGACATGTGCCGTGCAGCCAGAGAGCGGGAAAGCCCACTGGCCTCGTGACAGCAGAGGGAAGTTGTGTCTTTTGTGCGACAGACACAGTCGTCAACGGTTTCAACAAAATGTCCCACGCAGAATTGAAACACACACAACGGAGGCATTGTTGGGACAAAAATATAACTTGAAAAGGGTGTATCAAAGCCCCTGAAGGGATGATGGGTGGAGGGTGCGGGGAGAGGAGGGGAGGGGGGGTTGAGTCCTGAGGTGTGGGTGCCAGATCAGTCAACCTTGAACAAAAGGAGGATTTAAATCATTTGCTCATCCGGTTTTGACAAGAACAAAGTCTCCAGTGTTTGGAGTGCACTGCCGGCTCAGCTGGGATATTACCAAAATGAATTTACTTGCAACTCTGTAAACCAAACCAATTAAGTAGCGAGTGATAGAGGACCCAATCAGCCAGTGGCAGCAAATGCAGCTACCCCACTAATAAGTGTTTCCCCATGAGCTTTATTTCTATAAACTTAATAGTGAAGTTCTGAGGGTAGTTTTGGGTTGCAAAGGGGTTTCATCATCTAAGGCGAACCACTGGAGAGTGTCAGAGGAGAGGCCTGCCTGCTAAAAATAAACCCTGTTTCCTGTTAATAATTCAGCGCGCTGCTCTTACTCAGCAGTAATTAAATATAAAAGTCTGTAAGGTTGATTGGGTCAGTAACAAAGGATGCCTACACCTTCCTCTAGTTCTACACACACAGCTCAAAGATGGAAAGAAAGACGGGGTGAGAAAATCAATCAAGTGAAAGTAAATTGAGACAGATAAGTGGGAGACATGTCAGATTGTTGTAGGCCTGAAGGAGGAGTGTGTGTGTGTGTGTGTGTGTGTGTGTGTGTGTGTGTGTGTGTGTGTAATGTGTACGTACAGTACAGGCACTCACACAAGTCTAATGGGAGCACTTCTGTTCAGCTCTCTTGCACTTGCTTGCTGAATTATGGGAGTTATGAGCCGGTGTAGTTTTTTGTGAGCTGTTGTGTGTTTTTTTTCCTGCAGGACACGGGGTGAGTTACAGCCACACCCTGGAAGTTTTCTGTCACTGTTGACACAGTGGAGCGCCTGTTTTTCCTGAGATTGCCCCGCGAGCCCTGCTCTGTTGACTGACCGAGCTCTGGCAAATTCTGCAGCTCTGCCGGGACAATTTCTTTTTTAATGTCAGATGTGAGTGGGTGGGGGGAATTTACAAACCGCCCAGAACAAAGCGAAACTCTTTTCATCAGATTTTCCAACACACTCACTCTTAATCAGCTGGAGAAGAGAAACTGAAAAAAACATCAAATGCAATTAGTGCTTGTGTAGATAAAAAGGATCTCTCTCCAAAAAAAAAAAAAAAAATCACCTGCTCTTTGACCACAATGATAAGCATTCACTATTGGAGCTTCACCTTCTGATAACATGTGATGCCAACATAAATGATTTAATCATTATTTCTTTGAGCCAGGCAGAAGAACAACAAGCAGAAACCTGGCTTAAACATTAAAGCAGGCTTCTAAGAACATAGCGATCATTCCAGGGAGCAGCTACCTTTAATCCAGAGCGTGTCAAGTCATGCACAAAACACAATACACATCACACTTCAGGTTCACTTTCATCTATTTAAAAACTAACACGACGGGACATTGTCAAGAAGAAGAGGCAGGAGAGTTGATATATCAAGCGGATACATGTCATAATGATAATTTTATAGGTTTATTATGAGAGCTCATGTATCATGAAGAAAGAGAACACACTATTATGAGCTTGGCGACATGAGTGGCAGATTCACTGAGGAAGGAACCCGGTAAAACCCTTGATAGATTATGTGCCTAATCTGATTTGGTGTCTGCTGAACTTCACAGTAGCCCAACAGCTCAGAGTCTATTAGTGTTGCGTATCTTTGTAGGGCAGCAGTGCACCTATTATCTAATGAAGCTCTCGGCTGGAAGTCAGCTTGTGGCAGACGACAGATTATAACGAGGAAAACATAAACAACTCTGAGACTATTTTAAAGAGCGCACTCTGGGTTTTAAAACAAAAGAAGCTGCGTTCACCAAAAATCAAAACCTCGAAGTCGCTCTTTTCAAGAGACCGAACTCAACCTGACAATGCTAGCTGCTAGTGCGCGCTAACACCATGTATCCTAACAGTGCTAATGCTAGCTCGCCTAACAGCAGATAAGTCTCTTCACTGGCTGATTCCAGATTAGAGCAATGCGCTAATCCCCGAGGCCTCACTGCAGGGTCACAATCTCCAGACAGCTCATCAGCTGCAGTCTGCTGTTGCTGAAAATCTCTCCAATGTGCTCGACAGGTCTCGCAGGGCAGCAGTTTTACACTGGGAGAAAAGTGCAACTTTAGGTTTTGTAGTTAATGGGCTCAGTGAAGACAGTGACAGGCAAACACATGCAGAAAGAAAATTACAAATGCAAGACTTATCTATAAACACAAGATGGAAAATGTTCTTCTTGGTGTTTATTCTCTAGTATCCTCTCTAATTACTTACTGGAAGTCAGATATTAATTTGTTTAGTAATTAATTTCTAGTAAACTGACTGCCTGGTCACATAAATCAGATGTTTTTTTGCAGACGCTCCACAGCAATGAGTGTTTTGTACTTGTAGTGAGATACATACATGTTAACTTCATTTTGCAAGTTGTCATACTGTTTAAAAAAATAGTAGGGTAGCGACAATTGCTTTATCAATTTTCTTTTTAACTGATGCTCTGAAAGAAAGCATCAGTATGATTGATCTGCGCTCTTAAAAGTCTGCCTCTCTCCACCCCAGAGGAGCTTGCAGAGAGCATCCCAGACTCCTCGGCCCTCGTCTGGGCTCTCAGGTGTCAGATTCGCTGCCCTCTGTCGCCATGCAGGCTGTCAGGAGATTGTGCTGGGGCTGCACAATTAAATATGCACTCATGCATGTACAGACAAACAGACTACTTAAATACGAGCACACAGGCAGAGCTAACAGAGAAGTGACGAACAAATGTTTCTCTGCATCTTTGTTGATGCATCTGCGTCGTCTCTGAGTTCAAGTGTGCATCACGTCTCCTCTGTCGCCCTCCCGTCTGCTTTCTCAGACAGACGTCCTTGTAAGGGAGGTAAGACGGATGCTCAGTGAGTAAGATCTGCCCTGAGTCACATCTGCCTCCCACCCCGACAGCCTGCCTGCCTGCCTGCCTTGTTTGATGACTGGCCGCATCATATCTCTTCCCCCCCCCCCCCGCATAATTACACTACAGTTCCCATTTGTCCGCTGTGCATAAACAGCTCTTCCTGAAACCCAGTGCTGTCTTCTATTAGATCCCAGAACCATCAGCAGGCCTGAGGATGATTCTGACTGTCAGTCGGGCCCAGACAGCCAGCCAGTCCGAGCCATGCCTGGACAACAATCACATTATCCCGACACAGGAACACAGACAGAGAGAGAAATACAGCAATCAATATTGTACACTGACGTCTGTCTGACCACTTAAGTTCCTCCCAACAAGACGCTTCCCACCACAACTGAAAGAGGATATTCAGCTGGAGCAAAATGTTCATATCACACAACCGTGTGTGCAAAAAACTGATACTTTTCTGCCCATATCCAACACATCGCAGCTCATATGAGGAATTACGGGATAAGATTTCAGAGCGTTACTGTTACTGTCGCTGCAGCTCCTGTTATGAAACAGTGACATATTCGCCTTGTCAGAAAAACAAAGAAATCAAGACAGTTTAATCAAAATATTTGACTCTCACTCCTGCCGCTTACGTAACTGCCGAACAAAGGTTTATCTGTGTTCTGACTGGCTGGCTACGGCTTTGTCAGGTCTCTGTCAGGCAGAGTGAGTGGTCCAGCACACATCAGCGACACGTCCCCAGCCATCCATCTCTCGCTCTCTCTCCCCTCACCCGCCTCTGCACATTTCACTTTGACAAATGTACAAGAGCAGGCCGCTCCTGCAGGACTGTGGGAGGCAGGGAGGGGAGGTATGGATCGGGGGGGAAATTGGATTTGATAGATAAATGTCGGAGTATAGCATTACTGCTCGCTCTTTCTCTCCCTCCCGCTTCATGTGTGTGTGTGTGTGCATGCAGATATGCACATGTGAGTGTGTGTGCAGACTGTTGAGTAGACTGTTTTTGTGAAGCTACCACCCGGACAGCTCATCTCAATAGCACATTAATGTTTAATGGGGGCTAAAAATATCTGACATTATAATGCTCTGTGGGCTTTTTGTGTGATGTCTGTGGTCGCAGTCGCAAATCTGCAAACCACAGATTTATGGTAAGTTTGTTTTTAAGCACTGACAAGAACAAAATAATATACATTTTGTCTGTTAGCATAATTATAAGATTCTCCAAAGAAAACATCCTAATAATCTTTATATAGTGCTCAAAACATAATAAGCAGCTACGTTGTGCATTCATGGCCGCAGCAGAATAATGAAACAGGAAACACTTCTGACTGGATCATGACTTTAAGCCACACAGCGGTTTGTTGGGATTGTTTTATTTAATGACAAAGTGAATAAGTGCAGCGTGAGGAACAATGAGCGCTACGCCGTCCACTGTCTCACGAGTCAACAGCAGTAAATGGGATGATGTATGAGCATGCACCTGCTGGCGTTGTAGTAAAGGTGGTAGGTCTTACCTGCAGACTTGGGGGTGAATTTGTCCCTGTTGGCAGCACACACAGCCAGCAACCTGTAGCCCAGGTCCAGGTCAAAGCCCTGCTGAGCAGCGACACGACTCACCACCTGCAGAGAAAGCGATGGATCGTGAGTACAGCTGCTGTCCTGCAGGCACTAATAAGATTAGCATAATTTTTTAAATCATCATCATATTTTAATTACTTCATTTTATTACATTGTTCTACCTACCTTCCTACCTATCTACAAACCTCCTATCTACCAATCTACCTACCTCCACCCACCGACCAACCTAACTACCCACCCATCTATCTACCTGCCTATCTATCTTCCTCCTCAAATGTCAACCCACCAATCTACCTACCTACCTACCTACTCACATACCTCCCCACCAATCTACCCACCTACCAATCCTGCCTAGCTACCTACCCACCCATCTATCTACCTACCTACCTACCTACCTACCTACCTACCCACCCACTGATCTACCTGCCTGCCTACCTACCTACCTACCTGTCTACTTACCCACCATCTACCTACCTACCTAACCACATACCCACATATCTTCCCACCCATCTTCCTACCTACCTGGCTACCATACGACCCACTGCCCTACCTCCTACCTTCACTAAGATTTTCTTATGCAAATACTATAAATATTGAAAATGAACAATGAATGTTAAATAAACCCCAAGACACAGTTAGGGCGTCTTAATCTTTCTATTCACTTTTCTTAATTGTGTTAATATTATGAGCCACTGCTATCACTGAGCTTCCTTCAGACACACACACACACACACACACACACACACACACACACACACACACACACACACACAGAGTGAGATTAATGTGGAGTCTGCAGTCTGGATTGCTCCAGTGATCCACAGTCAGGACGAGTCTGATGACTGCAACAACCTCCAAGAGTGGAGAGAGAGCCAAACCACAGTCGCTCTGCAGAGCAAGCTGAGTCTCTGAAAGGTTATCATCAAACAAGCTGCTCTGGCCCTAAAGTGAACACAGTTTGTCTCCGGACCAGAGGTTGCCGGTTTAATTACCCAAACAGACCAGGAAAATGTGGAAATAATAGGTATTGGGATATCCAGCTAAACTGACCACTGACTACATTACAGAAGCATCCCCTGAGTGAACAAAGGTCAAAATCCTCCTTTTCCCTCCAATTCTGAGACGAGCCAGTCCCCAGCTGGAAAGGTTTAATAATCCTTTGGAGCTAATGACTTCAAGAAGAGGTCAAACATTTATGGGACACGAAGCAGGAGCCTCCTGGACTCTAATATAATGTTAAAGGAGACTCTGAGTGACGTTAAACAGGACTCAGGAGACAGGGGTAAATCATTATTAGAGGGGAAACCCCTTTGCTTTTATCTGCTAACAGATGACAACTCCTCTGCTCCCTCTGACCTCAAAACACACATTACTGTTAACAAGGTCAGCTGGGGTGCCTTTTAGCGAGCCAACGTAACAGCTAGCAGTGATCATAAAGTGCCTTTGTCACAGGTTATACGGCTGCTTGAACACTGAATGAAACAGTGCAGAAATGATGTCAATTAATCAGGTTTATTTGGTTGTTTCAGTGAAGAGATGGTGATGGACACATGGTGGTGAATTTATTTGAAGCTGCAGAAGAGATCTGAGAATTCCAGGGATAAATACCTCACAGCATAATCTGTTCAACCCGACTGTATTATGCAAACGATGACGATTCTGACAAACGGTCGAATCATGTTGCTGTCAATCGTTTAATTTCCTGCGTGAGTGAGAGTGCCCTGCAGTTTGCACAAGGCAGGCAGCCAGCTACAGAGGCTAGCATAGATTCAACACGGATTTAACAGTGTTTCACCTCATAAGCCTTTTTCAGCTTAATCTCCCTCTGAGGACGAACATCCAGGGCCATATTCCTGTCAATATGAGAACAGTGCTCTGAGAGGTGCTGGAGGGTTACTGGGCCATTGATATTCTTGTTTGTGTATTTGTTGGAGGGGAAAGAAAACAGTTTTGAGGATGATTTCTGTTTGTTGTTGACACAGTTTTGTGTGAAAGACAGCTCCTAGTGAACTAAGAGGCAGAAATAACACAGATGTCTGCCTGCGCTGGCATTACACACACTCTGTATACAGTATGAGTATAGAAGGACAAATATAAAAACCCAAATTGTCAAGCAGACAGAGCTAACAGTGCAGCACTGACTCAGTTATGTCATGTTTTATTGGCTCTGGTGCCGATACTCCACCAGGGATTGGAGGATGACCTCCACATGTACGACATGCCAGAGGGAACAAGTGTCTCCCATGCGGCGCACACTTAAGTTTCACTCAGCTACGACATATCTCAGGGACTGCGGTTGATGCACAGTCATCTTTACATTTCAGTTCAGCGCTCTGATACACAAACCAGCGAGGTAACATCACGGAGATAAAATCCTCCAACGAAAGCGAGGACTTGTTGCGCGCTGTAATTCTCCAGATAAGAAGCCGTTTGCTCTCCGAGTCTGATGAAACAATTTAGCTGATGGAGACGGCCCCATGCTGAGAGGGATCTCAGTGGTGGGCTCTATTGTATAGCTCTTTATCAGGCTTTAAGAGGCTTTTATTGTGATTTACACATTAATGAGCGTTTATCTGTTTGCTCACGCTACCACTTGAGCTGGGGACAATGTTCCTTCAGCATTTCGGAGGCTGATCTTGGAGATAGATGTGTGAAACTTTGGATTCTCTGCTGAAAGCCTCTTTCACACATGTGACTCTGTATGTAAGTGTGTGTGTGTGTGTGTGTGTGTGTGACAGAGGTGTTTTTCTTTTACACACCTGGTGCAGGACAGCTCTCTGGCCCTGTGCCCAGATCGATGAATGGTAGCTGGTGAACTGAAAGGCGATAGCCAGGGGTGACTTGCTACCCACAGTCCTGCTCAAGCCTCTCTTTTAGTGAGTGTGTGTGTGTGTGTGTGTGTGTGTGTGTAAAGCACAAAGTGGAGCGAAGCAGTGTGTGACAAGGACTTTAACCTCTGTCACTGGCCCCTGACGGCCTGAGCAGCTGCCTTGGATAACTACTGGATACAAACCTGGTGTGACTACAGCCTGCTACTAACAATTTTTACTCAAATTTGAAGGGGGGAAAGAAGTAAAGCCCGAACAGTAGATGTCAATGTGACTATTGCATGAACCTTGAGCTGTTTCACAGTCTAGGTTAATTTAAAGGCGTCAGAAGTGGACACAGCAGCCTGTCTTCTTTCCCTAAGTATCCCAAATCTAATTATTGTTTTGCTCCTGTCTCCTAAAAAGTACCTGAAAAACCCAACGAAAACCATAATTACTGTTTGCGTACCGTCAGACATCCCATGAGACTTTGCTCGAAAGGTCGCTGGAAGGCCCGGGGATCTCCACACCAGTCGAGCAGCTCTGTGGCCGCTGAGTGGAAGTTGGCCGGGTTCTGTAAGTGCTGTGCAAACACAGAAGAAAAGAGACTGCCATTAGAAACAATGGGAAATAATGAGCGTTATTTTTTTTTTCAGATTGAGTACAAATTGGAAAAACACTGAAACCAAATAGTTTCACAGCCTCGCGCTCTCCCTCCAAACTGCCTTGATTTAATGTCTTGTGTTTCTGCACAACCCTGTGAGGACCTTGACTCCTTCCAACGTACGCCCACTCAGGGCTCTGCTGCATTGTGGGAAGAAGATCACACCCATATCAACAATGATGCCAGTGTTTCCTGTTAATCTCTCTTGGCAACACCCAGCCCTCACCCCCATGACCCACACAGCAACCAAATCTTTTCCCTCCAATCCTCCTCCTCTCTCTTCCCCTCATTCATTGCCTGTTTTCAGAATGTAACAGAGCCTCAGCACCAGAAGTCCACTGGCTGGCTCTGCGGCTCACAAAGAAAACAACCTTGGTCCTGGCAGCTATGTGTGCAGACTCAATACGCGCCGTTGGTGTGTTGTCTAATCTCTTTCACTCCCTGTCTGTCTCTCCCGCTTGTTCACTGAGGCCTGAAACAGTTGAGTCTTTTCTTCCCAGTGTCTGAAGGCTACTCAGGCTGGCAGGACACAATAAGCGGTTTTTAAAATTGGGCTCCCTTTCTTCACGGCTCAGGAGGTTAATAGCTCTGAAATGGCGCAGAGCTGCAGCTTGTTCAGTCGGTGAGATTGAGCCCACTTGAAAGCATTTATTATTCTCATCTGGAGCTGAAGCGTCTTGTTTTGTGTGTTCTTGTGAAAAGGTAGAACTATTGTCTTTAGGGGGCAGCAGAGGTGAGCGTTTTTGAAAGGGCAGCTTTTCTGCGGTGCGCGACAAAAGAGCTCTCGGGTGCAAACGCAGCCCAATGTGTCAGGCCTGGTACCCGCCCGCCAAGAAAATCTCCAAGAGCTTCTAATGATATCATGAGCTTCAAGAGAGGCCTTGAGTGACTCATCTTTTTTGATGTGAAGATTAGCCGTTACAGAGCTAGCTGCGGACTCGAACAGGGGTTTGACTGATGATGAAGAGAAGGAGCAGGGCGCGCGAGAGAATGTGAGAGATGCTCTTGTTGAGTGAGAGGGAGGAGAAGAGCCTGCTCTAGATGAGTGATATAATCTGGCATTATTGCTGCTTGATGGGAGGCGTATCAGCCTCCAGCGCGAGAGGAATCAGAACTGGCGCAGCAGGGGCTGTCTGTCTAGATCTGAACTCACAGCTCCTCCTGCTGCAGCGCTCGCCACCGACTCTGCCTGACAACCTCGACTCTGGTGTGAGGGGGAGGACAGCAGAGTGAAATAGCTCCACTGAGTTTTTTTGGTTGGAGGATGGGCTCCTGAGCTGTTCTTGTTGTTGTTGCTGTTCAGGGTTGGATGAGGACAAGAACGGGGAGGCTGTGGGGGGGAGTAAGGCTGAGCGGCAGCAGCAGCAGCAGTGATGGGGATTCAGCAGACAAAGAGCCAGACGTTTGACAGACTGTCCTCTCCGAGATGACGGACTGACTTACCCCTTTTCAGGCCAGCCGAGGATCAGGCTGTTCAGTGCCTACCTGGCTGCATGGAAAACAGCACAACACCTGGCTCTCTGCCAGCGGCTTTCCCCGAACCAAAACAACACCCTGCTGGCAGAGCCGCCACGAGCTCAGAGCTCACTGACTAACTCGCTGCCTTTGAAGTCTGCTTTACTATGAATTCTATTACAGCCCGAGCCGAGGAGTATATAAACCCAACTACAATTAGTGCATTTATTAAGCTCGACGTGTTAACTCAGGCTATTTAGGGCTTATCAGTGACGCCTGAGAAAATAATTGAGGAGGCTTTGTGAAGTGAGTAGTGTCAATTCCGCCAAATTCGACTCATTTGAGAAAAGCTGACATTTTGGAAATAAGGCTTTTGACGTCGAGCACATCGCTACATGCAATCAAAGCAAGAGGAGGCAATAAGAGCCTGTTAAGATAAAGATTATTATAGTGGGTGCTCAGGAGTTTAGGTGGGGGTGGGGGTGTGTATGGGGTTTAACAGCAGGCACAGAGAAAAGGGATATGTCACCTCATAATCGCGAGCTCAAAGCATTACCATTCACTGATTCACTGTAAGGCATGGTGTCATATGGATGTTGGGAGATATAAAGGATCACACCCACATAGCATAAACAAATAAGCCCACAGCCTGCCAGCCAGCCTGCCAGCCAGCGAGTTCTTGTAGACTATTAATCACAGGCAGAGGCGGTAGCCCTGGGTTATGTCTGACTGTGTCTTTCTGTCTGTATCTGTCGGCGAGGAGTCTCCTGAAAGCTGGCAGTCAAGGAAGAAGCATTTAAGCAAAAACCACAACAAGGGCCGACATACAGTACGTCAAGAGTCAGGAACGTGATGCAAGGGAGCACAGGACCAGGAGGGGGAAAGGAGAGTCTGTTATGTTGCTAGTCTCTTTGAAGTCTCTTCTTGTGTTCGCTGCCAGATTTGCCTCCCTCTTTCTCTCTCTCTATGACCCTGTGCAACATGATCTGTGTGACTGGAGCTAATGGCCAGAAAAACTGATGTCCATATAAGGTGCTGAGAGGAGAGAGGAGTCTAGGAGAGGAGAGGAGATGCAGATTGAATGAAGGTACAACAGGCTGGGTGTTCATACGCACCTGTTTGATGCACTGCAGCCTGTCATTGGTCTGCTGGATGTGCCGGTCCATTGATGGTAACGTGTTCATCTTGATGTCTCTACCGGGACGCCATTAAAAAGTTCTGTACTCTGTAAAGGAAGCGGAGGAGGAGAGGTACATCTGTTAGAACAGGTTTCTGCCAGGTCATCCATGTACAGAGTTTGTAGCCCATGAAGTTCAAACAGCAGTTTAGCAGCTTTGACAAATTCTCAAACAGGCCACGCCGGCTTGTTTACGCACTGACTCATCGGAGGGCTTGATCCGCCTCGTGCATGTATTTTTTTGGCAAACGCACTAAACCGAGATGTTCCGCACGAGAGCCGTTAACGACAAACGGAAACATGATGAAACTGAAAGAAAACTTCATGGTTTTATGTTACCTGTGGGAGGAATATCAAACGCTGGTTGCAAACAAGACGGGACATAAACTGTTATCTCTCTTCAAAAGACGCACACCTCACAGTCAAGGTTATCAGCGTGGCATAGACAACAAATATATACCCACATCTAACAGTAGATAAGGTTCAGCTTTACAGCATCTCTTTCTACCTGTGTATATCGTGATCTAATCCAACAGTGAGCAGCAACAACAACAATTTCACCCACATGTTCATCACTACATCTCGGAGAAACGGAGGCTGGATTAATAGGTAGCGTGCTGATTTGCGAGCCAGGCCTCCGTCCCTCACCGTCCCTCTGTGTTTATCTCCATCAGTGTTGGTCCGCCTCACATTCCTCCACACAAAAGGCGAACTGAGAGACCACAGGTGGGGTAGGGGGGTGGGGGGAAGAGCTGGGGCTCTAGAAAGCTGCTCACTACTGATAAAGGGTCCCCCAAGATCCCCTGCTGAGAGAAACAGAGCGAGAGCGCGAATACGATGAAAGCGTAGTGCTCAGCCAGGGAGTTTTCATGTGTAATGCTCAGTCTGGTGGGCTTATCTTAGAAAGACTATTGCAAGTATGCACAGTCTTCCCGTCTCTTTCTCTCTTGCGCGCGTGCACACACACACACTTAAGAGCATGTAAACACAAAAGCTCGAATTCTTCACTTTGATTAAGCGTAAAGGTAAAACTTCAAAGGAACACTTTGAGAATAAGAGTGTATTACTAATCCTCTGAGCTTAAGCATTACCAGAGTAGAATTACCTGAAGTGCACTCGCACACAAAGTCGGATACACTGCTCGCATGAGTAAGGGGGGAATTCTGGAGTAAATGTGGTCAAACGGTGGGCAGAAAATGTCTCTGTTCAGGTTACACGGACATGATGCCGCAGTGGTTGCTGTGAAAAGTCCCCACAAAACAGCTAACTTTACATTCTGCACTCAAAGCCACTCTGACCGGGCATAATATGACCATAACTCTGGGTGGCCTAATTCTGCTGCGCTGTGCTGTCTCTCAGCATCCAGCAGATGTCTCCCTCTCCTGCTGCTAACCAGCATGTCTCTTTCACACTCTACACCCGGAGCAAGTGGTCCAGAGAGGGCTCCTTTAAGCCCTGACAAGTGCTACAAATCCCCTTCAGCGGCCAGGCAGCTCCACGGACCGCTAACAGGGCACGCTTCAGTCCAGCGCTGGCCGTCTGACCTTGTGGCTATTGATTAACTGTTTCTCCTCCAGCTCCCCTTCCTGCTGTCCCAACACGCCAAGACCGGAGAGGAAGGAAGAGAGACAGGACGGGGGTGGAGAAATCTGCCTCTCTTTTTTTTCCCCCAATAATCTCTTCTTTTCTTCCCCTCCTTCCCTCTGTTGTGCTTTCACAAGGTCCAACACACACACACACACACACACACACACACACACCTCCTCCTCCCACAAACGGGCAGTGCTTTTGTTAGTCGATGAAAAGACGGGCCCTCGGGTTCTGAAAGCAAAATGAGTGAGGTGGAAATGCAACTGGCCGGTGGCGTTGTAACTGAGATAAGAAGTCAATCCACCTGACTGACTGACTGTCCGGGCTGACAGACTCTTCAGCACCACACCCCCCCTGTTGAGGGGGGAAAATGTGTTGCATAACAGATGATGCTTCAGTGGAAACACAGCAGAAGCCCTCCTCCTGCCCTACATCCTCACCCCTCCCTGTTTACTATCAAAATAAAACACAGTAATCTGTCAAATCATCACAGGAAGGGGAACAAGTTGAATGCTTTAACAGCAAAATGTTGACATCTCTGCCTCCACTTCTCCGTAGATTGAGCGATGATAGCTGGACTGAAAAAAGAATGATAGCAACTCTGTTTTTCAGACTTTTATTTCCTGCTTTAGACTTTTTTTTTTTTGGCCAACCACTGTTGTTGTCTGAGCGTGCACACGCCGAGGACGGGTTTGCTTAATCTTTATTGTCTTCCAAACATCTTAATCAGCTCCACTCAACACTGCTTACCAGAGGTGCAAAGCAAAGGATTACACATCCAATTATGCTGTGCATATTACAACCTCCCTTTAAACAGCAGTGGGAGGATGCCGCTATGAATCAGAGCAGAGTAACAAACCACAAATAATACTAACATCCCAGGAAGACTCTGTTTCTTTCTCTCACCGTCTCAAAAACACACAGACACACACACACACTTTTTGTTTCCCTCCTTCTCTCTTTCCCGAGCAAAACAAGCTGGGGGAAGTGGGGCAAGAAATAAGTGCTCAGAAACAAAAGCAAAGTAATATGAAAAGCAGTGGAGTATGGCGAGAAGGGGGCAAGAAGGGCCGGGCTCAGTGGGGAAAAGAAACAAGGGAGGGGAAAAAAAGAAGAAAGAGTGTTGAAATTATCTTGTCATTATCAGCAGCAGCACACACCCACTTATTCACACGCACACACGTAGCGTGTGATCACTCATAGCATGAGTGATTTCTCATTTCAGACAAATGACTACCACCTTTGTCAAGTGCAGCCTGCTCTGTGAATGTAACGGCTGGTGGGGGTTGAGTCGAAGCAGTTACACCGCAGCTCATAATGCACTCCAGTATGTGTATTATATGGGAGCACATTAGGACCAGATTTGGGCTTTATGGTTGGAATCAGTATCGAAATATCAGTGTGTGTTTGCTCAACATCTATATCAGTGGTTCCCAAACTTTTACCTTAAGGGACTCCTTTTGTATTATGAAGGGAACTGATGATCTCTGATAAAGTGACATATTTTATGGCTATTTCATCTTATATTCAATGCATAACAATAACAGTGCAGAACGACGTTGAACTGTGCAGTTAACCCTAACAGTGAGCACAATAACTGCAGGGAGTTTGTGTAAAACTTGTGATTTGGATTCATTTAGAGCAGGTTATTTCCTGAAAATATTGTATACTGACATTCTTTTTATGACTGTCTGGATTACGTATGAATGCATTACAAATGCAGTGTTTTCCTCTCCCTGATTCTTGGCCATTGTTCTGTTAGCTCTTTGGTTGTTTGAACTGCCTACTTTTCTAATGCAGGATGAGGCGGTTTAGCTCTGTGAGTATGGTTTGTGTTCAGGTCTTCACTGTGCCCTTATCCTGTGAGATTTTTGTTTTAATAATCGAAACTCTAAAACTAACAATTTCATTCAGTTTTCTTTCCAGCAATGAATTAAACAATGAAATACAGGCCTACTGAACATTTAAAAAAAAACGTTTTCTTACACTCCTTAAAATCAAGACGGCCTTGTAAGAATTTATATGATAAAAATATTGATATTTGACACGGTGTGACGATACATTATTGCCACACGAAAATATTGCAATACTATGCTTGATTTTTTCCACCACCCCTAATATGGATACATTTTTCTGAGCATCACAACGGAAAGTCGAGAAGAGCTGCACGGTTGGATCATTTTAGCCCTACTGAAGCTAACAGAGTGCTAAACTGGAAGTAGCTGTCTCAGCCAGTAGAAGTCTCTGTGTGCCTGCTCTAAGGGCCACACAGTCCACGGAGGCAGTGCATGGCACTTGAACTATTTTGAATTCATGTGCCACTGAGCAACTTTCATAGGAATGAACGGGGCACCGCACCAAAGCTGTAATCCAGGTGTCTTTATACGTCTATGATCTGGACCCTCAGATTGTGTGCCAGTGAATCTATCCTCAGACATTTAATTCAGTTTGATACTTTACTTTACTTATACTTTGTTTATTCCTAAGGGTCAATTTGAGTTGAGGGAGTTTGCAAACAGAATCAATAATACAGACAATAGAAATTCATAAAACAATAAAATGATATGACTGCATTATTAGAATGCGATCCTGCTGAAAGTTGATAAACAGTGAGCCTTATTAAACAGTACAAGTCCTGCAGCCACATTAAAGCATTGCACACTGTAGTGTTTTCTTAAAATTGTCTGCTCCATTTTTGAAGTTACACTGTGGTTTGAGTGGGCTCCGCAGGCGCTGGAGGAGGAAGAAGCATATTCTGTGCATAAAAGATTTCCAGTTTAAGTTAAATAATTATGGGTCTGCATGCAGGACTAAGGAAAATAACATATTTAGTGGTGTTTTACTGGCTAATCTTCTGACGCTGAGTCTATCCTGTATGTAAAGTGTAGAGGGCAGTGCTGAACAATATAAAGGAACAAGTCTGGCCAGAGATCATCTTCATTATTCAGCAACAGTCTGAAAAAGGAGAACATAACTATCACTCCTGCTCTCTGGACACAGTGGGGGATCTCCTCCTCCTCCTCGTCAGCTATATGGCCGCAGCTTTTCTTTCTCTCACCACTATGTGCTTTTTTGCTCCTCTTTTCTATAGCCCTCAGACATCATTAGAGCCACCCAGCATGCGACTCCTTTTCCACCACCTTCCATTTTCCTATCATTTTTTCTTCCTCCCCGTCCCTCATATCTCAACCCTCCTGCCACTCTTCCTCCCTCCCTCCTCCCCTCCCTCTCCTTCCTGGGGCCCCGTGCGGGAGCTGCCATAACAGGAGGTGGAATGGATTCATTTGCTCTAATGTGGTTTGGGCTGCAGCGTGGCACGGCACAGAGCGACACTTTCTCCCAGTGCACAGAGCTTCTCTCCCTCTCTTTCTCTCTCTGTCTGCAGTTCATGTGTTTTCAAACAGGCCAATCAACACCACTCAGCTGTGCTGGCCTCTCTCTCCTCCTCTCCCTCCCACAATCTCTGCTCTCAGTGTGTCTGTAAAAAGCCACCAGCACTCTCCCTCACACACACACACACACACACTATTATCTCTAGTGGCAAACTCCCATAGCCAGACAGTCCTTTTTTTTTTTTTTTGCTCTTATTGCCTTTATTTTCTCCGGTCCACTCCATTCTGTCCTCAGCTACCATTTCTTCATATATTTTTTTTTTTAACAAACCTACTTCCGCCATCACATCTCTGCCTTTTCGCCTTGTTTCCTTCTTTGCATTATTTTGCTAATCCTCTCCTCCACTAATCTCTCCACCCTCTCCTTTTCCCTCCCAGCAAAGCCAGCTATTGGTCACATCGCTCCCTGCGGCCCTTCTAAAACTCAACGGCGTCATAACCAGCAGCCTCAATAAAAATCTGAAATGACTTGTCCCAGGGGTGGAAAAAAAATAAACTCTAAATGTTGCTGTTTGTTTATCTTCTGTTTTAATGTGACAACCACAGGAGCACCGGGCAGCTATGTGACACCCAACACTGCAATGCAAACAGCTGTGATGTGGGGATATGTGAGCTGCTCTGTTGCCGTCTATAAATATGAAGCTTCAGTTGTGGAGTATTGCAGGTATGCGCCACCAGATACCCCCGGGAGCAGCCGATTATTTCACCACTCAATGTGTGGGATCAAAAAACAGAGCAGCATGTACTAAGTGAGCACAGAGGTGCCCTCTCTCTTTTAGCCAACAGGGATTGGCAACATAACACTTCAATATTACAATATTTGGATCTGAATGTGTTGATAGGGGGAGCATGAGAATATTTATGGGATGATTAGTGCTTTAACAAGGTCCTTACATGCTTATAAACACTCACTCTGCTTACATGAACATGCAAGATTACACACAATACCACATCTACTGATTGTTTTTATTGATCACTGATTCATTTATCTGTAAGATTTCTGGTTTATGTAACATCTTCAAGCCGCTTGTTTTGTCTGACAGTCAAAGCAGCAACTCCCCATATTTATGAATATATTATATATTCTGTTAAATAGTGAGTTCTTGTACTGAGTAGTAAAGTAATTGTTTGAGTTATGGAGAAGGGGTAGAACCATAAGCGTATACTTCTCCCAACTCTTTTTTGGGCATGTAAATATTTAATATTGTTTATGTTGTTTTCGAGAATTTTGTATTTTGAGAGTTTGCTTTATCTTTACTTTTCATTTGGGTGTTATTCTTTTTTATATATATTCGAAATAAATAATATAAAATCAAATGAACAATTTCAAACTGCCATTGATTAGAGTTCTGTCATTCAACTTATTTCCCACAGGAGAGTGTGGAGACCAAAAACAGAGCAAAAAAGGAGAGTAGAATATTGGACATTCAACGTGACTAATAAGCGGCTGTTTGCTAACAAGTTCACCATATTAACTCAAAAGATCATGATACAGCATGTTGCGCTGCCTTAAATGGCCAAAAACTGCAGGTCTGAGCTGCCAAACACTATACACACTTTTGACTTCCGACACAGCCGTATGAACTATATCCATTCAACTATAATCCGAACCTTAGTGCAATATCATATTCTCATGTGCAATACTACTTCTCATTATTATATCATATTCAATGTAACATCGATTATCAGGCACATTCTGCTATTTTCCCACCATTTTAGTTCATTTTTAGTAACTCTTGTACCTAGCTTCCTCCTATTGTTACTCTATTAAGCACTAGTTTTTGATTTTGCTCCTTGAAAACACTTCTTATCTTGTATCTTATTATATTATATTTAAAATGGGCCCAGTGAGTGACCCTGATCCGGGGAACCCACTGGTTGTGAACTGCCACAAAAAAATCCTTCGGGAAATAAAGCTCTATTGAACTGAACTGAACTGAACTGAACTGACACTAAAATGTGAATAGAGTAAAACTTCTAACTGAAAAATATCAACTTGAAACTTTGCCAGCCGATGACCCACATTAAGACCATTATGGTTTTGTAGTTTTCTTACATTTTATGTTTAAATATGCAAATGATGCATTATATAATTAAACATGAACTAATTTGTATACGTTTCCAGAACAGAATTCTGAACACTGAATAAAGCCAGGTTTCATTTTGTCAACATGCTAGAGTCAAAGTTTTTACAGAGGGAATGTTGAATATCTCTTTTTGTCAGCTCACATATTAGAAAATACTGTCAACAGGCATAAAAGAAAATCTATTTTTTGCCATGTTTTCATGAATAAAATGTTTTATAAATCATACTATGAATGATATATGAAATAAACACATAAAAACCTTCACAATATAGATAGGAATAAACCTAGAAAGCTTTATGTATGTAAGTAATATTGAAGTGAAGTTTTCTGGCTCAGAGTATAAGAAAACACTTGTGTTTCATTTTTAAACCATAAATAAGTAGATGTTAGGGCAGGGTTGATTTTTTAAAATATGCAAACGATGCTTTATCCTATCAAAAATGCACTTTTTACATACATGTCCAGAACTGAAATCTGAACGAAAATTTCAGGTGTTCTTTCCACTAGTCTGAAAGAAGACATAATGGAAGCAAAATCTCAAAACTGACCAGTGCATGAACAACTATGTTTTCACCTGTAGTGTTTCCCTGTAAAATCTACCTTGTTATAACTGTAACAAAAACCACAGGTGATGCCTTATCACATCCTGAATCATGGTTCAATACTGCTCAGCTTTAGTGTCAGCTGACTTTGCTTTCACTGATTTATATTTGTGTGTGTGTGGGCCCATACTGGTACACGCGCCCATGTTTTTGTTTTATTGTCTCAAGTGCATTAACAGGGTAAGGCCATCTATCTACACATGAGATACGAAATCAGGTCACCCACGAGCAGAACGGAGCTTGAGCCTCACATGATGAATGAATGAACTCCTTATTCCATAGAATGTTCCAGTTGCTGAGGACTATAAATACCAGCTGGAGAAGATTGTATGTCCTGGCTGCCACATACGATTTTCCACTGTCACGAAAGGCAAGATTCTATCACTCGTGATGCACAAGGGATGAAGCAAGTGTGGGAGTGTGCGTAAGGCCAATGTGTAGCCTTTATCGCTGCACCAAGCCATCACAGGACAGCCTGAAATACTACTGAGCCCTCTCAGTGAAAGAGTGCATAAATCTTAGAGCTTTATTAAGTGGAATAACAGCAGTCTACATTTTTGAGAAGAATATATGAGGAGATGACAGTGTGTCTGAGTAGAGGAGAGCAGAGGAGAGGGAAGGAGAGTGATTGACAGTGCAGTCTGACAGGCTTGTGTAAAGCTAACCTTATGGGCCTGACTCCAGCAGAGCTGTTAGCTCACACACCGCCCCCTGTGACTGCTGAATGGGTAAACTGACAAATTCCATGTCCTTCGGTTTCAGCACCGGCAAACTGCTGACCCAAATGCAATTAAACAACATCCACTGGGGTGAGTGTAACACATCGATGTACGGTAGCATATGAATGTGCATGTGATAGCCTACGCGAGGAGAGGGTGATGAAGTGTGCGCAGGAAAGAGAAACAGAGAGACAGGGGCAGAGAGTGAGACTTACAAAGAGTGAGTGTGATTCAATCTGCTCAGTAAGCCATGAAATGGTATTGGTGTCATTAGGGAGAGCAAAAATATATCTGTGCCAGTCTGCCCTCCACTCCCCTTGTCTTTGACACTCCAAAAGCACAATCCTTACTAAAAAAGCAACCAGCCCAGCCTCTCTGCACTTGGCGGAATAAAACGACCTACAGCGCTGCAGCTCCTGCAGAGTAACCTTTATTTCTGCCTCTGATCTTTTAGGCGACAAATCCAATTAACCATTAAATAAAATAAGCATTTCCAATTAGAAATCAGGCTGAAACACAGACAGTACAGTACAGAACACGCGTTTGTTGAAAGACTCTCAATGAAAAGGTTATTAAAAGTCTGTACAAGGACTGCGTTATGAATGTTTTTTTTCCAGTGCAGCGATAAGAAAAAAATCATTCAGTCCCCACAAAACTGATCAACGGCACACAGCACAAAGAAAATTCAATGAACAAAAGACAGAGTTAGTGCATGATCCATTAACTAACAACTGAGGGAAGCATCTATTGTGTGAAAAATACACAATAAAAACAGACAATTCTTGCGATTAACTGTCAATAAAGCAGCTCAAAATGGCCATCAGATCACAGATAGATTTGTTCTCTGGTTTGTTCTGAGATTTGCGAAAAAGCAGAGTGTTTCCTGAACTTTCACAAACGCCTGCATTTAACTTCATTCAACAACAATATAATTCTTTGCTGTTATTCATCCCTGCAACAGTTTTCCTCAATACGATTATGGGATGATGGCATCTGCAGACAATATCCAAACTTAGGCTGGCCAAAAATCTGTTTACCTGTCAAAATAACATGTTCAATTTTAGGATTAAAACTGGTTCAATCAGGTGCGTTTAATTGTAATGGATGGTAGGCTTTGGAGGAATTCTCTTTAGCAGGTTTATCACGATACCAGAAATTTCATAATCTCTACCCATACTAGTAAAATTCAATGATTCTCAATACCCAGTTCGATATCAAGGTAAGAAGCAAAGGCAAAACAATAAATCCAATGGACTTAAACATACTTCTTTTATTAAAAAGATTTACATTTAATCAAATTCAACTTTCATTGTTAATTGTTGATTATTCGCCTAAAGGGAGAGTACTACTAACCTATGTGGGTTCACAAAATTTTGCAGTATATTAACATATTTCTCCTCCATTGTTGTTGTTGTTAAGCTCCTGTACATATAAGATATGACGGCTGCTCTTTGGGGTTGGCTATCTGTCCCGCTCCTCCTCCACTGTGCCTAAACAGCTGGATGACAGTGACAGGTGCATCGTTTTACCTAAAGCTGAACATTTTTCAGTTCTTAGGCCGCCAGAAAAAATGACCAAAGCCTAAGCGCAGAATAGATGCTCAGTGCCTCGTCATGCTGCTGGAGTTTGTAGCATAGTTTAAATATGCGGCAAAGAATTAACAAAATTCCCTGCCCTCAGGAAAATACGCTTTCTTTTTGGCATGCCGAGTCGAGCTGTTGCTGCAGTTGCACTTGTCTGCGTCTTCCCTTTATTGTTCTTCCAAGCTGTTAGGCAATCTTCTTTTTCCTTTGGCATTTAAAGTCAGACAAGAACACTTGTAGGCGTGTATGCTCCCCTGTCAGGTCTGGATGAATTTAATCTTACTGTACCTATGATACTAGAGAAAAACGAGCGTGCTTCCTTTTTCAGAATTTTGCATAAACTTGGTACCAAAGAATCAGTCCTCATGACATCCCTGCTCTTTACACCAAGCCTGTGTTTCTGTCATCCAATAAGGAGAGTAGATATTCAGGTTTCTCTCTAAAAAGGAGAAAATAAGTTGCAGAATCTTCAGTGAATTTTCCACCACCTTGCCTATAGAGCGCCCTCTTGGTACAGATTAAGGGCAGCGTTCAAGGACGCCAGAACAAAACCGATGTTTGCACACCAGGTCCTCTGACAGGAGAACAGTCTGTGTAACCAACAGCGATGCAACAAATACAAACAAAATCACGTTTTCAAGCTTTGCACACTCCTCCTAAAATCCTTTGATGGTGGATTTTTTTTTTTTAACTGAAACAGCTAAATAACCTTTGAGACAGCGAGACCTTCCTACACGTGTAGAGGGGAGAACGACGCGCTCATTCATCTTGCTCCGTGTGTGTGTGCTTGTTCACCACTGTGTGTCAGAGTGAGGGTATGAGTAGCGAAGAACACAAAACATCTGCTTGCTGTGAAAATGAAGCAGCCTAATGGGGTACACAGAGCACCAGTTTCATTCGCTGAAGGGACAATCCACACAGGTACTATTTGGCACAGTGAGCGCAAAAACCAGCGTTGAAAGGCTAATGTGCCTCACTGCAGCTCTCACAAAACACTCTTTTAGTGCTACAAAGCACTCCACTAGTGTGTGTGTGTTTATTTGTGATCTCAAGCATCGTTATACAAAGTCCACCCTATCAGCTTATCTTCACACATGCATGTGTGTAAAACACGTTGAAATGATGTTTGACACAGCAAGCAGATGGAGAAAAACACATCTTCAAGCCTCAAAAGCCTTTAATGTGTGTGTTTGTGAACTGATATGCTTTCTGTCTAAAATGTTATTCTACTGCAGCTCTGCTTGAAGATTCGAGGTATGCAGAAGGGAGTGCAGGAAGACGAGACAGACAAATAGATGGGAAGAGAGAGGGGGAGAGAAAAACACTCATACAACATATTACATGTAGTGGGAGGCAGGGAGAGACGTGCACGGAGAGATAGGGGGGGAAATGGTTGCAGAGCAGGAGAGAGAGATGGCGAGAGGTCATCCCTGGGTAATTTGTTTTGGTCCTCTCAGAGCGCAGACACACAGGGAGCAGGTAAACCAATTACAGTGTGACATGAATCACTAAGACCTACAGGCAGCCACGAAGCTGGCCGGCCAGCCAGCAAGCCAGGGCAGCCAAACAGCCGACAGAGTGCACGCCATGTCTTTCCCTAAGTGCAGGTCAATCACGAGGCACCGCCATCGCTCCTCCCTTGACCATGATTGCACATCTGGAAGGAACCGATGAGAGACAAAAACAAACACAATTTCCCCGCAGCGTCAGCAGCGCTGAGAGATCCTGTGAAGCTCTGATGGCTTTTTAACGTCTTCAATAGATCCACTTCAGAGCGGCTGCTGGAAACATTGTAATTGACCCCAACACGAAAACTGAATATGCAATGCAAATTTACACAAGCTGGGACTCCTGTCACGGCTTCATCTGTGACACATCAATCTCATCTGACAACGTGTGTTTCGGTTCATCAGTTGCATCCTGTTTTCACAACACAAACAATAATAATGATGCAGCTCTTTTGAAGAGGCACGAGGTTGGATGTCAGATCCTGGTGGATGTCGGAGCCAAGCCAAATACTCCAGGGGTGGGTTGTAAGTATTTACAAGACAAAGACTTAAGTAATTACTTTAATGTCCTTAATCGCCCGACGGCTGTCAAAACGATGTCGTGTCAGGCCTCAGTCACATCAACGCCACTGGCGATATGACTGAGAAGCAGGCAACAACTTGTAAATAAACGATCATCTAGGTCCTTTTCTGCGTAGCCCTAATCCTCGAGCTGATGCTAAACTGACAGCAGCGTCACGGAAATCCGCGAGAGAGAATGAAGTTGACAAGGAGAGGGGATTGGACTGGATTAGATATCGCCTTGGCACTTGGTTTTATTTGATGTGGCCTTGGTGCACGTTGTAGATTCAGGAGGGGTAAATATTTGATGAAGGGCGTTATGGTGTTGGGCTTGCTGCTGCCAGGGGCTGTTCTGAGGGAGCAACTAATAAAGACAGCAGCAGGCAGGTTGTCGATCACCGCCAGGGCGCTGGCTGAGCACAAGTGGCTGGAGAGCAGAGTGTCGCCCCCTCAACGTGTTTACCAAAGCACCAGGTCTTCTAATGTTAGCTCAGCGGGCAAAGATAGCTCTTCCCTTGACTGTAAATCAGTATGCACTCTCATGCATTTATATACACACAAATGGAGAGCACCAGTGGGGCTGCAGCGAGACACAGTTGGAAGAGATTTCCTAAGATGTTAAATCTACCATGTTGCTGCCCCTTGAAATTAATAAGGGCCTCTGAACTGCTCTCTGAGAGCCACTAACTGGCCATTTGCACTGTCTGGCTCCACTGGAAAAGGCACTCCTTGCTTCCTCTCACGAACCCTTCTCCCGTTTTTTTCTCCGTCTTCTCTTCATCACACCCGCTGCTCTCTTTCCCCTCTGTCTCTTTCACCCCACAATTTCCTATCTTTCTATCCTCCATCTCTATTGTCTTCCTTCCATCTCCACCCTCTTCATCTCAGTCCCCTCTCCTCTCTTTCCACCCCCCCTCCTCTCTCTCTCCTGACTCCTTGTTCCCTCCCTCCCACCTCCTCCTCCTCTTTTCTCTCTCTCTCTCTCTCTCCATTCCTCTGGCCCTAAAACCAGCCCCTCGGCCGCCCGCTTGCGCTCACTCAGATGGCTGTTACCATGACAACCCTGTTCTTTCAGCTCTTGCAAAATAATGAAGACAATGTGTTTTCCATTTAGATGAGTTTTCTGGCGCAGCGGGGAGATATGGAGTGTCCATCTTGCCTCCTCTTTCACTGCGGAGGAAATGTAATAAAAAAAGGGGTTTCTAACCTCTCTCTCTCTGACACTCCTTCGCTCTCCTTCTCAACACACTTAGGCACACACACGCTAACACACAAGTTAGGGTGCTGTGTTAGCCAGCTGGGTGGTAAAGTGAGCTCAGTGGTTTTACCACAGCGGAGAGAATAGCAGCAAAGGGTAATGTCTGGCTGGTGTTGCAACAAAGCACATCATCTGCAGTGTTTGTTTTGTCTGCAGTGTCATCGTCGATGTAAAAAAAATAAAAAACTGATTGACAGGTCGAGATGGGACTTTGCTGATTAGAAGAAACTGCAATGAATCCACAGTGGCCAACTTGTCTGTGATAGATTACAGAGCCCCGCACCCCTGTTGTCAAATCTGAGCTCTGACAATGACAAACTGTGAACATTTCAAGTCTTATTTGGGGTTTTTGGGACTTATCGATGATATTTTCACAGCATAATGCTCCGGTGCGGTAATAAATGCCATGACAACTAAAATTGATGGAAAGGGCTTGCTTGCTTTCTCTTGCCGGTGTGGATTTATTAACTTGCACAGCACACAAGGGGAACTGCAAATCCAACCACTTGTTAAGGACTGGAAAGTAACATTTACGCTGCTCTGAGAGGTAATTCAGTCGCAGCATTCAGGTATTTTCACCCAGGGGTTCAATGTAAACAAGCAAATCCAGATATTTTTTTATTGCTTTATTTCTAATGACAGCAGTGAAAGGCTTTGGCTGTGAAAGAAAAAGCAGACTTTGAGTAAGTCTTGAAAATTGGTCTATGTGTCTGAAGTTTAAAGGGTAACTTCAGTATTTTTCAACTTGGCCCATATTTTCCCATGTTTTTGTGTCTAAGTGACTAATGTGAATATATTTTTTAAAGAATTGGTCTAGTATTGCAGCTGCAAAACAGGCTGCAATTTAACCACTTGGGGCATTTGTGCACCATCAATTTATGTCCACTAAAAGTGCTGTTTTTTTGCTACTGACAGGCTCCCATTGCTATAGAAGTGTCTGACATTATTATGGAAAGGCTCCCTACAGAGATAAACCATTTCATTAAAGAGTAAGGTCCTTTTTGTTTCAACAGAAACGGTCTCAAAAACGTTATCACTACCCACCAAACTACATTTAAAAAAACAGTAATCTTATCATCAGTAAATGCACTTCATTAAAAGTGAACAGAAGTCAGATCAGATATCTAACTTTCAAAAGCTGTCTTGGTTCGTCTTTCCACTGTTCCAACAATCACCAACTCTCCTTTGGTTGAAATAACCCCTTAACTCACCCAGCTAGATGTGAAAATATGCTGGCTCTATACACACTAAAATGACTGTTTATTTGAATGGAGTCTGGTGGGTTTGGTGATGACGATTTTGGGGCTGTTGCTGGTTAAACAAAAAGAATCTCATTCTTTATCTTGGCTGAATCCATAATGTTGTTAGACACTTAGAATAACAAATAAGCCTGTCACGTAGCAAAATGAAAGCCTGTTTAGTGCAGGTAAATTGACGAGTACAAATGCCCCCAGTGGTTAGATTCAAGATTGTCTCGCAGCTGCTGGCTGCAGCGGTCTTGCTCAATACTGAACCAATTTCAAAAAATCTTCCTATCAGTCACTTAAACACAAAAACATGGGAAAACTGGGTCCACATTGAAAAATACAGAAGTTACCCTTTAAAGGTGAAATACTTGGAGAGCTTTGGTGCCTACTTGTTTGTGCTCATAAACACAGTTAAGACTTTGCTAATCTTTAAAAATAACATGCCAACTGTTAAACGTCAAGGCAGCTGATCTTCATAGGTCAGGACTTAGTTTTCTGGATCGCACACTCAGGCACACTGTAGACCTCTTTGAGAAAATATATAACCCTCTGCCCCTGAGAAAGAGAGGACACACATATGAGAGAAATAGAGAGAGGGAGCAGTATAATATGTGTATGTCTGTGTGTTTACAGTGGAAATAGTGAGTCTGGGACATTTACTTTGGGTCTCTTTTCCAGTGTTTATGGAGAGCGGTGAGGAACAACACTTCCTGAGAGGAAAGCCAGCTTTCCGAACCCAAACCCTCTTCCAAGCCCCGCAGACGGGGAACGCTCTGTCTCCAATTTATGTTTTCCACCCAGTGCCGCGTAAACACGAATGTAGAAAAACTGGTGTGCATGTGCATGGGTGTGTTTCAGATACTGTGCACACGCAAAACAAAGGCAGGCAGGCGGACTAATCTAGGACAAATGAGCCAAAACATCTCAGAGCACAGTGATAGCCCTGTGTTTACCAGCTGTAATAGACCTTTCTCGTGAAGAAGCTGCTACAAGAATATGATATAAAGAGGGTCAAGCTTCATCTAAAACCCACTCCACTGACCTCCTCCTACTCCTCTCTCAAGTTTTCTCTCCCCGGCCTGTCAACAACAGTGACAGAGGGATTTAAAAGGAAAGCTGGGAGGAGAATCTCTCCTACTCTCTTCCTGCTGTCTCTCTCCCTGCCTGCCGCCCTCCGCTCATTCTTAATTACATCCAGATCAGACTATTAATGAAGTCAGTCTGCTTTTAACAACACCTACAGGGAGTGAAGGAGGGCTTTCCTCAGCCACTGAACATATCAAATCAAATCTGGCTCCCGGCCTTGACAGGTTTCGTGGCCAAGTAGAATGACACGTTAACACAAAGAAAAGATTATGATTACTTTCATTGTTGATTCTTTTTTGGGTTAAAACAATATTTCACCTATTTAGCATTGTTAAACTCATGATGGGCCATTTTTTGGGGGGAAAAAAAAGGCTAAAAAATTGATTCAACAGAACCAGAGATATCAGATTTTAATACATTCTTCTCCCTTAAAAGCTGGCGCCTACATTACCCAAAATGCAGATCATATGCCAACAGTTTATGCAGGATTTATACTTCTGTGTTGAATCTGCAGCGTACCCCACGGCATAGGATACAGCACACGCTGACATGCACCTCCCCAGAAATGTAACTACACGTTGCGGCGATGCGGACCTCCTGTCTGTTTTTGTAAGCTGAAACCATTTCCCTCAGTGGAAATGAAGCTTTTATTTACTTTAATTTCGCGGATAAGAAAAACTAAATTGTGAAGACAATAAAGCCTCCGCAAAAGTCTTGTGTGTAATTTATCCAGGCTTCATAGTAGAGGAATGCTCCACTCATCGCTGGGCTAATGTATACAATGTAAAATGCCATAGGTTTGTGCTAATAACGTTAGCATGTTATATTTGTTTGGAAAACGTGTTTAGTATGAGACAGTTGTTTTGTTGGTGAACCTTGGGAGTTGTAATGGAGCTGAATTTTGTAACGTTGCCTTTGTTAAATGTTGCTGTTGTCCCTGGGTTCATATGAGTATAGGAAAAGTCCGCTAGCTGTTAGGCTAATTTATACAATGTAAAATGCCATAGGCTTGTGCTAATAACTTGTGTCCAGCAAAAGACAAGTGCTTTTTATGTGAATGCTGCGAGTTATATTGAAGCTGATTTGTGTACTTGTGTTTGAAATTGTCTCGCCATGTTTAATGTGTGTTTTGAATCAACTAAACTTTACAGCACTTAACAGAAACCCCACTGCTGACCAGTGGTTTGGAGGTGTAACTGCAGAGTGACACAGACACACCACCGCACAAGTATAAATGCTCACAACGGCATAGGCCACGTGTCTAGGCTACGACATAGGCTCTGCATAGAGCTGAGGCACAAGTATAAACCCCTCTCAAGTCAGAGATTCACATATTATGCTAGTAGCAGTAGCTTTAAGCTGCTAGCTTCAAGCAGAGATAAGGTCTTGGAGGTCTCGAAAGCTCACCTCTGTCTGACTCCACGATGCCAGATTTTGTTTGTTTTCATTTTTGCAGTCTTTAGCCCCAAAAGTCGCTGCCTCAAGTGACATAACTTGTGTATCAGATTCCACAAACTCTCTCTGGAGCACTTATGCAGACCTGTAAATAGACGTTGCTATGTTACAACATCACGAAAAATGGTGAAAAAGCAAATTCTTTCAGAAGCTGGAGCAAGTGAATGGTTGACATTTTTGCTTCACAAATTACTTGGTAACACTTTATTTGGATAGTCCGCCTAACCATACTTTGTAGAATATTTGTAACATTTCAGCAACTTAATACTTAAGATTCAACTGTCTGACTTTGCTTGTAGATAGGTAACAGCTTATTTTTTGTGTATAAATGACAATTCATGAACATTTCAACATATTCTCAGAATTATTTTGTTGAACTTTAATTGCTCACTGAACCCAAACAGTATGGGTTGAGTGAATAGTTCAAGGCCAACTATATTATTCTGTGAATTAGTGGTAAATTGTCACATATATTCTACAGATAAACATCTGTGGACAAGGTGAAACAGTTGAATTGTTGAATGTCAGCTAATAAGCTGTTGTAATGTTACAAACATTAGGTGGTCTTTCCAAATCAAGTGTTACCAATTACTTTTATGATTAACTGATAACCAAAATCCCTGCTTGAATTGTGTCTCTTGGCTGATCAATTAATAGCCCAATCATCTCAGCACTAAAGCTTCAGCGCTCTGCGGAACAAGCTGAGCAGATTCCTGAGCTGTTTGTGTGAAGGTGTTGGGGCTGGGTGTATCATCCATCAGCTCTCGGCTGTTTGAAGTGCAGTGAGGTGGTGACAACTCACCATGTGTGCTGGTGTATACGTTTAAACAAACCTAATCATCAGCTACAGAAACACCATCACATCGCCGTCTCTTTTTACGTTGTTTACTCGCCTGCTGCGAAGTAAAACTACCCACGTTTGATCCTCAGAGGGTACACCGCCAACGATGCACATACAAACACGTTTTACAAATACAAGGTGGGGGTTGTACATTATATAGTTCCATATGTGTACAGTGACGGCAGGCTTTTGATGAGCAGGTTGGCCGTATGGGGGCTTTAAAGTGCTCCAGTGATGCTTCCCACACGCATCCATTTTTGATGTACAGCATGTGGCGGGAAACAGCCTCTGTGCTCCAGGCGCTCTGATCTTCTCAAGACACTCCTGTCAAAAAGCATGATGGCACAATGTGGACTGTAACAGTCTCATCTATGTGTTTACACGTGTGTGCGTGTGCCACGAGGTGTGTGTTTTTGTCTGTGTGTGTACTGCCTCTCTCAGTAATACCATTGTCCGCTGCCACCTGCAGAGCACAGCAGCATTAGGGACCCCCCCCTTGCACACACACAAAAATCCCAACAGATCAAAACACTGCACTCCATCAAATCCAGTGAAAAGCCTGTTTACTGATGATCTGGTGTGAAGACAACAGGCGGTGAGAGTGGGAGATGAAGAGAGGGGGGAGAGGGAGAGAAAGAGGGAGGTGAGGGGTGAGAGTGGATGGGGGAGTGAGGCAATCGGGGAGTGGCCAACTGCAGGGGCTTTTATTATCAACCATTGTAAAGGCGCTAGGTGGGATAATTGGTCTCCTAAGCTCAATGCGCAGCATGCATTTTTAATGAGCTCACACTGTTGCTCATTTAATATATAGGCAAGAGATTGCAGATGAGGAAGAAACACTGCGAAACGCTGATGTTTATAGTGAGTTGTGGGCTGAGGGAGAGATAGAGATGTTTAATTTGGCTTCTGATGCTAATGTTGTTAGTAGTTTGCTGCATAATTACTGTATAAATGTCTTATGCCAGAAAGACTTGTTCTGAATCAATTGTACAAACTGAGAGTAATAGACTGTACTGTATGTGCAGACTTGTGTGCATGAGTGTGCTTTCAAAGCTAAAACGTGTTTGGTCATTTAACCACACAGATACACACTGTACTACAGTTGTGCTTGTGTGTTGTAACATGATTTACTGTGTTTACTGTGCGGCAATCATTCAAATGTCAAATTTCTGTTGTGCAAACGAATGATTAAGAGAAAGTCGCAATTAAAAACTAACAAAATCTGATTATTGTTGTGGGGTTTTGTTTTGCACATGAGTGTGGACTCAAATAATGCATGACAGGCAAACACGGCTAATTGCTTTGAACATCAGTGTGATTATTTCACAGATGATGTTCATGATACATTTGCCCTGATAAACTGTTTACCAAGCAGAAAATGATCCTTATTAACATTACGCTGGTTTCCTACAGTTTCAGGCAAGTTGAGACTTTTAATGGCACTCAGAATTAAGTTAAGACCAATTTTACCATGACCAAAAAAAATCATGAACCGACATGAATTACTTAGGGTTTGTGACCATTTTGCCTTGCCTTGGCTACTGTAACATTAAACATGAATATTTAAGGAAATACCAGTCATTTGTCGGTGAGTTTTCTAGGTGGGTTTCTCACTCAAGCATGTGGGATTTTACTGCTTTGATTCCCATCATGCTGAATTTGGAAATATTTTGTGCACAAAATACACCATGCATCGTATTCGTTGCCTTGTATTGGTTTCAGAGATGCTGCGAAATCTTGTCCAGGATACCATGACATCCTGTCTTAGCATTTTTAAGTTTCATTAAGACAATTTAATACCAATTAAGGCCTTGTTTTTAGATTAATTACTTCAATTTCTTTAAAGAAATATTTAAGAATCCATGGGAACCTTGTTATGACAGGATACGATACGATACGATGCGGTACGGTACGATGCGATATGAATGCGTTATTCTTTGTTGTCTTTGACTCAGGAGCTACACAAGTATTACTGCCTTACAATAATACTCCAGAAGAAATGAAAAGCATACAACCTAAAAATCTTTTAGGACTTTTAAAGGGTCTGTGGGAACCTTGTTACGATACGATATGATATGATATGATATGATATGATATGATATGATATGATATGATACGATACGATACAATATTGTCCCCATAGGGAAATTTGTCTTGGACTCAGGAGCTGCACAAGCATTGCTGCCTTACAATAATAGTCCAGAAGAAATGAAAAGCATACACCATAACAGAAAAACATAACAACACATACTACACATATCGGTATTGCACATCAGCCATCTAAACGATATTGACATCAGGGCTGCAATTTCATTATCTATTAATCTGCTGGTTGTTTTCTCCATTAGCACATGAATCCCTCAGTCTATAAAATGTTAGCAAACACTGGAAATTTCCGTCACAAGTTCCCAGAGCACAAGGTGATGTCTTCAAATAGCTTCTTTTTCACCATTTCCCCAGCCAGTGACCACAGACTGTATCAGATTATTTAAAAAACGTAAATAAAAACATATTACATTATCTTATTTTAAGGGGAACAGAGAGGGAGGATTAGCCACATGGACTTAAGAGGGTGACTGAATCTCACCAGCAGCTAGTAAATTTCCTAACTGACACACGGAGAAACAGGATCCACACACTCCTATCCAAATTCGCTGCCTGTAAGCCGGCGACTCAGAAAGGCCAACCTTCCTCAGCCAGTTGCTGTGGGGAAGTACAGTTAGCGAATAAAACACACACCAGCTCCAGCCAAGACTTCTGACCTGTCAAAGCACCTCGTAATGTTCTTACTGACCTCCAAGTAACAAAAAGAGCAACCCCTCGCATTACAGCGGTCTCAGACTGGCATTAGAGGGCTGCACCGACCAGGAAGTTAAGAGGCTGGTGGCAGGGAGCACAAGCACCCGAGTTTAAGTGAATTAAGAAAACTAAGTCGTGTTTAGCCCCGGCATGAGTCCATCTCTCCTTGTTGGAGGGCATAGTGCCTGGGCTGCCACCTCATAATAGCATTAAACACCTCCCAAAGTGATGTTTGGGAACGAGTACACCACAACCAAAAAGGCCGTGAAAGAGCCGCTTACAATGGAGGACTGCACTTGGACTTAGAACAAAAAAAATGGTTAGGAAGAAGGGGGGGAATTAAAGAGGGGTGGCAGGAGGGATAAAGAGAGGACAGGAGGCAGAGAGGAGAGGTGGCAGGTGGAGGGAGGTTGATTAATGGCAGGTCTTTTTTGCCTCTGTGTCTCTCTCCCCCCTCCTCCACTACAGTACTTCCTTCAGGGACCCCACAGACCTCCTCCAGCATCCTGCTCCGAAGCCCTCCGTGAGATCTCCAGTCTGGCTCCATCCATCAACCCCACTCCCATCCTGAGAGCATGAAGTAGCCAGCCACAACAGAGGACCCCACTCCCCTCTGTAGTAACCCTAACCCAGCCTGTTAACACAGCTCCTGTCTGCTCCCTCTGTCTTCTCTACACCAGGGCTGCAGCTAACAATTATTTCCACAGCTGACGAATAGTTTTGTCCCTGCTTACAAGTATGCAGTCCCACTTGAACAACCCTGTCCCTTAGAAATCATGTTTGTATGTTACTAAACTGCTTTCTAAATTACGTTGTGTGTAATTGCTGCCTGGATTATGGTCAGAGACGTTTCTTTCAGGCAAGCAGGTGGTTGGGATGATGGTGGGCGTACAAAGTGCAACACCTTGACACCAGAGCCTCAGGTTCAAGATCAGACCCATGTCCTAGGCTTAGGCAACAAAAACGCTTTGCTGAAGGTAAGGGAAATATCATGATTTCAGTTAAAAAAAAAATAATGCTGTGGTCACTGTGAGTGAATACTGTGCTGCAAAGTTGCCTATTTTTGGTGGACAACAGCCAAAATACATATTCTGCTGACATAACAGTTTTTCTGACTTTCCAGATACATTAATTAGCAAAATTTCCTAATTATGTTAATAGAAAACATAATTTGTTTGGCATTACGTTCCCCTTAAAACATATTTGCTGCTTCAAATTAGTTGTACACATTTCTAGGCAACAGGACTGCCTTGAAAAACCCTTGTTTTGTCCAACGGCAATGTCAAAATCAAAAAGAATTTCATTTTCAATGAAAATGAAAACTGAAAATACTAATAAATTTTGATACTTCTTGATACAAAAACGCTTAACCTCCATGACGTAGATTGCTTTCTAATGAACAACCACATAAAAACTTTGCAACTATAATAAATAAGTGGCAACTGGCAAAACTTTGATTAGAATTTGGGTTGCACAATATGCAAAGAAAGTCATAGTAGAATTATTCTGACAGATAGTGCATTTGTGATTTGAGTCGTGAGTGGGAAAAAAAATATATAAAAAATTAAACAAATAAAAATGATGTGATTTTTGATTTATAAAAGGTATGCTGTCACACAATTTACCTTCATTTACAAACAGCAGCTCTTGTGATGTGGATGTTGCAGTGTGGATTGTGCAGCTTCATTTTGTATCACAAACTTGAAAAATAATAAATAAAGACGAGATGACAAACTATTAATCCTTCCACAAAACTGTTGAAGAATGACTTCCTGTCAATCAAACAATCCATTCATCGACCAATCCTTTCAACACTAAACTCCACCATTCAGACTTTATTTATACACTTTAGAAAGTCAACTTGTAGAGTTTCTAAGAACAACTGCATGGCACATCTTCAAAGCAGCTCAAACAAATGGCTGAAGTGTTTCCAGTCACCACAGTAGGGGTGGATTGGACCTATGTGCTCTGTACATGTGTCTGTACACATTTCTGTTTATACTCCACTCTGTCAGGGTGGTTAAACAGGGTACGTAGTCATCAGGCCATGGCCGTTCTCTTTGATGCGAGTACAAAAGCTGCCAAGCGGATGTGAGCTAGCCCCCCCCTGCCCGCCACCACCACCAAACACCCCCGCCCCCAGCCCAGCGGCCAATCCTCTCCTCTGACTGAGCAACACACACAAACAGAGACGCAGAGAGCTGAGCATAAGCATCTGGATAACACAAATGAATTCTATTTTCTGACGGCAGACAGACGGACCTGCCGGACGGCCGCCGCTAATCTGCCACCTCCCCTCCTCCTCCCAGCACCACCTATAATCCCTGACAGAGAGACAAACAGTGAAAAAGAAAGATTTTAGGACAGTGAGAGGGACACTTGCATAACAGTTAAAATAGGCTTGATGGTATCCCTCGTGCCTGAGATGAAATGGACTACCCACTGGCTAAATAAACACTTGTTGGCCACTTTGCTAATGCCGCTCAACACAATGGAAGACGGATGATGTTTCACTCATGCTCTCGGCTGCCTTGTTTGATTTGCTGGCACAGCTGAGTGTATATATTAGAAGAAATAATAAACTTTGCAGTCCAATGAAAGCCGCAGCAGCGTAGGTCTCACTCAAGTCTCGTTCGGTGACAGAAGACTCAGCTGCGAATGAGAAAACACGCAGCGAGAGCCATATTTCATCCAATTAAGTGTAACGGACTTGTAATTTAGCTCAATCTCCTGTGGGTTTGTATGTGACCCTGCCACAGTGGTGCAAGGGGAGTGGACATAAAGATGAGGTGTATGAGTGTGTGTGTCTTGTGTGCTACAATATGTGCTTTGTATTCATTGCAGATAACAGGAGGCCGTTGGAGGAGAGAAAACAGCAGCCATTGATTTTGTGTGCTGGGCAGGCGTTTCTCCATTCCAGAGTCTGGTCGATACACACACCGAGAGCAGGGAGCACCGGTGGGGTGAGGGGGTTATACACCACTCTGGACACTGCATACACACACACACACACATATAGGTGCAGTCAGCGGCAAGTGGACACAAGACCTGTCAGGTAATCACGGTTATCTTATTACCTGCCGGCACATTCACGAACACATACACACACGATCAGAGGCGAAAACCTCCACTTTCCAAACAGGCCTGAATGAAGGCGAAATGAACAAATGGACTCAATAAGGCAATTTCTTTACTGTGAGTGGGGCAGGGGAGGGAAGGGGGGGGGGGGGCATGTTTCAGCATTAAATCCTTTATCAAGTAGCCGGCAAATCAAACATTGATTTCCATGAACCACTGTGCTGGGGGCAATAAGGATCTCCCTCATCAACAAAGGCAGCGCTGGCCACACACACACACACACACAACAATGAGTACACAAACAGTCCGACAGTAGGCACTAAATGAACTTTATGTCGAATGGTAATTGCAGCAAATCTTAATAGGAAAAACATTTGCGAGGCTGTTCTGTTTGTGGTTGGTCTGGTTTGGAGCCGGAGGGGAACAACGGTCAGCGATGATCAAAGATGCACCACCTCAGCTGGACGTGCGACCATTAGAGGGGCACGCTGACAAATATGACAGTTCAACTGGTGTTTATGTTTAATGAGACGCATGAAAGAAATAACACTGCTTTAACTAGAACAACTTCGGCTGAGTTTCTATACTGGTGACCTCTGATTGTTCTAATTAGCGGGCCTAGCATATAAAAATATCGCAGTTTATAAAATCAAATGTGTAGTCATCCAAAGAGTAAAAAAAATGAACTTTTTTCGCTGCACTAACTTGTTGTAAAGTGTTCGTTATTTGTTGAGACACCTGTTCATGAGTAGGTGCATATTATTAGCATAATTGACACCCTAACATTTTTATAAATCTACCTTTTCTGCTCCATTTGTGGGAAAATTTAATTCACAAAAATGTCAGCCTGAGAGTAAACTAAAATAATCACACTGCACTACCAGTGTTTGAAGTCCTGCTACGAAAAATCAGCAGAGGCTTCAGAGTACACCACACAATTTGAAAATATTACTGCATCTGTCAAAAAAAAAAGTTGTTGCAATGATTTGGCATGAAGTTAGACGTGAGAAACATCTATGACCTCGATGTGAGGACATCATGGGGAAGTGACATATACACAGTCAACACAATACATCCATTAAAGGTGGTGTTACACTGTCAGGTGCAAAAGAGCAAGCTCCCCTGGACAGATTTGCATACAGACCCTGAGGCAGCATGTGGGAGTGTGATCATTTTCCTACCAACAGCCGAATTGTACAAATTGCCCTGCCAATATAAGCCAATAAAACCTTGGACAAACAGAAAACAAAGTTGTTGAACCACTCAATAAATATTAGGGGTGGGGGAAAGAAACAATACATCATGGTATCACTATATTTTTGTGTGGCAATATCAAATATATATATTTAAATATAAGTTTTCCTTTGGGGACATAATTTACAGTTGAAAAAAGGTAATAAATCGCAATATATTTTATCGCAATATTAAGCATATCGCAGCATATTTAAAATCGCAATAATATCGTATCGTGAGTCAAGTATCGTGATAATATCGTATCGTGATAGTATTGTCATATGCGCATCACACTGGTACAGTGACCAGAAAATAAAGTTTATATCATCAGCTTTTATTTAGGTTTCATTTTATTTAAGGCCGTCTTCTTCTTCCCTGCCTCTGTTGAGGGTTTACTACGTTTCTTGGCTCATTGCTGCCACCTGTAGATCACTACAATAGTGTAAAAAATCAGCAAAAATGTTTATCAAATCGCCTGCATGCATGCACGACAAACAAAGCAGGGGCCAGTATGTAAAAACACTGCTCCACAGCACTACTACTGGTTGAAAATTCCACAGGGTGCCTTTAAAAACAAATCTGTTTGTATAAGTGGTTCCTGCATGAGTCCCATGTCTCTTGTACTATGAAAAAATATTACTAATCCTTCTGTCAGACCCGGAGATATAAAAGCATCAATAATCAGTTTACACAACGTCCAAAAACCTGCTTGGATGTAAGAGCATCAAGCTGGAAAAAAAAGTCACAACCTGATTAAAACTCCACTGAGCACACTAGGTCATTCTCAAACCAGCCCGCTCCCATGAAATTAAACTGTTGTGACATTTTAAGCTGTTAGCTGAGAGTCAGTCAGAGACAGAGGATGACGAACAGGCACACACAGAGGAACACAGAAACATACGCACGTAAAAGATACACGCACAGGGAAGCAAAATGGAAAAACAGGCTCAGGAAATTGGCCAGTTCCTGTATAAGAGAGGTAGAGAAGGCAGAGAGGACGAGGAGGAGGAGGAGGAGGAGGAGGGGGGGGGGTCGAATGGAAGAAAACAAGAGGGAGAGAACGACGGACAGAGAAAGACAGACAGTGTGGCTTATGTAACTTTAGTGTCACTGCTATTTAGTTTCTCAGACACAGCGACATGTCAGATTGTCAAGAGTTTCCACTAATTATTAAAGCCTCAGAGTCTCCTGAGGAAACGGTCACATGTTTAAATGAGTTTTTGCGAAGACTGTCAGGATGTGGAGGCATGAACTTCATGTACAAGTTTTTATATTTTCACTTACACAGGCACACATTTATCACACGTTTGGTAATTTGTGAGACATTTATTGATATGAAACAATCAAAATCAAACCGATGCATTAGTGTGAATGCTCAAAAAAGTGCCCAAAATAGTTGAAAATAAGTGTCTCTGGTTCCAGCTATGCACAAGTGGCAGCCAGCAACAGTTGCCTTTCTCTTGGCTTTTTCCCTCGGGATAAATTAAGTTCTATCTATCTTATCTTATCTTATCTTTATGGCCTTGCCTCAGAAATGATATGGTACTCAGGGCAAAGGAGACCAGCTCCATTCACAGCCCTCTGTATCAAAAACTCAAAGGCAAAAATAAAAGAGAAAAGTGTTTGTGCAAAATTTCATTCAGAAAAAAAACAAGGGCAAAGCCACTAAAAGTTTGATGACTACTAAAATGTTGTAGTCCTCCTCTTCTGTTACTACCAACCTTTTGAGTATATACAAATAAAGGTAAAGATAACTTGCCAAAGTTTTACTGGGATAGTGACTCTGGATGGGAATATTCAAGGAAACATTATGAATGAATGTAAGAATGAATAACTGACCTAGAAGGGCACTTGGAGAACACAGAAAGCTGCCAAGGTCAAATCCCTTATCTTGCAATTTAAAAAAAAAAATGGGGATCCACTCCAAAGTTTAATGGTAGTTTTTCCATCATTGTGCTAACAAACAAACAAACAAACAAACAAGCAAAAACAAAAATACAACGTCCTTGCCGATGGTAATGAATGAATGGGTATGTGTGTTTGCAGTGTGATTATTCAGAGTTGTAACAACTGCTAGATATTAGGGCTGCCCCCTAATAGTCGACTAAACGTTAGTCGACCAGAAAGGTCATTAGTCGGCAAGATTTCATTGGTCGCTTAGTCGCAGAACAAACGTGAAACTCTATTAGGAGCTGCGCCTTGTCAAAACAAATCAAAACCTATATGACTGGACCATGTGGGAATTTAATTTGAAAGGTCAGACACAGGAAGTGGCCACGCTCAGCAGTCAGACAGGAGTCACGTTACAAACCAATCATAGTGACAGGTATCTTTCCCTTCTTCCGTAAATATTCAGTCTGATTAATACGTAAAAGTTGATCATGTTAGTGCAGGGCTACCCAGAGCTTTACATCTGTCCCACGGACGATAGGCCTACACACTTATAAACAGCGCCTGGAAGAATATCAGCTCTGTACTCAGGATTTCAGGTAAATAGGCTATACGATGCTTGTTAGGTTGCTTAGCAACATCAGTAGCCCCTAGCACCTGACCTTGCATGTTCCATGTTCCAGGCGCTTAAAGACGCGGCAGTTGTACGGCCCCTAATTTCCAGGGCTGGTACCTGCGGTTATTCCACAGGCTAGTTAATAACATGTCGGGCAGGAAATCCAAAGTGTGGGATCATTTTGAGAAGGTGAAGGACGAACCCAAGGTGATATGTAAACTCATCTTCATTGGTCGACTACAAACATGACGTATCATCTGAAACATGTCAGTAGCTACATGCCTATTAGCCACTTAGCACAATCATTACTGCTTTGCCGACAGCGTCGTTAACAGGCGGCTCGCTCAGTGTGTGACGTGCACTTGTAGATAAAATATAGGCCTATATTAATGAAGGTTCATTAGTACAGTTTTGTATTTCTCTGTAATGTAGCACAGTGTTAACAGTGTTACTGATACTATTCTTTCTCACACCTTCAACTCAAACCATTGTGTTGCCCCACCCAAAATATATAATTAAATCAATATTATAAACATGCGGGCGACTAGTCGACTAATGGAAATAAATGACAACTATTCGAACTCGAGTCGGGGGCAGCTCTACTAGATATGATTTTAAGGTAAATATCTTTGGGTTTTGGACTTCTGGTTGGACTAAATGGGGAATTTGAAGACATCTCTTTGGGTTCCAGGAAACTAAGGTGTATTTTCCCAGCATTTTATAGGCAAAATGATTACTTGATCCACTGAGAGAATAACCAGCAGATCAATCCCATAATGAAAATAATTGGCAGTTGCAGCCCTGGGCTGATTTGTCAAAATGTGAGCATGAGGATTGTAGAATGTGGATAATTTCACCAATAACCTCTGGCTGTTTCACAATGTTTACAGCGTTTGTGAGGGTAGAGAGGTGTTATTGTAATCTTGCTTTTCAGAAATGCTTGTTTGCATAAAGTAGCCCAACCAGACCAGTCCTTCCCCTCACACAGTAAACTTTAACCTCTGAGGCCCGTGGAGCATGACAGATGACCCAGGCTGAAATCTGAGCCTCTGGCTTTCCACTCTAATGTGAAACCAGACAGAAACCTGACCCTCTGGATTCTCGCTGATGCATGTAGACTCACACACAAAACACAGTGACGTTGACACATATTACAAAACGCACACAGACATGCATGCAGAGACACACAAAACACACAGTCAGAAACACCTGTTCAGTCCACACACACACGCACTAAAGTACACACGGGACACAAACGATTCAACAGGCGCATAAAGGCGCTTTCAGTGACACAGAAAAACCTGCATTCAAGTGAGTCTTGTGTATCATTATCCTCATACACAGAAGCAGTTCTCACTTTAAACAAGCATTTCTCAACATGAGCAGCAGATATTACTATGGCTCTGTCTATTGTATCTGCTGCAGTGGGCGAGTGTGAGTGTGTCTGGAGAGAGTAACAAAAGGAACACAGTAAGTATGCACTGCTCATATTTCTCCAGCAGACGTGTCGAGTCTTTGTTAAAGGACGGACACAGTCGAAAAAGAAAGTATAAGCGAGCAAAGAGGGGGAGGCGGAGGAGGAGCGTGAAGTGAGACTACTGTGTTTTCAGCTCTCGATACATTAAAAAAAGTGGACTCCTTGTGTGGTTGTGTGTGCATATGTTCATCTGTATGTGGCTTTGTGTGGGTGATAACCTAACATAAATTGTGAGATGCAGAATTCTGAAAACCAAACGTGCAGAGAAAAAGTCTGATGATCATCTGAGAGCCATGGACCCCAAAATCTGGGTATCAAACCTTGATACTTGTTGCCTGGTATCAGACGGAATCATCAACGTGTCACCGTTTCCGTCTTCAGTCTGACAGTGTCTCCACTCTAAGTGGTTTCTGTGGGGGAGGGGATTTGAATTTACCTAATCAATCACTTGAGACCCATGAATCAGTCTGAATCTGATGTCATTTTAAGTCCACACTGATGTATAGCCACAGCCATACCGTCACACCTGTTCTTTCAGGGTTTTAAGAGCAGAGCGGAGAGAAGAAAAACGCTTTGATAGCAGTGTCTACTGTGTTCGCAACTATTGCTATTACTCCTCAGTGGTTCTGGTGCACCACTTGACAACAGCATGACAATGGCGTTAGCCTTGCGCATGGCGCTAATTGGCTAATCAGCTCCTGCTCATTGGTTGTTTTTTATTTAAACTAGAAACTACTGTAGCATATCACAATACTAGTTGAAACAGTCAACAACTGTTTCGTTCACAACCCAAAGATATTCAGTTTAGTGTCAGAGAAGAACATTTAAGAAGATAGAATCAGAGAATTTTGACTTTTTTCCCATAAAAATTACTCAAACAGATCAATAAATGGTCAAATTAGTTCACAATTGATTTAGTAGTTGGAAAAAAAATTGATCAATCATTGCAGCTGTTAAAGGTATCCTATGCAGGGATTGTTGGTAACTGTCTGTAAACACAACATTTAAACTTGGCCCTCCTCCCTACTGGGGGTGCAACGATCCATCGATCTGGATCGATATTGATTCAATGATCAATCCAGTGTCATCGATGCAAGGTGAAGACACACATCTATATCGTCATCTTTTGGGTACACCATTATTTTGAACGTCTGTCACCATCAAACAGCAGCAGGCAGATGGCACGCCGTCAAAACAGTAAAAAAGAAACAGACTGTGTTAAATGGACATATATTATCATCTCAAATCGATTGCAGGCCCCTGAATCACATCGTATCGAAATCATATCGTTGCTGACGTAGCAAATATCGTATCCTTGTCCATAGAATCGTATCATGATGAAACTGGTGATTTACACCTCTACTCCATACACCGCGAGCTACCATTGTAGGAACGTTACATTTGTTGTAAAGGAAAAGCTGATACTTTAGCACGCTAACTAGCTAATTCCCAGCACCTATCTGCGCAACGGCAAACACGCCAACTCAGCGTCGCTCTTAATGCCCATCCTCTTTTTCAGCGCTCTACATCAAAAGTGATCACCAACCCCAGATTCACTCTGGTTGTTTAACAAGCTTTTTGTGCTTGGTGTTTCACCTATCTATATTTGCGTCTTTTCAGCGCTGCATCTGTGATTGTCATAACTTCCTCTTGGATGCGTGCTGACCTCAAAGTCCTGATCTCACTTGTGCACTGTTATTATTTGGGAGCTACACACCACTGCCCAAAGGTTGCGGCCTTTAAGTCCCGACCACAGCAAAATAGGAAAAAGTATTATTGTATGATGAAAGGAAATTGGTTTGCTGTGAATTCTAAACATGTGAAATGTAGCATTTCAGTGTTTTTCATCTACAAGGTTGTTGTTAAGTAAATCCGAGCCTGGTGACGCAGCTCTGCATTGTATCGATTTATATAGTTTTGTTTGGTCTGGTCAGGGGAGCTTGGCTGAAAAAAAAAAAAACATTTCAATGGAAGCACAGTACTGTAAAGAGTTTGAAAACCTTTGCATCATATGAATAGACTACAGCAGATAGAATGTAAAAACCTACAGTATGAATAGCAAGTCTGCGTGTACACATACGTAAGCGTGTCCTTTTCCTTTTCTCAGTTCATTAAGAGGAGCCACTTCACCGCTGGCTGTTGTGTAAGGGGGAGCAGCAGCCGCAGCAGCAGCAGCAGCAGCAGCAGCAGCAGCTCCGAGCTCATTGTGGATCCACTAATCCTTCACTTCTCTGAACTACGTCAATAACCGCTGCTGGCCGCCACCTTCCACTCCATTCTCTGCTCTGCCTCTGTGTTTTTCTCCCCCCAGCCTCTCCTCACCCTCACCCTTACTGCCCTGCAGCTCTCATTCCAGCCTTGTTCTCCCTCCAGCCCCCCAAGGTGCTGCTTGAAATCCATCCTATCTCTGTTCCTTCCTCTGGACAAAACAGAAAGGGTACATGGAGTAATAACATGGAGCAGCAGGGGTGGGATGGCCCTGGTAAGGTTATTAAGCCCCACACACAAACGCACGGCTTGCCACAGGGCCACTGAGGTGCGGCCCCAGGGGGTCAGGGGCCATTTCTGTATGTGTGCGTGTGTGTGTGTGTGTGTTAAGATGGCACTTTATGTGTTCATGCTGGTAGGGGTGAATGATGAGGCCACCCACCTTTTACTGCCACTAACAAACTTGTGTCCGCTTGATATTGTTCTCTGAAGGCCAACACTAATATACACTACTGTATCTTTTTAGGCTGGAACCGCCAGTATCCAGTTCTTTGTGCTTTTAGTTAATATCTTTAAATTGGATCATATTCAGGCTGGAAAGGATCCAATCGCTGCGTGTCCTCTAAAACTGCATTCTTAGAAAGGAGAGGTCTCTTCAAACAGCATTTGGGCAACCATGAAATAGCAAAACTCTCCACTGAAACCTAAACAAATTCAATTCATTTAAGTGGGTTAACAGCTCCTCGAGGCAGAGTGAGACATGTTTCATTGCAGGTTTTACAGACTGTCAGCCCCTGTAGCTGGTTGAGTAAAAAGAAAACTCCCACATCAAGCTATAAAGAGTTCTTTGGTTTCCTTTTTTGCTCAAATAAAATAGCACGTATATACTGTACATAGGAATTATAGATGGAGCCAGATCAAAATGCTGCTCTAGACTGACCTGGACCGAGTGTGAGGAAAGGAGAAGAGAGGTCCAGTTGTAACTAGCTCTGTCTTTACAGCAATGAGGATAAAGGTTCTTTAAACAGGATTTGGCCTGACCCACCGCTCTGTAGCTGGGAGCTGATACAGCAGTGCTCGGCCAGTGGTGGATCATTTTTCATCTCCAAATCTGCTTTGGCATGGTCAGGAGTGCCAGTGTGTGCGTGAGTGTGTGTATGGCTAGAAGGGGAAGCATTGCACATATACAAAGCATGGAGGGACACTGCGAGAAGGGGAGTATAGGGGGGGTGGGAGGGGGAAGCAGCTAGCCAGGGTGCATTGTGGTCCATCTCTTGTGTTTTTTTTTATTGGTGCTACTCTGACAACATGAGGCCGGGTCTTCCCTCACTGCTCAGCTGAGCAATCAGGTCACCTCATCTTGACAGACACAAACACACGCACACACAGACGTAAACATGCAGGGACATGCACACACGCGCAGACACACAGTACACGCCGCCCGCAGCTGTTGCCAATGATGTCAGTCCTGATTTGGCCAAACTAGCCTTTTGTTTCACAGCATGAACACAGAACAGAGGAGGAGGCTTCATTTGGCAGTGCAGCAAGAGTGTTTCTGTCTCCTCTGAAATTGTTTGGATTAAGGATTAGCTACTGGTTGCTAACATGAAAGTCTGGAAGACATCTTTGGGCTTGAGCGCTAAATAGCTTTGAAAATTGATAATAACTTTGATAACCAGTTAATTGTTTAATAATCATTTACTACAGTCAAGTTATTGAGATAAATTAAATGGATATAATACCTTTGCAGCCATATGGCTCTATGACCTGCATGTACACACACAGCTAACATATTTGACTACAGCTTTATGTGATAATGTGTACAATGTAAACTATTTTACGGACCCTTTATCTTGGGTAAACCTGATGTCGAAGCACCTCATATGAACTCCTGGCAATGTCAAAAGAATCAGCTCAAAATATTGTTGGCAGTTTCTCACTCACACATGTAGCACACAACAGGAGATGTGTCCGAAGCGTCCTCACCTACTGGACATGCTGTCTTTGGTTTAGGCATCTGGGTAGGGCGTGCAGGAGGCAGGACGTGATGTGGACTACACCACAATCCTATAGCCCAGGGGTCGGCAACCTTAACTATTAGATGAGCTTTATTGGTCCAAAATTAAAATCTGTCTGGAGCCGCAAACATTTTTGGATAAAGGTAACGGCTCATTAAGTCTGAATTAGCCCATCAGCATTACGACTATGTCTAAATGAACATCTATTTACATGATTTACAACATGCTGGCCAATCTGCAGTGGGCTATTTCTAATCATTTAGTACTTTAACTTAGCAGTGTTGGTGGTGAACGCAAATGAATCTGTCGACACACTATTAAATCCTCTATTTTCCTAAAAGACCTTTTTTGGATTTGGAATCCATAGCTAGCCTTGCTATAGAGACGCCGGACTAGCCACCACATCTGAAGTTCAGCAGGTGGTAGATGTATGATGCACTTTTTAGTTGATGAATTGTTAAAACATGTTTTTAATTCTATGTATAAGCTACACATCACTTTAGACCCACAACAATGACAAATGAAAATCAGAATGTTAAAAAACAACTGGGAGCCACAGGAGAGGATCTAAAGAACCACAGGTTGCTTACCCCTGCTGGAGCCGGTTCGTAATTTGGTCATAAACAACAGAGTCTCTTGTCATTCCTTTGATTTATCTGACAATTTTGGCTTCGGCCCTTACTGATAGAAGTTCCCAAATCCCGTCATCTGTCCATTTGGACATTTTAATTGCTGTCTTTGTGCAAATGAGCCTTCTTCTTCACCCTCAGGTGTTTGTCTTCTTCTGATTTTGCACGATCCGCATGATAAAAACGTCATCAACACGCCTGCTCGCTTGCTGTGAATTCTCCGGACAATTACATGCTCTATTCACACATGCTCTATTGGACATTATAAGGATTTTGTACCAGGGAGCTGGCAGGAAAAGGTCTGTTTAATGTCCAGTTCAACTGGTTTGTTCTCACATACAGCTACTCCAATGTCTAGATGATTTCAGGATCGCAGTATATGTGTGAAAGGGGCTGGAATCAGTTATATGTTTCGAGTATTTTAAGATCCAAAGTGGTGCGAACCGAGTTATATAAATGGTAAAGAGTGAATATAAGGAACAAGCGTGCAGCGTAATTTCACACCAACTTTTGCAAATTGTCAAAAACAAACAAACATAAAAAGCAACAAGCTCTTGATAATTGCCAGCCTCCACAGCAGGTTACTGACACCTCGCTGTAATGAGTTGTTCAAAAACTTGAAAAGTACAAAACTGATTTAGTGTAACACAAAGTTAGAGACCGCTGCTCTAGTCAAACACTCTCCCCTACCCCCTTTTCTCCAACACAAACACACACACACAAACACTCTCCGCCTCCAACCCCCTGATGTCTGTTGGCAGAACTGTCTGAGGAGCTTAATTGGTACTTTCTCATTTTTTCCTCTTTCTCACTCTCTCTCTCTCTCACTGTAACTTTGTCACTCTCTCCTTCAGCTGTGTGTGTGTGTGTGCACATGTGTATGTGTCTGTTACGATGTAGAGAAAGCACAAGTGTCTGTGTGCTTTCATGGCGCAAGCACAAGAGCGTGGGTGCCACTAAATGAGACAGAGGCCGAAGCAACTGCACACTCTGTGGCAATGTGATTGGGCGAGCCAACTCGGTTAACCAAATCTTGGAATGAGCCTCGACTGAATGCGGCGCGCGCCATGAACACACACATGCAAGCGCGCGCACAAACACACACACACACACACACACACACACACACAGAAGTTGTCCCAGTGCCCAGGCAGCTTTCCTGCTGCCGATAATGAGGAGGTTTGGAGATGTGCATTTGTTTGTGCAGATCTAACACACTTTAATGGCTAACTCGATGGCTTGAACACTCTGCCAATCACACATCAGTTTCAGTCGACGAAAAAAAAAAAAAATCAGCATTCTGCTTACTTTCACATCTGTGTACTTTTATTTCTGCACACTCAGAAACACACACGGTGTCGCATATCACACCTGCTGACATGAGATACAAACATAGCATGAGACTCTCTTCTACTGAGCTATTATGCTGTCAGTGACATTTTCGGAAATAATCCTACTTCTCCTGACATTTCATGCAGCGGCTGGTTATAGTACACACTGCTGTACAAGCAGCCTGCCTCTTGATCTGAGATGTGTTTCGTGGAAGCCCGGCAGCCAGGGCTGCTTGTTGGAGCAATGATTTGATTAGGTTTGCGCTGATTACAGTCTTGTTGGTTACAATATACGGCTCTATCAGGGAGAGCGAGAGGAAGGGGAGGGAGCGGGAGTGATTGAGAGTGGGATTGTCAGTTTGTCAAGCTGTCAAGAGCAATGCTGTATTGTGCTTCTGTGTTTAGCCGGGGTGTGCGTGAGTAGCCGAGCGGAGATTCAAAATGAATCAGCTGATATCAAAGAGTACCAGTGAGGATATTAATACAAATCTGCGAGCAGTTATCAGCACTCAGGAGAGCGATACGATGCTGTGCGAGAAGAACTGGGCCCTTTGAATCGCATCACGGCAAGAAAAAAAAAAGGAAAAAGGAGCAGTACATCTGGACGGCTCCCATTTCACAAACAACACTATCGCAGACAAACACTTTTAACGGCAAGTGCCTTGTCTTGGCATTGTGCTCGAGAGCTTGTAGACTTTGCAGCGCAGTGGCGCAGCAGCTCAACCGTGGTGTGTAATATTGGCTGAGAACAAATAATCTGAAAAGCCTCAAATGCCCTCTGCCTTTGTAAGCTTTATGAAATATTAACCAAATTAATCTACAGCCTTTTTTTCCTCTCCATAGTACATACTGTACTGCCACTGATTCACTATACACCAACAATCATCCCTGAGATTAATTCTTAAGAAATGCTGCAAATATTTTTGATCTCCCAAAGCCAGGGACAAGGTGTAATTATTCCTTTCTATATATTGTGTTTTCCATTAATTAGGTCTGTGCCAGTGAACGCTGCTCCGCTTGTCGAAGTGACAGCCACAGAGCCACAGGCGTCTCTCCACACAGCTTTATTCCTGACAGCGAGTGTGCCGGGTGGAACACGTTATTATAACATTACGGGGCTTAACAGACAGAGCAGTGCAGCATCTGATCCAAGGTCGGATTCGTGTCGTACCTCGTGAAAGATATTTTTAAAGACCGATATGATACCCTGTTTAGTAAAGCAATTTCTAGAGGCCTCAAGGCAGAACAAAAGGGCAGAGTTCACTGAGAGCAGAAAGAGCTTCACTCCAAAAACATGTGACCAGAAAATGAGGGGCCGCAAAATAAAATAGAAAATCATTTGAAGGGATTTTATAGATTACAGATTTAATGTCCGTCTGATGGAAAAGACAGGGAGGGAGAGAGAGGAAGAGAGATCAGAATTAATCCTCTTAGCTGTTTGTTTGGTAATCTGATTTAGTCTGATTTTTAGGCTGCTATCTGTGGTTGTGGTTACTGATGCTGTCTCTGGATTGACCACAGCCATTTTCACCTTCAGCAACCCCCCCTCCTTCCCCTCTGGTATATTAGAGTTTGGGCTTGGCATACAAACAAAATATTGGTACATAAATCCTTAGCACTGTTGACCAAATCCAGCAATATGTCTGCTTATGAAATGATTGCACCCCATTCTGACATCGCTCCGGAGAGGCACACTACGGCTGTCCCTGCTCCAAATAAATGACCTACTTTGCACATTAACACACATTTACATGGAGGCAAAATCCAGGGCAGCTTCATAGTTTCTGTTCCCGGCTCAGACACTTCTCGCTTTAAGTGGCTCCCGTCCAATTCTTAGAAAACGCGGAATTCTGTTTTCTAATTCTCCTGCCATCTTTGAGAGGATCACTCAAACGGCGCGGCTAAATGCAGACAGGTTCAGCCATATTTCCTTTCAACCTCGCTGGAAAATAGGTGCGTAATACGTGCCAGGTTTTCAAGCAGAATTGTGCTTTTGTCGTTGCGAGCGTGTTAAAGGAAGGTGAGGCTGGCACAGAGGCCCACCTAAGGTGCTCCCAGCTCAGGCAGAGCTATTTCCAGACCACCAGCCCCTCCCGTCTCCTCCACCTCCACCTCTGGTGGGGAAACCACACCACTGCACAGGCCCCAGTCACAGACATGACTCAAGAATGGATCCATTATTCACAGAGGCTGTTAGGGGACTGGCACATGAGGGTGGGATGTGGCGGTGGTGGGACACGAACACTCACTTTTACTTAACTTGGAGCTGCTCTTGCAACCAAAGCACATTCAGAGAGTTGAGTATATTTAACAAAACAGGTAGCTCATGTATCATTAGACAAGTGCAGTTAAACAACGTCATGTAAATATCCAGTGTGATCTGAGTGATGTCGAGTAATTCAAATGGCGCCTAACAGAACAGATTTGCCACTGTGTTCATGTGTGTGCTCTATGCTGAAATGATATGCGTGAACTATCAGGGCCCATGTGACTGCAGACACACACGGAGACGCACAATACAAAGCAGCACAATAGCGCAATGAAAGTCAACACAGCTTTAGACACACACGTCATATCAAGTTCAGAGAACGCTTGACAGCACAACACAGCTCCACACAACTCGACATGGATGAATGTGTAAGTGCTCTCTCCCTCTCAGTCTCTTTCTCAAACACACACACACAGGGGCCAGATTGTATACGAGTTTGCTCACGGACCATGATAAGAAAATGTGGTAAATGCGTAATCTGATATGCATGACTTGAGGTTTCTCTCTGCCTTTCTTTTCCTCTTGGAAATCGCAGGTTGCATCCATAATTTACACCAGCCTCCGTCTGTTTCTCTCTTTTCCACTCTGCTCCCTCCCCTCTTTTTCTCTCTCTCTCTCTCTCTCTCTCTCTCCCTCTCTCCATCTCCTCTTCTCTCTCCTGGCAATCTGGCTTTTGCAGCTTGGCTCATTAGCATATTGCAGAATGTGCAGATGCCACCAAAAATTATTCACCTTCCAGCGCTTTGATGCCGTTTCGCATGTATACAAACTACACTGTCGACATTTTGCGCAGCCTCCAAAACAAAAGCAGAGGGACAAGGACTCCTTTTTGCTCAGATGTGTCGGGGGCCGTAACAGGACGTCCTTTAGCCTGATGTCTCCTCACATCTTCGCTCACCCCAATTACATCATCCGTCACATCAGTCAAAGGTTTTTGACACCGTGATGACGACTGATGGAGTGTTTCTTCTCAGGCAAGGTTTAAATGAACACTTAATATTCATGCAGTCCGAGGGATAACTGAATACATAATATTCATGCTGTTCAAAGGCTAATTGAACACAGTATTCATGCATGTTTTTGCATCAAATGAAGTCAGTTTATGCAGAAGAAAGCAAATGACTGGAGGACGGGGATGTGAGGATTAGCAGTTGTCCTCATCCTGGAGACTGATAGAGGCAGATCAATAGCCATACATGGTAACTGACTAACCATTGGTTCAACACTGCTAACACCGCTGTTCAGGTTTCACACCCTGGGGAGAGCTTGAAGCAGAGCCAGAAAGGTATCACCACTGTGGTACACATGAAAGAATGTGGTCTTGTAAACATCCTTCAATGGGGCATTTTCAAATCGACCACATCAGAGAGGATATGGTGATATAGTGAAGCGCAGAATGACTTCTTCTTTGAGCTCTTGTGACTCACTGCCCTGTTACCTGACGAGCGCCAGCTGGTCGCCATGCAAAGAGGAAACGCCATGGACCACAAAATCTCAATCCCTATCACGTAAATCATCGCGTAAACATGTGCTTTCATTCTAAACAAATGGCGGTCAACCTCTTGGGGCGATTAATTCAGCGTGTTCTGGTCTTCATGTGGTCCCATATTGTTCTCTGGAAGTGTTCGGGAAATAAGACAAAGTAGTATCGAATAAGGACAATAAAGGCACTTTTCTCCACAGATGATTTGAGTTTAATCGTTTGGTTCCCTACGTTCTTTTGCTTTTCTGAGTCAAGTTATATTGAAAGCACACTGTATGGCGTGATCACCAGTGCATTCTGTTCTAGGACAAAATGTGTGTTTGCTGGCTGGTATGACACAACAAAAGGCGAAATCCAAACTGCGGCCGCCTTATCTTGTTTGCAAAACCACGCTGGAGCATATCTGTATCGCCGTACGGGCTGATGCTTAACTGCTCGGATGAAGACATAGGTGATAAATCAGGATCCTTACCAGTTGTGGATGAGGACGCTCCTGTGTTTTCTATTAGGCAAAATCCGTTCCTTAATCCTCATCAATCACAGAGCGAGTCTGAAATGAAACAAAACAGAATGCAACGCACATCAGGGAGTGTGACAAAACACAATCTGCTTTTTAGTGATAGGAAAACAAGACTTAGGTGGCATCATTTATCGAGATGTAATAAAGCACCCTGTCGTGCATCTGACAGATTGGAGGCACATAACAAGGACTGACAGAGCTGGAGAGAATGTGCATCTCTAATCCCCGCCAAATATGAAACATGAAATACTTAAATGACAAATACAAGTTGATTTCTCGTCTTCCTCGTGAGTGTTTTGCGTCCGTCTTAGTTGCAGAAGCAGCTGTCTTTGAACTCTCCAGGCTCTAATCATGGAGGAATATTTCTCCTCTGCTTCTGGCTCTTCGCTGGCTACAACGATGAGCAGATCTCCTAATGGGACGACCGCTCGCCGACTATTAATGCACTGGCTCACTTTACAGGACTGCATCTTTAACTCACTTTATTTCTGTGTTTGAAACTCCCACATCATTTCATTAATATTCTGCTAGTCTGCTTCCCAAAACCGTCTGGCTTACATTTTCTCCACATGTGTACTCGTACAGTAGGCGGACTTGAGCTATCTTCACAGGCTACAGATTGCCCCACATTTAATTACTGTTAACACCAGCGCTAGCAAGCTAAATACGCCTCCATGATTTATTCATTTTCCCCCATATTTGAGTCAAATTAAATTAGTCATATGAGTTTAATTAACTAAATATGATCTGATATTGTAATTTCACACTTGGATATGGGATACAGAGAACGGTACTTGAGCACAAAGAATCCACGGTAAACCAGCGCTCATTAGAGGCTCTTGTGTGTAGTCATGTTGGCATTACCAACAGCAGCGTTAGCTGAATGATTTCTTCCTAATCAAGGTTTACACACTGGGAGGTTACCTTTATAACTAAAGAACTGGGATCATTCTGCTCACACCATTATTCACTGCAGCTATTAGTCATCGAGCCGGAGCTAATACAAGTAACTCCCCTCATATTTTATAGGACCTGGCTCTGCACGCTATCGTTACTGAAGACCACAGAACTGCACTTAGGCACAATAACAGTTTATTTAAAGGGCTGATTCACCCCTCAACCGCCCAAAAAACAAGGAAAAAACATATTGTCTTATTTATCTCCAGTGGTACCTGAGTCTGAGAGATTTCTGCCTCCATCTTAACATTACCAGTAGTAATAGAAACACTGTTTACACACAGAGATCCCTTAGATCATCAAATCAAGGTCTACTCATTGTACCTAAAATCAGCTCTCTATCAGCTCACGGTGTTTTTAGTAATTAGGGTCCTACTCTCTGGAATTCTCTTCCACATGAACTACGGTCTGCTACAACAGTGTTTTTGCAAGCTTTTAGTTCGGTTTTTAAGTGTATTTTGATTTGTTTTAGGAATCCATGTTATTATTGTTATCTCCCCTTTTTTAGGAATAATGATAATAATAATACCTTCTTTTCTTTTATGTTTGCTTTCATCATGTCCTGCTTGTTTTAATATATGTAATACTTTATCATTTTATATGATATTTCACACTTGTCATGTATTATGTATCTTAAGCATATTGAGCTAATATGCTATATAAATAAAGTTGACTTGACTGTTTATGGAATAAGATGTAGGGCTGTACCGTATATTTTGAGGCTTCATTAATAACTTTGACATTCAAATTCCACATCCCACGATACACCATAGTATTGCAGTATCGTATCGTCACACAGTACTTAAATTATTATTATCACAAATACAAATTCGAAAGTTTTCCTTTGGGGACATACTTTACAGTCGAAAAAAGGTAATAAATCTCAATAACATATTTAAAATCACAATAATATTGTATCGTGACTGTATCATGCTAATAGCGTATTGTGGAGCCTCTGGTGATTCCCACTCTGAGTGTTTGTGGCACCAAGCTAGGGCATTTCCCAGCACCTTTTTGGCCTGGTTGCTTTAAATCAAAACATGATCTTTTCCAAACCATTACCAAATGGTTTTGGAGCCTAAGCCTAACCACACCTTCACCACAGCTTTGTTAAGAAACAAAGTTTAAACCTATCCACTACAAAATAATAACGTACTATGCAAACATTTGTTCAGCATTTTCCATGTGGTCAAAAACAGTTTGCCCTCCCACTTGCCACACACAAAGGGAAGCACACTCCTGTGTTAACCAGGAGGTCTAGCAGCAATCTAACAGCACCATAAATTAGATGTACTTATTAAAGAAATCTGATTTAATGAAGAGGACTCACTTAATTATGTGATGAATTACTTTTTGTAAAACTGAACTTTGAGGATTTTTCATTTATTTAGGGTGATGATGTCATATAATATGACGACAGACATTCGAAGCCTCAACAGAAGCTAGGATTCTCTCACCTACACTGCGTAGGATCCATACTAGAAATGTACGTACAGACAAAGCCAAAAATGGCGTCCTCCAAGAAATATTCGACAGTTTCTACAGTCAGGCTTCAAGCTCACCATCGGCGACGCCAATTTCCTGTCTCCAAAATGTAAGCATGTAAGCATGGGTCAAAGTGTCTCCCATCAAGTCTACCTTTATAGATCACAACTTTTTCGTGGGAAATGACGTACGACTCTTTCAGGCCTCATTTTGTGTGTACGAGACCCCAGAAGCAACAAAAATGTGCTTCATTATAATTTGGGTGAACTGAGCCTTTAACAGGTTTTAAGAATTTACCTTCCCTCATAAGAAAAATGGCTTACAAACACACTTTTAACCACTTCGATTATAAAAAATGAAAATATAAAAATCGTTGCAAACAGCGTATTCACAAACACAGTATATTTCAACCATTTGTAAACGCTGGTGTCAGGGGAAGGTCATCCTTTTGCAGCGAATCAATGATGCTCACACAGACTGAATCACATTCACCACAGAACCTGCTGTGGGTTTTCCTATTCAATTGCACCTGGTAATTTCTATGCCCGAGTGTCTTTAGTTGACTGAGTAGCTCTAAAGCACAATATCTAATGCCGGTATTATTTCCTACTCATACAACCACTACATCATGGTGTTAAATGAGCTGCAGTGAGCAGAATAAAAAAGCACACAGTAATTTACTGATCCCTGGTAATGAAACATGAGGCCGGTGTGGCATGTTTTCTCACTCTCGCCGAGAGGAAATATGGCTGCTGAGAGCTCCGCCGGCTTGCAAAACACTGTCACACCGCCTCACGACACAGGCAGAATTATCAGAGAAAAACAAATGGAGGCATTGATTCACTAGTTGTTTATTTACAGCCCTCTCCGGAGAAGACATAAATTCCCCTGTTGAGGCTTTGTTTCCCCATCATACGACACAACGGGATGCATGAGAAGAGGGGTGAGCAGGCCACACACACACACACAGGAAGACACATACACATGTCAGCGCACATGCACAAACACACACGAACGTCTTACATCTGGATTAATCTCCAATGGGCATCGTCACAGATGCCATTAAACGTAGCAGAAGGCGAGAATCATGCAGGAAAGAGGCTGCCATCTGAATAATTTATTCAGAGGCTCATCTTGTCTCACACCAGGGGGATTTCTGCTTTCAATTTACACTGTTCTCCTCCCCGTATTCAAATCAGGGAGCAGATTTGTTGTGATTGGCACACGGAAGGTCAACGTTAGCAAGCTAGCGTCAACGCTGCCCTCAGCGGGCTGGTATGCTGGTCTATTAGCACACTAGGGTAGTGCATGTGTGCGTGTGTGTGGCAGTCTTTGTTTACCTCAGTGTGCGCTGGGTGACACTGGAGAATAGGCCTGTGGAGCGCAGAGACAGCAGTGTGTGTCTGAGCTTATTAGGCTGCTTTCCAAGGACACGGGAGGCTCTAGACATTACACTGGCTGGGGAAAAAAACACTATAGCTAATCATAGCAGGAAGATGTTAGGACTGCAGACACGGAGCGAGGGGTAGGGGAGCAAGACAAAAAGTACAAGGGAGCGAGAGTGAAGGATGAGGAGGGGGAGGAGGCAAAGAGGAGTCGGAGAAAGGAGGGAGAGAGCAGGATGAAGTCATGGCTCTCATGCATGTCCTCACTCTGTGTGTCACACTGGGACTGGGGAGTGGATGGAGAGCGTTTCAGCTAAGGCACAGGTCATGTGTGACAGGATGAGCTGCCATTAGGCAAAGGCACACAGAGAAGCTGACAAGCAAGAGGAGGAAAAAAAAAAAACTCTCTCTGAGTGACAAACTGCATTTTCAAGTCCTCTGTTTGAAATTTCCAGCATCCGAGGCGGCACAAAGGATCTGTTTTGTTGTTTCGTGCTGTTGTTGTATGATTCCTTGGGGAACGGATCAGTCTATTTCACTTTACACTCGATGTAGGCGGCGCACATGCAACAGAGACAGAACATATTCGAGACGCAAACACTGTGTTTGTCTAAAGACACTCGCTTCTCATTCTCTGAAATGTAATCTAAACTTTCAGAAAAATAAAACGGGTTACAAGGTTTGCTCTGGGGAAACTGTGCTTACCAAGCAAAATGCCCTTGTCATTTCCAGTAGTAAATTGTTATGTGCTAGCTAGCGCTGATGACAGGACTTGGCTGTTTCTGCCGTTACAGGCATGAATGGCCCTGTAGTAGCCAGGCACAGTGCAGCGGTTCAACAAGGCCTCTTTAACCAGCTGAATGACAGGCGAGCAGACGGGCGACGAGCCAACCACAGACATTCAGCTCTGGCTGCTGTAATGATGCCAATTCAGCCAGACCAGAGGGACCACGTGATGCAGGCAGAAAGAGAGTGGGAGAGGCGAAATCTATGAGCACATCAGCAGTTAGGTCACCAGGCTGTGTCTTCTCCTCCATGAATCCCCACCTCCATATGTCTCCAATTTTTTGGCCATTGTGCAGCAGCACTCTTCTGTTTACTCTTTAAACACTTTTGTTGTCTTTTTGTTACCGTGGGGAGTCTATGAATGTGCGGCTTGTTGCCTTGTTAAACTTTAAAATGTCAGTATCCACAGCCCCGAGCGTTGCGTCAGTAGCCCTTTGCGCCCTCTGCTTCGTGGAAATCTCCGTGCAAACTGAGGGGAAACTCGGCACCACTATGACAAAGCATGGAGGAATGCACCAGCGGATGTGGCTCTCTCCCTCTCTTTCTCCTTCTCAGTCAACCCCCGTCTCCACCTCCTCCTCCTACACCTCCTCCCCCTCCCACTGTGGGCAGGTCCATATGCACCCAGTAATTATCAAGGTTATTTTCTCCAGAGGGCCAAATCCCTGTTTATGGGCATGAGCGTGTGTCACAGGGCCCTGGCTAAAAACCCACAGGACGCTGACTCTAGACAACCCCAAAAGAAAATCTCAGCTTCAGCGACACTGCGGTTGCCAGACCCTGCTTTGCTTTTGCTCCAATTTAAGAAAGAAAGAAAAAAAAAAACATTTGTGATTTTCGGTAGCTGTGTCATGACCTCAAGTGAGACAGCAAAAATGTTTCGTGTGAGCTTCGACCTCAGCTCCTGCCAAAACCTAGGAGTTATTTCTGGAAACTTAACAAATCGTATCTGGCAGGAAAGAGAATTAATACTCTGACAGTGAACCCAAAACACAGCAGAGCTGGACAAGAATGTCTCTCATTTAAATCAGTGTTATTTATTTACTGCAGACATGAGTCTTTTTATATTAGTTCTATTAAAATGTAGGAATTATTAGTGGTTTTGATTTGGTCCCTTACATGAGCCAGACACCCTGGAGAATTGTGACCTGGGCCACAGCACACATTTCCTTTTGGCAAAAGCCACACAGGAAGTGAAGACTGTGAAAGGCCAGTGGTTAACAAGCCCTGTGAAAAAGCACTAACCAATCCAACAAGCTAGGTATTATGCCAGTTAATTAGAGGCAAACAAGAGGCAACTCTGTCTTGTGAATGGGAAACAAAGTAGGCTTGTTCTCGTGCTACAGTAGGCTCGTCTGCAAACAAGAGCCCGGAGCAACCTGAATTGCAAGCTCAAAAGTAAATTTGCATGTAACTAACTGTTAGCCAGGGTCAGCAGTGTACACACACGCACACACACTCCGAAAAATCGGCTGCTCCCTTCACAAAAGCTGCTTCCTCTCTGTTTCATCACGCAGGCCGGGCTTTGTTAGCGTGCGGAAATGCCTCCAGAGGGAATGAAAATACTGGCAAGTCCCTGCAGCTCTTTCTGGAGAGAGACATGGGGGGAAAAGAGACGGGTCCTGCAGCTGCAAGATCACACACACACGCAACCACACACACGTATGCCAAGTGCCCATGTAGGTTGAGGGCTCAGGTTGCATACAGAGATAACCGTGTTAACCTAAAGAACATAAACATGGGTGTGTGGTTACAGGGCTGTCAGGGCACCGGAGGAGTCAGAGGAAGCGAACACTGACGGTACAGAATCTAAAGTTGGACTTAAGTTGTCACGGCTGCCACAAAATTATAGGCGACGTCACTGTGAAAGCTCATACCACTGTTCAAATCAGGGGTTTTCCAGCCTGGGAATTACATTCACAGAATTAAGTGACCCTGCTTCCTCGATACATTAAGTCATACAAGTATCTTGTTGAGAGATGCCGTGGAACAGTCCTAGAGAGGTTAAGAAAAGTTGAGATATCTGAGGAACTTTAAATCAGAGGTGACGTCCAGAATCGCTACCTATCTCTCTGTTTTATATACCCACTTATCCCCTTCAGGGTTGCACACATTCACACCTCCAGTCAACCTAAGCTGCATGAAAAGCAGAGCACACAGAGAAAACACACGCTGACACCCAGAGAGTGTGAAAAATTCATCGTTTTAGGCCCTGTAGGTGCAAACCCTCAACCGTCATGATAACCACGAGCCACTGTGCAGCCTAGTACCTTACTAATGCTCTTAAAATTTTCTTAATATTCCATTACCTCACTCCGCGGCCATCTCGGTTGGCGAAAACACGTGTTTGTAATCAGACGACAGCACTCCAACAACAGATGATTGCAATCAAACAGTCAATGGGCAGCACTTAAGGCAAAAATACGCCATATTAGTAGGAAAACAGAACCCCATGATTTTAAAGGAATACATGATGTTTTCAACAGATTGGCCCATTGTTCCAGTAATGAAAGTGCAGGCACTGGAATCATCCATGTGCTTCATGCTGATCGTTCCTCTTCAGCATGTTAAACGATAGCAGCCATTACAACTAGTTTTATCCAAAATATGAGCTCAAACCATTCAGTAAACAGTTGTCAGGTATATTTGGTATTCTATCCTGCAAAACTGTAAATCATGAGATATTTTATGATACACTGAACAGACTAGCCGGGGTAATTTATGGAAGTATTTCGGGAAAGAAACGACTGCACACAGTGAATTTCAGCTCTGCTCTGTCTAACTGTACCACCCACACTCACATTCAGTTGACCCAGGGAATTTAAAACAGTATGCTATTTTTATTTAATATTTCATGTAAATTGTACCTCCTACACAAAACTGACAGACTCAGCCGCCTTGCACTGTGTCTTTTCATTACAGCTGCTACAAGTTTTTAGAGATAATATGAGTCGTCGTCTACTATCAGGCAACACAGTGTGTGTATGCTGGGGGTACGTTCTGGTGCTTCAAAACCTTTAAGGGTTAACTAATAAACAGTATCTACCACACAGCACTGTGATCACCACCTCCACTGAAAGGAGCTTTAGAACAGATTCCTACAGGGCCAAGGACATATAGGTTTTAAACTGGTTCGACATCAAAAACCTTTTAGCACTTCATTTTGGGTCATTTATATGATTCCTAATTTTGTCTGGTATATGAGCTGCATTCATGAAGCCATTCTCAACCTGAACGAGACAAAGTGCTTCACAAAGCCTCTAATTTACCCAGGCTCACACACTAATGGTGGTGAAGCTGCGTTTAAAGACACTGGCCCACTCAGCCCGAACAATTTGGGGATCAGTGTCTTACTCTGTCTTTGGACAGAGATAGAGTAAGAACGCATGGATCGTAGATGTACCGGTGCTGATACATACCTTGTTATGCAGATCGAGCACAATGCAAACTCCACTTCAGTGTCTTCGCTGTCAATGTCATCTTCATGAAATGAAGCTATCAGTTACATTCAGTCAGTCTGCCCCTGGCCTTATGTTACACGTACCTTATATTCAAATGTTCTTAACTAGTTCCATCTGAATTTGCATCAGCAGGGAAAAACTTTGATCGTTGTGAATTCCCCAGTGTGTGTTTCCATCCCTTATTTCTTATGCGCATTTTCGATTTGCACGTGAGATGGTATATCTGTAAAGGTTAAATGGGACTAAGTGCGATAGAAACAGATTCATCGGATAAATTTTGATGTATGACCTACCGTCATTGCATAGGCCACTAGGATGGCTCTGGATGGCTTTGAACACCAGACTTCTTCCAAAAAACACATAGCCTCTGTATATATTCTTAGTATAGAGTATAAGTTGTTAAGAACTCTCAGGTTCTCTCCATCATTAAACATCCATTGTTTTCCTTTGTTAGAGGTTTGGGTAACGCTTTTTATGACAACTTGATATTAACCAGGATGACATTATGTTAATTTTAAGTTGTCATTATAAGGACACCCCAAACAAATTAATGTCAACTTGTCATGACAAAGACAACTTCTGGGTAATGTCACTTTAATTAATGTCAAGTTGTCTTAATCAAGACAACCCAAACAATGTCAGCTTGTCATTACAAAAAACGAATGACACTTAATGACAGCAGTCATAAACGTTTATGACATGTACATTATGTTCATGACAGGCTCATGACCGTGTCATGCCATTGTTATGACAGTGTCATGTCACTCTTATGTAGATACCTTCAAGTAAAGTGTTACCGAGGTTTGACTGGCGCTCTTTTAATTCTGTCATCCTGTTGCGCAATTTTCTACTGTAGTGCCAATGCTCCCAGTAAGTGCACCAGACTTTAAAGCCAATCCTACATAGTGGTCAAACTGTGTAACTACAACTTCCGGGTCCATCACGTGATGCTATTGGGTCCAAAAAGACTTTTTACCATCGACTCACATTGTGAAAGAGAAAAATCAGTGGACGCACTTTTTTAAGTGTCACAACCCACGCTAAATGTCTCGTTTCACCTTCAGGATTTGATCTATTAGGTCCGATAACATTTCGAAAGTCTACAAAACTATTAAATGGCTTCATTCTCATTCGAGTTAGCAGAGCGCTAAACCGGAAGTAGCTGGCTAGCCCAATGGAAGTTTGCCACTCAGTCTGCAAAGCCTTTAGGGGACCTGCTCTATGAGTCCAATGGTAAGGATGATCTATGTAATTCTGCATCCAGAATGTCAAACTTTTTTAGCTGTCATGTACCACTGAACAAATTTCTTGGGAATATACAACCTCCAACACTCTTTCTAGTTCTAGACATCCATGGTGGCACCTGACTGAAGAATTAGAACCACCTACTACTTATTTCGAAGGAAAAGCACATGAATTTGCATGTTCTTTAGCCTATTTTCTGAAAATTTGGATAAAACTTGTGCAATATTTGGATGGAAACCCAACTACAGCAATTTGCTTTTGCATTTGCACAAGCCAGGTCCCACATACTCTAAACAAAAACATGTAGGTTGGATGAAAACATAGCTTTGCATTGAGAAAAACAGCTGTATCACATAACTCCGGTGATGATTCCTTATGTTTACCCTCATTTAATCCTTTAAAACCCTACTTTACAAAGACAGGTTGAACAATGGCGGCAGATGTATAGATGCAGGTGGTATGAACTCATTGCAAGCTGTGCAAAACGCTGGTTTCCCCAAAAGTGTGTTCCTGTAACAGCAGAGAGACGGACTTCTGACCAAACAACTGACTGAAACACTGTCTTACCGCAGAGATATCAGGGGAAAGCAGATTCAAGATGTACTGACAGAGCAGAGGAGCTTTCAAGACAGCTGCTCGAGTTTCTCTCTGTCACTCTCTCCCTCTTTCTCAAACACACACACACACACACACACACACACACACACACACACACACACACACACACTCCACTCCCTCTCTCCTTTTTAGCCAGTGACAGCAGGCACCCAGCGATGACATGAGGAGTGTCTCTGGCAGCCAGTAAGGCAGCACTAAACAGACAGAAATATCTGCTCTGACAGACGGACAGACCGTCACCCACTACGACATGCGTGCAGCTGTCACTGAGCTTACCACTCCTCCTCCCAGCCCTCTGGTTTGAGTTCCCTTTATGCAGCGCTCTCTCCACTCTGAGCACTGTTTCCCTCATTTTTTCTTTGTTACAGCTATCATATACTGTGCTGAAAAGCTACACCTACATTTAGGACATTGTGCTTGGCTCGTGGCCACAGAGGAGGAGGTTCAGCTTTCATAAGGCCAACTGTTGAGCACACAGCCATCCTCCACTTGATCAGCATTGGCCTGCACAGGTCCAGCTCTCTGCCCCTTTTCATTTACTTGTTCTTTTGGTGTTTCTTTCTTCCACAGAAGAATCTGTTCTCTCTCTGTCTGTTTCGCTCTCTCTTTCTCAGCCACAGCCGTTCTCAATTAGGAGGGTCAGGGAGCGGAGCGGAGAATAACTCAGGCTCTGGTATCTGGAGCTGGAAGGACCCAAAGATCAGCAGCAACAAGAAACCACTGCTATAACGCTCTGCGCCAAAGACTGGGCTGTGGCTGCCTGCGTGTTTGCATGGGTGTGTGTGTGTGTGTGTGTGTGTGCGCATGTTGCATAAATCTGCTCAGTGTCAACAGGTTGTCAGTGACCTCTGACCTCCACATTTAAACAGACTATGAATATGACAGAGCAGCTAATGTTGTGATTGGCGCAGAGCTGTCCTCTTTCCTGCTGGAGTTTAGATCTCTTTGCGGTTCGATTTAAAGATTCTGGTGTTAAAACAATGGAAAGATCACTCACACACTCGTATGCAGGCAGTCACACCTACGCACCACATCGTCGCCCCGTGTAGAGAGCCACTTTAATTGCTTTGTTTCAATGGTCCCCTCTGAATGGGAGAGAAGCTGGGGGCTGCAGTTTACAAGACACATCTGCAGGTGTTGCATTTCAAACCGAGAAACTCAAGCTGCGAGGGAGAACGCATACACTAACGCCGGCGCGCAGATAGAGGAATATACAGACAGACTGTCTCTTCCTCTCTCGTAGACACACACACTGCAGGTGCGGCACTGTTCAGTACTTTCCTCCACGGCATTCAGCCTGGAAATGCTGGCACATCTGAGCGAGGTGAAATTGAAAATCTCTTAACATCTGTGTCTCGTTCGATCAAAATACCGACTTTAATCTGAGACAACGCACAATATATGACAAGACAAAGCTGCGGCGCAGTATATTGAGCACAGACGTGTCAAATCGAGAGAAAGAACGTGCTTATCAATGCGGTTCCTTCCAAGTGGCTGATGCTTCCCGGTAGGCATTACACACTAGAATCCTGACAGAGCCATAAATACCACCAACTAATGTGGCTCAGGGTCGTGTAGGTTTTAGATAACCTCTGCATGGCCGGTACACTTTGTGAAAAACTACTTTACTTTGCTGCCACAAAGCCACTTGTACACAACAACCCCCATTGAGACCTTAGAAAATAGCTCATTCAGAACTATTTTCACCCGTTTAATTCGCAGAGAGCAGTGTCACTATGAGAATCAAATCTGTTTGTTATAGCTCAGAGTCGAGTAGTTTGGAGGATCTTGGGTAGCGTGCCTCCTAATTCACTGAAAGAAAGAGCAATCAGCTAAGCTTCAGATGGCATCCGACAGACGACCGATTCAATCTCCTTTCTTCAAGCATCCCTATTGTAGTGTTCCCACACACTGGCGTGCATGCCGCATTGCACACATTTCTGATAATCTATGCAAATAGGCCACAGATGGACGAGTACGTATCTAATTGAGAAACATATGTGTTGCACTTTTAAAAATAATAATTCTTGCATCTCCCTTCGCTTTGTGCTCTCGTCCCATCCCTGTCATCCTTCGTTCATTCACTTGGAGTTACGTGTGAGTGCGATGCTGGCGTCTTGCCACACCATTTGTGAAATTATTCAAATGAGGACACCATGTTTCTTTTGTTTACTGCCTTGAATGGCGACACGGAAACAAGGTTGGAGTATTCATGAACGCCATTTCTCACTCTCACTCTACCGACTACCACCTCCCTCTCTCACCCTCTCCCCCGTCTCTCTGGGAATCCTGCTGCGGCATTGGAGGAACGTCCCCGGCATTATGAGAAGCCATTAATGAGTGTGTGGTGTGGCGTGTTGTGATGCGTGGCATATTACAGCCATTCATCAGGGCCGGGAGACACTTGACAGGCGGACAGCCAACAGGTTGTGTAATCATATAACACAGCCATGTCAGGCCTGCCACGGCTCCGTGTCCCATTCAGGCCTCTAATGTTGTTTTCCTCTGGGTAATTGACGACGGCAGACAGAGAGAGACCCAGTGATGGATAACATCATGGACTGACCGGCGCAGAAAGATGGCGGCCTACTGGCATGATATCATTTCAGATTACATCTACATTTGGAGAAATTTACGAGAAATTTCTGTTATATTTCAAATATGTCTTATTTCTGCAGTTTGGGCCAATGGATGGAGCAGTGAGTGACAATAACCCCGCCCACATTTAAGAATACTGTTTGCCGTGGAAACGCTAGGGTCATGGTACCATATCTGAAGGGTTACTTTTGGTTCCAAAGGTACCATACCTAAAGTATTTGGCCTAAACAGGGCTTTACTGACTATTGTCACAGCTGCTGCAACCCCTTCTGATTCCCAGCTTGTAAAATACCAATGCTTTGTCACGACCCCTCTTAGCAACATCATTTCTAAAACAGAGGAGCAACAAATTTAGCAACTTATTCCAACCATCAGGGAAAAAGCTGTAATTCATTTCCATGCTCACTGCTCAGAGTAATCGTAGTGACCAGCTGTTCTGCCTACAGTGTGGGGTCTCACCTCTCCTCTTGCGAGGTGCAGGAAAATGCTGCTCACCACAGGAGTGGGAGTTTATATATCTTGTACAAACACCTTAACATTCTTGTAAATAGATGCTGATTTATAAATAGTTTTGTGAGAAATATCTACAAAAAACTAATTAAATTGATGATAACTGACTCTCTAATAATAGGCCTTCCTATCCAGCATAGAAAAATATTCTCTCTGATTCTTCTCTGATATGTAGGTAATTTATTTGAGCATATCTAGATCTGTAGCACCTGTTCTCTTCTTAGAAAGTAAAGCATGCTTAATAAAATTCATTTTCAGTTTGATTTAATGAGTACAAAAGCTGTTCAGTAATCTGGAACACTTTATATTTTGAGATTTGTTTAAGTGAAAGTGACAGATGTATTCTAGCCTGGTGCAGTTTTGAAGAAAATGTAAAAGTTATTTGATGGTTTGTGTTTTCTTCTGAAGATACAATTGAATTTTCATTGAGTGAAGTTACAAAAATGTCTTTGTATGCTGTCGAGGATTGTGCTCAGAAAGAAATATAATTCAAATCGGCAGACTTAAAAAAAAAAACAAAAAAACCGGCAAATCAAAATCAGAAAGAAAATGGGCCTCTAGTTATGAGAACTTTGTACTCACCTTCGTAACACTGAAACTAAGTCTGACGAAGCTGTGCAAATAAAATACTGGCAACACTTAGTCATTGCACAGGAAACGCTGAAGTCAAAGTTAAACCAGAATTCCAGACGCTTGAAATAATTTAACCTTTTCACCTTTGTTTTCTCTTGCAAACGTGTTTGGTTAGCCTGGGGGTTTGTTTACGACCTGTATGATCATCCAGCCGCTCCTGTTTCTTGCCCTATGTGAATTCTTTTTAGTGAAGTCCTAGCTCTCAGCAGTACAACATAAATATCACTATTTTTAGCTCTACTAGGATAGGAAGATGGCCAAACTATGAACCTAAGTCACAAGTTGGATAAATTAACGTTAACACGAAGTGAAAGAAAAAGAAAACAAAGCCAGAAAAACACCCTGATGCATCCTGATCTATTGAGGTTGCACACTAAATCCACATAAGTATATCACTAATTACATTTAATGAGTCTTAACTGTGACAAAAAGTTAATTTAAATCTATTAAAGAAAACCATTTTAAGACATTAGTAAAAAGTTATTGCATTAATGATGTTTAAACATGTCCAAGTGAAAGTGTTACTCTGGTAATTATAGTGTACCAGGAATGCCATCTGACGCTGAGGAATGTGTTGCAAATATTCTGACTCCTCTTAACAACAGAACTCTCTGCTGCATCACAGAAGTGGAGGTGGCCCTGAGGCAGTGTTAGACGTTGTTAAGGATAGCAAGTATCCTCACACAACCTGTTCTGCTCTGTCCCTGAGCTGGAAAAGAGAAGACAATGTTCTCTCTCATCCTCCTACTCTCACCACTTTCTACCTCTGCTTGTTTGCGAGATGCCTCTCGCAGCACACTACCCAAAAAAGGCCAGCTTGTGTATGTGAAAAATGGGCCGTTAAGACGGTAACCACAATAAATATCAGCGGCGAGGATAAAAATACACATTCCTGTCTTTTGAATATCATCACAGTCTCCTAAGCTGCAGCACCCTGAGGTGAAACTCCTCAGAGAATGAGAGTCTCGATTAGTCTCATACTGTCTCTCGTTCTATCTTTGTGTCTCACGCCCAATATACAGTATCTACATACACATGAGGGCACACAGGAGTTATTAGTGTGTGCGCTACTTGTCAATCCGTCATATGGACACGTTTACCTCAGAAAACCTTAAATCTGGGGAAGAAGAAAGATGGAAAGAGAGGAGGAATGAACAAAAAAGGAAGTGGGTGCAGGACATGAGATAGAGGGAGAGAAACAGTCGAGAATGAAGAAGAAGGCTGGGAATGTGATGCTAATTCCCTTGGAGTGAGCTAATCCCTAAGAGGTCTGACATCCTTTGCTTTATCTAGGAATGCCATGTGGCACAAGGCGCAGACAACAGACCAGAAATGCCTGACACTCAAGACTACGTCCACTACGTCGCTAATTTGAAAAGCACTCTTTACATAAGCAAACGATATGTGTCGATAGAAAGCCAGTATTGAGCGATCAGCGAAATTTTAAATGAGAAACGACTGAGTGGGGCTGCGAAGGGGGTTGAAATTAACTTTTTTTGTCCATCGGCCACCATGGCTGGTGGATTTTAAAGTCCATCAGCCACTTACAGATATCTATTGTTTTGTTGGCTGGTGAGTAAAGCAGATCTAGCAACTGCATATTGATGATGCATATTTTTTGGGGCTAATTTCCAACCACAGCTGTAACTAATGAGTATATTCATTACTGACTAACCTGCTAATTATTTTCACAGCAAATCAATTCATCATTTAGTCTCTAAAATGTCGAAAAAATGTGAAAAATACTCATCACAGTTTCTCTGATTTGTTTCTTTTGTCCAACCAGCCGTCCAAAACCCAAAGACTCTTCATTAAGTATGATAAATGACAAAGAAAAGCAGCAAATTCTCACATTTAAGAAGCTTGAACCAGAAAATGTTCGACATTTTTGCTTGAAAACTGGCTGAAACGATTAATCGATAGTCAAAATAGCTGGCGATTAACTGTCTTTTGATTGACTAATCGATTAATCATCATAGCTCTACAACGGGTGGGTTAGAAACAACACAATGATGTTCTTTTGGCTTCAGTGCTCCTCAGTACCTGCTCATGCAACTCAGGGTTTACGTCATTGTTTACCAAAAGCTGTTTTCCCCAATTCCTCATCTGTGGAGACCATTTTCAGAAAGTGTAGTTTTTAGTTGTAAAAGCTGCCAGCTTAGTGTGGACATCAGGCCAAAGTCAAGCAAAAAAAAAAAATGTTTAGCTGGTTTAAGTTGGACGAGGAGGAACAGAAGTCTGGCTGTATACTGCTAAAGCGAGACTACAACAGCTACGTGCGTCTGCTCCATAACTAAGCCGTGACCCTTTGACACACAACTATAAATTTCGCCTGTAGCGCAAAGAGAACACACAGAGGGAATCCACCCAACCATTACACACTCAGAGAAACACACACACACTCTTCCTCTCTCCTCAATCTCGACTTCATCGCCTCACAAACAGCCACAGTGTTCAGTGTCAACAGTGGTCACACTATGTGGCGCTAACATTAAAAATGCATCCAATTAAAGCTGCAGGGGAAAATACTCCTCTGTAAACGGCAACAGTCTGTAACATGTTTGCAGCGATGATAGGCTTTCTAAACAAATTAAGCCAGAGGAGCTCTACATTACTCATCCTGGCTGGCTGTCTGGCCAAATTCTGCCTCAATTGCACAGTTGTTTGATCAACTGTTGGTGCGCTGTGTATGTGTTAATGCGAGAGGTGGAGAAAAAAAGAACAGATACGAGTCCAGCGGATACCAGGCGAGCTGAATACAACGAGACAGCAGCAGAGAAACGCAGCAAAACTTGTCTTCCTATACTTTCATGTTTCTGCAGTCGTGTGCTGTCACATTTTTGCGGCTCTGCTCCGTCGGCTGGCAGCGTCTCTTTTTCTTTCACTGCGCACTACTTGTCACTCCGCCGATGGTCGGCGGGTACGTGTTCGGGTAGTGTATGTGTGTTAAACCTGTCGCTTTCTGTGCTCTGACGTCCGTGCGCTTATCGCTTTGGCTGATCCCTGCTAGTCGTGCATGTGTGTACAGTATCTGTGTCTGTCTGTCTGTCATACACATTGCGCATGCATGTGTGTGTGTTTGTGTGCCCCGGGCGGTGCCATTGCTCAGTGTTCACACACACGGCACTAAGGAAGATTAACCGGCACTTTATTTATTTATTTGCTCCCTGGATCTGCCCCCACCCACCAAACCACCCCCCACCCACCCCCCAATCCTCCTTAATCCCTGGTAGCAAAGAATACAGAAGGAAAAGAGAGCACAATACTGGAGCTCGGTGGCAGAATTTTACACCACTCAGGACGTAGTTTAAAAATGACTAACTTTTCTGGTTCAGGGCCATGAGTAAAAATGTAAGCTTGAATGTGGACCACAATAAGCTCTTCAAAGTATCACATTTCATCGGTATAGTGTAGTGCTACTATTAAACTCAATATCAGATTACAAAAACATGCCACTTAAAACTCTACAAAGGGCAGAAAAATGCGACATACAGTTAATTAAGGCTTGAGAGAGGACTTATAAAAGTTAAAGTATCAATTTAAAGGTACAGTATGTAGGATTTTGGGGCAGACATGGAATATAAGTATGTTTTCTATAGTGTATAATCACCTAAAAACAAGAACCGTTGTGTTTTTGTTACCTAGAATAAGCCATTTATATCTACATATGAAGCAGGTTCTAGTCTACAGAGATCACAATGTTGCACAGCCATGTTTCTACAGTAGCCCAGAGGGGACAAACCAAACACTGGCTCTTGATAGGGCCACTTGCATTGCACAGCATCAGAAAAACAAAGATTTGTAATGTGAAAATGTTTAGATCACCAGATCTGTGTGTTATGGAGAGGCAGAAACCTCTGAGGATATTTTCTGCTCTTGGTAGAAACCTCCTGAATTCTAACGTCACTGCTTTGTGCCACTAAATCCATCTAAATCTTACACACTGAACTTTGAAGTTGCATAGTCTAGAAATTCCTGTCAGCACTCTACACTCACATTCACTTTTTCTCACTAGAAATCAGCATGAACACATGAATCTCTCTCCCTGTCCCCTGCCCTGCATCTACTCACTGCGGAAAAATGAAAAAATCAAGAAAATTTAAGTTCTTTGGAACCAAACGGCTCTTGAATCCTAGCGCCATGATTTTTGCTCTATTCTCCGAGTATTGACACTGGCCACAAGCTTCTCGGCAGGGACTGGCTGGGTTTTTTAGCTGGAGCCAAATAAGATCCTGCACAGCTCCTCATAAACAGCAGCTGCAGACTGCTCAGTTCCCAGTTCCTCCCCGGCCGCCAGCCCAGGAGGGTCCAATCAAAACCAGCCACATTACTCCCTCACTTCGCCTTTGCGTGCCAAGTCTGCTCCGTGTTGGAAAAAAAAGAAGCCAGGACTAAACCAGAGAGCGTGCAACAATCACCAAGCTTTGGATTAGAAGGAAAAATCTTTTTACCTGTGTGAACTTTGACCTTGGTGGTACTGCCGCTGTGGTGGTGGCCGCCCCCTCCCCCACCCCGCCCTTCATGTATTCCTCACGCACAGTCCTTCACTGACCCCCCTCCTTAAGCGGTGATCTGAGGGGAAGGAAGACAGAAAGAAAAGGCTGTTAAATTTCTTTTAATGGAATGCCAGGGAGAAGCTGGTTCAGACAGAGGACAAATGTCTCACAGAGAAATACACCCTGGTGTTGAAAAATGTATGCAGGAAGCCATGAGGGACTTTGCTATACTGCCCCATTTACTCTACCTCCTAACCCTGCCGGAGAGCCAATGAACCAATGAACAACTGCACCACCTATCACAGTGCCGTGCCTGTGTACTGCAGCAGTCCTGTATACCCCCCCCCACTGCACAGGAACAATGTCCTTCCTAAAGGTTATCAGCAGCCTGGCGCTTGGTCAGCCCTCATCCTGAGTCCATTACACACACAGCGGTGAGATTCACTGCCTTAATACACCTCTCTTAGTCTCTCCTCACTGCTTCGCTGCACCCTTTACAGGCTGATACAAATCCAGCATAGGCCCAGAACACACATACACAGGTTTTGGGATTAGCCTAGCAGCACATTGCCATTCTGTCTCCAGACATCTGCCACGCACTTCACTTTGATTGGTGGAAGTTTCATCATGAAAACTGTGATGAAATACCACATTAGCCTGCATATTACACAACCCTGATTTTTAAACTCCTCTCCTCCCTTTGCAGGACTTCCTAGCCACGCTAGTCAGTTAAAAAATTCAGTTTGTCCAATACTTTATCTTATGATCAACTAGCAGCACTCCCATCAATCTCAGCTGTGTTTAGTGTTTGGTGCTAATAAGCAAATGTTGCTCAGTTTAGCACGCCAACAGGCTTAACTGGGATGGCGAACCAGGTCAATATCAGTATGTTAGCATCGTCGCTGTGAGCATGTCAGCATGCTGATGTTAGCATTAACCTCTAAGCCCCTGCTGTGCCTAAGCCCAGCCTCACACAGCCTCTAACATGGCTGTAGACTCTTACTCATAAGGTAAAACTTCACATGTATCGTCACATACAAGATGTATGAATATGTATTTAAAATATGTTTTATAGTAGCAATAGAGCACAGTGAATCCAAAACCAGTGTCAAATACTTTAAAGTTTCTCTCCACCAAACTGTCTCCGGGGAGGAAACTGCAGCTACAATCACATCTAAGATAACAAAAGAGCTCTTTTTTTTATATTAAGGTGAAGCCACTTGTAGTTGCCTCATTAATCCAGCTCCACTTCAACTATGCCTGTGCCTGATTGTGCCATGGCCTTTCCCAAAAGCTTCAAAAGAAAATGCAGGTGGCTCAGAATAATGTTATCAGATACATGCTCACAGAAAGGACCTGTAGGAATGAATCAAGTTGGATTATTACCTGTTGAAGGACGAGTTAAACAACTGAGACTGAAGCATATATTTGATTTACTTCACAAAAGTGCCCCAGAATATATGAACTGACAAACTGACATGGATGGAAGCCAACATAAGTGCAACACAAGAGCAAGCATTATGTCAGTGTTACTCTTGTTAAAGGTGAAATAGCAAGAAGCTCAGCCTGTCCCTGGAAAGCAAACAGGGCCAAACAAAGGTGGTTTCTAAAACAAAAGTTAAATGCTATCCTGTGGGATTTTTGTGTCGTGATATTCTTTTGAGTTGTTGTGCCTTTAAATTCCTCATAAAAATCAAATCAAATGTACTGTAAAAGGGGTCACTTATAATGAAGAAGACAGAGCATTTTTCAGCAGTTCTCCTGCATACACTAACAGAAACAGAGACTTAACAACTTTATTTGTTTCACTCTTTATCTTAAGGTCTTCTGGCAAAGACAATCCCTCAGGAAGACACACCGCTCTCTGTTCTCTCCCATTGTTTCATCACTTACAATCTCTACCACCGGTGCAAACAAGCTTCCTCTGCTTCGGGCTGCCCTCATGGCCATTTTCCAAGAGGTACAGTTTGTCTTGGCACTTTTAATCAGAGTCGAGGAAATTTTGGCCAGTGGGATGCTGAGATTTACATAAAAATACGGGAGCGTAACAGAGATTTCATATCAGCAATACTGGAAGGAACTACAGCAGTTATACGAGGTAGCAGTGTGCCACATGGCAGGAGTTTGCAGAAGTTAAAGTGCTCACACGCAATGTTTAAACATTTAAATGTGACAAAAACTATTTCCGTCTCTCCCATCTCCTACTGATATTGACCCAACAATACATGGATG